>NC_080833.1:20953920-21584420 GCF_030435755.1 Ochotona princeps
TTGCTGAGTCACCCAGTCCCGCCCAGTCCGGGGCGGGCCGGCGCCCAGCGCGCGGTGCAACAACTCGGCCCGCCCACCGCCGGGGTTTCCTCTCGCACTGGGGGTGGCGGGAGGCTGTGTTTGCCGGGGCCAGATCCAGTTCACACTGCCTGCTAGCTGTTGGCTACATGAGCGCACATGCGAGCAATTAAAAAAAAAAAATACGGAGTCCCTTAGTTGAAAATATATGTTCACAAACTCGCTTGGAATTATCACAGCAGGTCTATGAAGAGTTAGTTCTGCTAGAAAGCCTGTCTCATTCCAGAGCGGAGGGGATCGGCCTTGCTTTTTTGTTTTTAAAATTTATTTATTTTTATTGGAAAGTTAGATATACAGAGTAGGAAAGATCTTTTTTAAAAAAATATTTTCTTGGGCCCGGCGGCATGGCCTAGCGGCTAAAGTCCTCGCCTTGAAAGCCCCGGGATCCCATATGGGCGCAGGTTCTAATCCCAGATGCTCCACTTCCCATCCAGCTCCCTGCTTGTGGCCTGGGAAAGCAGTTGAGGACGGCCCAATGCATTGGGACCCTGCACCCGCGTGGGAGGCCCGGAAGAGGTTCCAGGTTCCCAGCTTCGGATCCGCGCAGCACCGGCCCGTTGCGGCTCACTTGGGGAGTGAAATATCGGACAGAAGATCTTCCTCTCTGTCTCTCCTCCTCTGTGTATATCTGGCTGTAATAAAATGAATAAATCTTTAAAAAAAATGTTTTCTTTTTATTGGCAAGTCAGATCTTTACAGAAAGGAGAGACAGGAAGATCTTCTGTCCACTAGTTCATTCCCCAAGTGACCGCAACGGCCAGAGTTGAGCTGATGTAAAGCCAGGAGCCAGGAGCTGCCTCCGGGTCTCCCACACGGGTGCAGGGTCCCAAAGCTTTGGGCCGTCCTCGACTGTTTTGCCAGGCAGGGAGCTGGATGGGAAGTGGAGCATCTGGGATACGATCTGGCGCCATTATGGGATGCCGGCACTTGGAGGTGGAGGACTAGCCAGTTGAGCCAACGCTCAGGCTCTGGTTGTTCTTGACCTCTGGGCAATACTGCCTTGTGGGCAGCGGAAGGTGTGGGCATCTGCTGGCGAGCCTGGCTGCAAGTGTGCTGGGTCTCCCTACCCCTTCATCAGCCCCCAGCCTGGATCCAGGGGCTCAGCCTCACCCTCTTGCACTGGGCGGTGGGTCCCTGGAAAGCTGGGACCAGAGATCTGAGTCCTAAAACAGGACTCAGAAAAGGCCACAATGAATTAAGAGTGGGGAGCAATCCATGCATGTATGCCTTGTAATTCATTTAACCCTTAACTCATATATAACGTCAATAGTCATACCATGTTTATTGGATGCTTGCCCTGGGATTGCACTTGTCTGAGCACCTGACATGGGTTATTTATTGCTGCACAAATCTTTTTAAAATTATGTATTTGGATCCCAGTGCGGTAGTCTAGCAGCTAAAGTCCTCGCCTTGAATGCACCAGGATCCCATATGAGCGCCGGTTCTAATCCTGGCAACCCCACTTCCCATCCAGCTCCCTGCCTGTGGCCTGGGAAACCAGTGGAGTACGGTCCAAAGCCTTGGAACCCTGCGCCCACATGGGAGACCTGGAAGAGGCTCTGGGCTCCTGGCTTCGGATCGGCTCAGCTCTGGCCACTGCAGCCACTTGGGGAGTGAATCATTGGACAGAGGATCTTTTCTGTGTCTCCTCTCTGTATTTCTGTCTTTCCAATGAAAATGGATAAATCTTTAAATATATATATGTATTTGAAAATTAGAGTTCCATAGAGATAGGGGATACAGAGAGGGGTTGTCTACCCACTGGGTCACTCTCCAGATGGCCTTAATGGCCAGGGCTGAAGCCAGGAACCAGGAGCTTCACCGGTGTCTCTTACTGAAACACTTGAGCTATCTTTCGCTGCGTTTCCCAGGCCATTAGCAGGATGCTGGATCTCAAGTGGAGAGCTTGGGACTTGAACCTATGTCCGTAAGGGATGCTGGCGGTGCGTGTTTCAGCGCACTGGGCCACTTGGATGGGCACTTAGGCTGAGGAGGAGGGAACTGGCCTGGAGAGGGCCAGTGGCTGGTGAGTGACAGCAACCTGGTTCAAGGGTCTCTTGCTGGGGGTGGGGGCTGTTTCCCTTTAGGCTGAAGGAGGCACCTTCTCCCAGGGCTCCCCGCAGAGGTGGCGCACCTTGGAGGTCCCCTCCCTGTCTGTCCAGCCCGGCTGGCTGTCCTCTGGGGGTTGGCCTCCTGGGAGAGTTTCTGGTGACTTACAATGAAAGGGGTCTCCCGGGGTGGATGATGAGCTGCCTGCCCCCCAGTGCCCGCTGTCCCGAAGCTGGTGCAGGTCCAAACGGAGACGGAGCGAGGGGCCCACGGAAGCTTGGGTCCAGCCCTGATGGACAGAGCGACAAGAGGGGAGGTCACGGAGATGAGGGGCCAGATGGGCAGCATCTGCATGGACCCAGCACCTCACTGTGGCTGACTCTCTGCCTTGAACTCACACGGGCACTTCTCAGGAAAGCAGGGTGACAGAAGGGGTCTGCTCAAGGTCACCCCGGACCGCGTGGACCAAGTGGTCTCACCACGCTCCCTTCCCTAGATCCCCTACCACTCACCCTTGTTCCTCCCTGCGGGTTGCACCACATGGCCAATTGCATCATACTTTCACCACATGACGTCAGACTGGCCACTCTGGACCACCCAGGATCTCCCTTCCCTTTCCGGCTCCCGCGTTCTCAGGTTTACCCGGCGGCGGCCCGGGGCGTCCCTGCCGGTCCACACCTGCAGGCCCCGCCCCTTCCCGGCGGCGACCCGCCCCCTGCCCTGCCCGCCGCCGTGCCGATTGGCAGGTGCCCACGCCAATCAGAGGGCCTCCCGGCGCGGGGGCGGGGCCTCGCGGCAGAGTTGCCCTGTCAGTGCAGGTGGAGGGCCGGCGGGGCAAAGTGGCCGCCGGCTCTTAAAGGGGCGAGAGCGGCGCGGAGCGAGAGCACGGCCCAGCCCGGCCCAGCCCGGTCGCCTCCCTGCCCTGCCCAGGTGAGCCCGGACCGCCCGTGGGGGGACGACCTCCGGACCCTGGGAGGGACAGCGGGAGGGACAGCTGAGTCCACCCCCAAGGGCCTGGGCCGTCCCTGTTGTCCCGGGAAGGGGCTCCAGGCATCTCAAACTTGGGGTCCCAAGGGGCAAGGGCGTCTGGAAGTTGAGGGTGCGGGGCGGGGAGTCTCGGTTCGGGAACTAGACAGACTGCGTCCGGTCCTGGCTCCTGGCGGGCGGGTCCCTGCAGAGCGGCGCGGCCCGAGGCCGGGGGGTGGGGGGGCACCCCCACCCCCACCCCAACCCCGCCCTGCCCAGCCCGGTACCCCCCAAGGGCGGAGGGCACCCCCAGACCTCGAGCTCACCTTACGTAACTGGCTGAGTTTTCCGGAGCCGGAGACCCGCGCTGGGGACGCCAGTCTGCGCGCCAGGGTGGCCCCTGGGTGGCCGCCCGGCCCTGCACCCTGGCGCCCGGGCTTGGCTGCTGCGACTTCTGGAGGACTCAGGTTGCCGCTCTGGGTCCTCCACCCTCGCCTGCCCGCGTCCCCTGGTCCTCAGCCCTTCCCCACGAGTTGCCTGGCTGTCACCTGCACTTCCCGGCGGGCTCCCCCTTCCCTCCAGCCAGTTGGAGGGGGGCTAACAGGCCCGGAAGAGGGGAGGGCTGGACAAGGTTATTCCAGGGTCCGCGGGAGGGAGTGGCTGACCGTGACCCCTCCAGTTCCCGAAGCCCTGTCTGTCCTCCACAGGGAGAAGGTTAGGAGAAAGCCTGGCAGCTGGGTGCTCCGCTTGGGGGCTGCCTGGGGTCACAGCAGGGGTAAGCCCGTAGCTGCTGAAGGAGATGGGGAGGGGGTGAGGGAGGGAACCTGGCCCAGAGCTGGACCTCTAGCCTAGGCTTTCGGGTGCTCCCTGCCTGCACCCCAGTTACAGGCCTGGAGCATAGATTTGGCAGGAGGGGGAGGGATGGGGACCAGAGTGACTGGTGCATGGGAATTTGGGTTGGGAGCTTTGGAGGTAGAAGTTAGATACACACTGGGGTCCCTGCCTGCCATCAACACTTCCGAATTAGCTGCTGTGCCCTGTGCCCTGTGGCAGGCAGCCGTGGCTGTTGGGTGCCTGGAGATAAGGTGGGGATGGCTGCTTCTCACTAAGGGTGGGGGAGGGGAGACTGCAGGGGGAGCAGGAAGGGGAGCCAGAAGCTGGGGAGGGTAGGGAGAGGGCAGCCCAGTGTCCTGTAGGTTGTGTGTGACCCAGAACTGGGTCTGGATCTTGAGCCTGCCCGTGACCTTGTCTGACTCACTTCACCTTTGTGAGTCCCAGGTTCCCCCTTCATCCATGATCTGGACTTTGGAGGCATGGGCAGAAGCACATGAGGCAGGGAGTGTGTGGCAAGCAGCAGGGGAGCTGGTGTGAGAGCAGCCAGTGGGGTACTTGGTGGCAGCAACAGAGTCCAGGAGCCCTAAGGTTCCCCTTTCTAAGGGAGGTCCTGCAGGGCCTACCAGCTGCCAGCCACATGAGGCATGGGTGGAGTGCCTGGGTGCGTGGGTGGCACCCAAGGAGGCAAGCAGGTTCCATACCCATCCCTGCACCACCGAGAGCAGGCAGGCCTGTCTTCCCATCAGCCCTGGGAGCCAACATCAGCTCCCCAGGCTCCCAGCAGTGCAGGTGGGGGCACTGGCAGAGATGGGCCTACACCCTCTCTGCAGAGTGGACCCTGGCCAGCAGCCTGGCTGGCCCAGCAGGAACATCCCAGCCTGGCTGACAAGATGCTGACGCTGTGCAGGCCAGTGAGGCCCTGGGCCCAGTTGGCTGGAGCTGGGCCCAGAGGAGAGGCCTTGGGGCAGGAGTGAGGAGGGCAGTGGGGGCGCCAAGAGCAAGTCCAGGAGCAGAGGAGTGGGATCCGAGCAGGCTCCACCTGGGTTCTCCAGCCATGGAGCTCAGGAGAGGGCACTGTGCCCAGAGGTTTGTCAGGTGGGGTGGTTGCACAGGGGGTCTGTGTAACACTGTTTTGGGGTTTGTGGGGTTGAGAATTTCCCCAGGCCCAGGCTTGTGGTGCTCCTTAAAGGGGACAGGTTTCCACCCTTTTGTAGTCCAGGAAGAGGTTGTTTTCTGCCTGGGTCTTAGCTTTCCTTTCTGTGAAGCAGGGAGGGGAGATAACCTTAGAGTCTCTGCTTGATTGGGGCTCTCTGATCCTAGTTAAAGCATCTGCCTGCTAAGCAGTGACTGTGCACAGCTTCTGATCGGGAGCCTTCAGCCTACAGCACGAACGCATGTAGGTCTGTGAGCCAAGAAGCGCCATCCCTGCTTTGTGCGAGTTCAGGGAGGTGAAGCAGCTTGACCCAAGGCACACAGCCAGGAAGGAGCTGAGCTGGGGTTTGAACTTCAATCCAACTCCAAAGTCGGGAGTGCAGAGGAAGAGCATCTCCCCCTAGGCACTGAAGGGACCGCCTAGCTCAGCCCTCCCCTGTGGAACTCCCTGACCCCAGCTGCAGCCCACCCCTGACCCTGGGCAGTTCAGGCTGGGGCAGGAGCAGGCGGGTGGTGCTGCTTGCTCTATGTGCCTGCCTGGCCCCATGCTTGGGGGGAAGGGACAGAGGGAGCAGGCCAGCGAACAGGTCAGGCCCCACCTACCAGAGGGCCAGGCTCACACAGCTACGGTCTGTGTGTGAGAGCTGAGCCCTGTAAGGTTAGATGGCCAGCTGCAGGCCTCAGATGTGAGACAGTCCTTGACCTGTGGTTTAGTAGCTGAGGTCAGTGACGGAGTCTTTGGTGGGAGAGTGTGGGCCACAGATGGGTGGGATCCTGGGCTGGCTCCGAGATAACTGCAGTTTTGGATGAAGGGAACTGAGGCTGGAAGGCTGAGGCCTTTGTCTGGGACTGGGTAGCTGGTACTGCAGGGCTGGGGGTGGGAGGCAGGGCAGTGATGGACACCCTAGAGCATAACAGCCCAGGCAGAGGTGAGCTGGACTCTGGCTTGGAGATGGGAAGGGACTCCCAAGCACCACAGAGAAGTACAAGGCCCTTGGCCTCATAGTCCTGCTCTTTGAAATGGGAGTAGCAGCCATGTTGCCTCCAGCTTCTTCCTGCCTTACTGGGGAGGTTAAAGGAGATGAAGTGTTTATAGAATCAGGAGACAATGTGGCTTTCAGTCTGAAGCCTTGGGTCTGGGTGTGTGCCTGTGGAGAGGGACACTTCTGATGGCCCCTGGGGATGCAACCCGGAGAACGTGGAGTATTCCCATGTGCCCAGCAGTGGCTCAGAACCTGACTTCTCAGTGTCGTCTTTGATGGCTGTGGTCGCCTTCACAGGTGGGTGGTGGCTCCCGCTCCGAGTCCCTCTGTTATCATAGTAGCTCGCCCAGAAGAACATTCAACTATGGGCCAAACACAGTTTCAAAAGTTCATGGAAAATAGAATTGAAAGACAAGCTTATTTTAGCACCAGAAAAATCGTTAGAGATTTTACGGAAAATATGAATTATGAAAACAACTATGATAAATTTCAGATTTTTCAAAATTCTTTTTTTTTTAAATTATTGATTTGAAAGACAAAGTTATAGAGAAAAGAGAGAAGTTTTCCATCCACTGATTTACTCTCCAAATGACTGCAATGGCCGAAGCTGAGCCAATGCAAAGCCAGGAGCCAGTGGCTTTTTCTGGGCCTCTGACAGGGGTGCAGAGGCTGAAGCACTTGGGCCATCTTCTGTTGCTTTCCCAGGTAATGTTAGCAGGGAGCTGGATTGGAAGCAAGGTGGCTGGGACTCAAACTGGTACCCATATGGGATGCCAACTTTGCAGGAGGTAGCTTACCTGACTACGCCCCAGTACTGGCTTTGGCTTTTTTTCTTCCTTTTTTTTTGCATCAAAATAAAGTCATCTTTCAATTCCATTTTTCACTAACTTTTTTTTGAGAAACGCTTTTAATCCTCACACCAACCTGTGAAGTGGATACTAATATGATACCCATATTATAAATGAGCAAAGGAGGTAGAAAGAAGTAAAAAAAAATCGGGCCCCCTGTCCAAATTGACCAGAATTTGACTGAACCCAAGGTCTTTAGTCTCCTTGAAACTCCTCCTCGTTGTCATTGGATAATTGTGTCTGGGATGATCTCCCTGTGCTCTGGGCTCCACAAGGGCAGAGGCCGCTTCTGACCCACCCAGCATCTGGCCGGTGCTGGGGACTCTTCGTCCTCAGACAGGACACTGTTGCCTCCAGTGCAGTGGGCCCAGGAGGCCTGATGAATCCAGACTGCCTGGAGGGGGTGTCTACCTCGGGGAGGGGGCTTAGGAGCAGAGGGAGGGCTGGGTTCCCTACTGGCCCAAGTGCCAGCTGGAGAACCCCTCCACTCCCTGCCCCCAGCAGCATACCAGCTGGCTGTACTGTGTGTCTCACTGCTGCCTCTTGCTTCCATGTGCTGCTGCGGTGATGACTGCATGGCCTCTCCCTGTCCGGCTGTGTGACCTCGGCGGCTGCTCCTGGGTGAGTACCCATCTGGCTTAGGGACGGTCCCATGAACCCTATTCTGCTGTGTGTCCTGGGATCCCTAGGTCACTTTCAGACCTAAAGGGGGGCTCCAGGGTGGGGGCCAGAGTGCCGAGAGCCCGCTTTGGATGCACCCACCTTTTGGGACTCAGACACAGGGCAAAGGTCTTTGGGGCGGACTGATTCACTGTAACGTCTTGTTGTGCCTCTTCCAGACAGGTGACTCTTTGTATTCAAGGTTATGTCTGTAAAGTAGGAACGTGAAGACCAGGAGACACACTCTATCTGTCCTTTATTTGAATAGGTCCCATGAGGGCAGGGATTTTTGTTTATCTCTGCTGTGATATTGTGGCACATGGTCAGTGCTCAGTGATTCATTTCCAGAATGAACACTTACTAAGCACCTGTCGCTGCGCTGGGTACTGGGTGGGAAACACAATGGAAAGACAGTGCCTGCATCATTGAAGAGATGGTCCATTCAAGAGAGTGAATGGGAGCCCTCTCTTTGCTTATTGGGTCGAGAGTTTCTTGGGGGGCCAGGCCTCTGCTAAAGTGGCTCTGAGTTCTCTTAACTGAGTGAGGGTCAAATACTGACGAGGCATCAGTCAGCAGAGAGAAGGATCTAGGCTCAGGACTTGCTGGGGTTGGTGGAGAGGGGCAAGCACTGGCAGGATCACTAGATGTTTTAGCTGCAAGAAAGGTGGCTGGGAAGGGCTGTGCCACAGTGGGGAGACCATGGTGGGAGGTGTGCACAGTGCCACAGTGTATCCTGGGATACCGGACCCTCTTTCTTTGCTGTTTTGCTTTCATGATTTCTGTTCCCCATAGTCATTACAGTCTGCAGTTTGGACTTTTGGTGCCATTTGGCTGTATCCCACCTGCGGTGTGGCTCACTCCGGGTGCAATGTCTGTGTGCTGTCCACACTCCGGGCCTGCGGCCATGCGGTGGCTGTCTGGGTTACCAGATGACCAGGGTGGGAGGGCTCTGCTTGCATTCTGGGAGCCCTCATTTGACTCTGTCATGGCCCCAATAATTGTACTGTTTACTGTGAGTGACTGTTGCTAATCTCTTACCATGCCTGATTTGTAAATTATCAGAGGTAGGTATGTGTATCCATTGGGGGCCTGGGAATGTATGCCCTGCAGGTCAGAAGAGACTGCTACCCTCACAGGGTCACAGGGAGCCAGCCCTATTGCCACTGTCCTGGCTGTGTGACCTTGGGCAAGTCCTGAACTTCTCTGAGTCTTGGAGTGCCCATCTGTGACACACACACACACACACACATGCGTGCACGTGTGTACACACATACACACAAACACACAGAGCTACCCAGGCCTGCTACTTTGATAGTTTTGAAGAGGGAGGAAGATAGAAAACATAAGTTCAGACAGCATAGTGGTTGGGGTCAGACAGACCTGGCTTGGAGTTCTGTGTCTGTTGCTTGCTACTTGTGTGCCCTTAGGGGACATATTTAACCCCTCAGAACCTTATCTGTAAAATGCACATAATAGAAGAACCTGCTATCTCCTTCAAGTTCTTGTGAGAATTAAATAATGAAGCACCTGGTGTGCGCTCACTAAATGGTAGGAGTGGCGGTGATAATTATAACCACCAGGATTAATTGGGATTCCTAAAGCCATCTCTCTTGGGACAGTAGTCATGTCTGGGAGCGAACTGCTGGGACCAGGAAGAAAGCAACCTGCTCTGCCAGGTTCTGGAAGGGGCTGTGGGTGTAGGGAGCCTTTCCTGTATCCAGTGCATGCCAGGCCCTGTGCTTGGCAGGGGGCCCAGAGAGGAAGCTGGGCTACTGGGAGTGAAGAATGTGGTTGGGGAGCAGTACCCAGAAGCCACCATGATGGATGCATAACAGTGGGAATAGGTGTTCTTAGAGACCATTGCCAAGGACATACCCAGTGACAGCAATGGGGTGTACCAGAGGCCAGAGCCATGACCTGCTTTGAGGGGTACGTGGCTGGAAAGCTGGGCTCAGGAGAGTCACAGGGACTTGACCTGTAGACAGTGGGAAGCCAATGGACATGAAGCTGGAAGGGGCAGGAGCAGGAGTGTCTGGTTAGAGATGCCAAGGTTTCAGGGCTGGGGCTGTGCCATGTGGTGAGGGGAACTGGGCAGGTGTGAGGTCTTTGCAGGAGGCCGAGCCTGCAGGACGTGAGAGTGGACTGTGGTGGACAGGCAGGAGAGAATGGAGGGAAGAGGGAGATCATGGGGCTTCTGACCCAAGGACATCTCTGGGAAGCGGAGCCAGAGCTGAGTGAGGGGTAAAAGCTGCTCATCTGCTGCTTGCCACCTTCCACTGTGGCACCCCAGGCAGTGGCTGGGTTGGAGCTGAATGCTGGGGCAAGGCCTCTGGCCTTGGGAACCCATGGCACCCACTCCCATCTTGGGTTCCCTGGGGTGACTGATGGTCTTTGAGGTGGGGTCTGGGCAGTGGCTGGGTTTTAAATCTACCAGTGCCACTGAATGCCTGGGTGGCATCAAAGGTCACACGGCTACTTGCTTGCCGTTTTTCTCCCTGGGAGTGAGGATAAGAAAACCTTTTGGAGTAAGTGTTGTGGTGCAGTGGGTTAAGCCGTCACTTGGGATGTCTTCGTCCCATATGAGGGTGTTGGTTCAACGCTTGGCTTCTTGGCTTCTGACTTAGTTTATGGTTAATGCAGCCTGGGAGTCAGTGGGTGATGGCTTCAGTACATGGGTTTCTGCCACCCATGTGGGAGGTCCAGATGGAGTTCCCAGCTCTTCGTTTGGCCTGGTCAGCTGGGACTGTCATGGGCATTTTGGGAAGGAACTGTGATTGGAGTGATTAGGAGATCCCCTCCTTCCCTCTTCCCTCTCTCTGTCTCTCTCTGCATTGCTCTGCCTTTCAAGTAGATGAATATAAATAAACATTAAAAAAAAAAAAAAAGAAAACCTGTTCAGCCTGACTTAAAGATTCAGCGATAAAATGCAGCTAGAGACAAACATTTGCTGAGCATGGCGTGCAAGATTCTGGGGGACACAGAGGTGACTCAGAAAGGGTTCCTGCACCTTAGCTGCAGAGTGAGCCCAGGGGAGCAGGTGGTTAACTCTTCCTTGGCATTAGGGGAAAAAAGAGCTGAGCTGGGGCTGGCACTGTGGTGTAGTGCATTAAGCTGCTGCGGGCGATGCCCTCTGTGGGTACCTTGTGGGTTCATGTCCTGACTGCTCCACTTCCCACCCAGCCCCTTGTTAATACACGTGGGAAAGCAGTGGAAGATGGCCCTCGCACCCACATGAGACCCAGATGAAGCTCCTGGAAGCTGGCTTTGGCTTGGCCTGCCCATGGCTGTTGCAGCCTCCTGGGAAGTGTGCCAGCAAATGGAAGGGCTCTCTCTCTGTCTCTGTCTCTTCCTCTCTCTGTAACTTTGCCTTTCAAGTAAATAAACAAACCTTTAAAAGATAGTGCACTAGGCCCGGCGCGATGGCGTAGTGGTTAAGGTCCTTGCCTTGCACGTACCAGGGTCCCATATGGGCGCCGGTTCTAATCCCGGAGGCCCTGCTTCCCATCCAGCTCCCTGCTTGTGGCCTGGGAAAGCAGTCAAGGACGGCCCAATGCATTGGGACCCTGCACCCGCGTGGGAAACCCAGAAGAGCTCCTGACTCCTGGCTCCTGGCTTGGATTGGCTCAGCTCCAGCGTTGCGGCCGCTTGGGGAGAGAACCATTGGACGGAAGATCTTCCTCTCTGTCTCTCCTCTGTGTATCTGCCTTTCCAATAAAAATAAATAAATCTTTAAAAAAAAAGATAGTGCGCTAAGCTGGGGTTTGTAGGATGAATAGGAGCTCTGTAGGCAATCAGAGGGAACAAGCTTCTAGGTTTGGAGATCAGCAGGTGCAGGAGCTCAGGAGGATGAGCTGTGGGTTGGCATGACTACAGCATAAAGCTCTAGTCGGTGGTGGGCCGGGAGGCTGTCCAGAGAAGCAGGGCTCGCATCACGCAGGACTTCAGGGTGGCCACTGGCTCCCTCCCTTCCTGCCAACTGGGACAGCCAAGGCCTTCTCATGCTGCCCCTTCCCATTCTCCTTCCTTTTGTCCCCATCACTGTCAGACCCAGTGGCTGCTCCTCTCGGGAGCCAGCAACCTGAGTTCGCCACCAGCCCAACCACCCTGAGTGGCCCTTGGTCCCATATTCATCCTCTTTGCACTCCAGTTTCCACCTCAGTAAAATGCAAGGCCTGCACCCAGGGAAGGGTGGCACTTCTGTGAGGCCAAGCCTACCGGTGGCCAAGCCTAGTGTTTGTGTTTTATAGACAGCCACGATGGGGAAATCCAATGAAAGCATCACTATTTGGACCCCTTACTTGCAGCGCCACCCACTGCTTACTCTGCCTCTCTTGGCCGCTGGCTCTGGCCAACAAAGGAAGGAAAAGATTAAGAAACAAGCCCAAGTCTCTGGAGGGGTCCTGGCTGCATGCCTAGTGGGCTGCCCTCTGCCTCCCCCACCCAACAACTGCCCCTTGGCCTCAGGCCCAGGCCAGGGGTCCTCCCACCTCCTGCTCTGACAGCCCCTTCCTCTCTGGGTGCCCAAACCAGCTGCAGGCCCTCAGCCAAGGACAAATATTTGGAGAGCGTGTGGCCTTCTGTTCCCCCTGCCCGCAACAGTGACTCAGGCCCCCTTTCCTTGGTGCTTGGGGGAGAGGGAGTGTGACGGCCGTGTCTCTGGAGGTCCCTGGCCAGGGCAAAACTGAATCCTTGAGCATCCTGGGCCATGCAGCAGGCGCAGGTCACCAAATGCCTTCGGGTCCAGAGTCGAGGTCTTTGGATCCTCCTTGCGCTGTCCTGTGCAGAGGGGCTGGTGCAGTGCCTTGGCTGTCATGTCACCTCTGGGCTGCAATCTGTGCTCTAGACGGGGGCTGATTTACAAGTTCAGGAAGATGGACTAAAGTGTAGGTGGTTCTGCTGTTGTCATTGCTGCCTCTTTGAGAACCTTGTGCCTGCTTCCTCCCATCTCTAGACATGCTGTATTTTATATGGTTTCCTGGTGATCAGACACACCTGGTAAGCCAACTTTAAAGCCAGAATTTCAGTGGCTGGTGCAGTGGCATAGAAGACTAAGCCTCTGCCTGCAATGCTGGCATGCCACATGGATGCCAGTTCAAGTACTGACTGTTCCACTTATAATCCGGCTCCCTGTTTTATGGTCTGGGAACGCAGTGGAGGATGACCCAAGGCCTTGTCTCGTTACACCTGTGTGGGAGACACACACACACACACACATATGCACACACACACTTTCAGCTAGAAGCTCAGCATCTCTTACCCTCTTCTTTCCTCCTCCTCCTCTACATGTGGCTAGCTGGGACACTCTGACCCCATGCAGCCATTGTCTCCTGTAGCCTGTCCTGACTGATTGGATGCCGCTGCAGGCGTGTGGGAAAGCAGAGGGCACAGAGCACAGAGGGGACCCGGGCCGCAGGGACTGAGGTGACCGCCAGCTCCTCCAATCACTCCACAAGGAGCTACATGACACCAAGATACCTGCAGGGGTTGGGAAACAGACCAAAAAGGCCCCACAGCTTGAACCACAGGAGACCATTGCCAATCATCGGCCCTCATTGAGGCTTGGATTGCTGGTGTCTAAGAGAATAGGTGTGGCTTAACGTCAGAGGTTTCTCCTAGGGATTTGAGAGCTCACAGACCTTGGTCTAAAGCCTCGCCTCCTCTCTCACCAGCGATGGGACCTCTAGCATGTCATTTGACCTTAGATTTCTCGCTTACCAAATGGAGAACAGGCCAGCAGCGTCTCGCAGGATTATTTAAGGGTACATTAGATCATTTGCGTGAAGCACACAGTCTGGGGCCGACACGCTGGACTGGCTGTGGTTGTTCTGTGATTCGTAGAGACAAGAGGAGGAAAAGACCAACCAGACCACAGCTTACTGCTGGGCAGGCCTCGGGGAGCCAAGCCCGATTCACTCACCCAGTTCACATTTAGGCTTTCCACAGTGAGGGCGGAGATGGAGACGAAAGGAACGGGAGGTGCAGCAGGTGGCAGCAGGCAGCATTGCCCGTTCCAGCCATGCCTGGGAAATCTTCACCTCTCTTGCCTGGGTCTCATTCCCTCGTCTGTGAAAGGGGGAGAACAGGGAGCAGAAGCGCCCCCCGAGTTGTCCCAAAGGGCACAGTGGGTGTGAGGCCCTGATTCTTCTGCACCTTCTAGCTCTGTTCATAATGGTGTGTACTTCCAGCCCAGGGCCTTGGCGCTTGTGGGTCCTTAAACCTGGAATGAGCTAACCCCAAATGTTGTCTTGACTTGCTGTTTTATATCCTTACATATTTGGTTGAAATGATATCTTAGTTGAGCTTTTTCTAACTATTCAACTTGGTAACACCTTTGTAACACCTTTGGGTACTCCCCAATACCTCCACCCCATGGCCCTTTGGGCTTATTTTCTTCATAGTGCTTACCACTTTGACATGCAATTTTTATTGGTTATTTATTTATTATTTATACTTTACCATTGGAATATAGGCTCAGTGATGATAATTTTTGTCTGTTCTATTCAGTGTTATATATTCCTTAATGAGGTATCGGGAACATACAGTTTGGAACGTGTATAACCTGGTGTACAGCACCTAGGAGGTGTTGCTGGAGTACTTGTGGAGTAAATTCATGGATGAATGAAGATGCTTCTGGGGTTAGTGCTGTGCTGAGCACATGGCACATTCTCCCTAATTGTATGAGAGGAAGAGGAAGCGAGTGGTCACCCAGCCTTTGTGTGACACATAATCCCATGATGGGGTCAGCCCCAGGCTCTTTCGATGCCCTGCTGCTTTCTGTCTGGGCATCCATTCCAGCTGTGGTGCCCAGACCTTTGTTCCCAAGCCTGAGCTATGCAGATTTTCTAGTTGGGGCTGTTTGGCTGTTGGGCCCACAATGGTTATTATGTCATTATCAGTCATTAGCACTTAGGCCCACAGGATCCAACTTTGTGTTTTTCAGCAGAACTCAGAGCAGACAGCTGGGCTAGCCAGTGGGGACCCGGAACTCCTTGCTCCCCCAGCTCCGGGTCTGACTTAGGGAGACCAAAGCACGGGTGCTTAAAGGGAGGGAGATGTGGGTCACTACCTCAGCTGTTGTTCTGTCCAGACAGAACCCTACACAGCCTCAGCTCTCCATACCTGGTCTGGTACAGACAGGGTTCTCTGGTACTGCCCCTACCAGGAGAATCGCTGTGGGATTTATGAGTGTCCAGCAGACAAGGTCTTTTCCGATTCTCCTCATTCAGGTGTTTGGAGTGGAGGAAGTGAACAGGGAGCCTGGGTATAAGCCTACTCAGCTGCTGACTTGTTAGGAGAGAATTTAGCACAGCCATTGTTGCTGTGGGAGAGAACTGGGGTGCTGGCCTGACCTCTGGGAAGAGAGGCATGAGAGTGGAGTGGGCAAGAATTGGATTCTGAAGTCAGACAGACCTCATTTCCCGACTGTACTCCTTGCTGCTGTGTGCTGCTGGGTAAATGGCTGTACTCCTCCGACTTCAGTTCTCAGAGCTAGAAAATGAGATTGTATTTCTACCTGACATACAGCAGTGCTGCACAGTTTGGCCGGGATTATTTTATTAGCTGGCACAGAAATGAAGGCCAGGAAGAGGCGAGTTTAAATCCTAACTGGTACTTGCTGAATGATCTTGGGTAAGCTTTTCAATTGTCCAAAGTTCCACTGACGGACAATCAGAGCCTCTTCAGGGGCTGTGGTGAAGGGTCAGGAATGTGTTTCATACGGAATGCCTGGAACACTGGGAATTGCACAAAGTTGGTGGGAAAACAGGTGGGCGTTTGGCTCAGAAGTGAAGTTGCCGCTTGGCTGGCCTGGTTTAAACCTCAGCCCCATTTATAATCTGGTTTCCTGCTAATTGCACCCGGGGTGGCAGCAGATGGTGGCTCAGGTACTCGGGTCTCTGCCACGCACATGGGAGACCCAGCTGGAATTCCAGACTTCTGGCTTCAGCGTGGATCAGGTTGGGCTATTATGGGTGTTTTGGGGAGTGAATCAGTACATGGAAGATCTCTCTCACTCTTTCTCTCTTCCTTTGAAATAAAATGAAAAGAATAAATAAAGGTTAATGGAAAAATGAAATTAAAAGATAATTGTTTTGGTGCAACAATTCATATTTTGTTTTTCCATAGTGCCCATTTGCCATGAGCCTTTTGAAAATTTTATATACAATCTCAATTTTTTTTATTCCAGAAGAAGCATTTCTTTTTTATTATTTTTTTTAAAGATTTATTCATTTTATTACAGCCAGATATACACAGAGGAGGAGAGACAGAGAGGAAGATCTTTCGTCTGATGATTCACTCCCCAAGTGAGCAGCAACGGGCCGGTGCGCGCCGATCTGAAGCCGGGAACCTGGAACCTCCTCCGGGTCTCCCATGCGGGTACAGGGTCCCAAAGCTTTGGGCCGTCCTTGACTGCTTTCCCAGGCCACAAGCAGGGAACTGGATGGGAAGTGGAGCTGCCGGGATTAGAACCGGCGCCCATATGGGATCCCGGGGGCGTTAAAGGTGAGGACTTTAGCCGCTAGGCCATGCCGCCAGGCCCAACTTTTTTTTTTTTAAGAGGGAGCGAGGGAGGGAGAGAGCATAGGAGAGGGAGGCCCGCGAGCACACTGCCATGCATTGGTTCACTCTCCAGATGAGCTCCAGTGGGGCCTGAATTACTGATGCCATCACCTGTTGCATCCTGGAGTCTGCGTTGGCAGGAAGCCGAAGTCAGGAGTTGGAGCCAGGTGTTAAAATCAGTCCCTCTTACTGCATCAAGGTGGAGGAATCCACCAGGGGGGAGGGGCGTGGGGAGGGGTGGGGGGATTCCCAGAGCCTATGAAACTGTCACATAATGCATAATAATTAATTAATAACTTTTATAAAAAAAAATCAGTCCCTCTGTTGTGAGACTTACGTTTCTCAAATGGCATCTTGGGCACTCCTATGGTGATCTTTTAATTCCCTTTTGAATGAACTTTCTGGAGTGCCCTTCTATTATTCTCATTTTGTAGTTAAAGAAGGGAGAGGGGGTGGGACTTGCTGGCCTCACCTAGCATGTCAGGGTGGCATGTGATGTGACCCAGGTCTGCTTGCCTCAAGACCTCACATCTCTTCTTGCTGTGACCTGTGAATGGGATGATGGTGACAGCTGTCTCTGCTTGGTTGATAGCACACTGAAAATAAAACAATAATCCCAGCAACACATTTGGGGGCTTGTAATCTACAAAACCGTTTCATACCCTCCTCATCATTTGATCTTTTGTTTTTAAAGAGTTATTATTTTTTTAATTGGGAAGTCAGATATACATAGAGGAGGAAAGACAGAGAGGAAGCTCTTCCATGCGATGATTCATTCCCCAAGTGGCCGCAACGGCTGGAGCTGAGCCATTCCGAAGCCAGGAGCCAGGAACTTACTCTGGGTCTCCCACACGGGTGCTGGGTCCCAAGGCTTTGGGATGTTCTTGACTGCTGTCCCAGGCCACAAGCAGGGAGCTGGATGGGAAGCAGGGCTGCTTGGATTAGAACCAGCGCCCATAAGGGACCCTGGTATGTTCAAGGCGAGGACTTTAACCACTATGCTTTGGCACTGGGCCCTGATTGTTTTTTTAAATAATGTATTTTATTTGTTTGAAAGGCTGAGTTACAGAGAGAAAAGGATACATACATGCACATACAGAGAGAGAGAAAGAGAGAGAGCTGGTTCACTCCCCTAATGGCTGCAGTGGTTGAAGCTGGACCAGGCCAGAGCTGCTTCAGGCTCTCCCACATGGATGCACTGCTTTTCCAGATGCACCAGCAGGGAGCTGGATTGTAAGTGGAGCACTCATATGGAGTGCTGGCCCAGCAGGTGGTGGCTTAATGTGCTATGCCACAGCGCTGGCTCTCATTTGATTCTTCTTGCTACCTTGTGGGACAGCCTGGCATAGCCACCTCCAATTGGCTGCACAGGAGAGTTCAGAAGGTGTGTTTTGGACTGCGTTTGGACTCTGACACGCGCAGGGTTGGAACCTTAACTACCAGTGTGATCGGATTTGTAGATAGAGCGCTGGGGAGACAATCAGGTGAGATGAGACCTTGAGGGTCATGAGGATGTTGGGATTAACACCTTGGTAAGAAGAGATGCCAGGGAGCTTGTTGGCGCTCTCTCTGCCATGTGAGAACACAGCAGGGAGGTGAGAGGGTGGCCACCTGTGGGCCGGGAGGATAGGCCTCACCAGGAGCTCAGCATGCTGGCAGCCCTGTCTTAGATCTGGAGCCTTCAACACTATCGGAACATTAATGTTGCCTCAGCGCCCCCAAGCCTGTGGGGTTTTGTTGTGGTAGCCTGGGCTGCACAGGCTTCGTGTTATGCCTAGATTCACCCAAAGTGGCAGTGTGCTTGGCAGCTCTTATTTTTCTCTCTCATCTTCACTAACATGCTCTCAGCTACTGGGAGACTTGCACATTGAATGCCAAATGCTGGCTGGACAGCTTAGGAACTGTCCTCCCACAGTGACCCTAAAGAACTGTGGAACATGTCATCCCTGGCCAACTTGGGCAGGTAGGACCCTCTGCTTCCCTGCATGTCCTTCTGTGTCCTGCTCCTCTCCCAGACTGGCTGTCGGCCAGCAGTTTGTCCCGAGCCGCTGCGCGTCTCTTGGGCAGCCCTAGTCTAGGAGCTGAGCTCCTGCCCTAGGCAGAGAGAAGTGCTGAGTTAAGCTTGAGTGAACTGCAAGCTTGGCTGGATCAGGGTCACTCCAGCTGGCGAAAAGGGGGCTGGGGAGGGCCAGTGGGGCCAGACCTTTCAGTCCCTCCAGAGCTACATTCAGAAGCATCCCAACAGCCTTTTGCTGGGGCCCCGGGACAGATGTGGTGTTGCCCAATGTCATAATTTCCCAGAGACTTTCCTCAGAGTGCCGTGAGGGCAGAATGGATGGGGGTGGTGGCATTGTAGGGACTGGGCACATCCCTGGCCAGGTCTAATCTGTGATTTCTTCCCTTGTAATTTTTGCTAATAAGACTTTGTGGGCCTGGCGCAATAGCCTAGTGGCTAAAGTTCTCACCTTGAACGCGCCGGGATCCCATATGTTCTAATCCCAGCAGCCCCACTTCCCATCCAGCTCCCTGCTTGTGGCCTCGGAAAGCAGTCAAGGATGGCCCAAAGCTTTGGAACCCTGCACCCATGTGGGAGACCTGGAAGAGGTTCTGGGCTCCTGGCTTTGGATTGGCACAGCTCCAGCCACTGAGGCCACTTGGGGAGTGAATCATCGGATGGAAGTTCTTTCTGTTTCACCTCCTCTCTGTATATCTGACTGTCCAATAAAAATAAATCTTAAAAAAATACTTTTTAAGTTTGCTTTGAAGCTAAATGCAATAATGCATATAAGTCACTTAGCAGGAGAGTTCTTCAAAATATTTTTAGAATAATGGAATTGAAAGACAACTTGGGCCTGGCTCAACAGCTAATACTCAACTTGCAAGTACAGGATTTCATGTGGGCGCTGGTTTGTGTCCAGGCTGCTCCACGTTTAACACAATTCCATGCTTGTGGTCTGGGAAATAAGTAGAGGATGGCCCAAAGCCTTGTGACTCTGCATGTTCATGGGAGACCTGATAGAAGCTCCTGGCTCCTGGCTTCAGCTCAGCTCAGCTCCAGCTGTTGTGGCCATTTGGGGAGTGAACCGGCAGATGGAAGAGCTTTCTGTCTTTCTTTCTCTTCCTAAGTCTGATCTGCCTCTCCAATGAAAATAAAATCAATCATAAAAAAGACAACTTTATTTTGGTGAAAAAATATTTGATATCCACCTGTAGCTTTTAGATACACATTCTCAACAAATGCTTTAAAATAGGTTAAAAGCATGATTACATGCCTCTACATGTTTATAGGGTACAGTGCACTATTTCAACACGTGTACAGTGTAGTATGATCCAGTCGGGTCACAGTGTTGCATTTCTTTGTACTGTTTGTGTGTGGAGCCTGACAGCGCCTCTTCCTCAGTTCTATATACAATATGCTGTTGTCCCATTGTGCTGGTGAACACTAGAACATGATACTTCCTTTTAAAAAAAAAAACCATTTATTTATTCATTTGAAAGGCAGAATTAAGAGAGATGGAGAGACAGTGTGAAAGATCTTCTATCCCTTGGTTTACTTTCCAGATGGTTGGAACTTCTTCTGGTCTCCACGTGGGTACAAGGGCCCAGGGCGCTTGGACCGTCCTCTGCTCCTTTCCCAGGAACATTAGCAGGGAGCTGGATCAGAAATGGAGCAGCTGAGGCTTGAACCAGTGCCCAATGAGATGCTGGTGCTGCAGGCAGAGGCTTTACCTGCTATGATGCAGTGTTGGCCCCAGAACATGTTCATCCCATCTTCTATTTTACTATCACACATTGCTTACCCTCTTAATCACTGTTCTAAGTTCAGATCAACTTTTTTTTTTAATGTGAAAGAAAATACACCGTGTTTATTTTTCTGTGTCTGGTTTATCAGAGACTTAATATCAGTTAACGTGACATTCTCCAGTTCTATCTATTTTGCTACTCAAGCTAGGATTTTATTCCTTTTTTTGGCTGAATAATATTCCTTTGGGTATATATACCACATTTCCTTTTTCCATTCATCCAGTAATAAACACCTGAGTTGATTGCCTTTCTTGGCTATTGCAAATGGGTCTATGATGAATGTGGGCATGCAGGTATTTCTTTCTTTCTTTTTTTTTTTTAAAAAGATTTATTTTATTTTTATTGGAAAGTCAGATATACAGAGAGGAGAAGAGACAGAGAGGAAGATCTTCCGTCCGATGGTTCACTCCCCAAGTGAGCTGTGCCAATCCGAAACCAGGAGCCAGGAACTTCTTCCAGATCTCCCACACAGGTGCAGGGTCCCAAGGCTTTGGGCCGTCCTCGACTGCTTTCCCAGGCCACAAGCAGGGAGCTGGATGGGAAGTGGAGCAGCCGGGATTAGAACCGGTGCCCATATGGGATCCCGGCGCGTTCAAGGTGAGGACTTTAGCCACTAGGCCACACCGCCGGGCCCGGTATTTCTTTCATATGCTGGTTTCATTTCCTTCAGATACACAGCCAGCAGCAGGACAGCTGGGTCATGTGCTAGACCTATTTTTAGTCTTTTGCGGAACCTCTATGCTGTTTTGCACAACAGCTGTACTAATTTGCACTCCTGCCAACTGTGCATGAGGGTTCCCTTCTCTGCAGCCTCACCAGCATTGGCTGCTTTTTGTCTGTTTCATAGAAGCTGTTCCAGCTGGAGGGAAATGACATATTGTTGTGGTTTTGATTTGCATTTCCCTGATAGCTGCTGATACTGAGCATTGCTTTGCATCTCTTTGTTGGCTATTTGTATTTTTTGGAGAAAAATCTATTCAGATCCTTTGCCCATGAACTCAGATTTTTTTTGTTGCTGAGCTTCTGCTTATTCACAATTTTTAAATTTGAGAAAGAGAGAAGGAGGAGGAAAGAGAGAGAGAGAGAATCCATCAGTTGGTTCTTTCCTCAAATGCTTGCAATGGTTGTGTGGGGCTGAAGCTAAAGTTCCCACATCAGTGGCAAGTACTGTGTTACCTGAGCCATCACCAGGGCCTCCCAAATCTGCATTAGCAAGAAGCTGGTGTCAGGAGCCTAAGCCAGGTATCAAACCCAGGTACTTTGATGTGGAAAGCTGGCATCTTTTTTTTTTTTTAAAAGCTTTATTTATTTTTATTACGAAGTCGGATATATGGAGAGGAGGAGAGACAGAAAGGAAGATCTTCCATCTGATGATTCACTCCCCAAGTGGCCACAATGGCTGGAGTTGAGCCATTCCGAGCCAGGAGCCAGGAGCTCTTCTGGATCTCCTACATGGGTGCAGGGTCCCAAGGCTTTGGGATGTTCTTGACTGCTGTCCCAGGCCACAAGCAGGGAGCTGGATGGGAAGCAGGGCTACTGGGATTAGAACCGGCACCCATATGGGATCCTGGTGTATTCAAGGCGAGAACTTTAGCATCTAGACCACTGTGCTGGGCTCCTGGCATCTTAACTATGAGGCTAAAATGTCCAGCTTTGCTGTCCAGTTTTCTTAGTTCCTTATGTATTCTAAGTGAGTGCAACGGAAAGATTTATTTATTTTATTACAAAGTCAGATATACAGAGAGGAGGAGAGACAGAGAGGAAGATCTTCCGTCTGATGATTCAGTGCCCAAGTGAGTGCAACGGAAGGATTTATTTATTTTATTACAAAATCAGATATACAGAGAGGAGAAGTCCTTATGTATTCTAGATGTCAACCCATCTCTCAGATGATTAGCTTGTAAATGTATTTTTTTTCTTATTCTATTGGCTGTCTTTTCATTGTGTTGATTTTTTTCATTGTTGTGTAAAAGCTTCTGAGTTTGATACCCCTTCATTTATCCAATTTTAGTTTTATTGGCTATGCATCGGCGCCATTGCCTATACTGCTGTCTGGAAGTATTGCTTTTGTGATTTATGCTAGTAGTTTAATAATTTTATGTCTTACATATAATTTTTTTTTAAAAGAAGGATTTATTTATGTCTATTGGAAAGGTAAATTTACTGAGAGAGAAGGAGAAACAGAAAGATCTTTCATCCACTGGTTTACTCCCCAAGTGACTACAATGGCCAGAGCTGTGCTGATTCAAAGCCAGGAGCCAAGAGATTCTTTCAGGTCTCCCAAGTGGGTGCCGGATTCCAAGACTTTGGGCCATCCTTGAATGCTTTATCAATCTGCAAGTAGTAAGTTGGTGGAAAGTGGAGCAGCCAGGATATGAACTGGCGCCCATATGGGATCCTGATGCTTAGAGGGTAAGGATTTAGCCTGTTGAGCTATTGTACTGGGCCTTTACATCTGGGATTCCAATCCAGGTGCTGCGGTGTGAGGTGTGGGCGTTCCAAGCAGTGTCTTAAATACGGCACCAACACCTGCCTCCAGTTATCATTTTTAAGAATAACTTTGGAGGTCCCTCTTAGCACAGCTGTTCCGAGGTTTCATGCCTGGAAAATTTACCTTAGCCTCCAGCTTTGGAGCGGAAGTGTGGTTAGCTAGACCTGGAAAAAGGCAGTGAGCGATTCTGTTGGAAGTTTGAGTTCTGCCATCCTTGTGCTTTGTGACCATGGACAAGTGTCTTTCAGTGTCTGGACCCATTTCCTGATCTGTTGAAAAGTTAGCAGATTGGGCTGGGTGATCTCTGAGGGCCTAGCAAGTGGTAACATTTTGTGAATCTGGAGTCCTAAGTAAATGCCTTAGCCAGCAGCCAGAAGATCCTCTTTTGCAATTTCAACTTCCTTCCCTTTTGCTCCCTGTTTCTTGAGTGTTTCCGTGGTTACCACAATATATGGATTTTAATCACGTTTAGTTTTTTGCTTTTACTATGCAAAGAAACTCTTTAAAAAGGCAATTTTTTTGTTAAGCAGAGTGCATTCTATCAAAGAAATTAAAATTCTCTGTTTTTTTCTTGGAGGGGTGTGTGTGTGTGTGTGTGTGTGTGTGTGCGCACGTGCGCCTTGTGCTTCAGTTGTCACCTGCTGCCTCCCAATGCACATTTCACCAGGAAGCTGGACTCGGGAACAAAGCTTGGTACCATCACCTGTGGGATGGGGCAACCTCAACAGTGTGTCACTGTTGTCATTTGGCCATTTCTTAACTTACAAAGTAGGTCATTTCATATAAGTAAATTAAAAATATAAGTAAAGGTACTAGAGAAGGAAAGGTGTTCTCCAAATATACTGGTGATAGTCATTTTTGATGGGTGGCCTCCTAGTGATTTACATTTTCCTCCTCCGTTAGCTGCACTTTCTAGGAACAATTCAAGTACAGTTCCCTACAAGGGCATTCCACTGTATGAACACTAATTCTCATGTTGCTGCAGCTTGTGTGTCATTTTTGTTTAAAATGTCTAACATGACTGCGGTTTTGTAACCCAGGGCAGGATGCTATGCTGTTATCTTCCAGCAATTTGTGGAACTCGGCTTGGTCCCTGCTCCGCAGTGGTGACTGTTCGGAACCCTTGGTGGGAGGGCCCCATGTTTCCAAGCCATCTTTGGCTCTTATTGCCCTCCACTCCACAACAGAGCTTTTCCATGAATCCGATCACCAGGGCTTCGGGCCAGCTGTGTCCCTAATCCGCCCAAGGCCCATATCTGGATAGGGTTCAGACTCTAACTGCGCCCTTCAATCCCATCCCTTCCAGGTCACTGGAGGCCTCTTCTGCCCTCCCAAGCCCTCCCCACTGGTAACCACCTCATTTCCCCATCTCATTTCCCCCTCTTTGGTGCAGCTGGTGTTTGCTCTCACTGAGCTCCCTTTGCAAAGGGGGAAGGATTAAGATCCTTTCATGCACTTTTTTTTTCTTTTTTGCTTAGTGCCCTTGACTGCTCCAGGGGCTAACAGGCAGCCAGCAGGGCCTGTATTCCCTAGGAAGGAACAGGAGGGGTTGTGGGGGAGTTAGTGTTGGGCTCAGCTGGCAGGCGGAATGGAGATGGCCCCTAGAGACCCCATCTTCGGCCCAGGATCATGGCACAGCTGCCACCAGATGTAAGCATGGAGCCGAGGTGTTTCTCCTAGGAAGTCAGCCTCAGTGAGGGTGGCTGCAGCCACAGAACTTGGTATCCACGGCAGCTTCCGCAGGGCAAGCTGCCAACTTCATATCTGGTTTGTAGGAGTCTGAGGGGGCAGGTGGGTTCATCACCGAAACCTCCACTCCTCTGTGTGATGACTCTGGCCACAGTCAGGGAAGTCCACTGCAACAGGTGATGGTGTATAGCTAATGAATAAGAAAAATCCCTCAAGTCACGATGATACTTTACAAACTCCTAACATCTCTAGAATAAGAATTAAAAGTCAGCATTAGAATTCAGGTTTTTTCGATTCTATTGCCTGAGTTCGGTGTGGTGTTGAATGGCACTCTGCAGTATTTTTTTCTTTGAAAGATTTATTTTATTTATTGGAAAGCCAGAGTTAGAGAGAGAGAGATAGGGAAAGAGAGAGAGAGAGAGAGAGAGAGAGAGAGAGAGAGAGGGAGGGAGAGAGAGAGAGACAGAGAGAGAGAAAGAAAAATAGATCTTCCATTTGCTGGTTCATTTCCCAAATGGTTGCAATGACTGGGCTAGCAACCAGGAACTTCATTTAGGGGTCTCCCATGTGAACACTGGGGCCATCTTCCACTGCTTTCCAGGGTGCACTAACAGGGAGATAGATAACAAGTGGAGCAGTTGGGACTCAAACTGATAATGTATGGGATGCCAGCGTTGCAAGCCATGGTATAATACATAGCACTACAATAGCCCTGGAATTCAGAATTTGTGTGACTCATACATGCTCTGTGCTTTTTTTTTTTTTAAACTAATTAATTCGAAAGCCAGAGAAAAGCAAGCTTCCATCCACTGGTTCATTCCAAATGGTTGAAACAGCAGAAACTAGGGGTTTGGCCCAAGTCAGGCGCCAGGAACTCATTCTAGGTCGGCTGTGTGGGTGGCAGGCACTCAGTCACTTGAGCTGCCACCTGTTGTCTCACAGGGTCTGATTTAGCAGGAAGCGATTTGGTCATCTTAACCTATGGGTCAAACACCCAACCTACTTAACCTGGTTATGGGGGTTCTCGGCTGAGCGCAGAGAGAGCCAAGCATCCCCAGCAGGCTGCCGACTGGGAAGTGAGCCCAGGCAGTCTGTTTCCAGGGGCTGAGCTGAGATTGTGATGAGATTCCAGGAGGCAGCCCAGCTGGCATGGATGGGCTCCGATGTCAGATTGCCTGGCTTCTTATCCTAGCAGGTCAAGGTCTCTCGGCTTCAGTTTCCTCATCTCAAAAAAAAAGCAGTCCTAGAACCTATATTCCTTTATAAGCCTCCTGCGTCAAACATAACGGGCGCGCCCAGCAGCCTGCTGAGATACCAGCCTGGTAGGGGGCCTGAAGGGTCCAGGGGCCACTGCAATTGCTGGATGGAAATAAACGCACACAACCGACAACTGTCAGAGCAACACGGCGGAATAGGGTCTATCCCAGGCCTTGGTGCAAGATCACGGAATGTCGGGCATAGGTGCGGGCTAGGACAAGCTGAGGTCCGCACAAGCCGAGGTCACCAGGAACCTCACGGGGCAGGCTCTCGTGACTTCTTCTTCCTTGAAGCTTCCAAATCTAAGGCCTCTTACCTGGTCCTCCTCCGGCAGGAAAAGGCCTCCCCTTCATTCAGCGCATCACCTGCTTCGTATCCCACGTGGGTGCTGGTTCCAGACCGGGTTCGACCTACGCATGCGCACAGGCGGCTGGGGGGGGGGCCTCACTTTTCCCATTTTTTTTCCCTTACCCTCTCCTCTCCTTACCCACCTAGGGGAGGGGGGCCTGGAAAACGAGGGAAGCAGAACTTGGCCTGAGCCAATAGGCTGGCGGGCCGCGGGCCCGGCCCCCTCCTTCTCTCCGGCGCGGTCCAATAGGAATTTACTACAATGTTGTGGCGAGCGGCGGGGGAGGGGCGCGCGCGGGCGGGCGGGCTGCGGGCCGGGCCGGCCTCGCCTCGCGGAGGGAAGGCGGGAGGGCGCGCGCCGGGGCTGCTGCTGCTCGCTGGCTCCCTCCCTCCGCCGGTGGGTTCAGTCAGTCAGCCGGCTGCCCGCAGGCCCGCGAGCCGCAGAGGGCCCGAGCCTCGGACTCCGGCGCCTCCTCCTGCCATTGTTCCTGTGCCTGGAGCGGCGGCGGCGGACGCGGGAGCCCGGACCCCGGGAGCTACCGGTGAGGAGGAGGAGGAAGAGGAGGAGGCTGCGCTCGAGCCGGGGTGTGTGGTGGGAGGGCGCGGGGGGCGCAGCGCTGTCCCCGAGGGGACGGTCCAGGCGGCGGCTACGGTGCCGCAAGCTCTTTGTCTCCGGCCCCCCGCAGGCTCCGGGCCGGGGGCGCTGGCTGCTCCGCCGAGGGGCCTCGTCTGTCCGGCGGGGCGCTGAGGGACCGCGCCTGGGGCTGGGGACGCGGTTTGGAGGAGCCCCGGGCGCGCCGGGGGCTGTAGAGGACAGGGGCCGGGGCTGTGCCGGAGGAGCGTTTGAAAGTTAGGCTTGAGGGTGTCTTTCTGACGAGCCTCCCCCCCCCCCCGCCCCCGGCTCTGTCAGTCGTAGTACGGTGGGCGCGAGCCGGGGACCCCATGGGAGAGCCCTGCAGGTTTCGGACGGTGACGGCGTTGGGTGCTGCTGCGGAGCGAGCTCTTCTTCGTGACCAGGGTGCGGGGCTGTTTGCAGAAGTCGGGTGGGATCTGCAGGGTGGAGGGAGCCCTCGCAGGACTTCGAGGCCTTCCCGCCACAGACACCTGCATCGTTAATAAATAAATTAAAATCTCCCAGACCGGAGGGATCCGGTGTATTCTCCCCCCTGGGGTTACGGAGCACAGTGAGCAAAGGGTTAAGCCGGTTCGGGGAGCGTCGTGACCTGCTTTTCAAGGCGTGCATCTGCCAGCTTGGAAATCCTGGCCGGTGCTGGCCGGGCCCCTACACCTGTGGACAGACCTGGTTGCCTGCCCACCCGCCCGGGGTGGACCTAGACCTTTCCCCCTGGGGACATTTCCTCCGTTCAGGGGTCCCTCTTGCCTGGCACGGGCATTCTTGGGGGCGCAAAAGGAGAAAGTGACCCCATCCGCGGCCAATTTGCTGCCGGCTTGGGTTCTGCCCCCCAGATAGCGACTGTCACCCTGCCATGTCTCTAACGGTGCCCTCCTACAAATGACTAGTCTGTGGAGATTTGTCAGTTTTTGGCAAGTGTTGTTGATTAAGAGATAGATTTTTTAAATTTCTTCTTTTTTTTTTTTTTTTAAGAGATGCTGAGCTTTTTTTTTAGTAGTCTGAGTGATTTCACAGCCTCTATTTCTTCCTTCTGTTTTTAGGGAAAATTGCAAGAAATGGTTGTGTCTTGTCTTGGAGATTATGCTAGTGGATTTATACGCTCTTGAGGACATACCGTACTCAATGCTGTTTTTTTTGTTGTTGTTATTGTTACTGTTTTCTATAGTCTCAGGAGTGGCAAGCATTTTCTTTGGTTTAATTTTTTTTCCTCAAGGAGGATTGATCCATTAGTGTAGCATTAATGATAAATCTAATGGAAACAATGTCCTTTTCTTTAAGCTGGAAACATAATAAATTTGTTTTCCAGGTATGACGTGTGGATTGATGGGCTAGTTTCTTAGGACATTCAAATACTACATGTGTACTGTGCAAGAGACTGTCTGGCACACAGCAAACACTCAATAAATGGCACGAGAAATAGATATGCTATTTGCATATCAGATTGCCATAGAATCAAAGTGCTAACTTAGCGTGTTTTCTACCAGAAGCTTGTAATTGAAGATAGGCATATTTGTGGCTGAGTACCTACCCTGTGCCTTTGCCAGTCATAAGAGTAAACTCACTGTTGGATCCAAGTTCAGAACTCAAACCTTTTCATTCTTTTTTTTTTTTTTTTCTAACAAAGTCATACTTTTCTTTTTGTGATTGAATTCAGGCCTAGAAATAAGTGTTTTTAATTGTTAGGTCTCACCAAAATTCTCCTAACACTTATTTCAGTGTTTTATACCACGTATTTTAGAGATAACTTCTTGCTCGTGGTGGCCAAATCTGTCTTTCCATTGGTATTCACCTGCTTCCTTGAATTCTCCAACAACATAGACATGCACCTATTTGCTCTCTGTGCATCTTTGAACATACTGTTCCATCTGTGCTTTTTGATTGATATTCCTTTTATTTTTTGTTTCCTTGAAAATGTTCAGTGTATTGATAACCTTAAATGTGGGAAAAAGTGTTGTGTGGGGAAGGAACTTGATGGACCTGTTTGGTTTTGAGTTTTCCTTGAGCCTTGTTAGTGTGGACAACTAGGTGAGTTTTCTTTAGTTTGTTGAAAGGATTTAGGCTTTTAGTACCCCATCAGTTGTGTGGCATTTAGTGGTAGATGATGGCCTGTGGTGGATTAAGAAAACCTTTTAGGGAGTAGGAATTTGGCCTAGGGGTGGCGAACCCAGTTAGGATGCCCTCCTATACTACATCTGAGCACCCGGATTTGATTCTTAGCTGTGATTCCAGCTTGAGCAGCAGCAGTGGGAACCTCGGTGACGGGCTTTCTGCCACCGCCTTTGGTGTCCTGGGTTGAGTGCCCAGCTCCAGACATTTGGGCAGTGAACCACTGAGACTTCCATTCTGCACAGGACTAAAAATTACATCATTGGACGCACTTGATGTGTGGAAACTCTAGCTGTTTGTAAGCAATAGCCAAGTTTTATCTTTTTGGTGGATATCTGTTTGCTTTCTGCATTTATTCTCCTTTATGGGCCAAGGGCCAGTATTTGCTTAATGTTTGTTAAACACCCAAGTCATGTTTATTTAAGTGGTCTACTGGAGAATAAGAATTTTTTAAAATAAAGATTTAGTGTTCAGCTGGTCTGAAGCTGGGAGCCAGGAGCTTCTTCTGGGTCTCCCACATGAGTCCCAAAGACTTGGCCCACTCCCTGCTGCTTTCCAAGGCCATAAGCAGGGAGCTGGATTAAAAGTGGAGCAGCCGGGATACAAACTGGTGCCTGTATGGAATGCTGACTCCATAGAGTAGAAGATTAGCCTAATGTGCCACTGTGCTGTTCTGAGAATCAGCATTTTAAATAACGCCTACCCTGAATCGTAAAATGATGTAAAGTTTTATATAAGATAGTATAAAAATCATTGCTTTTGTATATTTAAAATTGCATTAACGCTAAAATTGCTTTTATTGTATTTTCTTTTTAATAAATAATTAAATAATAGCTAAATTAATAACTGATTTAAAATGATCCCTCTGAAAAAAGATTGTGGCATATTTTTGAGATATGACCTATATATTTTTTCTGTTATTATCTTCTGTCAGGTTTGTGCCCCACATTTGAAGTGGACTGGAGTGAAATTTTCTTACATGCAGTTTTAGATTACAGAGTTTTGAAAATTGGAGAGAGCTAATGTCCCATCTCATTCCCTGGATTGTGGTCTTAATTTCAAACACATTTATATTACAGGAGACAGTGAGCTAAAGATACTGCTTGGTTTCATTTCTCTGGTTTATCAAAGACTCAAGTGTGAAGGTTAGAGCATTGGTTCATAGGAACTTGTGTTTTCTTCAGGTACTGTTCACCAGTTTAATAGCAGTGGTCTGATTTTGTAAGTTTAACGTGCAAATGGCTCTTGGGGGCCCTGTTGGGTTCTGTAATGCAGAGGAGCATGCCTTTAAGCCGCAGGCTGTTCCCCCGTTGTCCAGAAGCAGGCCAGCACTGGCTACGCTGCCAAGATAGCTTTCCAGGAGTCTCAGTAAATTCGTGATTGGCCAGCTGCATATTCAGATGTGGCTTCATCTCTGCCTCTAAGGGACTTGTTTCCCTCCCCTCCCCAGTCTTGAACATAGAATACTTTTTTCTTATGAACAACTTTGCTTTTTTTTCTCTCTGAAGAAAGCCATTTGAAAATTAAAATTTTAGAAGAGACTTCTGAATTGATCAGTTACAGGCCTTATTTATGTAGGTAATGCTGAATTACTGGAAGATGACTGCTTCAGGTATTATAGCTTTTAGTTTGACAAGAACTGGATGCCAGGTATATATGGTAATTTGTATTCATTAGTCTCTTGGTGTGGGGCTGGCAGCTTACTGTGTTTCCTTGTTACATGAGTGGATTCATAGTGTGTTAGGTAAAATGCGTGGTAGCAGATCCTTTTGGTGTGCACACAGAGTTAGATTAGTATTTTGGTTTACTCTGCTGCTGTTTGATGAGTACACAGTGAGAAGAATAAAGAAAAGTTACAGCAATGAATGGTGTTCAGAAATTGGAGACATGAAAAAGGAGAGGTTTCATATTTTGTGTTAAGGGCTGATTCCATTCAGAACTGACTGCCTCACTGGAAGTGTACTTCAAATGTTGATTTTGGAATAGACGAAAGCCTTACACTTGTTTTTGCTGCTTACTTTTGTCCAAATGGGATTATGCCCACCTTGAAATGTTTGAAAATTGGTTCTTTGATCTCTGGAGGAAAGCAGCATTTCGTGCCGTGGCCGGTGTGCTTCACGGGATGATGTGAAGAGACCTTCGTATTCTCTTCCCCTTTAGCTTCTGCAGTTTCCCCCAAAGTTGCCCTGAGAAAACAGGCAAGCTGTGTAGAAACTGGGATCCTGATACACAAATACGCTACTCCTCCTTCCTCTTAAGGTTTGTATTAACAGGAAGCTGGAATCAAGCACTAGAGCTGGGAGTTGAAACTAGGCAGCCATCGTGGTGCAGCAGGTTCAGTTGCCCTGAATTCTTATTTTGTTTCTGATTCAGCTCCCTGCTGGTGTACCTGGGAGTCAGTGGATGATGGGTCAGGTTACTGGCACTCATTTGGGAGACCAAGGTGGAATTCAGTCTGTCCAAGCTCTGACTGTTGTGGTCCTTTGGGAAGTGAGCCAGCAGATGGAAGAGTATTTTATTTTTGAAATAAAAAAAAATGTTTTTTAATGAAACAAAAACAAGAGAACTTAAGAAGAAGCTAAGCACCACAGCGTGGGATGTGAATGTTTTGGCTGGCGTGTGGTTTAACTGCTGGGCCAGATGCCCATCTCGTTTACAGAAATCATTAAGTGACCCTATTACATCACCTTTTAACACCGTGTGATCTTAAAGGTGTACACCTCAGTACATTCCTGATGAAGGAATCCCAACCATTTTAATTGATGGGCCAAGCATATATTTTAGTTTGCCATTTTCAACTTTTACATGTATTGAAGTCAGTAGTATTTCACCTTGATGATACACTTGGTACAGACTGTTGAAATTAACTCCTCCTCCCCCCCAGTTTTTCGCCATATGGACACAGGCAGAACCGTCAAGAGCGCCAAGGATTTAAGCCCTCAAGTTTTACCTGCCAACAATTTCAGCATGCTATTGGGGACACATGGGAGACAGCTTGAAGTGAAGACTCCCCACTCCTGCCTCTTTTTTTGCTACCACCTACTTGCTATTTCTTGCCCCTTTCTCTCTCTTTTTTAATGATTCAGAGAATCAGTGCTGTTGCTAGCTTACTACCTGCAGAGTCTTGCTAATCTAGATGGTATTATGTAATTAGATAAACCTTTTACATGGTGTCTCATGATATTGTATACACGTCCGCCCGCACATGTGTCTTTATAGTAATTTCTCTCCATCTGGTGTTGGAAATGGAGCTTTTTGTGAGATTATTTTTAAATCTTTAAGCTTTCTGGCGTCCTCAACGCTTGAAATAACACAATTGCTTTTGGAGGCAAGAAAATGCATATAGGATATTAGTGGTTTTTCCTGTAAAGATGTAAACAGCACTTTATTTAAAAAATCATATCCTGTGTTCCAAACAGGCAAAATGTGCATTTTATGTTTAGATAATCTCCAGATAATTTGCCGGGTAGAAAATAATCAGTCAGTTGTTGCCAAGTAGATAAAGGAAAGGAAAGGTACTTAAGGGAAAGGGGCCAAGAATATGAAGCCTGTTAGAGGAAAGTGATTTCAAAGATATTTTTGGTTTATTTTCTTTTGAATTCTTGCAGTATTTATTTGTTGTGTGCCAGATTTTGTCATGTGATTTTTTTTTTCTTAAGATTTTTATTTATCTGGAAAGTAGAGTTACAGAGAGAGGGAAAGATAGAAACATCTTGTATTTGCTGGTTCACTTCCCAAAAGACCTCAGTGGCCAAGGTTGGGCCAGGCCGAAGCCAGGAGCCAGGAGCCAGGAGCTGGGAGCCAGGAGCTTCCTCTGGGTCTCTAATGTAGGTGCAGGGGCCCAAGGACTTGGGCTGTCTTCCTTCTGCCTTCCCAGGCACACCTGTAGGGAGCTGGGTTGGAAGTGGAGCAGCAGGGACTTGAACCAGCACTCATAGGGGGTGCCAGCATTGCTAACGTAGGTCAACAGCCTTATGCTACAATGCTGGCCTCCATGCAAGGTTTTATATTTATATTAAGTGGATGTCTCCTCGGACTGCCGGACCCTGTACTGGCAAGCACACACACAGTATCAGGGTCTGGAATCACCTCAGACGAAGTTTCTTTGGAGATCCCTGCAACTGAACTGCTGATCTCAGAACCCCAACCATGAAGAGACTATGTCAGCCAGTGGATTCTGAATAGATTTCATTGTGCTTGGAACAGTGAGATTGGCAGAAATTCAGAAGTGAAATTCAGAAATTCAGAAGTGTTGAACTATCAAAACTGCTTGAGCAGGACCCTTGGAGAACGCCCCACATTGGGGACCTGGGATGGGTGAGAGGCTGGGTGGGGCTTCTCTGTTTATTCTCCCCTTACCCCAATTCTAGAAATAAAAATAATAATGTGGAAACAATGGTCTTACCCACTTTCCTGTAACCCTTGACTCTTTGTGCCCTAATCAACTAAGATTATCAAAATTTAAAAATATGTTTAAAAAATTGATGTTTCTTAATGAAACTGTCAACTTTTGGTGTACATGGGCTTGTTATTATGTCTTTATTTAGTTCCCTTTCCTGTTCTCCTAAATGTAGAAATAGTTCAGTACATTAGCTAGATTTGTAGCATAAAAGGTATGCCATGGTGTTAATGAGAAGGTGAATTCCAGGATAGTTTAGAATTAAGACCTGGCCTCTGATGATGTCTTTCTTTCTGCATGACACTTTATTTCAGAAATATTCATTATGCCTCTCCTAAAACACACACACACACACACACACACACACACACACGTATCTTACGTGAACTCAACACTGTTATTGTACCTAAGAAAATTAACATTATTTCTGTATTATCAGCCAATATCCAATCTGTATTTAGATTTCTTCACCAGATTTTTTTGTTGTTGTTTAAATATTTGGTTCTGTCCCTTACATTTCCTTTCATCTAGAATAGCACTCACCCCTTTAATTGTCATTAACTTTGTTCCAGTTTTAGCACATGTGCTGCTGAAGCGAGCGCGTAATTGTCATTAACTTTGCTGAGTGCTGGTGCCAGTTGACTTCTAGAATGTCTTATTTTGGGTTTGTCTAATTGTTCCCTGAAGGTTGTGTTTAATTTGTTTCTTTATCTGCTTTGCTCCCTGTAAACTGGAAGTTATCTCTGTAGATTTGATTAGGTTTAAACAGTTTTTGGCAAGAATATTTCAAAGATAAGGATTGTGTTTTTCATTTTGCATCACATCAGGAAGTTTATAATGTCTGTTTATAATGTCTGCCCCATAATTAGTGACTCTGATTTAGATCACCTGGTTTAAGTGGTAATCACCATATTTCTTTGTGGTAAAGGTCTATTTTTAATATTTAGAATGCTACATTGGCATCTGTAAATATCCTGCTCCCCAGTTACCATTTCCCACTGGTTTTATCATCCGTTGATTCTCAGGGCTTTTGGATGAAGTCAGCTCTTGAAAATGAATTTGAAAGATTTCAATTTGGGAAGGGAAGGAGAAGGATATCCTACATTAGGTAGGCTTTCACGGATTCTTGCTGAAGTTTGACTCCTGTATTATCTTCCTGATGTGTTCCTAAAATTAGGCTCTGATGTTAGATTTTATTTGGCCATGGAACATAATGACCATAGAATTATATTTATATTTGATTGTGCTTTGCTGAGGTAAATTTAATTTTCTTTTCTTTTCTGGGTATACACTGTTCAATTTTGCTTATTATGTGTGTGTAATTAACCTTTTACTTTTAAATTTACTTAATTGAAAAGTGGAGGAAGAGCAAGAGCTCCTTTCTGCTGGTTCATTCAGTAAATGTCTGCAACAGCAGGAACTGAACCAGGCTGCAACCAGGAGCTGGGAAATCAGTCCAGGTCTTCCAGGTGGGTGGCAGGACTCAGCTACCTGTGCCATCACCTGCTGCTTCCCAGGATGCACTGCAGCAGGAAGCTGGGGGCAGGAGTAGACCTAAGTGCGCCCATGTATGCCAGTGTCCCACCTATCGCCTTAACCACTATGCTGGATGCCTACCCCGAGCTTAATCTTTTATTTGAAAGTCAGAGTTAGATTGAACGAGACAGACAGGGCAGGGCCATTGATCCCTAATATATTTATTTAAATGTAATTTTCATATAATTGAGTCCTTGCCATTCACATGAAAGATCTGGATTGAATTCCTGGCTCATGAACATGTGGGGAGTAAGCCAATAAGTGGGATATATCTTCCCTGTCTGTTTCTGCCTCTCAAAATAGGTTAAAAAATACATATGTATGTACATAGACATACATATATACATATATATATATAATTCTGTAATCATTCTGCAGTCATTTCACTCTAAAGCTATGCTTTTGGCCTCGTAAAATACCCAACAAAGCCCCAGGAACTACTGAACATTTTTCATTAACTGGTTTTAGATAACACAGCTATTAAGGATAAGCCCACAAAAGTTGCACCTGAGGAGAAAAAGAATTATTGGGTAAATCTTGTTAAGTAGATGACATTGATTTTTTTTCCTGTTTAATTAAATAAGAACTGTCTTTAGGACATAGAATAAATTATCAGCTTTTTATTAAAATTGTAGAAATTAGTAAAAACTCAAAGATTACTGAAGAAATCAGAGAGAATATCAACCTACAGTTGTTAAGACTTAAAAGATTCGGTGGAGCAATGAGACCAGTAATGCCTCCAAGCTAGCAAAACCTTTCAAGTAATACCCTCAGAACACTCTTTCCACATCGAAGTCTCAAAGATGACATCAAATGGCTGTTCCTGCATCCCCGGGTTTGATGTTTGGTAGCAAGGAGCAGCCCCTTCCCCTCTCCCAACCTTGCAGATACAGGAGAAAAAGAAAAAATTTGAAACATTTGTCCCACCTTCCTTCCTCCATAACTTGACTCTCCCCACCCTGATTAGTGACCCACATGGACATATATCCTTCTGAACTACATAAACCACGTTAAAAACAAAGTAAAATAATTATACATAGAAGAGTTAGAAGCTTCAGGGCCAGTGCTGTGGCATAACACATTAAGCCGCCATCTGCAGCACCAGATCCCATATGAGCACTGGTTCGTGTCACAGATGCTTCACTTCCAACCCAGTTTCCTGCTAATGCACTTGGGAAAGTAGCAGAAAGATGGCTCAAGTGCGTGGGTCCCTGCCACCCGTGTGAGAGACTCCCAGTAGAGATTTGGGCAACTGGTTTTGTTGTAACCATCTGGGACGTGAACCAGCAGATGGAAGATCTCTCCTTCTGGTCTGAAGCCTTCTGGCCTGGAACTCCTTCTGTGTCTCCCATGTGTGTGGCAGGGCACCGAGTAGGCCATATTCCACAGCTCTCCCAGGCACATTAGCAGCGAGCTGGGAGGAAATAGAACAGCTTGAACTCAAAGAAACACCCGTATAGAATGCTGGTATTTATAAGCAGCGGCGTTATCCACCTCACCACAGCAATGGACTTTGATTTTTAAAGACATCAGATGTTAACGAGGATCATGGAAAGCAGAATAAGGGGACAAAGAATGGGGCAGGCAGAGTGGATATTTTTGGTACTGATGGTCAGAGATGACCTTACTGATAACCTTTCTGATGAGGTGATGTTTGAGAGGTGTGTTGGGAGACATTATGTAAGCCCGCAGGGTGTGTCCAAGTGTTCTGAAGGTTGAGTTCAGAGGTGCGGCGCATACAGGGAGCAAGTCATGGAGGGCCTTAGCTGTGGTGATGCTTTGTGTTTTATTTTGAGACAGAGGCTCACAGGAGGATTTTAAGCAGGAAGATTTTGATCGTTCACTTAAAACCTATTAACCAACTACCTATTCCGAGCAGGACCAATGGTTCCTGATTAAAAAAGTGTCAACAATGTGACCCCTATCCTTGGAAACTGAATGAGATGGCATAAATGAGAAATGATGGGGCAGGCACTTCAAAATTTAGGAATAGAGGCTCTGTCATGGAAAGATGGCCAGTTGTGGAGAAGACAGAGCAAAATTGGGGCTAAAAGTAGGCTCTCCTTTGCTCAACACATTTTATTACTGTTCTTACTGGATGCCTACCTATTATGTGTCAGGTAAAAATTAATAGTGCTAGTGTTTATTGATGACTTATTATGAGCCAGGCTGTGTGCTGTGTCCTTTATAGGTGTGACATTAGGTTTTACAGAGTGTGGGCTCCAGGGCTAGAATGCCTGGCTTTAAATTCCAGTTGTGTCATTTTTTAACTAGTGACCTTGGGCAAGTTCCTTAATTTCTGTACCTCACTTTACTCCTTCTGTCTTATAAGCATGATAAAAATGCATATCTTTTAAGGTTGTTGTTATTGAGTGAGTTAATGTGTGAAATGTTTAGAACAGTGCCTGGCGCCAGATGAATGATAACCATGATTATTTTTGCATTTAAGCCTTACAGCATCTCTTTGGAGTAGGTATTATTAATTCATTTTATAGCTTAGCTAACAGGTTAGAAGTTATCCATAGTTACACAACTAGCAAGTGAAAATTGGCCTTCAAGTTGGCACTCTTTACTGCCACACCTTTGCTTAGTGTGTCTGTGAGCAAATGTGGAAGGAGAGATTAGATACAGGCCTTCCCCTGTCCAAACCAGTGATTTCTTAATAATTGTGATCCTTGGAAAGTACTTTTATATGTTTTGGCTACATTTGCTGTGAATTGAGGATGATATCCACATAGCAGAATTAGTAAAAGTAACTTAGACAGGGACTGGTGTGATGGCTCAAGTGGTAATCTGCTACCTGCAAGTGCTGGGATCCCATAGAGGCACTGGTTCACATCTAGGCTGCTCTGCTTCTGATCCAGCTGCCTGCTTGTGGCCTGGGAAAGCAGTCCCAAAGCTTTGGAACCCTGCTCTAGCATGGGAGATGCAGAAAATCCTCTTTGTTCTTGGCTTTGGGTGGGTGAATCAGCATATGCAAGACCTTTCTGTCCTTTTCTTTCTTTGTAAATCTGCCTTTCCAATAAAAAACAGTAAGTAAATGTTTTTAAAAAAGTAAATTAGAAAAATTTTGCTGTATTGTGTGTCTGCCACATATGAGTTCCTGGTCAGGTGTTTGGACTAGTGGTTAAGATTGGACATTGTTTAAGATTCCTATGTGCAGGGCCCGGCGGCATGGCCTAGCGGCTAAAGTCTTCGCCTTTAACGCACCGGGATCCCTTATGGGTGCCGGTTCTAATCCCGGAAGCTCCACTTCCCATCCAGCTCTCTGCTTGTGGCCTGGGAAAGCAGTTGAGGACGGCCCAAAGCTTTGGGACCCTGCACCCGCGTGGGAGACCCGGAAGAGGTTCCTGGTTCCTGGCATCGGATTGGCACGCACCGGCCTGTTGCAGCTCACTTGGGGAGTGAAACATCGGATGGAAGATCTCCCTCTCTGTCTCTCCTCCTCTGTGTATATCCGGCTTTCCAATAATAATAAAATCTTAAAAAAAAAAAAAAGATTCCTATGTGCAATGTAATTAATGAATAAATAAAAAAACTGTATAATAATAAAAAAGAAAGATTCCTATGTGCCACGTTTGTGCCTGGGTTTGATTCCTACATTCCAACTTCCTGCCATTATAGACCTTCGGAGGCAATAGGTGATGGTTCAGGTAACTGAGTGTCTGCCATCCATGTGAGAGACTTGGGTTGAGTTCCTGCTTCTGCTGCTACAGTCTCTTGGCGAGTCAACCAGTGAATGGGAGTTGCAGCTTCCAGCGTCTGTATCTGCCTCTCTGCTTCACAAAAAAAAAAAGTTTGGTTAAGCATGATTTTTATATCTTGACTCATACCTTTTCCACTTAAATTGAATATCCATGTGCCTGTATGATTGTTATATAAATGTATATATGTAACAAAACTATATAAAAGGCATGGTTTTGCTTAGCGGTGTTGTTTGGCTTTATTTGAGGTTATACTGTAGCGTTTTTTTAGGCCTGCATCTGACTACTCTAAAAACCCATTTCACAGCAGGTCTGGCTTTACAGCTTCATTTCCCGTTGTAGGACAGTCATGTGGTTGATGTCCCCATTGTTGCTTTTATCTTTTTGCAGCAGATGTGAAAGTAAACATACAAGGTTGAAAAACAGGAAGGGGTTTGAGTTGAGAGGGTGTTTTTGCAGAGTGACTTGTGCACAAGGCACCTGAAATGCCTTGAATCTTTGTGACTTCTAGCAGTTAGAAAAAGTACACTTTAAGTAAATTAAAAAGCAAGTAATTTTGCAGCTTAATGAACTCATGATTTAGAAAAGTAAATATTTATGTTACTGTTTTTGAAACAACTGAAAATTGAAAATTTATAGTCACCCCGATTATAGGTTTTTTTAAAATAGATTTATTTATTTTTCTTGGAAAGGCAGATTTGCAGAGAGGAGATACAGAGATAAAAATGTTCTGTCCAATGATTCACTCCCCAAGTGGCCACAACTGCCAGAGCTGAGGTGATCCAAAGCCAGAAGCCAGGAGCTTCTTCTGGGTCTCCCATGGGGTTGCAGGGTCCCAAGGCCTTGGACCATCCTCCGCTGCGTTCCCAGGCCACAAGCAGGGAGCTGGATGGGAAATAGAGCAGCTGGTACAGGAGCTGGCACCATATGGGATCCCGGGGCATCCAAGGCGAGAACTTCAGCGACTAGGCTATCGTGCTGGGCTCGATTGTAGGTTCTTTTTATCTTTGAGATTTTTTTTTTTTCAATAAGGAAACTAAGACTTTTAAAAATCGTTATTGGATTAGCTTTTCTAATCATTACATTTGGGAACTTCAAAAGCTGAAGGCTAAGTTAGGGTTTTATTGCTCTATTCTGTGACCTTTGCTTTTGGGGAAGAGGATTAATACCAAATGATGGCTGTTATCAGATACTGCTCTCTGTATGTTAACTAATGTAAAGATTCCAATTTTTGATATTTGTTTCACAGTGTGTTTTTATGGCTTTGGTGAAGTCACCGCATCCCATTCCCTTCCCCACCCCTTGCTTTTCTTCTCTTAAATGATGCCTTTGGTGAACACTTTTCTACTAACAGTGTTTGGGAGCCTGTGATGTAGTGGCCTGTAGGATGTGGATTTTAGAGTCAGCATCTCGGTTTACAGTCCATTTCTGGCTTGGTAGAGAAGAAACAGCTGGCTTTCTCAATAAATAAGAGTCCTGCAGAGCTGGCTTTCAAAGAAGGTTCTGCCCGAGGGACGGAGTCATAGGGGCTCACAGCAAGGATTTTTGCTCCTGAAGATTCACCTTCTCTGGGCAAAATCTCTTGCTGACCTCAGGAAATGCTGTTTTCTCTAATTTTCTGTCCCACAGGAGAGTCTTAATCCTCCTGTAGGACAGAGAACCGACTGGAACGCTGAGTGCTTTATTAAAGACTCAGATACAAAGGGAAATAAACGTTATCAGTATGTGTCTAGCTTAATCTGACTGAGAAAATAGAACTCACTTTTCTTCTGTGTGTGCTCTTATTGGGGATACCTCCCTTTCCTGCCTGCCGCACAGTGTCTGCCTGTGGGTGGCTACAGCCCTCTAACTCCTCTCCTGGGGTGCCTCCCACAGATTCAGATCATTGAAAACTCAAAGGAGAACCCCCCCCCCCCAGTAAAAGGATTCTCTCTCTCTCTCTCTCTCTCTCTGATTTATTTATTTATTTGAGAGGCAGGGTTACAGAGAGTTGGAAGTTGGCTACCCACTGGTTCACTTCCCAAATGGCTACAATAATCAGAGTTGAGCTAATCTGAAGCCAGAAGCTAGAAGTTCCCCTGGTTTTCCCACGTTGATGCAGGGGTCTAAGGACTTGGGCTATCTTCCCCTGGTTTGCCAGGCACGTTGGGAGGAGCTGGATTGGAAGTGGAGCAGCCAGGAACTTAAATTGGTGCCCATATGGGATGCCACAGGTGGGTGGCTTTAACCGCTGTACTGCAGTGCCAGACCCAGGCTAGCCAGTGCTTGTATGTGTGATCAGCACCAGGTCTATATACAACACTGGGGGGAGACCACAGTTACCCCAGAATGTCTGATTGCCACTCACAGAAGAGAACACAAACAGTAGGGAGGTGTCAGGGGAGAGGTAGAGAGCTTAGGAGCTCTTCAAATCATATCATATCATCTCTGATCGTAGCTCAGTAACTTGTCACAAAGCAGCCGTCCATAAGTATTTACTTCCCATTCTTAGAATCTTAACTCCATTTGATCCCTAAGGAGCTATTGCTAAGTTTGTTGTAGTTTTATCTATGAGAGTTTTGTTTGAGGAGATCCTAGCACTTAATCGGGTCCAAAGTTAGGCTGAGCATATGGTGATAAACATAGCTTGGTGTCTGAATGGAGACCCTGTTACCTGAGCCCACTGAGTTTAAATGTTAAAGGTGGTGCCACAGGGCATTAGTTTCAAAGGGGATGGATTGAAACAACGTCTCTGGGCTTGTTTCTGAGTCAGAGAAGTAGAAAGATCTTTGGTGTCACAGATTTAGAATCCTGGCTCTGATAGCACTAGCTGTGTTTTTGTTTTGGCCAAGAAAAATCTGCTTGCTAAATTTATGCAATGTTGATATAATGTATCCTGAGAAGATTGGAATTCCTGAATAGATTGGAAATGATATGTAATATTATGTAATTGGCTTAGCATTATGCCTGTCACATAGTGTGCGCTTAAGGATTGGAAAGTAATTATTATTGTGTAATAATTATTTATTTGAAAGGCAGAGTGAAAGAGAGGAAAGGGTAATCTTCCACCACTGATTCGCTCCTCAAGTGCCTGTGATGGCCAGGGCTGGGTCAGGTCCGAGTGTCCCACATAGGTGGGAGGGATTCACCTGTTGGAGCCATCAGCTGCCTTCTTGGGTGAGCACTGGGAGAAACCTGGATCAGAAGCAAAGGCATGACTTGATTCTAGGCACTCCAGGTATAGTATGGGAAAGTCAAAACCTGCTCTGTAATTATTACTTTCAACATTATTTTAAATAATTTAAATTATTATTTTAAATTCCTTTAAAATCCACTTTGTTCTCATATATTGTTCCAACCTTGGCTTTTTAAGAAAATAGCTGCTTTGAGATCTAACAGTCTGTATGATTTACCCATTTTAAAGTGTACAGTTTGGGCTGAGTGGCTAAAGTTCTAGCCTTGCACATACTGGGATCCCATATGAGTGCCGGTTGCCTTGGGACCCTGTACTTGCATGGGAGACCCGGAAGAAGCTCCTGGCTCCTGGCTTCGGATTGGCTCAGCTCTAGCCGTTGCGACCGCTTGGGAAATGAATCATTGGTCAGAAGATCATCCTCTCTCTGTCATGTTCTCTGTGTACCTGACTGTCCAAAAAAAAAAAAAAAAATGAAAAAAAAAAGTGTACGATATAACAGTAAAATTTTTAGAAATATTTTGTTTTATTTGAAAGAGAGGCTAAGAGAGAATAGAACAATGGCCTAATTTTTCAATTAACTGATGTAGTAATGTAACTCTTTTACAATTATTTTTTGTTCCATACTTCTCAAGATTTTATGTTGTAGTTTTGTAATACCATTTCCTGCCGAGATAATATAGAGATAATTCAGTCTTTCTTTAGTGTATTGGCCTTGGCACTAGTGCAAATGAGGGCCCTAAAGCTTAAGCTTCTTTTATTTCACTGTAAAGCCACCTCTGCTTAGTAAGTAGTTTTAAGAAAGGAACATGAAGATTGTAGTATGCTTATTCTGTAATCTAATCATTGATTATAGTTTTTTTTTGTCATAAATTGTCTTCTGTGAATCATTCTTTTTTGGGCTTAATGTTCAGTTAGAGACTTATTTGTGCTTTATATTTTGCATTGTAGTAACTTTCCTTCTAGGGATGTGCATTGCTATAAATCATTTTTGACTGTGAAAGTCTGTTGCTTTGTTTTTAACACCTCCCTTAACAAGCACAGACATATTGCTTTACCAAATAGCTGGTGTGTCATATCATAAGATTGAGCTTGATATAGGTACATCCTTTTCACCCTAAGGTGCTCTCTTTCAGTTCCTCAATATCTTTTCTCTTTCCTGTCAGCATTAGTTTCTCTCTTTTTCTAGTAGCAGTGGAAATCAGATCCAGTATTGAAAGACAGAATGCTGTCCAGGACCCTGGGATGATATCAGCTGGTCATCCCCCATTCCCAGATGCTGAGGCGGTTGGGAGGCTGGGTGCGGCTTGTCTCCTTGTCTCTTCCCTTCCTTGATATAGGAGGAAGTAAAAGAAAGTTTGGAAACAAAACTCTCACCCACTTTCCCCTAACCCTCGACTATTCCTATCCTGATCAACTATAAAAACATCATCAAAAAACTAAAACCCAAAACACAAAAGCAACAATAAAAGAAAGACTATGCTCTACAAAGCACTTAGAGGTAAACTTGTTCCCCGGTAGCACACTCTTCCAACCATTCCCCCCTCTCCACACACACAGAAACAGAGACAGGCCTTCCATGTGCTGGTTCACTCCCCAGATGACTACAGCAGCCAGGGCTGGTCTAGGCCAACCCCAGGAACCTGGAATTCCATTCAGATCTCCCCAAGGCTGGCAGGGGCCTAAGTGCTTGGATCATCTTCCACTCCCTTCCTTAAATGGTGCTTCAATATGGAATGCTGGTGTTGCAAGCGCTGGCTTAGGCCACTGCACCACAATGCTGGCTCCTGCATTGTTATCATTAGTCAATCTTGTACTATTAAATAGCCAATTGAGACATACAGTTCTGAGGTTATTCTTTCACCACCAATTAAGACTGGGGTGACCAGATTTAGGGGTAGTGTTCATATAGCCTTCTGAGTTTTCTGGGCAGATTTGGTGACCTTGCTGGCTCTAACAGCTTTGTCCACTGATAGGACAACACACAGCAGCACCTATCTATCAGGGTGTGAATGGAAAAGCCAGACTGAGGAAGATGATCAGAGAAATTCTTAACACATGGATGTGCTAGAAATCATTTCAATTATAGCACCATCATTAGGTTTCAAAAATTTAGGGCCACCCTCTCCCAATGACATCCGTCAGTCTTTCCCTTCAGCTCAGTAAATTTTCAAGCACTGTGAGCAAATTTACAAGCTAACCACTGTGGCCTGGATGGTTCAGGATAATCACCTGAGCAGTGAAGTCAGCTATTTCCATTGGTGGAGCATTTTTGCTGTCACCAGCAACATTGCTACAACAGACATCTTTAACAGACACATTCCTAACATTGAAGCCCACATTGTCCCCAGGAAAAGCATCACTCAAAGCTTCATGATTGGACCTGGTGAGGTGGCCTAGTGGCTAAATCCTCGCCTTGCAACTGCCAGGATCCCATATGGGTGCTGGTTCATATCCCTGCTGCTCCACTTCCCTTCCAGCTCCCTGCTTGTGGCCTGGGAAAGCAGTTGAGGACAGCCCAGGGTCTTGGTACCCTGCACCTGTGTGGGAGACCTGGAAGAAGCTCTGGGCTCCTGGCCCCTTGCTTTGGATTGGTTCAGCTCTGGCAGTTGTGGCTACTTGGGGAGTGAATGAATGGAAGATCTTTCTCTCTGTCGCCTAATCTCTGTAGATCTGACTTTCCAATAAAAAAAAAATTAAAAAAAGCATTATGATTTTATTATTTTAAAAAATTGTTTTTATCTTTTGTTTGGAGAGCAGAGATGGGGAGATCTTCTGTCTACGGGTTTACTTCCCAGATGCCTGCCACGGCTCAGGTCAAAACCAGTAACCCCAGAGTTCAACCTGGATTTTCCATGTGAGTTGCAGGGACCCAGCTAATTGAGCCATAATTTGCTGTCCCCCAGGGTTCCCATTAGCAGGAGGCTGGATATGAAGTGGAGGAGGCAGGACTGGGCCCAGGCACTCAAGTGGTAGTGGGCATCCTAAGCAGACACCTAACTATCGACACCAAATGTCCTCTCTAGGTTGGTTCATTTTAAGAGATTTTTTGTTTGTTTGTTTTGCTGCCACTAGTGCTAAGCTTCAAAATATCCAAATCACTTTTCATTTAGATGTCTTAATTCATTTTTTAATCAACAGGTGCTAGTAAATGGTAAATCATTGATTTTCATCAGAATGTTCTCTGTTAAATTTGTGTAACTAAGACAGGCTGATTTTACTTTGTAAAAAGGAACCTTTAAGTCATTGAGAACCTCTGCCTTTTCCTCTGTATTTCAAGTTCTATTGCTGTAAGATTTTATCTATTCTGCTCTTACCACGATTGCCTGAAGCAATTAATTCTAAGTTCAGCATTATCCAATGCTGACACCTATGTTCCGGTTCTGTCTTTTCACTCCCAGTGGGGTAAGTCCATTGGGATGTTCTATGTCATTACCTCTGTCCACAATTCATTTATCCACTTACTTGTTCTTTGCCAGTCACTGGTTAGTAGTAAGGATTTCAGAGATGAACAAGACATAATTCCTATTCTCAAGGAAACCAGTAGTCCAACTGGGAATAGTTGTGTAGGGAGATAGATAAGCACAGGATATTAAAGGATTACGCAAAAGGAAAGTCAGGTAAGGAAGCAAATTCTACTTCAGGGAACTGAAGTGGTAAGGCTTGATACTTGAGTAGCTTCTTGAAAGACAGCTGGGAATTAGCCAGGCCAGTTGGAAAGAGGTGTGGAAGAGCTGCTATTGAAACAGAGGGGATCTACGGACATGGAAAGGAGAAACATCATGGCCTTATTGGGGGAACTGTGAGTGATTTGCTGTTGCGCAGTGCCTGATGAGGACAGAAATGAGGTGGTAGTGAGAAACTAGGGTATGAAGGATCGTGGGTGCTGTTACTGAGGAGTTTATGGTGCAAGTCAGAGATCCAGGTTCGTTCTTTTGCGTACGAGTATCTTGTTATCCAGCACCATTGGCTGCAAAGATTTTCTTCTCCTACCTTGAATGGCCTTGGCACCCTTGTTGAAACCTCGTTGTTAGGCATATATGTACAGGTTTTATTAAGTCTTTGTTAAGATTTAGCATGGGTTTTTTGCCCCTCATTTATTTAGGTCGTACTTAATTTTTTCCATTGTTCTGTTATAGTTTTCAAGTAAAAGTGTTGAATTCTTTTCTTAATTTATTCCTCAGTATTCTTTTTGATACTATTTTAAATGGAATTGTTTAATTTTCTGATTTGTATATATAAGGAGAATCAGTTTTTTTAATGTTGGCCTTGTGTCCTGTATCCTTACAGAACTTGCTTATTGGCATTAGCAAGTAGTTTTTTTTTGTTGTTGTTTTGTTTTGTGGATTCTTCAGATTAAAAAAAATTATTTTTCGCTAAATACTATAATGAAAATAGACATGAGACAGCTGAATAGTAATCTGTAGCCATTTTAAGGTGTATAGAACCCCGTTGTATATAAACTAATAACTCAAATGTCAATGAAGAAGTCACAGGATGTGGTTAAGAACTTGCATTTTTTTTAACATATTGGTTACTCAATACTATGTCAATTAATTCCATAACATTATAAATTGTTGTTGATGTTATGTTGGGGCTTTTAATTGATCGGGATGATACTCTGCCGGCTCTACCTTCAGACCAGAGATGGTCTCCCCAAGAAGCCGTTGAACTTATCTGGACAATAAGATGCTGGATTCTATGCTTGGTATATGCTTGCAATGAAAGGATCTCATGTGAACTTGAACTGTGGTAATGCAGCAAGGTGGAGGAATCCACCATGGGGGGAGGGTTTGTGGAGGGGTGGGGGGAATCCCAGTACCTAGAAAACTGTGTCACATAATACAATGTAATAATAAAAAAAAGTGTTTTCTTTTTTTATTGGAAAGGCAGATATACAGATAGAAGGAGAGACAGACAGAATTGCTTCTTGACCTTTTGGCTAAGGAGAGACAGAAAGATCTTCCATCCATTGGTTCACTCCCCACTTGGCGACAGTGGCTAGAGCTGAGCCGATCTGAAGCCAGGAGCTGCTTCCAGGTCTCCTGTGCAGGTGCAGGGTCCCAAGGTTTTGGGCCATCCTCGACTGCTTTTCCAGGCCACAAGCAGGGAGCTGGATGGGAAATGGAGCAGCTGGAACACAAACTGGAGCCCATGTGGGATCCCAGCACTTGCAAGGCGAGGATGCAGCCATTGAGCCATTTTGTTGAGCCCTAATGTATAGGGTTTTAAAAATATGTATTTGAAAGGCAGAGAGAGGGAGGGATAGAGGGGGCAGGGAAGAGAGAGAGAGAGAGAAAGTGCCTCTCTGCTGGTTCACATGCCAGGTCTGGTTCAGGGCAGTCAGGAAGAGCCAGGAACTCCATCTGGGCCTTCCACATGGGTCTCAAAGGCCCTTGTGCATGGCTGTTTCTGAACACATTATCTGGAAGCTGAGTAGCAGGGACTCGATTGAACACTGATGGGAATGCTGGTATTGTGAGAAGGCAGTTAGCCCACGTACCACCACACCAGCCCCAAGAAGAACTGTTGGTGCTGAATTTGTACTGAGTTGTAAGAGACACTAGTTATCAGCAGAGAGTTTTCTACAAAGAAAATATGTAGAAATAAATGACTTAAAGGCCTTTTCTCTTGATTTTATAAGTAATATGAAATTTAAAAATTTTTGTGGTGTTTTAGAAAGTTTTGGCAATAAAGTGAAGTATAAAGATAAAACTAAAAGCTGCCCACAACCCTGTCAATAATAACACTATAAACATTTTGATATTACTTCTTTCTGAGCTGTTATAAGTTTTTTCTTTGGAGTGATACAGAATAGTCTGTTAACAGCTGAATATTTCCTATTTTGATTATTGTCTGTTTTGCCAGAGTTTCTTAAATAGATTTGATAACAAAATCAGAACATAAATTTCCTTCTTTGCATGATTCAGGGTGAACTAGATCGACATAAAATATAGTTAAGATTGGTCAGAAACACTGCAGTGTTGAGTAGGATGGGCCCAGTCAGCTGTTATTCTTGTGAATCATTCAAAATGCCCAGCCTGTGGCAGACGAACGGGCACTGACACGTGTTTGAAAACGTTCATCTTTGAAGAATCTGAATTTATGGCTTCCAAATAGATAATATGAGGAATAAAATGGCACTAACCTGGATTTGGACTTTTGACAATGTGTGAAATTTTATTTAATTGTTTTTTATTAATAGAAGTGAGAGTTTTGTGTTTGACAAACACGTTGTAGTTTTTCTATTTCAACCTTTTATTCAAAACATGAATCTCCTATTGTAACATTATTCATGGTCAGTTGGATTGGAATTTGACAAAATGAAGGCATAAGCAATTTAGGATAATGAGACATGGCGTAATAATTTACGGTATTTTATATTTTACACCTCACTTTTTATTTGGTGTGTTGAAGTTTGGCATATCTGTTATTTGTAAGTAATTCCAAATTGAAAAGATTCTTCATTGGTTGACTTAGTGATTCTTTTTTTCATTAAGGTTGCAACTGTATTTTATGTTTGTTTTCAGCCCCTCGTTTTTATCATGTAACTTTCAGCAACAAAAATAAAAGTATTAAGATGATAGCTGGCTAGTAGAAATATCTTAGGTTGTCCTAGATTTCAGGAGCCTGGTTCATAATGTTAAATGTAAGATGATTTTAAATGAAATGTAAGTAATTGTTTCAGGTGTTTTGTGTTTTTAATGTGGAATGAAATAAACTCAAACAAAGCACAGTGGTGAGAAGCCTACATCACAGTTGAAAGAAAAGATTGTGTGTAGAGAGAGAATATGCAAAGTGTAGTGGGGTAACAAGGGAGACCAGGGGTAAGTGCATAATTATTCAGGAATAGGAATGGAGCAGCTGCTGGTATGCAAAGGGAAGGCCAAATTAATGGATCACTGTAACTTTAAATTCTTTGCTTAATTATGAATCTTAAATAAGCCCCTTAATCCCTTGAGGGTGAATGGCTTTCTTTTTGTTAGTTGCAACCAGGGAACTCTTCCAGTGTTTGAATGCCATTAAAAATAGAATTAGTATGGATGCATCAGTGTAGATTGAACATCTTACTGTTTAGAGTGTTTCATATGAACTCTTTTAACAAGAGTTAAAGCTAAATTGTTTCCATTTCTAATTGTATCAATTTCCATTGAGTAGAATGCATGTTGTTACAAATTGAGTTTTTTTTCACAATCAGTCCCTGATACCTTGTTACTAAGCGTATCTTGTAGAAGTTGTCACACCTGAGTAAGCCTTCCTGCTGTGGAAGTTTTATTTCGTGTATCTCAAATCGTGTGGGATTTTTTTTTGTTCTCTTCTAGATAATGATAGCACATGAAAAACTAAGCAGATTGGTAATTCTTGGAAAGCTGCTGAGGACAGTACTGTGGTAATGCACTAGTGGGAAGAATTAGGAGTGAAGCTGGCGCAGCAGCTCAAGGGGGAGCAGCCCTAATCCAAAAATCCAAACTGAAATGCTCTGATACATGAAACTTTTAAAAAAATCAGCTTGGTTTCATATGATCTTCAGAGAGTTTCAGATTTTAGAATATTTGGACTTTGGATTAGGACTGCTCAGCTGATTGAGTGTGGGTCAGTATTCCAAAATCCCGAAACTCTGAAAAAATTCTGGTTCCAAATGCTTCAGATAAGGAAGACTGAATTTATAGTTCAGTGTGCAATGGAATGTCCTCTTTTAGTGATGTGAATTGGTACTCTGTATCTTACCATGTTATTTTATGTGGTTATTATGTTACATTTGATACATTTAAAAAGAATAAAACACAAAACACAATTTAGAAAATGTACTAAAAGGAATACCTCTAAACCTACCATCCAATTTAAGCACTAGATAGTTACTGTAACTGTTGGGAACTGCCATGGTTCCCCTGTTATCTATTCTGCTAGCTTTCCTGCAGAGAGAACTGTTGAATTTTATACTTTATTTTTACTAGAAAGATAATTTTCATTTGCTATAAATTACTACAAACTATATGTTACAATAGATCTTTCAAAATGCTCCTGTACTACAGTCATGCATTATGTGACAATGGGACTATAGTCTAAGGAACATATTGTTCGGCAATTTTATGCTTACACAGAGGAAACTTAGAGAAACCTGGATGGTGTAGCCTACTGTCTACCAGGCTGTTAGCCAGCGTCTTGTGTGCCATCCATCACTGACTGCAACCTTGTTATACAGCATGTGATTATACTGGTGTGTTTCTCAGCTTCATAAAAATTATGTATTTTGAATTATCTTATTCTTGATTTTTTCACTCTGAGGGTTTCTAAGAAATTTACTTATACTAGTGCAGATAACTGTAGTTGATTACAGATTCACTGTGGTGTAACATTGTATTCCGTGTCTGTTTTCTTGATAAGACATAGCAGTGTTACAGTGAATGTTGTTTTAAGCATTTTCTGAGTGTGTGATGTTTCTTCATAGGCCTGTGCACTGACTATAAAAGCATTTCAAAATTCCTCTCAGATAAATATGTAGGACTAGGGATTACTGAGTAATAGAGTACCTGTTTAGCCTAATAAGATAGATCAGGTATGGTATTGAGCATAAGTAATGATGAGAGCAGTTCATAATTATCAACAGTTTAATGAATAAACTGTGGCTTCGAGATGTTATATACCCATGGCTGAAAAGGTCAGACCCATGTTTGTCTAACTTGAAGACCAGAGTTTTTGATCTGTGAGGTTGTTTTATTTTTCCTTCCTATGGTTAGTGTCTGTAACCAGGCTTTAAATAAAGTATAACTGGGACACATTCTATAGTGACTGTCTAAATCCTAGGTCTGTTTTCTATGTGTATGTTAGTTAAAGAATTTTTATCTATATTAATAAAACTTTTGGATCCATGAAATTAGGATCCCAGTCTCCTTCTAAGTTTCTGCTCTGTCAACCTGAACATATGGCTTCTATTCCAGAGGTCACAGGGTGGCTGCTCACACCCAGCCTGCCATCTGTGTCCTAAGAAGGAGGAGTAGGGGGAAGGGCAGGAGGCCAAAGGGCAGTGACTTCCATTTATATCCTGCTGCCTGAGAGGAGAGGCTTTTAGTGGGGACCATCCTGCCCTGAATTATATGAGGCTTCTGTTCAGAAGGAGAAGTGAGAGACATCTTGGCCAGATATCTAGCATATTCTGCACTGTTATGCCACATCCAATTAAAAAAAAAATAGGACTCTTCAGTTTACCAAGAATGGCTTTATAATTTTTATTTTTCAGTGATTGAGAACATGTGTTTAGAATAATCAGATTGAGTTATGAGTATAACACAGCTGAGTTTTGTGAAACTTTATTTTTACATTTTTCTAGTGCATTAGTGGTTAGAAAGAGGAGGAGGGATTGAGCAACAAAGATACCAGAAACAAAGCAATTTGGTGTGCTTTGGAAGAATTAAAATGGAGACTGAAATTAGTGCAGCAAATCAGAAAAGAAACTGGAGGTGATAGATAATCAACTAAGTGAGATTGACCTGGGCGGATAGAGATTGTCTGGGATAAAGATGCTATGGATATTTTTTGAAATCAGGAGATCTCAGAGAGTGCTAAACTTAAGCTAGAGGGTAGCTTGATGACTAGTGTTATCCAGTGCTAAAAGTCACCCTGGGGAAACAGAAAAAGATGTCTAGTTCAGGTTGGGGTGTAAGGAAAGGATAGGACTAGAAGGAAAGTAGAATTATAGCTGCTGTTAAAGTGGACTTAATTGTGTTGTGTAATAATTTACTACCTAATGTGGTAAAATAATTTTTTACCCTGCCTTCTATAAAGGAGACACTTCCTGTCTCCCCCCATCTCCCAACCCCTGCCTCAACCCTTCATTACCAAAGTGATTTATGATCATGTAATAAATCCAGAAATCATAGAAAAGGGAAAGGGAAACATCCTTTCACCAGGAGTTAATTATGGTTTTCTTAGTATATTTCCTCTATCTATCTGTGTATCTGTCTGTGAAAGTCAGATATACAGAAAGGAGGAGAGACAGAGAGGAAGATTTTCTGTCCGCTGATTTACTCCCTAAGTGGCCGCAACGGCTGGAGCTAAGCTGATCCAAAGCCAGGAGCTTCTTCAGGGTCTCCCACACAGGTGCGGGGTCCTAAGGCTTTGGGCCATCCTCAACTGCTTTCCCAGGTCACAAACAGGGAGCTGGATGGGAAGTGGGGCTGCCGGGACAGGAACTGGTGCCCTTATGGAATCCCAGCATGTGCAAGATGAGTAGCTACTAGGGTACTGCGCTGGGCCCTCTAGTATATTTTTATGCATGTAAGGGAGTTTCAAAAGTTTGTGGGAAAATAGAACTGAAAGAAAAGTTTTGAAACAAGTTCTGTGGTAGATTGTCTGCTGTTTGGGATACCCCACATTTTGTATCTGAGAGTCTGGTGGGAGGTTCTCCTCCCAGCTTCCTGCTAAGGCTTGGGAAGGCTTGGGAGAAGCAGCAGCCATCCAAGCGGGAGACCCTGATGGAGTTCCTGTCTTCTAACTTTGGCTTAGTTCAGCCTTGGTTGAGATAGACATTTGAATAGTATACCTGTGGATGGAAGTTTGCTCTCTCTCATCTGTCACTTGTTCAAATAAATAAATACATATTTTTTTTTAAAAGAAATGAATTTAAGTGCTATTTTTAAGAATTCATACATGGTTGTTTCCTAGCATGCATTTTTCCTGAGTTGTGTAAGGGGCTCATGTTGTGTTAGGTTATGAGTTATGTGTATGGAGTACATTTTGGAATGTAACTTTTTAGACAAGGGCTTTCTCCTCTTTTCCCCACATCTTGTTTTGTAAATGTCTTGTGTAAATTGAGATGAAGACAAAGATTTAACTTGTCTTTTTTTCTGGAAACCATGTAAGAGATTCCATTCAGGACCTCAGCTGTGTTTTATCTGCTATCCCGTTTAGAAAAAAGTTGATGGAGTAGCTCAGGGGAAGAATGAGATCTGTATGTACTCTGTAACTGTGTAATAGCACCCTGGGCAGCTGGGGTCATCAGTGTAATTACGTGTATGGACCTAGTCACTGGCGTGGTAAGATGCTGGTCATGTAGTTGTTTTCTTAGGCAATGAAGATTTAGGAATGCTCACACGAGTGTACTTTAGCTGTATCTTTCGTTTGATTACAAAGTATAGTATTTAGATTTTTGTTTTTAAGCTCTTAAAGAGCTAAATAAACTTATTCAGAATCATTTCCTGATTCAGCTTTATGAAACAACTTTCATAATCAGTTTTCCTGATTTGGGTAAGTTATGAAACAACTGTTGTCACAACTTTCACTTTTAGCTTTCTTTAGTTTAAAACTTTAAAAAAATACAATATAAGCTTAAACGTAAAGTCAGCAGTTGACAATGTGCTATAATGGGCTCCATCTACTCTCACCTACTTTACAGTTATTAACTCATAGCTATTCTTATTGAATCCATCGACCTGTGTTTCTTATGTGTTATTTTGTCTCACCTGCTCTTGTTACTCTGCCTTTCACATAAATAAGTCTTAATGTCAATTTTTGTAATTTGCTTGAATTAGAATTCTATTTTATACCATGCAGGTGGTTAATATGTCAAATTTCTCTTATTTGATAGATATCCTCTTACTTCTGCTTCTTTTTTTCTTATAATGTGTCATTGAAAAAACCAGGTCATTTATCTTACAAAGTTGTTACTTAGTTTTGATTTTGTTAATTTAACATTCTTTGTTTTTTATGTGTTTTTCTGTAAATTGATAGTTGCATCCAGATATGATTTCATCTTAAAGAAGGGAAACCATATGAGGTTTTTTTTTCTTCCACCTCAGGGTTACAGTCATTTAGTTGACTTGAGAAACTCATCGTCCTGGGACAGAATGAAGCACAGACAAAATAATGTGCAAACTTTGCATCTCTAGCCTAATCTTGTCCTGTTCGTGTTTAAAAAAAGGGTTGAAGCAAGAAACAGATGACTTGAGCTGTTTTTCAATTAAGGTCACAGTAGTGCTAATTTAATGATTAGTTAAGACAAAATTAAAGCTTTTCAATGAGGAAAACATGATGTAAGCGTACTTGTGTCAATTTTATCTGATTTTGATCTTACACAGTTGGTGAAGATGACTAGGGATCACGGATCCAGTCCCCAGCCTTGTGCATCAGAATCACCTGACGGCATGTGGAAGCAGATTACTGGCACCTGCTCAGGGTTTCTGGTTTTGTATGCCAGTTTATTCCTTGAGACTGGTATTCCACTGAGTTTCCAGTTGGTGTTGGTGCAGCTGGTCAGAGGACACACTTTGTAAACCATTAGGTTTAGGTTTTTTTTAAGGGTGGGCATTAGAATCACTTTTTTTTTCTTTTAAAGACTTATTTATTTTTATTGGAAAGTCAGATACACAGAGGAGAGACAGAGAGAAAGAGTTTCCATCCGATGATTTATTCCCCAAGTGGCCACCATGGCTGGAGCTGAGCCGATCCGAAGTCAGGAGCCAGGAGCCTCTTCCGGGTCTCCCACACAGGTGCAGAGTCCCAAGGCTTTGGGCTGCCCTTGACTGCTTTCCTAGGCCACAAGCAGGGAACTGGATGGGAAACGGGGCTGCCTGGATTAGAACCAGTGCCCATATGGGATCCCAGAGCGTGCAAGGTGAGGACTTTAGCCACTAGTCCACCATGCTTGGCCCTAGAATCACTTCTGGAGCTTTTAAAAAATTCTTTTGAAGATGCCTGGGATTTTTATTTTTAACACACCAGAGTTTGAGACCTTTTGCCATAGTTGTTTATAGTTTGTTCCTTCATATTTTCCAAGAAGTACATAATCTTAAAATATTACATATTATACATTCAAAAATACTATAGACTTTTGAGAAAATTTTTTTACACTGTGTTGTTTATCTTTGTTGTAAGTGGAAAAAAAAAGAAGTCTCAAATAACAGAGCAGTTGGTAATTGTCCTGGACAATTATTATTAACGCTCTTGTTGCTACAAAGCATAGCTACTATAAGATGATTATTTTTCCCCAAAGGGAATTTGAAAATAGTTTGAACTGAGATTTCTATTCTTCAAAGCCCGAAACCACTTTGTTTAGCTTAGATCCTGAATTTTCTGTTAAATAGTGTGTGCATGAGTCAATGATGAGTGATGACTTTTTTTTTAATAAAAGATGTAATTGTTTTACTTGAAACTCAGAATTACAGAGAGAAATGGGGAGACAATGAGAGAGATCCTCCATCCATTGGTTTATTCCCCAAATAGCTGCCTCAGCCATAATTGGTCCTACCTGAAACTGCAAGCCAGGAGTTTCTTTTTGGTCTCCCTTGTGGGTGCAGATGCCCAAGGACTGGGGCCATCCTCTGCTGCTTTCCCAACCCATTAGCAGGTAGTTGGATGGGAAATGTAGCCTCCAGGACCTGAACTGGTGTCATAGGCAGAGAGTTAGCGTTCTACAGCTAATCTGCTATTAGCACCGTGCTAGTCTTGGAGTGATGACTTTTCAGTCTTACAAATAAACCACACATACCAATTAGTATGGCAAATAAATTTTGCTTCTTTTATTAAAAAATTATTTTTGAATAACAATGAGAGAGTGAAAGCATTAGAAAGATACCAGAGAGGAGGGCGGCGGGGCGAGATTTCCTCTTTCTACTGGTTAACCCCCCCGAAGACCCACAAAAACTGAGGCAGGCCCAGACCAGAACTAGGAGCTGGGTCCAGGTTTCCCACATGGATGACAGACAACTAGATATTTGAGTACTCATCAGGCTCTTCCCAGCCCTACTTGGTAGCGGGATCAAAAGCAAAGCTCTCTCACCAAGAGGTGACCTCACTGTGGCGCCAGATGCCTGCCCTGAAATGTTTAGTTCATGAGTAATGTTTTTTAAGGAAAGGCTTGAACTTCATACAGTATGTCAAATTAGTACTTCTGCTTTACATTTCACAGGTCTCCCGATTTTAGAGTTTTAAAATGTTTTACAGATTTGAAAAACATGCAAAAAAGTGATTTTGGGGGTCACTGTGTTTAAGACCATGTTTGTTCAGATTTAGTTCTAAAGCATATTTGGGGCTGGCGCAGTGAGGCACAGCACACTAATCCTCAGCCCAGTTGAGCCGGGATCCCTTATGGGCACCAGTTCATGTCCTGGCTATTGCGCTTCCCATCCAACTCTGTTCACAGCCTGGGAAAGCAGCGGAGGAAGGGCCAAATGCTTGGGCTCCTACACGCACAGAGGAAAACCAGGAACTTTTTCTGCGCCTCCGCTGTGGGTGCTGGGGCCCAAAGACCCAGGCCATTTCTATGCTGCTTTGCTAGGCCAAAAGCACAGAGCTGGAGTAGAAGGTGGAGCAGCTGGGTTATATTCCCATATGGGATGCTGGCACTAGCAAGCTGTGCTACTCGTTTTGGATCCCTTATTGTAAACATCAAAGCTACTAGGAGTCCCATAGCCTTTAGTTTCAGTGAAGTAAATGGTTGGTTATTCTTGTGTTACCAGTTATATGCCTGCTAATGCAAATACTCAAATATATCCCAATATTTATAAATATAATACAATATAAATATTGTAGTGGGTTTGTACAAGAATGATAAGAATGAAGGAATTTTCATTTATCATGCCTCGGGGCAGGGGTTGGCATAAGTCTTCTCTTCCTATTTGAATGATATTTGTTCATTACATGTTTTTAGCAAGTCAGTTGTTAGTATTTTCCTTTACCATTTGAAGATTCTTCTATTTGACTAGTCTCTATTTTTCTGAGTGGATGTAGGGAGGAACTTAAAAAGGCTAATGGAAGATTTTGGAGAAGATGGAGGGAAAGGTTATGCTTCATGGGGCTTAGAGGAGACTGGACAGGGAGGGAATGTAGAACCGGCCCAGAGCTCTTTTATATATTTGTTGTTAGTTGAAACTGTCTTAAGCACTAATTAATCTGTTTGATTGAAAACTGTGACTTTTACAGAAAATCACAGAAAACTGTTACTTAACAAGCATCACAATTTTTGTGATAGTTTGGGAAATATTTTTTCATAACAAATCTGGCTTCCTTAGTAAGCTTTGCTTTAGAACCATATCAATAATTTTATTCATCCTCAAGTGAGTTGTTTCCTTTCTCGTAATTAGACGTGTGTGCAGTAAGAGAAAGGGATGAATCAATTTGCAGTCAGTGTTGTGAGCCAGTTGCAGCTGCCATGTAAAGTGCTCCCATTTAGCTGTTAAAAGCCTTTGAAGACGTGCATGTATAAAGTATTCCTAATTGGTTAGGCGCACACATGGCTCTGTGTGTATACATGTCATTGTGTAGCGGGCTGTACTTTATTAGAAAAGTATAGATCCCCGTGGGGTACTAATTATAGCATTGGCTAGCAAACTGCAGAAAGGCAAATACCAAAGATGGGAAAATATAAAAGAGGAGCCAGGGAGAGGTCTGGGCTTTGCTGTTTTACGCCTCCAGCATAAATGAGACATGCTGTGAGTAAACACAGCTGTATGGAAAAATTAGTTTTGAAGGATTGAAAGTAACTGCCAGCTCATCCAGTAGATCTCATCAGCAGATCTGCACTAAAGGCCTCCAGTGACTTTTTCTTAAAAATGTTTTAAAAATATTTTATCATTTCTGAATTGGACATAATTCACTTCAGTAAACAGAGAATTCTTTTCTTCTTGTGTCTCAAAGTGGTTTTGATAACTTATCTAATAGTGTTAAGCCTGTAATTGGAAAGATAAATGAAAACCTGCCTTTGAAAAATTAGGGGAAAAAAAAAGGAAAGGAGGAGGGTGGGTGCAGAATACAGGCAGGTGGGAGAGGAAGGCGGGAAGTATTACTACACTCTTCAGTCATGATTGTGAAATACATAAAATTTGCTCACTTTATATACATTTTAAAAAGAAAAAATGTTACAAGGTACTGCTATTTATCAAAATATGTAAGATAATTGAAGTGACTTTTTCTTTGCTTGACAGATTAATATTATTGATAGGAAGTGATCAACATTGCTTCTACTGTCTTTAGTCAACACAAAACTCCAGGTAAACTTAGGAATTTCACTATTAGAACATCATGTGAAGTTTAGTATTTATATTACTTCAAGGTGATTCACAGTAGGAATCATCTTTTTTATTTTATTGTATTGTTGTTGACAATCTTTACATAGTTAATTGCAGTTAAAAAAAAGGTTCAGGGGGTATAGGGAAGTGGGTAATACTATTATGTCCATATTGTTTCCATCATGTATCTGAGGTAAAGGGGGATATTGAGGGAGAAGCCCCACCCGGTTTCCCGCCCACCCCAAGTCCCGCATTTGGGGCATGCTCTGAGATATTTGTTCAAGTGGTTTTAATAGTTCTCCAGTTATGAATCGCTGCCAGTTTCGCTCGATGAGGTTGTCCACTGATTGATATGGTCCATCATAAAGTCTCCATTTGCCCCATATTTCGCTGTCAACATATAGCTGAGATGAATGATTGACCTGTCCTGTCTTCTGTCTTTTCTTGGTTAGAGTTCTGAGTCCAGCAGTTCGATTGGGGAGATCTCCAAAGAAACTTTGAGGTATTCCCAGACCAGATTCTTGTATGTTCTAGCAAATACAGGGCCCGGCACAGTCCATCAACACGATCAGCTGGTGGTTTCAATTGCTGGGTTGGTTCTGTTTTCAGTCCCGAGTTGCACTGGAACCAATGGGTGTTGCAGTCCAGTCTGGTTCTGCCCAGCACATACTCGGCCCTTACATCACCCAGTGGGAGCTGCAGCCTAGTCGGGGCGACCCACAATAACCCCCATCAGGCCCACCCCCTACCCTGGTTTGCCAGTATGTGTAGCAGTAGACCAGTCTGTCCCCCATCCCATTTGGCTCTTGTACTTATCATTGGGTATTAAAGCTTAGTTCCATCTAACCAACTCAACCATCCAGCCCTCACAGATGTTGTTGAATGCCTCTCTGTCTAGCCACCCCAGCCCCCATCCTAGTTTTCATGCCCTCCCACGGGACTAGTGACCCAGGAAGGGGGAACCCACTTTTTCCCTCCCAGGTCTCTCTCAGTCCCGGTTTATGCACTCTTTAGGTGGTTCTGTGATTTGACTTGACAGAATTAGCCCCCAGTGCCAGCTTCTGCCAGCTGATGCTGCGGCCAAGCCCAAACATCCCTCACCCGCTCTAATTTATGCTTGCACCCACAGGAATAATCAGCCCAGCCTGGCTTTTCCCTGATCTAGTCCACATGCAGCGCACAGGTGTTGCAGCCTTGCTTAGTCTGGTCTGTCCCCATCCCAGCCCATGCTCTCCAGTGGGAGTAGCTGTCCGGCGAGGGGACCAGCCCCTTAATCCCCCTGCCAGCTCTGTCCCTCCCTTCCTGGATCTCACGTGTGCTGGATGGGTGCTGCGATCAAATCCAGTACAGGCAACCTCACCCTGGCATTCCATAATGTGTACTGGTTTTGTCACAGCCAAACCCGGCCCAACCCCCACTCTGTTCTGGTGTTCGGATTTGCCAGTGGATGACATGAACTAATTCAGCCTGGTCTGCCCCTGACCCATGCCAAATGTGTGCCAGTGGTAAACTTTCCATGGCCTATTCTGGGCTGTTTCCTATCATGCTTCTTGCGCTTACCTGCAGGGACTGTGTCCTGCCAGAGGAGTTGCCCAGGCTCCTCCATCAGAACCCCTCCTAATGCCAGATTTTGCATATACCAGGGAGTCCTTGAGCCAACGCTACTCAGTTCACCTCCTGTCCTAGCAGGAACAGTGGCTTTTCCTGGCTGGCTTTCACCCCATTCTGGTTCTTGTTGTTGGATGTTTCAGCCCAGCCATGGCTCGTCCATACCCACATAGAGCTCACACATGGCTCAGTAGGGGGTTGAGACCCAGACTAATCAGTCCCACATCTACTCTGGTCCTCCATGACACCAGATGGTGTTGGGGTCTGAACTGGCCTGGTGCATCCAATCCCAGCCCACACTAGTGCCTCGGGTGACTGCAACTGTTTCCTAGATAGAACGCAGCCCCCATTCCAGCACATACCCCCCTTGGTGGGAACCTCAACCCTGTTAGGGTGTCCAACTAGGGGAACTTGTATTTCCACAGGGTTGGGCCCACACAACCCCATAGAGTCTACCCCCAGACCAAGTTCTCTCGCGTGCTGGATACAGTCTTGACCATGCCAAATGTGACCACTCCACCACTCCACCAAACATTTGGGTAATGGTACCCATCACTGCCAAAGAGGCCCCCATCCATAGTATTGGTGTGGGCTGGTGTGTGATGATCAGTGATGTTCTAGGCAAACAGGCCGTTTCTGCATTCCGAATTGGGTTGGTGTATCTGACTAACTGTAATTGTCTCCTGGGTACTTCCCTCCAAACCACCAGGTCTCAGTCCCCACGCATGCCTAAACCTTCCATGACCCTGTCAGTGGGAATCACCCAAGATTCACTACTCACCTACACTAAAATTGGACTTAGTCATGGGTGTCCCCAGGCAGCAAACATATCAAAAAACTCCAGAGTTTGCCGCCGGGCGGCCAGCAGGCAAAGCCTGGCACCACATGGTGCGCTGGCCGCCCTGGGTGAGGCCAAGGACTCGTTCACTGCCTTGCGGCAGTGTCTTTGGTGTGAGCCCCCAGCATTGGGTCCGACCTGGCAGGGGCACCCCCCACAGCCGCCACACTGTGAGGAGCGACACTTGCCCCCAAACCCAAGGCCCGAACCCCTCCCAAACTCACCCAGCCGCAAGATCAGTAGGAATCATCTTAAAATATTATTCATTGAGTACCTATTATGCAGTTCTACCACATGGATATTGCTGGAAATACAAGAAGCAGTCAAACTCTGCCTTTGTTTTGTGGTCTAGTAATAATAGAGAAAAAGTAGAATTTCATTAAAAATTTTAAGAAGAGTTGCTGAGAGCTGGAGTTTAAGGAAGTCTTCTCCTGCAAGAGGTCTAGGAACTGGAGTTGTGGCATAACAGGTAAAGTCACTGCCTGCAATGCTGGTATCTCACAGGAGCACTGGTTCCAGTCCTGGATGCTCCACTTGTGGTCCAGCTCCTTACTAAAGTGCCTAGGAGAGCAGAAGAGGAGGGCCTAAGCCTTGGCCCCTGTATTCACTTGGAAGACCAAGCGAAGCTTTTGGCTCCTGACTTTGGTTTGGCCAACCTTGACCATTGCATACATTTGTGGAGTGAACCAGCGGATAAAGATCTCTTTTTTTCTCCCTTTCTTTCTGTAACTCTGCCTTTCACATAAATACAATTAATTTTTTAAGAGATTTTATTTTTATTGGGAAGGCAGAATTCCACAGAGAAGGCGCTAGAAAGATCTTCCATCCACTGGTTCACTCCCCAAGTAGCTGCAATGGCCAGAGCTGAGCCAATCTGAAGCAAGGATCCAGGAGCTTCCTCTGGGTCTGGCACGCGGGTGCAGGATCCTAAGACTTTGGGCCATTCTCTGCTGCTTTCCCAGGGCACAAACCAGGAGCTGGATGGGAAGTGGAACAACTGGGACATGAACCAGTGCCCGTATGGGATCCTGATGCATGCAAGGCTTAAGAAAATCTAAATTGTTTGTAGTGTCACGACTGAATAGGAATGTGGTTTTGTGCCTTTTGAGACTTCTGTTGTGAAACTTGAGTTGATGTGGGCAGTATATCCACTGGGTACCACCAGCATCTGTCAGATCTTGCTTTGGTAGGATAATACCATGCCCTGTTAAAAGAAAAAATAAAGCTTCTTTCTGTGAGGAAACAATGCATGGGAAATCATACAACTTTAGAGATAATTTTATGTATCTTCTTGGGAATGCCTGTGGATTTTGCCCATGACTGAATGTTTGTACATAATCAGTTTCTCCCTTTATGTAGATGGACAGAGAATAAGACAGGAAGAAAAGAGTGTCCTGTCTGCCTGATAAGAAACACAATTAGGGCCTGGCAGCGTGGCCTAGTGGGAAAGTCCTCGCCTTGAACGCGCCGAGATCCCATATAGGTGCCTGTTCTAATCCTGGCGGCCCCGCTTCCCATCCAGCTCCCTGCTTGTGGCCTGGGAAAGCAGTCGAGGATGACTCTGCATCTGCGTGGGAGACCCAGAAGAGGATCTGGGCTCCTGGCTTCAGATCGACTCAGCACCGGCCGTTGCAGTCACGTGGGGAGTGAACCATCAGATGGAAGATATTTCTCTCTGCCTCTTCTCCTCTCTGTATATATGTGACTTTGCAATAAAAATAAATAAATCTTAAGGAAAAAAAGAAACACAACTAAAACTTTATAGTGGGCCATTGTTTTTAAGAATGAGCCTTTAAGATAGTCCATTTCACTGGGAAAAGTGAATTTGTGTGATTGTTTTTGCGATCCTGTGCTTTTCCACTGCTCTTCATATGAGGGTATGATCCTCTTCACACTCTTCTCGCAGGATTTCCTTTATCTGTTACTTAGGAGCAGCATAATTCCAGAAAATAGCTTTATTTTTAAAGTGTTTATTAATTAATTTGAAAGACAGACACAGAGAGAGGTATACATAGACAGGGAGAAACATTTCCATCCACAACAGCCAGATGTGGGCCTGGCCAAAGCCAGAGGTCAGAAACTCTGTGTTACTCTCCTGCATAGTGGCAGGGCCCAGTCACTTGGGTCATCATCAGCTACTTTTCCAGGTACATTAGTGGGGATTTGAATCGGAAGTGGACTAGTTAGAACTCAAACCAGTAGTCTGAGATGGAATGTTGGTATTGCAAGAGGCAGCGTAATGTTTTCGGCCACAATCCCAGCTTCCAGATAATACTTTTATGTACTGATTGACCTTTCTAACCATGAGCAAATATGATTTTTACTTTTATTATTTGTTTACTTGTTTGAAAAGTGAAGTGACAGAGAGATGAGGAGAGACAGAGAGAGAAGGAAATCTTCCATCCACTGGTTCCTTCCCTAAATGTCTGCAACAGCTGGGCTTGGATTAGCTGTGTTTTCTGTGTGGGTCGTGGCAGGCACCTCTGCCTTCCCAAGAACATCAGCAGGAAGCTAGCCGGGATGCCAAGGAGCCCTGACTGGAACCGACCCTTCTTCATGGGATACAAGCATCCCACATGTGACTTACACTGCTGCATCACAGTGCCCACTCCAACTTTTACTTTTTAAAAAGAATGTCAACAATTGTTATTTTGGTAGTGGAATTTTTTTTTAATGTTTGTTATATTTAAAATGAGTTTTGGAAAACTGTAGTCACCTTTAAGTGAAGCCAGTGGCATTTGTATAGTGGAATACTGTGTAATTGTTAAAAAAAAAATAGTGAGCTGAATATTTATGAAAGCGTGTTGAATGCAGCTGAAGCAAGCAAAGATGTTTAGGTGGAGGGATTCTGATAGAGGAATTGTAGAGTGTTTCATGGAAAAGATGGCATGCAGGCTAGACCTCGAAGGAGGGCTCAGATATCAATAGGTAGAGGTAGATTCCTAGTCTGTGGGAAGAGGGAGAGTCAAGGCCATGCAGGTGTGTTAGGGAGAAGCAGGTCATTCTAGGTGGGGCTGATGGGAGAGGAGACTGGAACAGTGAAGGGAGGCCAACACTGAGCTGCTGCTGTGGAAGAGTTGTAGCAACTGCAGAACCTGTAAATGTTAGACCTTTGAAGAAATATTTGAAGGACACGTGGCTTATGGTCTCCATCTTACTGTTTTGGAACCTCAAGTAGGTAGTGTTACTCTTCTGAGATTAGATATATATATTTTCTTTTTGTAAAACGGAGATAATACCTGTTTAATCTACTTCAAGAGCGAAATTAACACTGTTAACTGAATTGTGTCCTACTGGATGTGGTAACAGTAAGGTAATAAGTTCTCCAGAAATGGAAAATGTGTTAGCACAACTCTCATACCTTCACAAAAGAAAAGTAAAAACGAAAAATACACCTTTATGATACATGTGAATTACTATCATCACTCAAGTTTGAGTCTCCCGTTCCAGATCCAGAAGCACAATAAATCTTTAGGATTCCTTTTCGAATTTTTAGAGGAAATGTGCATCACTTTTCTTTTTAAAAATTTATTTGTTTTTATCTTATTTGTAAGGCTGAGAGATATCATTCTTCCATCTATTTCTTCAGTCACCAAATGCCTGCAACAGTCAAGCCTGGGCCAGGCTGAAGCCAGGAAGCAGAGGCTCCATTTGGGCCTCCCACACAGAGGCAAGGACCCAAGGACTTGGGCTATTATCTCCTGCCTCCCAGGCTGCATGTTCCTGGAAGCCGCAGCTGGAGGAGAGCGCTCTGATATGGGATGTGGGTGTGCGCAGTGGGGACTTACCCGCTGCACCATATGCCTACCTGAGGGCAGGCTAGTTCCTCCTCTATACAAATTCCATCAGGCATGTATGGTTGTTTGGTAATGGGCTTTTGTATGCATCTTTTTAAGTTAGCTTTTGCTCATATTTCTAAATAAACTACATTTCTTTAGTTGCTATTTAGTTGTTTTTTTCTTTTTTTTAAGATATATTTATTTTTATTGGAAAGTCCGATATACAGAGAGGAGGAGAAACAGAGAGGAAAATCTTCTGTATGCTGATTGACTCCCTAAGCAGCCACAATGGCTGGAGCTGAGCCGACCTGAAGCCAGGAACCTCTTCCAGGTCTCCCACATGGGTGCAGGGTCCCAAGGCTTTGGGCCGTCCTCAACTGCTTTCCCAGCCACAGTCAGGGAGCTGGATGGGAAATAGGGTTACCTGGATTAGGACCAGCGCCTATGTGGTATGCCGGGGCGCTCAAGGCAAGGACTTTAGCTGCTAGGCTACTGCGCCGGGTCCTGTTTTTTTTTTTTATTGACATAACTAGCATATCAAAATTATACACTGTGTATAGAAGTTTCAAATATGTAGATTTTAATATGTTCAGAAGTTTTACAACTATTACTACCATCTCACTACAGCACATTTGAAGAAGCCTAATAAAACCCCTGCACCCATTAGCAGCAGTCCTCTAGTCCTCTCTTCCTACAGTCCCTGTTAACCTCTAAGCTTCATTCTGTGCGCAATCTGGCCTTTTTGTATCAGTGGAAATATACAATATGAGACCTTTTCTGTCTGACTTCTTTCACTTTTCAAGGTTCAGCCATATACTAGTCTGTTTCTGTATTTCATTCCTTTTTGTGGCTGAATAATAATCCATTGTGTAAATATGTCACATTTTATTTGTTCATAAGTTGATGCTGTGCCACAGTGCTGTAGCCTTTCCTCCCACATTAAAAAAATTGAGTAATTTATTTGAAAGTTACAGAGATGGGGGCGAAGAGAAGTTATGCACTGCCTGTTTAAAAATTCTGTGTTTCTACCTTTCAAACAAATTTTTTTTAAACATATGTTTCTTTTGATTTGAAAAGCAAATTTACGGAGAGAAAAGGAGACAGAGAGATTTTGTTTTCTACCCACTGGTTCACTCCCTAAACGGCTGCGAAGTTTAGAGGTGGGCTGGTCCAAAGCCAGGAGACTGGAGCTTCTTCCAGGTCTCCATGTGGGTGGCGGGGCCCAAGGAGTTGGGCCATCTTCTGGTTCTTTTCTAGGCATAATAGCAGCCAGAACTTGAACCAGCACCTGTAGATGGCTGACACACTGTAGGTTGTACCATGTGACTAATGGGGCACTGGCCCCATTAGAATACTTTCTAATATATTCAGTAGACGAAACTTTTACAATTGTAACCTTTGAAGTATTCTGTGGGTAGTCTTCTCACTTTCTTCTTGATGTTTTACTTGAAACACATAAGTAAAAATGTTAAGGTAATCAGTTTGCCTATTTTTTCCTTGTTATTTTTCTTTAAATTTTATATCCAAGAAAGTATTGCCTAATCCAAGGTCATGAATATATTTATTTATATCTATGTTTTATTCTAGAGTTTCCATCTCTGTTTTAGGATTCTGTGCATTTTAAATTAATTTTTTGTGTTTGGCATGAGATCAAGACTCATAGTCATTGATTTCCATTTTAATCTCCTGACTCAGTTCATGTGTTAGCAGGTTTCTCACTAAACATAAGCATCACACATTATTTTTTAAGTTTAAAATGTTACCAGAAATGTGTCTAGGAGAAATAACTCTAATTTTTTGCATGTTATTAACTTCTTTTCAGCTGGTTCTTCTCAGTAATGCCAAGATATTTCAAAATCCAGTTTTCTATGTGATATAAATGATCTGCCCAAGGCAGAGTTAGTCTGTATTTTGTATTTTCCATTAAAAAAGAAGAATTTCACAGTGCTGATACATAATTATATTGACTGGTCCCTAGAGAATTAAATCTGCACTATTCTACTGGCCTGTTATTGCTATACTGCAAATGTAAATATTGTGCCATGTTAGGAACTAGAATCGATTATATCTTTTGGAACCCGATTTTCTGTTATCTGGTATTGTCATTTTATATTATTATTTTAAAAAAATATATTTATTTGAATGGCAGAGCAGCAGGGAGGGGCAGAGGGAGAGAGAGTGATCAATGTACTCTGCTAGTTCAGCCCCCCGATGGCTGCCACGTGTGAGGCAGAACCAGAACCAAGAGTCAGGAATTCCAGCCTAGTCTGCCCGGGTGGACAGGAGCCCAGATACCTAAGGAAGCTGGTCTGCTATGAGATGCTGATGTTGCAAGCTGTGTCCTAGTGTGTTGTGCCACGCCACACTGGCTCTTTATTATTACGTCTGCTTATTCATGCTATCTATATGGAAATCTACTGAATTCTGAAATAGTGCCTTTTTAGGAGGAAATGTACCATTGTTACCATTGTAAAGCCTGCTTAAAACGTAGATGTAAAGTAAATTCCATTTTAATGAAGCAGAATAGATTTACTATCAATGTCATACATTTGCTATTTATGTAATTGATAGAGGTAATCTTTCAGACTTAATGTAATTTTCCTGTCACTTGACACTTAGATGTATTTTTTTTATTTAATCCTAACAACAGCTCACTTTTCAAGTGAGAAGGCATAGATTTATAGAAGTTTAGTAATTTACCCAAGTTCCCAGCTTAGAAGAGGCAGAGCTGGGATTAGAATTCAGGCTTTCAGGATCCAGAGCCATTGTCCTTAGCAGGTCCCTGTCATTTTTCATGTATGCATCTGCCAGAGCATTTATTGCTCATGTCTGTGTTGAAGTATCTGTAGTGTGGTTATTTTTTTTTTCCCACAAGGTCCTTATGTGATTTTTTTCATTTAGATAGCACGATATTAAATGATGCTGGCACAAATCAAAGTATCTAATCTCTTGCTTAAAGTTTAAGATGTGTATTTATGTTTTTTATTTTAGCAGATGACCTTGGAATCCTTAGACACCTTTGCATTCTTAGTACCTTGTACTTGGCAAGTACAATTGAAGTACATTGTAATTGCATTCTTTACACTTAAACCAATTTCCACTAGGGATAGAAGTTTTTAAAATATTGTTTCAAAGAAAGGTTTATCTATTTTTTTGAAAGTCATAGTTACAAAGAGAGAGGAAAGAGACTGAGAAAGCTCTTCATCCTCTCGTTCACTCTCAAAATGGCTGCAGCTTGGGCTGTGCTGGCCAGAGCTTCTCCTGGATCTCCCACATGGGTCAGGGTCAGAGCACTTCGGCCATCTTCCATTGCTTTCCCAGGCACATTAGCAGGGAGCTTGATCTGGAGTGGAACAGTTGGGACATGAACTGGCACCCATATAGGACGCCAGCGCTACAGGCTTGGGCTTGGGCTACTGCACCACCTCTCTGAACTGTTTGAGTGCCCATTCTTTCAGCATTAACTGACTTGAGAAATGCCATTAATTGCTGACAGTCTATGTTACAGTGCGTCTGAATTAGAGAACATGTACAACTTGCAGTGTTTAAGACTTTAGCCTTGTACGACATAGTAAACAAATTGTAAACATGAAAATCACTTTAAGTTGTTAATAATGACGATGACCAAAAAACTCTGGAATGGAGAGATTCGAGGCCAGGGTTTTACTTGTGGCTCTGTTCTACTTTGCAATAACAGTCTGTGTCTCAGTGTCTCAGAACAGAAATGAATCAAAGAATTCTTGTTGCAAAATTTTGTTTTGAACGTCTCTGAGGAGAGGGTCTGTACCTCTTGCCATATTCTAAGGTGGTTCATGACAACAGAAAGAATTGCTTAACTGCATGGTTTACCCGATTGAGACTTAACATTTTATTGTGCTTCATTTTAAAAAATTATTTTTCATTCTGGTTTGACCAATTTGTGTATCCAGGCTTCTTTCTATGCTTATTTTTTAAACAAATAGATATTGATTTTTATGTATTTGAGAGACTCTGAGAAGAGACAGGGCTCCTATCTGCTGGTTCACTCCACAGATGCCTGAAATGGCCGAGGCCAAACCAGGACAAAGCTAGGAGTCAGGAGATGAATACAGATTAATGGCAGAGACTTAAGTATTTGAGCCATCCCTTGCTGACTCAGGATGCACATTCATTGAAGCTGGAATTTTGAGTGGAGTCAAGACTTGAGCCCAGATATGGGCATCTTAACGGGTGTCTTCACTGTTCAGCCAGATGTCCACCTCTAACATTGCTTTAGAAGCCTCAGAATGACTTTTAGTACATTCAACTATTTTGAATATATAATGACTCCTTAGTATGTTTAACAGTTATCCTTCACTTTCAGTCTATTCTGAAAACTTTGCACTTGTCCTTGTAGTAAAATTCTGAGTGCTGACCCTGATTTCCTTTCTTTTATGACTTACATTTGATCACCAAAGCCTAATCACCATAGTTTATAGTAAATACCGTTATAAAATGGGTGGTAGGGGCTGGCATGATGGTTCAGCAGGCTAATCCTCAGCCTGCAAAGACCAGCATGTCATATGGGCACCAGTTTGTGTCCTAGATGCCCTACTTCCTATCCAGCTCTTTGCTTATGGCCTGGGAAGGAAATGGAGGATGGCTCAAAGATCTGGGACCCTGAACCTGTATGGAAGACAGGGAAGAAGCCCCTGAATCCTGGTTTCAGATCAGCTCAGCTCTATTATGGCCACTTGGGGAGTGAACCAGTGGATGGTTTCTCCTCTCTGTAAATCTGCCTTTCCAATAAAAATAAATAAATCTTAAAAAAAAAAAAAAACCAAAAAGGTTAGTAACCAAATGACACTATTCTAAATGGTTTACATTTTCTCATTTACTCCTTGGAAAAAGATTATGAAGAAGGGATAGTTTTACATATGGAGAAACTGAGACTTGACAAAGTTAAGGAATTTGCCAAGGGCCACATGTATTGTCGGTGTTTTCTCTGACTGTGAGCTGGTGCTATAATCTGTTCTATCTGTTTTCTTTTGATTTATAATCTTTCATCATACCTGTTAGGAGCACTTCCTGCCAGTTTATCATTTACTCTCACATCTTAAAGCTACACTCAGCGACCCAATCCTCCCAATAATCTTAATGCAGGTTTTACTCTAGTACTTCCTTAATATCTTTTTAAAAGTTTGTTTATATGAAAGGCAGAGGGCAACAGAGTTCCGATTTGTTTGTTGATTCCACAAGGGCCAGTAATAGCTGAGACCACACTGAAGTTGGGAGCTGGGAACTCAATCTGGGTCTCCCACATGGTGGCAGGGACTCAGGGACTTCAGCTATCATCAGCCACCCAGGGTGTGCATTCCCTTAGCAGGAAGTTGGGCTTGGAGTGGAGCCAGGACTCAAATGCAGCCGCTCTGAAAGAGTACATGGGCCTCTCAAGCAGTATTTTAGATGCAGTGTCAAATGCCCACCTACATTTAAAAACTTTTAATGCCCCATAATGAAGTATATATACTTTATGCATATATATGATCTTTATTTTTCTTTTTACTTGAACAGCAGAGAAAGACAAAGAAAGGGAGAGGAAGAGGAGTGAGGGAGAAGGTTTGAGCAATTAGTCTTCCATCTGCTGACTCACTCCCAAACGCCCACAACATTCAGGGCTGGTCCAGGCAGTCAAGCACTTGAAACACCATCTGGGTCTGTAGATGTCAGAAACTTTCATTTACTGCCTCCCAGGATGTACATTTGAAGGAGCCTGGATTGGAAACTAGTGTAGCTGGGACTCAAACCAGGCACTCCATATGTGATATGGGTATCGTATGTGGTAAGGTAAGCCCCTGCCACAGATGCCCAGTCCTGGTTGTGAATTCTTGAGCGTGGGGCTGGCATTGTGGCACAGCACGTTAGGCATCCTGTATCAGAACAGTGCTTCAAGTCTGGCTGTTCTGTTGATCCAGCTTCCTGTTAATGTGCTTGGGAAAGCAGTGGAAGATGGCCCATGGAGACTGGAAGGAGTTCTGGCTCCTGGCGTCCGCCTGGACCATCCCCTGCCCTGGAGACCTTTAGGGCAGTGAACCACCAGATGGAAGATTTCTCTTTATGTGTCTTCTATTCTCATTCTCTACCATTCTGCCGTTCAAATAAATAAAGTGATTTTTTTTCACATAAAAGCTCGTCATTTTTATTAATGAAATCTTTTTTGAAAGTTCTTGGATGCTGCAGTCTTAAGTCTGTCTCAGTCTCTCTCTTTTTTTTTTTTTCCTGTAATTTTGTATTTTATTTTCCAGCTGGTAAGCACCTGCTGGTTGTTTGCGTTTCAGGTGCTCATGCTGTTTCCTCTTTCTTGGCCTGAGTCCTACGTATCCTTTACGATTTAGGACAGGTTCTTCCTGAAAGCCCTTTCCTACTAGCTAGCTGTTCCAATCTCTGTGTGTGTACACGTGCACGCACATGCTGTTTACTTTCTGCTTGTGTTACTGTGTGCTTGCTTGCTGTCTTTTTAAATAGACCATGTATTCTTTGAGGATGGAAGCCACGTTTTTTGTTTGTAACCTTGCTTCTCAGCATGATGTCTAGAATATTAGGATATATTCAGCAGATGTTTATTGAGTTAGTGCCTGGGTTTATTTAAATCAGTGAGTGAATTTTTAGATATTGCTTGCAACTAAGGTAGAACTTTTAATTTTCTTTTTCACTCTAAGGAGAAAAAAAAAGAACTGTATTTTTTTTAATGGGGGAAAAAAAGCTTTTTTGAAATTGTAACGCTCATTGACCTCTCATGGAAATTTTAGTGTTTTAAAATTTTCATAGAACCTGAATAATGCAGGAAAACTTTGTATGATTAATTTTAAATAATTTAATTATGAATTACTTTCAGCTGGGGTTTAGTTTATATTACATAGAATAAAATGTTTGTCTAAAAACTGTTACCAAAGTGAATAATGAATCCGATGCCGGGACAGAATGAGCCAACAGGGTGAGTTTGCTTCATGATCCTTTCCGCAGCATTGAAGAAAACAGAGCCTCGTTTTTTTCAGTGTGCGTGTAAATGAAGAGTGACCTAGAGGTCAGGTGGGAATGATGAGACCTGCCTCTCTGTGGACTCGAATTCCTGGCAGCTGACCTAGAACTTTATACCTTGAGGGAATTCAAAGTCATTGCCATTTAAGGTGATGTTCATCATGCTGATCTCTTTTCAGTGCTGCCTTTGTTAGGGCCTATCTACGGAACACAAGTAAATATTTAAAATAAACGTGAACACTTTTGGATTAGGAATTCTCAGCCAGTAAAGTCTATGCAGATATCCCCAAATTCAAAACCTCTGAAACCTGAATCACTACCAGTCCCAAGCATTTAGAATAGGGGTACCTAGTCTATATTTCCTTCAACCATGTTATCCATTATTTTTCACTGCTGTTATTCTCACACTTTGTAAATTATGTTTACTCATTTTTTTTTAAAAGACAAGCACTGTTTGTTTGCTTATTTATTAGGGAGGCAGAGAAATAAAGAGGGAAAGATAGATCCTACCGCTGGTTCACTCCCCCAGTGTCTGCAATGACTGAAGCCAGGAACTGGGAGCACGCCATGCCTCCTACGGCTTGAGCCATCATTCATGCCTCCCAAGGTCTGCATAAGCAGGAATTGAAGCCATGGCCAGTGCTGGGTATTGAACCTAGGTACTTCAGTATTATACATGGATATCTTTACCAGTATTTTAACCACTAGGCTAAATACCCACATCTCATACTTTTAACATAAGTGGTATTATAGCTTATATCATTTTTTGATGGCTGCTGGACTATGATACTATGCTAAAAAATAATATCTACAGGAAGAATTACATGTGAGGGACACAGTTTGATCTCAAATTCAAACTTTCAATGCATTAAACAGTAACTCCCCAACCCCTTCTCCCCAAAGGCTTTGGTAACCTCTCTTCTAAGTACTTTATGTAACTGGGGTCATACAATATTAATTATTTTAAGTTTGGCGTATTTCACTTAGCATGTGTTTAGATTCCATCTATGTTGTAGGTTTCATTCTTTTTAAGAATAGTGTTTATTCCGTAGAATAGGTATGCCACATTTTGTTTATCTGTCATTTTTTGAAAATTATATAGGGTTTCTTCTTAGTTTAGAATTTTTCTTTAAAAAAACTCACTTAAATTTTTTTTTTAATTGGAAAGTCAGATTTACAGGGAGAACGAGATACAGAGATAATGATCTTCCATCTGCTGGTTCACTCCCCAAGTGGCTGCAATGGCTGGAGCTGAACTGATCTGAAGCCAGGAGCCAGGAGCCTCTTCTGGATCTCCCACATGGGTGCAGGGTGCCAAGGCTTTGGGCCATCCTCCACTGCTTTCCCAGGCCACAAGCAGGGAGCTGGATGGGAAGCGGGGCCGCCGGTATATGAACTGGTGCCCATATGGGATCCCAGCAGATGTAAGACAAGGATTTAGCCACTAGGTTATCGTGCTGAGCCCCAAAATTCCCTCTTTTGAGTGGATTGTTGGAGATCATGGTCTTTGAACTCCTAGATTCTGGTTCTTGAATGTACTGCTGTGCTCACGACCTAAGATTTAGTGCAAATAAACAAAATACATACATATACACACACATACATGTGTACGTATATATATATATATGCATATATATATTCCTATTTAATTTTCATTGTGGCAGGTTTCTATCTTGTAAACTTATCAACTTAATCATGTGTTCTCTGTTTGATAGACATTTTTTTTCACCATTTTCCCTTCTCTGTGATTGTCTTTCTAACCTCAATTCAGAAACCTTGCATTTTTTAAAAATTCCACCTTGTTAGTTTTGATCCATCTTTCCAGCTTCAGCTGTTTAATCATAATAGCCCATGATGTATTATGACTATCGTCTTCAATATTTATTTGTTTACTTAAAAGGCATAGTTATAGGCAGATGTAAGAAGTGGGGAATAGGGAAGGTGGGACGGAGGGAGGGAGGAAGAGAGGGAGAACTGAAAACCTACAGTAGTAGTTGGGCTGGGTAAGGTGAAACCAGGAGCTTCTTCCAGCTCTCACAGTAGGCACAGGAGCCCAAGCACCTGGGCCATTCTCTGCTGCTTTACCAAGCGTACTAGCAGGGAGCTGGATTGGAAGCAGAGTGAGTAGTGGAACTCAGACTGGTGTCCATATGGGATGCCGATGTTGCAGGTGGAAGCTTAATATGATAAACCACTGCGCTAGCTCCTGTGAATTTTTTTTTAAAGATTTATTATTTTACTTGCAAGGTCAAAGTTACAGAGAAAGAGGGAAGGACAGAGAGCAATCTTCCATCTGCTGGTTCACTCTCCAAATGACTGCAATGGCCAGAGCTGGGCTGGTCTGAAACTGGGAGCCAGGAGCTTCTTCTGGATCTCCCATATGGGTGCAGGGGCCCAAGCACATGGGCCATCCTCGACTGCTTTCCCAGGCCATAAACATGGAACCGGATCATGAAGTGGAGCAGCTGGGACATGAACTGGTGCCCATATGGGATGCTAGCATTGGCAGGCAGTGGATTAGCCTGTTAATACCACTATACCAGTCACTTCCTCCTTTTTTTTAAAAAAAAAAGAATTATTTTATTTATTTGATAATAGGATGCTGGACTGTCTACCATTGTCTGTACCTACAATGTCATGATACACTTAGCAGAATGATGGACTTGTGACTGTTGCTGAAGGACATTGTAATAATATAGGGGAAAACAGTAGGAAGAAGGTGAATGAGGAGGCTAGAAGGGAAAATTTTGAGCCTGTGGAACTGTATCATGAAAAAGAAAAATAAAAAAAAAGAATTATTTATTTGAAAGGTAAAGTGACATAGAGAAAGATGAAGAAAGAAAGAAATCTTCCATCTGCTGGTTCACTCCCCGACTAGCTGCAACAACCAGGACTGAACCGGGCTAAAGCCAAGAACCTGAAACTTCATCCAGTTCTCCCATGTGGCTGGCAGGGATTCCAGCACTAGTACCATTTTCTGCTGCCTTCCCCAGTGCCTTAGCAACCAAGACTGCTGCCATCGGGGATGCTGCTCCTATGTTGGAAATTTGAGATCAGGTTTTCCATGTTATTTCTGAACTGTGAAATAAATTTTCTGTGACTGATAATAAGCTGTATTTTGTAGGGTTATTCACACAAGCCTAAACTGTCTTTAGCTGTAAATCACCTTTTGCCTTGCTTGCTTTGAAAGAGCATAACTAATTTTGCCTCTGAACCATGTTTATTCTGTTTGTATTTCCTCTCAAGCTGAATGCAATCTTCTTCTTCCCTCTGCCTTTTTCCATTTCTCATTTTCTCCTTGCCATTTTCAGGAGATTTTTAAAATTACTTACTATGTATATTTAACTATTTTTTTTTTTTTACTAGGCCTTAGCCGTCTGCCCATTTTCTTATTTATAAGATTTACTTATTTATCTGAAAGGCAGAGCTACAGAAAGAGAGAAAGAGGGCGAGTGAGCAAGAGCTTTTATCTTCAGGTTTACCCCCCCCTTAAAGTTTCCTCCAAGTTTCATGAGTACAGGGTCCCAAGGATTTGGGCCATCCTCAACTGCCTTCCCTGATGCATCATCAGGGAGCTGGACTGGAAGCACAGCAACCAGGACTTGAACTGGTTTCCACATGCGATGCTGACACCATAGGCGGTGGCCTCACCCACCACACCAAGATGTGCCCCTTGACTGTTATTTTGCAGATATTCCCTTGTAATGATACTTTTAAAGTTTTTCTTTGAAAGGCAAAAAGAGAAACAAAAATAGAGTTCATGTGCTGGTTCACCCCTGAAATGTCCACAACAGCTAGCATTGGACCAAGTTGAAAAAAGTAGCCCTGAACTTCATCTCAGACTCTGTGTTAGTGGCAAGGAGCCAAGTACTTAACCATCACATGCTGCCTCCCAGAGTGCAAACTAGCTGGGACTCAGCCACTCCAGTAGGATGCAAACTTCCTGAGCTGCAACCTAACTGCTGCACCCAGCTCCTATTCCTCAGCTTCCTTTTGTATCTGATCCTTTCCTGTTATCTCCCATTAGGGGTCCCCGTTTTGTCTCTTCCTTATATGTCTTTAATAATTTCCTTATTTATTTTTTTTACAATTTTCATTTTTGATGATTTTTACGTAGTTGATTAGGGTGAGAAAGGTCAAGGGCTGCAGGAAGGTTGGGTGAGATCACCATTTCCACATTCCCTTTTTTTCCTTTCTGTATCTGGGGAAAGGGAAGACAAGGAGAGAAGCCACATCCAGCTTCCCAAATCTGTCTGCATCCTGGGATGGAGGACAGCCACCTGACACCACCCCAGGGTCCCTGATTGGGGCATGCTCTGAGGGTCCTGCTCAAGAGATTTCAATAGTTCAACAATTCTGAATTACTGCTAATCTTGCCACTCCAAGCACAATGAAATTTCTCTAGAATGTACTGGTTGATATGTCCACCTTAGAGTCTCTGCCAGGTATTCACTGCTAATACTTGGCTGGAGTAGTTGATTGATTTGTTCTGTCCTCTGTCTTCTGTTGTGGTACCAGGTATCCTCTGCAGATTCCACTGTACCGCCATATCCTCCATGTGCAGCTGGATATGCTATTCACTGCTTTGTCTGAGCCAGTGAGGAGACCCAGCTCTGACCCCCATGCACTCCATGGTCAGACCATGGAACTTGCAATTCTCTCCATGGGTGGTGTTCTGAGTCCAGCAATTCAGCTGGGGGCTCCCCAAAGAAACTTCATCTGAGGTGATCCCAGACCTGATTCTTGTGTGTGCTTCCCAAAACAGGGTCTGGTACAGTCCATTGCCCCATTCAGCTTATGCACATGCTGGTGGTTTTAACTGCTGGGTCAGTTCTGTTGTAGCCCAGTCTGATCCTGCCCAACACAACTAGGCCTTCACATACACTAGTAGGAGCTTCAGCCTACTTGGAGGGACCCACAATAACTCCCATCAGGCCCGCCCCCTACTCCAGTTCCCATGCTTGCCAGTATATACAGCAGATTAGTTCAGACCATCCCACATCCCATTTAGCTCTCATATATGTCAATGGGCATTGAAGCCCAGTTCAACCCAACCAGCCCCACTATTCAGCCTACATATGTGCCAGTGTGTTCAGCTCTCTGTCTTGCCATGCCTGTCCCAGTCCTGGTTCTCAAGCTCACCAGTTGGAGTGGCAACCCAAGAGGGAGGTGCCCACTCTCAGTTCTGAATCCTACACTCTCCCAGGTAGTTCTGTAGTTTTAACTTGACAAAATTTACCCCCTGTGCCCACATCTACCAGCTGATGCTGTGGCAAAGCCCAACCAATCTACACCCACTCTGACTTATGCATGCACCAGTAGGAACAGTCAACCCAGCCTAGCTTTTCCCTGATTCAACTCACATGCGGCCCACAGGTGTTGTAGCCCTGCCCGGCCTAGTCAGCCCCCATCCCAACTCACGCTCTTCATTGGTAGTAGTGGTCCAGCAGGGGAGCCCCACACAGTCTCTGTACCAACTTCCCCCTCTTCCCCCTCTGGATCTTACATGTGCTGCTGGGTGCTGTGGCCCAGTCTGGCATATCCTTCCTCATCTCAGCATTTGCTAGTGGGTGTTTAGCCTGGCTGGGCCCAGGCCACCCCTAATTCCAGCTCATGCTGGTAGGGGATACAGCCTACCCCAGTCCATCTGGCCCCCAGTCCTGGTCCTCATGTGAACTGGCATATGTTGCAACCCAACCTGGCCCAACCTGGTTCGCCCACAACCTGTGCCAAATGTATGATGGTGGGTTCCATTCCCTGACCTGGTCTGGGTTGCTCCCTACCATAGTTCTTGCCCTCAACCTATAGAGACTGTATTCCAACAGAAGAGTTCCCGAAGCTTCTCCATCAGAATGTCTCCCAGTGCCAGATCTTGTGCCCATCAGTGGGTCCACGGGCCAGCAGGAACAGTGGCCTTTCTTGACTGGTCATCACCCATTCTGGTTTTTACTGTTGGGTATTGCAGCCCAGCCAGACCTGGTTCACACCCAGACACAGCTCACACATGGCTCATCAAGGGCAGAGACCTAGCCCAGCCCATCTTATATCTACCCTGATTCTTAATTTCCTTATTTTTAAAATTTCTGATTGTATAGAGAATATTTTACTGCCATATCCTAAAACCTTAGGGAGAACCTTTTCTATAAATGTTCTAAAAATATCTTTATATTTATTTGACTGTAAACTATCTCTTTTCTCACTATAAAAACTTTGTAAAATTTTATTTTCTGCCAGTGTTCCTGGTTTACCTTTGTTTTCAAAAAGTTACTGTTTATTACTTAGAATTAAATCCACAGTAGTGGAGCCTTTCTATTTCAGGGAGAAAATTGTCATCAAGTTTAACCATTAACTTATATTGACTGTTCTAGCAAATGAAAGGTCACTAGAAATACTTAACTGTTACTAAGACTTATCTTTATACAGTGTTACGTTTTCTGGTAGTTTATAGTCTAGTTTTCATGTGTAACAGTGTGAGAGACAGCCTCTGCCTCTGTTCCAGTCACCTGAATATCTGTTAGAACAAGCCATGATACAACACAAGTTCCCAAGTCACACTTGTATTTCATTAATATACTGGTTAAAGTAAAATTTATCAAAATAATATTAGATTACGTTGACTCCAAGATAATTAAAACGAGTCAGACAAGTTCCATTCCTACTTAAGACCATTGTGTAGCTTAAAATACTTGTGTTTATGTTTATGTTGAGATTTTTAAATTTTATGCTATTCAGTATTTTCTTCATGAGTTTCTCCCTTTCTTTACATTTTTAGTCTAAATTATTACTGGATTTTGCTTTGTATTTTCCAGGAGAGTTTATTTGGATTTATCACTAATAGTATTCAAGATTTCTAACCTCTGCTTGGAAAGACAATGGTTGTTGTATTGGTGGGATTTATTTGAGGGTCATTTGCTTATTTAGCAACCGGTTACAATAAAATGGGAACCCCATAGCTGACTTATGTGGCATCTGATGAATTAAAATATTTCATGAAGTGCATGCATTGAAATTTTTCCAGTAATGTAAAGCATTAATCTTATGTTAGTTTCTTAGCATTTATTCCTATCCCAGACATGACTTTAACACACTTCACTGTTCAGTGTCCCAGAGAATGATAGGTCAGCCAGAACAAAGGGATGTTGGGTGATATTTGCTGGCAGACCACCTAGTTGTCAGCAAAAAGCGTGTGTTACCTCAGCAAGTGAGCACATGGGAAACTAGGAAGGCAGGTACAGAAACAAGGCACAGCGTACGGCCATACCAACCTGAACGCACCCGATCTCGTCTGATCTCGGAAGCTAAGCAGGGTCGGGCCTGGTTAGTACCAGGATGGGAGAAACATGGCACAGTACTGAGATGTCCTCCTAGAGAACTAACTGTCCCCACAGACTTCCGTGGGCTTCACAGCAGCACTATACAGTGATTGAAATCTTAATGATGGCTAAATCAATAAAAGTTTAATCATATATAGATTTTTTAAAAATGAAACATAATTTTATAATTTTTCATCAAAAATGGCTAAAATAATGTCTCTGATCCCTGGATAGAATTCATTAAGGCCTGTTAATCATTGGGTAGTATATTCTGAGAAGGCCCAGATATTGTAAGTAAACTTGAATTCTACAGAGTAGTCAAGAACTTTTTTTGTTTGTTTTTTAGAAGGAAATGAGTAGAAGTTTACTTATTTAAAAGCATCCATAAATAAATTGATGTTATAGTGTTAATCACTATAGAAATGACTTAAATTAAAACAAAGTCATGGACCTGGTGTGGTACCCTAATGATTAAAGTTCTCACTTTGCACATGCTGGGATCCCATATGGGTGCTGGTCTAATCCTGGCTGCTCCATTTCCCATCCAGCTCCCTGCTTGTGGCTTGGGAAAGCAGCCCAGGACGGCCTGGGGCCTTGTGACCCTGCACCAGTATGTGAGTAGTTTAGAGTTTGGGTGGGCATTTGATGCAAGGGTTAAGACATTGGTATTGGAGTGTCTGCTGTGTTCCCTGTTCTCTCTCGCTGAGAGGCAGTAGGGAATGGCTCCAGTGCTTGGGAGACTCAGACTGAGCTGCCTGTTTCTGACTCCAGTCTGGCCAGGCCCAGCTTTTGAGGCATTTGGGGAATAAACCAATGGATGGGAGATCTGTGCCCATCTGCCACTGCCTTCCAGAAAGATAGTTTAAATTCAGAGGGTTAGAGAGAATGATGAAGAAACTTGTGTGTTTTATTTTACCATTTTCATCAGTAAGCAACATTCGTGGTTATCCTGTTTTTCTAAAAGTGCTAATTAATGTGCTTAAATTGAATTATAAGGGGAAGATGCGTTCCTGTGGTTTTGGTGGGAACTAGTTTTATTGAGAAACAAGCTATTTTCTATATTCTAATAATTTACACTTGAAATTCTGTTCAGGAGAATACTAGTGAATTCTCTTGCCTGATTAGACAGGTAAAAGGGCCCTTAAAAACAAAAAATTTTTCCCTTTATTCTTCTAATGAAATGGTAGTTCTGTTATGTAGCCTTTTTTAAAAAAAAACACCTCATTTGTATCACTATTTTATGATTCCTTCGTCATTTCATTTGTAAAATCTTGACATTGGACAGGCAGAGTTCAGCTAATGGAAGGACCCACATACTGGAAGAGTTCTTTTCTCTGAAGCTCATGACCTATGGACTTTGAGCTTTTGAGAGAATCCGTTTGGTAATAATAACAAGCTCGTTATTACTTTTCACTTTATATAGATGAGACATGTGTCTAATTTCCAAGGACTGAAGAATGGAGCTCAGCTCTGTTAGTGAGAACAGTCACGTCTGCTCTGGATTCTGATTTTCTAGGCCAAGCGTCCTGATGTTTTACCTTATGCTGTGGTTTAAAATTCCATCATCATCTTCTGTCCGCTTGACAAATTTTGGTCTCTTTAAATTGCTTGGAATTTAAAGTGATTTAAGATAGCAATATAGGGTCTGGTGCAGCAGCCTAGTAGCTAAAGTCCTTGCCTTGAACGCGCTGGAATCACATATGGGCATTAGTTCATATCCTGGCTGCTCCACTTCCCATCCAGCTCCCTGCTTGTGGCCTGGGAAAGCAGTGGAGGACGGCCCAAAGCCTTGGGACCCTGCGTGGGAGACCTGGTAGACGCTCCTGGCTTTTGGCTTCAGATCAGCTCAGCTCCACAGCCATTGCGACCACTTGGGGAATGAACCAGCAGATGGTTCAAAGATAGAAGATCTTTGTCTCTCCTCCTCTGTTAAATCTGACTTTCCAATAAAAAAGAAATAAATCTTTTTTTTTTTAATATCCAATATAAATACTGAGAACTGAGGGACTGTTACCTTCCACGATCTTCTGACTAGAGTGAAGTCTAGGAAGCCAGGGCTCTTTAACTTTCTCACTAGTTTAGTTCTGCTGTGAAACTCCAGTGCTTAGAACACTGTTGAAGAGTCAGATGAGGGCTCTCGTTATTATAAATCCAGAATTGCAGCTAACACCTGTTTCAGAATTTCTAACAGGTGTTTGAGAGTTTCATTTTTTTGTTGTGGCATGTTCAGCTGAGATCTTAAGATTTTTTCTTGTGAACAATAGTCACAATAGGTCAGCTGAATGAGCTTCGTGAATGGAGGTTGATAAATTGATGAGATAGGCCAAGGCCAGATTACTCATGTGGTTCAGATCAGAACATTGGCACAAACGTGATAGTAGTAGAAAAGGTAAGAAATGAACTGATCCCAAATATATTTTCAAGGTTGAGTCTGTAGGAGTGACAGATTTCATTAGGAAGGGAAGTGAAGACTAAGCCAAGAATGGTGGTTGGGTTTTTGATTTGGATGATGTCATTCAGCCATTTACTAAGAATGAGCCAAGGAAGGTTTATTTAAGAAGAGCTTTTAGGTTCCAACATGCAATTGCTTGGGTTAATGACAAGCATGCAGGTGAGAATGAGCTAGGGAATCCAAGGACAGTGGTAGGAAGACTTGGAAGTTTCTCTGCCCGGTGTTGGTTTCAGCTTCCAGATTCCTATTGTGAATATTCTGATAACCTGAATTCACTCTACAGTTTCAGCCTTGTGCGTATCCACTTAGCTTATCTGCTTCCCTATGGAAAAACCTTGTTTGGTTCTCCTCCTGCCTTAGGAATCAAGATCAGACTGTTTAGTATCATATTCAGTTCCTTTCCTAATCTGTGTCTTTGCTGTCTTTGCCTGTCGCTCCTTGTCTACCTGTATCTTCACATACAAGTCTATGAAATATGAGGACTATGGACATGGTGGGATGTTGAAGCTGTTGAGACTAGAGATGACCCTGGCCACATGGAATAGCCTGTCTGGGGTTTGTCGGTGGGGAGGAGTTTCTTTAGTAGAGAGGTGTCTCTGGGCTGGAAACGTATCAGGGACCAGGTTTTTCCAGAGACAAGCACTAGCCTGAGGATTAGTGACAAAATTACTGCCCCGTCCTGTGTTAGTAGGTGCGTGCCCTCATGGCTTAGTACTGTGATCTGACACTTTTTAAACCACCCAGAGCCTGTTTATCTAGAAAATAAAAACACCTATCCTATAGAATTGTTAAGATAACATGGTGAAACCATGTGGCATTTAGTAGAGTTCTCAGTGGATGGTAGCTGCTGGCAATGTCCTTTAAGTTGGAATCTGATTTTGAATAGTCCACTGTGCTCCACCCTTACCTCCTTCTACTTCCCTATTGTGACTGATCCAACCGGTCTGGAATTCTTGCTAGATCAGAGGAGCTGTAAAATTCTGACTAGTGTCAGTTCCTCCACCTGAAGTTCCACTTGCCCATCATGCCTCAAGTCATTGTATTTGTACCCTACCTTCAAACTTCAAAATCACCATTTCAACATAATAGATCCAGTAGGAAATTCTTTATTGTTCTATCTTGATTAGTTGATTTAACCTGTGAGTTTTGTCTCAGTAAGCACTCTCTGTAGAGTGGTTAAAGACACCAACATCTCACCGGGGTTCAATCCCAGCTCGGCTCTTGATTCCAGCTGTCCACTGATGTGAATAATGGGAGGACACGGGTAATGGCCCAAGCACTTGAGTCCCTGCTGCCCAGGAGAGAGACAAGGAGTGAGTTCCTGGCTCCTGGCTTCTCTGGCTCATCCCCAGCTCTTCTGGCCATTTGGAGGTTGAACTAGTAGGAGGGAATTCTCTTTATTTTTGTCTCTCTGTTTCACAAAGTAAATAAATAACAATTTTAAAAACACCACGTATTGCCTTGTATTTAGTTATCTGTGTCTATGTCTTACTTCTTTAAGAATTGTGTGTTGTTTATTTGGTCTCGAGAGATGTGCCAAACCTTATACATGGTTAGCACTAGGAAAAGTTTTTCGTTCAAGAAACATTAATGGATCACTGATTACACTGACAATAGAGATTTTTTTTTAAGCTGAAAGGTCACTTGGACCCTTTCCATATGCTCATTGTAGAGGGTTTTTTTTAAGATTTATTTTATTTTTATTGTGAAGTCATAGATACAGAAAGGAGGAGAGACTGAGAGGAAGATCTTCCATCTGTTGATTCACTCCTCAGGTGGCCACAACAACTGGAGCTATGCTGATCCAAAGCCAGGAGCCAGAAGCCTCTTCCAGGTCTCCCACGTGGGTGTAGAGACCCAAGGCTTTGGGCCTTCTTGACTGCTTCCCCAGACCACAAGCAGGGAGCTGGATGGAAAGTGAGGCTGCTCAGATTAGAACTGGTGCCATATGGGATCTGGATGTGTTCAAGGTGAAGACTTTAGCTGCTAGGTTAACATGCTGGGCCCCAGTGTGGAGTTTTTAAAGATACTATTTGCCTGAAGTTAATACATGAACACTATTAAAACAAGTGTAGATGGGGTGTAATATGTGTAGTTTGGAGGATTAGCATTGAAATGCAATAGGAATTTATCTCTGCTTTCAAGTATCCTGCATTTTATTATTATTTTTTAAATAGATACCACTGTTTGGATTTTGTTTTTAGAATGAAAATAGTATCATTTACACAGGAGGAACCTGTTTGTAGAACGTTGATTGTGGCTTTGCTGCTCTACTTCTTTTGTATCTTTTTCTTTGATTATTTCTCCTATTGTTTGAAATGCAAAGATTTGGGGGTTGCATGTGTAACAAATTTGAAATTTTGTATGTGATGCACAGGCTTTTTTTAAAATAATTATTTAAAAAATGTAGTTCAGATCCTCAGAATTGACTGAAGATATCAGCCCATTTTGTCACTTTCATTTCGTATTTTTATGCCCTTCCTCCCTCCCTTTCTCTCTCTCTCGCTAACAGCATGCTAGCCATGTGTGCACAGCTGGAACAAAGATGCATGCCAACTATCTTTGTCTCTATTTTCTTGCATAGTCCGAGTTGTAACATTTCTGCTGAATGTGACAGCATTTGAATTCCTGATTGTCTTCTAGCATTTAATACGTCATATGATTTCATTTGTTTTCATGTCGATTTCAGTATATTCCAATTGAATTCTTTAGCCTTTCTGCTTGTGTGCCTGTTCCTTACAATATGTTCTCATTTCTTCTTTATTAATGTCTACCTTGTTTTGTACATATGTCCAGTTATATGGCAAAATGTCTCAATTATGTACTGACAGATGTTATTCTCTAGCAAATGTCTTAGTCATTTCTTCCTAAACATGGTCAAGGAATCATATCAGTGGAATTATCCAGAACACTGAATCTGGGCAGGCATCATGGCTTCATCGAAAACTTGGAATTGCCCTAGCTTTGTGGTTCAAAATTGCAAAATCTGGTTAAGCAACAGGAGTTCTAAAAAAATGTCAATGGTTCAGTTTTCACATTTTAGAACAAATTTCATCCTTTGCTTCATTCATGCACTTAATAAACATTAGTTTAGCATTTGTTGTGTAAAGTATTTCCCACTGTTCACATTCTACTTTCTAAAGGCAGCATTTTGCTATTTTTCTCTTTGAGATACATTACCAAGATAATTGTAGTGTGGTTTTCTATGCGTTGCAACCCAGAGTTAGTCAGTGGGCCAGCAGCATTAGCAACATATTTTTTTTTTTTAAAAGACCTATTTATTTTTATTTGAAAGACAAATTTACAGAGAGACAGAAGAAAATGTCTTCCATCCACTAGTTCACTCTCCAAATGGCTGCAACAGCCAGAGCTGGGCTGATCTGAAGGTAGAAGCCAGGAGCTTCTTCTGGGTTTAGGGGGTCCAAGGACCTGGACCTCTTCCACTGATTTCGCAGACCACAGCAGGGAGCTGGGTGGAAAACAGAGCAGCCAGGACGTAAACCAGCACCCAAAGCCAGCTGAACCATTGCACCAGTCCTGTCAGCATCATTTTAGAAATTCACAGTTTCAGGCTCCATTCTAACTGGCTCAATCTGAATAGTTTAACAAAATTACTAGTGATTTGGTACACATTAAGTTTAACAAGCACACCTGTAGCAATACATTGTTACCATTCATGTGTATATATATAAGACAACCAAAGAGTTCTTGTTTATACCCATTCTGTTACTTTATTACAAGCAAATGACATTTTGATATAAAGCAATGCTAGGAATATCCTTTTGAAGATGGTTTCTGTTTTTAAATATATAAGAAAAAATTATGAAACAGAATAAATACTCTGTTGAAGGATGTGAGCAAATGACCATTAGGAGTGAGTTTAAAGGAGGTAGTGTGTGATGTAATAGGTTAAGTGTCCACCTGTGGCACTGGCATCCCATATGGGCACCGGTTCAAAGCTCAGATGGTCTACTTCCAATTCTGCTCCCTGCTGGTATTCCTGGGAAGACAGTGAAAGCTAGCCCAAGCTCTTGGGCCTCTGCACCCATGTGGGAGACTGAAAGTAGCTCCTGGCTTCTGCCCTTAAGACGGGCCCAGTTCCAACTGTTGTAGGGATTTGTGGAGTGAACCAGTGGATGGAGGATCTCTCTCATTTTCTCTTTGTGACTCTGCCTTTCAAATGAAAATAAGTAAACCTTTTAAAAAATGAGGTTTAGGTGATTTTCATATCTCCAAGAAACTTCATAAAATATTAGAATAAAGTCGTATCTAGGGGAACTTTGTAAAAAAAATATTCTCTGTTCCTTTTCAGTAAGATGAAGTGAAGCCGTATCTGAAGTTTATGGAAAATAATGCTACTACTCCTTCAGATTTATCTTTGCAAAGAAAATGTAATGTAAAGTGGTGTTCTTAAATCATTACTCTCTTAGAATAACTAATATTTGGTTCCAGATTTTCTTTCTGTATCAGTTTGATTACTTTAGAGTTTAAGGGGTGGGGTAATTGGAAAAAAGGCATTGAAAATAATTTTATTTCTTTTTTTAAATTTTTTCCTTGTTTTTTAAAAATATATTTTTATTTTGAATTTTGAATTATCTGGTACAATTTCATATAGGCTGGGATTCCCCCCCAAACTCCCACCCCCATCAGATTTTTCCCATTTTGTTACAATAGTGTAGTCCTTCATAAGGAATCATAATTGTATCAGTCTCTTATGTAAGTGTACCCCGACATTGTTGGTACAGACAATGTCAGACAGTCCAGCATCCCATTGTCTACACAGTTTCATTGGGAATCCACCTTTCGTTTGGAAGCAGGGATGCATGTTCCATTACACCCCCACGTCTGTATATGATAGACCCCAGTACTCCATCACTTTACATTTCCGTAAGTGGGAAGCCATGAAACAAGGTCAAAAACTGGTATGAATTACAACAGCCACAACAATAACATCAACAACGAATTACATCACCATGAAAAAATGCGCCACTGAGTGACCAACACATGGGTGACAAAAAGGGAACACAAAAGTCTCTTGGGAAAAATGATGCCATCGTATAATCCATGAGCCCATGATGAATTTGACAAGAGAAAAGAAATTATTTGGAATAAACCAAACTGAAATAAAAACACCAAAATACATGGGATACAGCCGAAAAAGCAAACAAACAAACAACAGTATGGATTAGATTATCGAAGTTACACTTTCCATGTTGGTTTCCTTATATAAGAGAGAACATATAGTGTTTGTTCTTTTCTGATTGACTCATTTCACTGAGCATAATGGTCTCTAGTTGGGACCACCTGGTTGTAAACAGAATAATTTCATTCTTCTGAATAGCTGAATAATATTCCATGGAGTAGATATACCACAGTTTCTTTAACCGCTCTTCTTTGGACGCACATCTGGATTGTTTCCATGTCTTTGTTATTGTAGATTGTGCTGCTGCAAATATAGGATTACAAATCTCCTTGTCATATGCAGATTTCACTTCTATTGGGTATATTCCTAGGAGCGGGATAGCTGGGTCATATGGCAGGTTTATTTGCAATTTTCCAAGCACTCTCCATACTGATTTCCACAGTGGTGGTACCAGCCTACACTCCCACCAGCAGTGAAGGAGGGTGCCTTTCTCCCCACATCCACGCCAGTAGGTGTTGTTAGTTGAGTTCTGAATGTAGGCCAGTCTCACTGGAGTTAGGGGGTAGGTACCTCAACGTGGCTTTCATTTGTATCTCTCATGGCTAGGGAGTCTGAGCATCTTTTCATATGTCTGTTAACCATTTGAATCTGTTCTTTTGAAAAATTTCCTTTAAATTCATGAGTGCCTCACTTTAGAAACAGATTAAGAAGTGTACTGGTTGATAAATGTTTTTTGTAATGACTAAATTACCATAATATATTAGCTCAGAGTAATTTTAATGATTTAGTCAATGCAATTAAAAATACTGTTGCGTAAAGATGTATTTAGTGCTTAGTATAATTCAAATAGATGAGCAGTAGGAGCTCATGTAAAGGACTTTATTCCTATTCCTTTGATTTTATTGTAGTGGTTTGCTGCCTACTAATACTGTGATCTGAGGCAAGTTACTTTCTGAATTTCAATTTCCTCAGCTGTAAGATTAGACAAACCCTCTTTCTTTTGCAGGATTATTGAAAGGCTTCATGGAGATAATTGTAGACAACACCCTTGACTTGGGGCCTAGCAAAGAAATACTGACCAATACATGCTAGCTTCTTTTCACTGCTTTGTTACACATGTGTATAGTTATTTTAGATTTAGCTCATAATTAAAATTTAATCTCTGTTGAAATTTCTTTGATTTATTGGTTAAAATTGAATCAAAAGTGTAAACTCCATGAGGATGCAAGCCTGTCCGATTTGTTTTGTTTTCTGTTGGGTTCCTTGACACAGGACCTGTGCTGTGCTGAAGATCTTATGCTGAGTGAATGGATTAACATCCAAATAAAATTACTTCACCTAAATAGTGTGCGGAAAGTGTCACAACCGAATGAGTGTTGCTTTTTGACAAATAGGCAGAGCATCTTAGTCATAATAGTGAATCAAAATGAAAGATCGTCAGTAGTCAACGTGGTCACCCAAGTGTTTTTTTTCTTAAATTTATTTATTTTTATTGCAAAGTCAGAGATATACAGAGAGGAGGAGAGACAGAGAGGAAGATCTTCCATCCAATGATTCACTCCCCAAGTGGCTGCAGTGGCCAGTGCTGTGCCGATCCGAAGCCGGGAACCTGGAACTTCCTCCACGCAGGTGCAGGGTGCCAAGGCTTTGGGCCATCCTCAACTGCTTTCCCAGGCCACAAGCAGGGAGCTGGATAGGAAGTGTAGCTGCCGGATTAGAACTGGTGCCCATATGGGATCCCAGCGCGTTCAAGGCGAGGACTTTAGCCGCTAGGCCACCGCGCCGGGCCCTACCCAAGTTTTAAAAATCCCTTGGTGGTTATTTAGTAAACTAAGTGGAACAATGAATGCTCGTTCATTATAATCACAAGGCTTATAATTCTGAGATGAAGAGGGTTTGAAACATGTGAAGTCCATTATCCACCTTCTCCTCCTGTTACAAATGAAGCGACTTTCTTGTTCTCGGATTTTCTTCTTTATCTTGCATCTCTACTATTTCCCTGCTGTGATCATTTTGTTCCTTTTTTTTTTAAATTCCAGGCTTAGGGCAGGTGTTTGGCACAGCAGTTTAGACACTGCTGAAGGTACTACATCCCATATTGAGTGCCTGGGTTTGAGTCCTGGTTCTGGCCCCTGACACCACGCTTCCTGCTAGTGTGTGTCTGGAGGCAACAGGTGGTGGCTCCTCTCGGGTCCCTTTTCCTACATGGGAGATCTGTGTTTGGAGTTCCAGGCTTCCTGTTTAAGCCTGGCCTACTTCTCTCTGGCTATTGCCAGCATTTGGGGAGCAAACCAGTGATTGAAAGACCTCTCTGTGGTCTCTGTTTCTGTTTTTAAAAAAATCATAAAAATAACTGTGAGCTTTCAACATCACATTTACCAGAGGGAAAATATCAAAGAACTTAAGCTATGAGTTCGTATGGCAACATGAAAATTTAAAGGAGCTTTTGCAATTATTTTAACTGTGTGCTTATCATTGCTATTATCAAATCTGATAACAAATAATCAGAATCCTGCATTTATTGGTCTTTGAGAAATTTGTGAAATTTAACAAATATAAAGAAAAAACTTGAGCTGTGGTTATGCAACAAGGTGGAGGAATCCACCATGGTGGGAGGGTTTGGGGAGGGGTGGGGAGAACCCAAGTATCTATGTAACTGTGTCACATAATACAATGTAATTTCTGAAGTTAAATAATAAATAATTAAAAAAAAATATAAAGAAAAATAACAATACTTGAAAAAATGGTAAATTCCATTGTTTCTTTGGGTGTGTAGAAATTTTCAGAGAATGTTCCAAACTTAAGCCATTTATTTTAACCCTCAAAGACTATTTCACAAGTTCTTTTTTTTTAAAAAAAAAAAGATTGTATTTATTGGAAATTCAGATATACACAGAGGAGGAGAGACAGACAGGAAGATCTTCTGTCTACTTATTCACTCCCTAAGTGACCAGAATGGTTGGAGCCGAGCCAATCTGGAGTCAGGAGCCAGGAACCTCTGCCAGGTCTCCCATGCAGTGCAGGGTCCCAAGGCTTTGGACCATCCTCTTCTGCTTACCCAGGCCACAAGCAGGGAGCTGGATGGGTAGCGGGGCTGCCTGAATTAGAACTGGCATTCATATGGGATCCCAGCATGTTCAAAGCAAGGATCTTAACTAGCAAGGACCTTAACTGCTAAGCTACTGCACCGGGCCCAAGTTCTGTCTTTTTAAGCATAAAACTATGCTATCTTGAAGCATTGAATTGAATATTTGACATAGCCTCAGTGAGTACTATTTTAAGAACAGCTTTCAGTGTGCGTATCTGTAGTGACTCAGGGCATTGTAATTTATTTAGGACCTATAGTTATTTTTATACTTTAATGGAAAACCTCATGTTTAATGGATTTGAGTTCTATTTGTTGATGATTAAGAGAACTTGAAAAAGTTCACAGAAAATGGTTCAAAAAGAGAAGTTTCTTTTGGTGCCAAAAAATTGAAGTCCATACATATGAGGGGTCTAAAAAGTTTATAAAAATGCATATTATGGGATAACTATGCCTGAATTTGTCTTTTTCCACCAAAATAAACTTACCTTTTGTTCTATTTTCCATGAACTTTCTGAAGATCATGAACTCTCATGCTCAAGTTTTTATGGTTTAGTAATGTGTTTTGCTGCTAAGAACCACCCCTTTTATCTATTTGAAAACAGCACAATCATGACGACAGAGAAGAGTTTAGCCGCAGAGACTGAAGATTCGGAGCAGCAACAACAGAAGGAAGAGGGGGAGGGAGCCGCACACGGAGGCCGCCAGGAGACTCAGCTGGAGGAAGCTTCTCCACCAGCGGCTGAGGGAGATAACCAGTGTGAACCCAAGCCTCAGGCCTCTAATGGAGACACCCCTACACATGAAGACTTGACCAGGAGCAAGGAGCGGGCTGCAGAGAACAGAGGCCTGTCACGACTGCTCTCCTCCTTTCTCAAAAAGCCCAGATCTCAGGTCTCTGAGGAGGAAGGCAGAGAAGTCGAGTCAGATAAAGAAAAAGGTGAAAGGGGCCAGAAAGAAATAGAATTTGGAACCAGTCTTGATGAAGAGATCATCTTAAAGGCCCCCATTGCAGCTCCTGAGCCTGAACTCAAAACAGACCCATCCTTGGATCTTCATTCATTAAGCAGTGCAGAAACACAGGTAAGAGGGTGTGAGTAGGTCAGCGTGATGAAGGCAAGTTATAAACGTTGGTTTTCGTTTGAGAACATTTGACTTTATTTCTTAATACCCAGTTTTAGATATTGGTAGTCATAATCAACTTGAAACTTTGGAGCTCAAGAAATTTCAACAGAAATTAATGAAGTCAGTGGAACTTGGTTTTTAAGAAGACACATAGCACGAATCAAAGGGAAAGGTGGAGAAAAATAGCAAATGAATTTATTCATCTTTTTTATTCATATATTATGTTGTAATAATGATGAAACCAATTCATAATTTATAGTAAGAGAAAGAGCAATGAGTTGAGTTAGAGTTCATTTTGGTGAAAATTTAGGAACAAGATAGTTATCAATGAAGTTATTTTATGGACATCTTCATAAAAGCTCGATGATGAATTCAAGTCCTCTGAAGGTATGTGATAGTTTTGAGTCATTCTGCCCTATTTTCGTGTTATCTCCCCATACATACACTTAGTAAAAGGGAAAATCCATTTCTTGTTTTGTCTAAAGACTATTGATTTGTACTCAAGTTGAAGCAAATGATGGACAAAGTTAGTATCAGATTTACATAAAACCTCCTTCATTGCCTACATTCTAGTACAGAGATAATTGTATGCATAGAATGTTTGTGTACATATGAAGAAAAGGAAACAAATTAATATTGTTAATAAAACTTCAGGGAGCAAGCTGTTTTAAGGCCTTTGGAAATTAGTGTTTACAATCAAAACCTTATGGGCCAGAACCTGTGAGTAAGTTTTGCTTAACTGATCATATTTCTGTATGTATATGGGTTAGTCTGTCTTCTGTTGCCAATAACTGAGTGCCATATTTTGGGTGAGTCATAGAGAAAAGAAGTTGATTTTGCTCAGAGTTCTGGAGGTACACGTGAAGAGGAAATGACCTTCTTGCTGACAGTCCTGAGGTGATGCAGGGATTCACATCACAAGAGAAAATAAGCACATGTATGTCTTTATATCTGTCTCTTCTCTCCCTCTTCTTATGGTCACCAGGATCCAGTCTTGGTGGCTCCACTCTAGTGACTTCCTCTAATCCTAATTCTGTCCAAAAGATACCTCCAAGACACTGTGATGGATTAGGGTTCCACCTTCTAATACCTCTCACAGTGGGGATTAAATTTTGACACATGAAGCCTGGGGCAAACTCTTAAGCCATGCCAATGTAATAGAATTTCACTTAAGTGGTCTTTTTCTGGGTGAGTTTTCTTTGTATTCTACCAGTCTTTATCCAGAGTGGCTTGGAATTTATGGATACTGCCAATTTTTAATATGTTTGCTTATTCATTCAACAAATTATTGAAAATCTGTCATGTGTTGTAAGCTCTAGGCTGGTTATGCTTCCATTAATAAAAGCCATAATAATTGAAGAGGTGAGATCATGACTTTTGAATCCAGACTGGTTTGTGACTGGCTGTGTGAATGCAGGCCAGTTACTTTCATTTCTCTAGTTTTTCATTTGTCAAGTAGAGACAATAATAGTACCCACCCCAGAGAGTTGTTAGGAGTCGTACATGAGTTCATCTAAGCGATGTTTTTTAAACAGTAACTGACCCATTATCATTGCTATATAAATATTTATGAATGTTATTGTTATTATAAAACAGATATGATCCCTGTTCTTGTGGCCTTTGTAGTCTAAAGGAGGATACAAACATTTATATGAAAAGTGTTATAAAGGTGGAAAAAAATGGGACATGAGAAATAGAGGAGGGCTAGATTAGATAGCATAACCAATGATGGTCACGTATGAAAGGGTTGTGAAGAATGATAAATTAATCTTTACTTTTTAATTTATTTTTGACAGAAATTTTCACAGTACACTTTTTAATAATATTTATTTTTATTGGAAAGTCAGATTTACAGAGAGAAGGAAATACAGAGAGAAAGCTCTTGCGACCACTAGTTTACTCTCCAAGTGGCCACAATGGTTGGAGCTGAACCAATCCAAAGCCAGGAGCTTCTTCTGGGTCTCCGATGGGGGTGCAGGGTCCCAAGGTGATGGCCCATCCTCTGTTGCCTTCCCAGGCCATAAGCAAGGAGCTGGATGGGAAGTGTAGCAGCCAGGACATAAACCAGCACCCATATGGGATCCCAGTGCATGCAAGACAAGGATTTAGCACTGAGCCGTCATGCCAGGCTATAAAAGAATCTTTAGGCCATCTCTAGTGCCTAATACAGGAACCAGATTATTTAATCCCTTTTTCTAAACATTAACCATATCTTCTTTTGAAGGAAAAGGGTTAATGGGGTTTACTTAAAACAATCTCAGTTGAAAGTTATACACACACACACACACACACACACACATATACACTCCAAAATGTCCCACTTACCTGTATTACATGGGAATGGCTTTAATGATTACACAGGAGACTCAAAATTTCAATCTGTGTCTTCTGTCATTGAAATTTCTTTACATTTAGCATGATTGATACTGGGAAAAAGGGAATTAGCTTTACCTGATAGTTAAAATTTTTACCCTACTATGTATGTGTAGTTAATGCTCTAAAATAGAACCTAAGGATTTTTCCTAGGCATTCATAAAATTTAGAATATGTGATAAATCACATCCTATTTTGCACTTCCTAAGGCTGCCTTGTTAAAATTTCAGCATGGGCAGAAATGCTGAAGTTTTGATAAACTATAATATTAACATTTAATGGCATAGTCAAGAAGAATATGTAATGCTGACAGCAGTAAGTTGCTGTTTTGTGGTTTACATGAATCCTTGATTTATTGTGTGATAGAATTCAGCTTGAGCAATGTTGAGACTAGCAAAGGCCATTGATCTTGTAGGGGATCATATCTTTTACAGAAATGTTTGTTTCATTTTAATGTCTGTATTGTAAAAGTGTTTTTCTTCAGTTAGTGCTTCTATTGGTTAGGATTTTTGCAAGTAAAAGTAAGTGCTGTGTGTTCTGTGAGAGGTCAGAGTTTTGTTTCTGACTTTGTGGTGTTGTGAATATGCAGCCTGCTCAGGAGGATCAGCCAGAAGATCCAGGTCTTGAACCTAAGGAAGGAGAGGGACTTGAAGAGTGCTCCAAAGTAGAAGTAAAAGGAGACAGTCCTCAATCGAAAGCGGAGAATCCAAAAGCTTCCCAGAAGTCAGTCAGAAGACACAGAAACATGCACTGCAAGGTTTCTTTGTTGGACGACACTGTTTATGAATGTGTTGTGGAGGTGAGCACATTTACTTTTCTGTCCCGAGTAGAGCTGGAGAAGTGATGTTATACCCAAGGTAAGATCCACAGTCATGACTCTGTGTGTGTGTGTATGTGTGTGTGTGTGTACTCAAGTGTCAATGTTGATTTCCTAAAAGTGAGCATATGGAAGGATTGTGAGCAAATTTTATCTTCTTTTTTTTTTTTTTTTTTTTTTTTTTTTTTTTTTTTTTAATATAATCCATTTTATTGTATTGTTGTTGACAATCTTTACATAGTTAACTATAGTTGAAGGAAAATCAAGAAAGGGAAAAAAAAAAAAAAAAAAAAGATTCAGGGGGATAGGGAGGTGGGCAATGCTATTATGTCCATATTGTTTCCATCATGTATCTGAGGTAAAGGGGGATATTGAGGGAGAAGCCCCACCCGGTTTCCCGCCCACCCCAAGTCCCATATGTGGGGCATGCTCTGAGATATGTGCTCAAGTGGAGTTAATAGTTCTCCAGTTATGAGTCACTGCCAGTTTCGCTCGATGAGGTGGTCCACTGATTGATATGGTCCATCATGAAGTCTCCATTTGTCCCATATTTCGCTGCCAACATGTAGCTGAGATGAATGATTGTCCTATTCTGTCTTCTGTCTTTTCTTGGTTAGAATTCTGAGTCCAGCAGTTCAAGTGGGGAGATCTCCAAAGATACTTTGAGGTATTCCCAGACCAGATTCTTGTATGTTCTAGCAAGCACAGGGCCCGGCACAGTCCATCACCCTGATCAGCTGGTGGTTGCAATTGCTGTGTTGGTTCTGTTTTCAGTCCCGAGTTGCACTGGAACCAATGGGTTTTGCAGTCCAGTCTGGTTCGGCCCTTACATCAACCAGTGGGAGCTGCAGCCTAGTCGGGGCGACCCACAATAACCCCCACCAAGCCTGCCCCCTACCCTGGTTTGCCAATTTGTGTAGCAGAAGACCAGTCTGTCCCCCATCCCATTTGGCTCTGGTACTTGTCAATGGGTATTAAAGCTTAGTTCTATCTAACCAACTCAACCATCCAGCCCTCACAGATGTTGTTGAGTGCCTCTGTCTAGCCATCCCAGCCCCCGTCCTAGTTTTCATGCCCTCCCACGGGAATAGTGACCCAAGAAGGGGGAACCCACTTTTTCCCTCCCAGGTCTCTCTGTCCCGGTTTATGCACTCTTTAGGTGGTCCTGTGATTTGACTCGACAGAATTAGTCCCCAGTGCCAGCTTCTGCCAGCTGATGCTGTGGCCCTGATCTTGTCCACATGCAGCGCACAGGTGTTGTAGCCTTGCTTAGTCGTGTCTGTCTCTATCCCAGCCAACACTCTCCAGTGGGAGTGGTTGTCCAGCGAGGGGACCAGCCCCTTAACCCCCCCGCCAGCTCTGCCCCTCCCTTCCTGGATCTCACGTGTGCTGGATGGGTGTTGCATTCATATCCAGTACAGGCAACCACGCCCTGGCGTTCCAGAATGTGTACTGGTTTTGTCGCAACCAAACCCGGCCCATTCCACACTCTGTTCTGGTGATCGGATTTGCCAGAGGATGACAGGAACTGATTCAGCCTGGCCTGCTCCTGACCCATGCCGAATGCATGCCAGTGGGAAACTTTCCATGGCCTATTCTGGGCTGTTTCCAATCATGCTTCTCGCGCTTACCTGCAGGGACTGTGTCCTGCCAGAGGAGTTGCCCAGGCTCCTCCATCAGAACCCCTCCCAATGCCAGATTTTGCGCTTGCCAGGGGGTTCTTGAGCCAACCCTACTCAGTTCACCTCCTGTTCTAGCAGGAACAGTGGCTTTTCCTGGCTGGCTTTCACCCCATTCTGACTCTTGTTGTTGGATGTTTCAGCCCAGCCATGGCTCGTCCATACCCACATACAGCTCACACATGGCTCAGAAGGGGATTGAGACCCAGCCTAGTCAGTCCCACATCTACCCTGTTTCTCCATAACACCAGATGGTGCTGGGATCTGAACCGGCCTGGTGCATCCAATCCCAGCCCACACTAGTGCCTCGGGTGACTGCAACTGTTTCCTAGATAGAACGCAGCCCCCATTCCAGCACATACACCCCTTGGTGGGAACCTCATCCCAGCTGTGGCTTCCCAGATTGGGACCGTTCCTAGCTGTAAATCACACACCTGCACGTGGTTGCTCCGAGGACCATTAGGTGCCAGCCTGCTACACAAGCCGGAGCTTATCTTTTACTTGATAGGTGTTCAAAGCTCAGCATTGTTAAGGGATTGGAAGTTCTTCAAAGGAAGAGTTACTGGCATTGGGAATCTTTAGGATTGACTCAGATCCCAGAAACAGTGGGGTCACTCTATAGCTATCTCAGCAGCGATTCAGATGTCCAATACCCCAGAGCTCCCCGGCCGGGCGGCCAGTAGGCACAGCCTGGCGCCAAATGGCGCACTGGCCGCCCTGGCCCAGCCCGCCATGAGCCATGGGCACATGGCGGACTGGGTTCGGGATCCGAGCTAGACGTCCTCTCCCGCAGCCCTCCTATCTTCTTTTTTTTAAAAAAATATTTTATTTCTGTACCTGGAGCGGTACCCTAGTGGCTGAAGTTCTCACCTTGCATGCGCCAGGATCCCATATAGGAGCTGGTTCTAATCCCAGCTACCCTGCTTCCCATTCAGCTCCCTGCTTGTGGTGTGGGAAAGCAGAAGAGGATGGCCCAAAGGCTTGGGACCCTGCACCGGCTTGGGAGACCTGGAGGAAGCTCTTGACTCCTGGCATCGAATCTGCTCAGCTCTGGCCATCGTGACCACTTGTGGAGTGAATCAGCAGACAGAAGATCTTTCTCTCTGTCTCTCTTCCTCTCTGTATATCTGCCTTTCCAAAAAAATTAAATAAATCTTTAAAAAAATATTTTGTATCTATTGGAAAGCAGATTTACAGAGAGAAGGAAAGAAAGATCTGCTGTCCACAGGTTCACTCCCCAAATGGCCAGACTGGCCAGAGCCAAGCCAATCTGAAGCCTGGAGCCAGGAACTTCTTCTGGGTCTCCCACATGGGTTCTGCATCCCAAGGACTTGTGTCATCTTTCTCTTCATTCTCACAGGCGTTAACAGGGAGCTGGATGTGGGGTAGAGCAGCTGGAACAGGAACTGGCACATATGTGGATGCTGGAGTTTGAAGGTGGAGGATTGGTCACTGAGCCATAGTGCTCACCTCACAAATCTTATTTTCTGCTTCAGTTTGTGTGTGTGTGTGTGTGTCTGCTGAGATCTTCTGAAATAAGGGAGTTGACAGTTAACTTTGAGGTTAAGATACCTACATCTGACATCACTGTACTCAAGTTCAGTTTTTGGCTGGTCTGTTGAGTCTTGCCTCCTCCTAATGCAGAACCTGGGAGGCAGCTGTGATGGTCCCAGTAGTTGAGTTCCTGCCACTCATGTGGGATCTCTGAATTGAATTCCCAGCTCCTGACTGCAGCCCCGACCCAGCTCTGACCACTGTGGGCATTTAAGGAGCAAAGGAATAGATAGGAACTCTGTTTCAAAATCAATCAATCAATCAAACAAACAAAACCAACAGAAACCAACCAAACTAAGCAAAATAAAAAACAGAGAAACCAGAAAAAATTTTTTGGGTAGAGCATTGTTACCTTTATAATAAGAACCTGTTTTGTTTTTTTAAAAAAATAGTATGAATTTTGTTATGTATAGAGTGACTTTTCAGTGACTAGATTTCTCAGGATAACTTCAATTTCTGACATTAGATTTAACTGTTTTTTTGAGATGTGCAACAAATTACTTCTAAATTGAGTTATCATGTGTAAACACAAATATACTTGAACAACTATGTGATGTAAAATATTAGGCTGTATTTACTACAGGCAATCCTGCCCACGTTGTAAAATGGGAAGCAACAAATATGTTTTTGAAATTTTATTTTTCAAAGTTATATTTATTTATTTGGAAATCTGACGGGGGAAACAAAGAGAAATCTCTCCATTCATTCACTCCCCAAATGGCCACAGAAACAGTGGGAGCTGGCTAATCTAAAACCAGGAGTCAGGGATTTCTTCTTCTTTGGACATTCTTCACTGCTTTCCCAGGTACGTTAACAGGGAATTTGATCAGAAGTGGAGCAGCTGGGACTTGAAGTGGTGATCATATGGGACACTGGCACCATAAGCCGTGATGTAACCTGTTATACCACATTGCTGCCTCTGAAAAATATTTCATTGCTCTTTGAAAAGAACTAGTACATGTGGTAACTAGAGGAATTACAAGTTCTGCTTTTATTGCTTCTTGCTGTTAGCCAGTTTTAGAGATGATGAAAGTTCTTCCACACTCTTCTTCCTGTTCATTGAGCATCCAGATATGAGTCCATTGTATTTTAAAACTTTTGGAATAGATGTATTTCAGAAATTGGGAGTTTAAAAAAATTTAATGATATCATTTCATTGTATTTCCACCTTTAAAAAATTATTTATTTTAGAAGCAGAATTATAAACAGAATGAGAGACAGGGTCAGCTCTTCTATCCCCTGGTTTGCTCCCCAAATAGCCATTAATGACCAGGCTGGGCCAGGCCAAAGTCAGAGTGCCGAGATCCCACATGGACAGTGGTTCATGTCCCAGCTGCACCATTTTCCATCCAGATCCCTGCTTGTGCCCTGGAAAAGCAGTGGCGGATGGCCCCAAGCTTTAGGACCCCAGTGCCTGGCGCGGTAGCCTAGCGGCTGAAGTCCGTGCCTTACGTGCACCAGGGTCCCATATGGGTGCTGTTTCTAATCCTGGCGGCCCTGCTTGTGGCTTGGGAAGCAGTAGAGGATGGCCCAAATCTTGGGGACCCTGCACCCACGTGGGAGACCCGGAAGAAGCTCCTGGCTCTTGGCTTTGGATCAGCTCAGCTCTGGCCTTTGCGACCACTTGGGGAATGGATCAATGGACAGAAGATCTTCTTCTGTCTCTCCTCTTTGTATATCTGACTTTCCAATTTAAAAAAATGAAAATAAATATTAAAAAAAAAAACAACTTTGGGACTGTGCACCCAAATGGGAGACCCAGAAGACGCTCCTGACTGCTGGCTCCTGGCTTTGGATTAGATCAGCTTCATAAGGCATAAACAGGGAGCTGGATGGGAAGTGGAACAACTGGGACATGAATCAGTACCTTGATGGGATGCTGACGCTCCAGGCAGAGGCTTAGTTGCTATACCACTCTGCTTTCTCTTACTTTTTTTTTTTTTAAGATTTGTTTATTTATTTGAAAGTCAGAGTTTGAAAGAGAAACAGAGAGTTCTTTCATACACTGGTTCACTCCCCAGATGGCTACAGTGGCAGGAACTAGACCAGGCCCAAACCAGGAACCAGAGATTCTTCAGTCTTCCACATGGATAGCAGGGCCAGAGAACTTAAGTCATCTTCTTCTGGCACATCAGCAGGGAGCTAAATTGGAAAGGAAGCAACTGGGACATGAACTGGAGCTTGTATGGGATGCTGGTGCTTTAGGTAACCTGTTCCGTCACACAGCTAACCCCTCGAGCCTAAATTACTGCCTCCAAGTTAGGATATTTCCTCCCTAGAATTGGAAGTGTCAGTACTCAATTTTGGAAGTTATTTGGTTTTCTTGGTAAAGAAACATTAAGAAAATGATTTGTGGTACTATTGAAAGAGTTTCTGCAATGGATAGTGTTTTTAGGCTAAGATACTACTTTAAGCATTTTTCTGAGAGAGATTGTAGGGAATTTAGACACAACTCATTCTCTTGGTACATTTGGTCTGAAATTGATAGCAAGTCTAATGTTTTTCATAGCCATAAGTGACTATCAGTGTTGACAAGTGATTGAGGATTCTGTTGGTCAGGATGACTAAGCATGACTGATAGTATGTGTTAGGAAATATTGCAACAAAAATGAAGAATGTGGCATTCAGGATGAATTTGGAGATTGGGTGATGGGGCGAAGATCATTTTGCTTTGAATTGTAATATTATTTGCTGGCTACTGTAAGGGTGTTACACCTGTAAGATGACAAATTGAGGAATAGGAATTTGGTAAATGTATTGTTCTGCTTAGATTATTTAACCACCTGGAAGTTTGTTAGCAACCAAAGGTTAAAAAAAAAAGAAAATAGAAAAGTGACATTTTATTTAGTGGTAGTAAATAGAGGAATAGTTGGAAACCTCAACTGAAATCAATATGTGTGTCTTTGCAGAAACATGCCAAGGGACAAGATCTGCTTAAACGAGTGTGTGAGCACCTCAATCTTTTGGAGGAAGACTACTTCGGTCTAGCCATTTGGGACAATGCAACCTCTAAGGTGAGCAGGCTGCTTGTAGAATAGAAGCTGAGGAAATGCTTATGTAATTCTTTTGTCATTAAGAATGTATTCTATTACATGATATGATATGTGCTAGGAATTGCTCCTGATCTACCTGTTTCTCAGATTTTCCTTCTAGAGGTAATATTTTAAAGAAAGACCTTTGCTAGTGTGTTCTTTCATCATTGAAATTCTGTACATGTAAAGAAGGCAGGAGGGCTGGACATTTGGCACAGTGGTTTAGACATTGCTTCGATGCCTGCATCTCACATGGCAGTGTCTATGCTGTGGTCCTTGCTGTGCTTCCATCTGACTCTTTGGTAACGTGCGGCCTGAGAGGCAACAGGCGATGGCTCAGGTGTTTGGGTTTATGAGCCATGTGGGAGACTTGGACTGAGTTTTGGGGGGTCTTAGTTTTGGTCTGATCAAGCCCTGGCTTTTTTTTTTATTAATTATTTTGCATTATGTGACAGTTTCATAGGCTCTGGGAATCCTCCCACCCCTCCCCACGCCCCTCCCCCCTGGTGGATTCCTCCACTTTGATGCAGTATTACAGTTCAAATTCAATCAAGATTCTTTCCTTGCAAACGTATACCCAGCATAGAGTCCAGCTACTTATTGTCCAGATGGGTTGAACAGTTTCTTGGGGAGACCATTTCTGGTCCGAAGTTAGAGCTGGTAGAATATCATCCCAGTCAATTAAGAGTCCCAATATAACATCAACAGCAATTTGCAACATTATGGAATTGACATGGTTTTGAGTAACCAGTATGTTAAAAAAAAAAAAAAAGCAAGTTCTTAACCACATCCTATGATTAGCTCATTGACATTTCAATTTTAGTTTATATACAGGACTGGCTGCTATATACCTTAAAATGGCTATAAGGTACCATTCAGCTGTCTCGTGTCTATTTCATTTTAGTATTTAGCCATTTGTTGTGTTGAAGTATAATTTTGCTGATCTTGGCAGATTTTAGGATAATCTAGACTGGCTTGTAACTCTAACAAGACATTTGTCGACAATTAAGGTGCAGAACATTTTTTTTTTGTGGGGGGTGTGCAGGAAAATCCTCAACACCATGGTGAGGGGTGACTAATCTTTGTGTCCCACCCAGCGAGGCATGAGCCAATCCACGCCAGCTCTTTCCTGTCAGATTCCAAGCTCTACTTTTTGTTGTTTGTCTATTTATTTTAGGTTTTTTTAGTTTGTATGATTGTTTGTTTGCTATGAGGGGTTTTCGGAGCGATCCCGATGGTCATTGCAAGGGAGAGTGGGGGTCCAGAGGTGGAGCCAGGCTCGGACCAGAGAAAGCTCTCCTCCCTGGTCCCGAAGGATGTTTATTGTTCTTCTGTTTCTGTGGACCGCTCAGAAGCCCTGGCTTTTTTAGGCATTTGGTAAATAAACCAACAGATGGAAGATCTCTCTTCTGTTTCTTCTCTCTCTCTCTTTCTCTCTCTCTTTCAAGCGGAATATAGGGAAGTCTTTAAAATAATAGTGACAGTAAAAAGAGCAGGGAAAGCAAAGAGGTATGATGTTCTGATTAGTAAGTAGATAGCAATAACTTCCTATACAATTATAATGGTATCTTCTACATAGGAGGTTCAAAAAATACTGAATGGATGGTCTAGAATCAATGTATTATTAAATTATAATTTGTAAGCAATGTTATAAAAGAGAGTAAAGTCCCAGTGTTATTGAACAATGAATATAATGAATTTGATATTTCCTCCCACCTAAAAGGGAATCAGTTAACTTCTTAAAGAAATATAAGTGGATGAGAACAAGGAAGAGGGAAGAAAGTGTTAAAAATCAGGTTTTTACTTTAGAACACTTGATTTATTACCTGGTCCAACTGAAAGTGACATTTAGCTTAAAATGTAGTGAAGAAAATGTCAGTCTAGTTTACCGAATAGTTGCAGATGTTGTATTAGATGATGTGGCTAGAGCTGTGGATAAAGAAGGCATGGTCCCTGCTGTCTGCGGCATTTGGTTAATAGGAAGATACCATTCAATACTGCTGAGGTGAAGTTATACACAAAGCAAGAAGGTATGGCTGGAAAATGTATTCTGAGGAGATGCTACCTAAGCTGAAGTGTGAGGTTAAAGTGGGCAAATGAAGTAGAGAGAGAATAGTTTATGAAAAGATCTAGAATTGAGAGAGTGACATTTGAGGAGCTGAGAGCCATCTGGCCTTGCCGAACTAGAGTGTTAAGATTAGTGTCATGAGTGAAGCTAGTGAGAGATACAGGGTAAGAGCTACAGGGTATCCTAAAGAGCCATATTTTCAGCATATTCAAGTAATTGAATATACTGGTTGGTTCTTTCTCCAAGGTGATTTCAGTGGATTAAGACAAGTTGAGGGCCTGACGGCATGGTGGCCTAGCGGCTAAAGTCCTCTCCTTGAACGCAACGGGATCCCATGTCAGCACAGGTTCTGATCCCGGCAGCTCCACTTCCCATCCAGCTCACTGCTTGTGGCCTGGGAAAGCAATCGAGGATGGCCCAAAGCCTTGGGACCCTGCAACTGTGTGGGAGACCTGGAAGAAGCTCCTGGCTCCTGGCTTCGGATCGGCTCAGCTCCAGCTATTGCGGCCACTTGGGGAGTGAATCATCGGATGGAAGATCTTCCTCTCTGTCTCTCCTCCTCTGTATATATCTGATTTTGTAATAAAAATAAATAAATATTTTTAAAAAAAAGACAAGTTGAGGAACAACAACTTTTAGCAACTATAAATTCTATAGATTAGGTTATTTCAGTTAAGTAACTGAAGATATGGAATTACTCTTTTATTTTTTAAAGATTTGTTTTTATTGGAAAGGTGGATATACAGAGAGGAAAAGAGACAGAGAAGAAGATCTTCCATCCGATGATTCACTTCCCAAGTGAGCCGCAACGGCCGGTGCTGTGTCAATCCGATGCCAGGAACCTGGAACCTCTTCCAGGTCTCCCATGCGGGTGCAGGGTCCCAAAGCTTTGGGCTGTCCTCGACTGCCTTCCCAGGCCACAAGCAGGGAGCTGGATGGGAAGTGTAGCTGCCAGGATTAGAACTGGCACCCTATGGGATCCCGGGCACGTTCAAGGCAAGGATTTTAACCACTACACTATCACAGCGGGCCCCGGAATTACTCTTTGTCTAAGCAAAATCTATCTGTAAAATATGCCTATTAGTTTGCAAGATGTGTTCTTCCTGTGAATGAATGACTGCTGACTCAAGAACAAAAACTTTTTACCAATACTAGGTTAATATTATTTTAAGTTCTTAACCAGCTGGTCTCTGTTTCTCAGTAAATAAGGAAATATTTGATTAAAAAAAAAAATCCAGGCCCAGCATGGTAGCCTAATGGCTAAAGTCCTCACCTGGCACTTGCTGGTATCCCACGTGGGCACTGGTTCTAATTCCGGCAGCTCCACTTCCCATCCAGCTCTCTGTGGCTTGGAAAAGCAGTTGAGGACGGCCCAAAGCCTTGGGACCCTGCACCCACATGGGAGACCCGGAAGAAGCTCTTGGTTCATGGCTTCAGATCGGCTCAGATCCAGCTGTTGCAGCCACTTGGGGAGTGAATCAATGGAAGAAGACCTTCCTCACTTTCTCCTCTCCTCTCTCTATATCTGACTTTCCAGTAAAAATTAATGAATCTTAAAAAATAACTCACAAAATTTCACTCACAAAATTACAGTGAAAAACTTTCTTTCAGCCAGGAGCTAGGAAATTTTTCTATAAATGAAGAAAAATACTCCAAAAAGTATTTTATCTTGCACAAATGCAGTGAAATAATTTTGAGCCCTCAAAGTAGATTTTTTTTTAAACAGATCACAGCTTGTGAGAGCTGCTCTTTTTTTTTTTTTTTTTAAAGATTTTTTAATTTTTATTACAAAGTCAGATATACAGAGAGGAGAGACAGAGAGGAAGATCCTCCGTCCGATGGTTCACTCCCCAAGTGACCACAACGGCCGGTGCTGTGCCGATCTGAAGCCGGGAACCTGGAACCTCTTCCGGGTCTCCCACGCGGGTGCAGGGTCCCAAAGCTTTGGGCCGTCCTGAACTGCCTTCCCAGGCCACAAGCAGGGAGCTGGATGGGAAGTGGAGCTGCCGGGATCAGAACCTGTCCCGACATGGGATCCCGTTGCGTTCAAGGAGAGGACTTTAGCCACTAGACCACCATGCCGCCAGGCCCCAAAGTAGATTTTTTTAAAGTATTAGAAAAAGGGAAAGTTAAAATAAATTTAGTTAAAGTTACAATTGACTTTTATTCACAATTCAAGAATTGGGCAGCCTCTAATTCTACAAACCAGAGCGACAGCTCTTCTGGCAGTGGCATTTCACTGGATTGTGTAGGGTGGGGATAAGGAACACAATAATAGAAAGAAAGGGAGTGTTTTTCTTGTAGGAATGAAAGCAGAGAGGATTCCCTGATTATGCTGACTCAGGTAGACTAAAGTTACCTCTTTTCAGGAAAGGGATTTGAGATCTACTTGTTTCTTTAAGAGTTTGTGATATTTAACATGACTGATCCATTTTGATTTGTTCAAGATTTTGGGGGTCTAGTGAAGGAATTGGGCCCACAGTGAACCCCTATAATTTTTAATTCCATCATTCCCTGGGTATCGTCTATTGATGTGCCAAGTTATCCAGATAATGCCTTCTTAAGAAATATATGTGTGCATATGCATGACATGAATATTAAGTCTTTAACCTTTGTTACTCATCTACCTAAACTTTTCATCATTCTGAAAACATGGAAAAAATCAGAACTAAAAAAACTTTGGGTACAGACACATAAAGGCCGCGGAGACTTCTGCCCGGTCTCACAGTTAATTCAGTCCTATAACTCCTTGCCTGCAGCCCCTGTCTGGGTGATTTTCCTCATCTTCTCCTTTCTCCTAGACTTTTTATTATTATTGTTATTATTATTATTGGAAAATCAGATACACAGAGAAGAGGAGAGACAGAGAGGAAGATCTTCTATCCACTGACTCACTCCCCAAGTGGCCCCAACGGCCAGAAATGTCCTGATCTGCAGCCTGCAGCCCAGAGCTTCTTCCAGGTCTCCCACGCAAGTTCAGGGTCCCAAGCACTTGAGCCATTCTCAACTGCTTTCCCAGGCCACACGCTGGATGGGAAGCGGGGCTGTTGGGATTAGAACCAACACCCATATGGGATCCTGGCGCTTGCAAGGCAAGGATTTTAGCTGCTAGGGTACAGCGCCAGGCCCTCTCCCCTAGACTTTTACATTTCACCTTTGTTTCTTGTTTGTTTCCTACCCACAGAATTAATTCATGTTGAAAATGGTGTGCCATGAGTCAATAAGAGATCAATATTTTATCCTCTTTCTAGTCTCACTCTCTGGTGTGCGTAAAGACTTGTCCTTTCTGCAGAATGTCTCTCCTTAAGAGCTTCTGGATTCCTGTGTTTGATTGGTAGGCAGTGAGGTGTATTCAACAGAAGGGAAAGTTGACTTTCTCCTTCCCATGGAATGGTTTTCTCACCTACTTTTCCTACTGACTGTGTGATAATGGGCTTATCGCCAGACTGTGTTAGGAGCAAATTGTTGTTGCCCTGTCAGAAATTTATTACCAATAAAAGTAAAAAGTTATTGCCACTATAAATCAAACTTACCTGAGTTAAATAGTTGCTTCCTACATTTTATTCCTACTTAGTCTTTGTTATTTCTGAAGGAATCAAGGATTTTTTTTTTTCTTTGAGGGAGAAGTCATCCATGTCACCTCTCCCTCCAGGTTCCTTCTGAACAAAAATCTTGAGCATGTTTGGTATATAATTAGAATGTTTTAGTTGTAGCTATGTTCAGTTCAGTGCTGTGTTGTCTTCTTTCTTCCTCTGTTTCACGTGTGCTTGAATGTTCTTACCTTTGGAGTTTGACAGTCAGCTCTGATAGCCAGTGTTGGAAGGGTTCTGCTCCCCTTGCGAAGGCAAAGAGCAAACACCAAACACCAGCAGGGTGAATATTAAACCAGTGGTATGAGGAATTTTGGCAGTTGTCATCGAGAGGATGTAATGTATTCCACTGATTTGTGACTGGCTTTGAAGGCACGTGCCAGTGATGATTGTATCTTTTTAATATAAACATATGTATTTACTTATTTATTTGAAAGTAAGAGAGAGAGAGAGAGAGAGAGATCACCCATGCACAAGAGAGGTCTTCTATCTGCTGGCTCGTTTCCCAAATGGCCAAAATGGCTGGGACTAGGTCAAGTCGAAGCTAGGAGCCTGGAACTGCCCTATGGGTGTCAGGGGCCCAAGTACATGGACTTTCATCTGCTGCCTTCCTAGGCACATTGATAGGGAACTGGATTGGAAATAAAATAGCTGGGACTTGAACTGACACTTATTTGGCATGTCATCATAGCAGGTGGTGGCTTAACCCACTATGTCATAATGGCAGCCCTATGATAAATGTATCTTTACAGTCTGCAAAAATGCATCTTGGTCTTTATTTAAAAAAAAAATCAAAACTGTTTTCCTGGCCCTGGTGCTGATGCACAGCAGCCCAGTCGTCCACGTGTGACACCAGCATCCCTTACGGGCGCCATTTCAACTCCTGGCAGTTTTGTTTCTGATCCAGCTCTCTGATAATGGCTTGAGAAGGCAGCAGAGGATGGCCCAGTTCCTTGGGACCCTGCACTCACATGGAAGACCTGGAAGAGGCTCCTGACTCCCAGCTTTGAACTGGTATAGCTCTGACATAGCTCTGTCCATTGTGACTATTTGGGAGTAAACCAACAAATAAGGAGTAAACCAACTCTCTCTCCTTTTCTCTCTGTAATGATGCCTTTCAAATAAAATGAATAAATATTTTAAAAACTTTTCCTTTCTTTGTTTTTAAAAAAAGGTTTTATTTATTTGAAAGGCAGAGTTATAGTGAGAGAGAGAGAGAGAGAAAGGACTTCCATTGGTTCACTCCCCAAATAGACAAAATAGCCAGGGCTGAGATGATCCAAAGCAAGAATCCAGGAACAACTTCTAGTTCTCCCATATAAGTGCAAGGGCCCAAGCACTTGGGTCATCTTCCACTGCTTTCCAAGGCCATTAGCAGGGAGCTGGATTGGAAGTGCAATAGCCAAGACTTGAATTGGTTACCCTGCTGGATGCCAGCACTGCAAGTCATGGCTTAATCCACTACACCATCACACCGGCCTCTCATCTTAATTTTTCTAATTTGTTAAATACACTTGCAGTGGAGAGGCTATAATTGAGATCTTATTTTTTGCTAGGAAATTTTGGATCGACGACTGAGGTAAATTTAAGTTTTTTTAAAGATTTATTTATTTTTATTGGAAAGCCAGATTTACAGAGAGAAGGAAAGACAGAGGAAGATCTATCTATTGGCTACTCCCCAAGTGGCCACAACAGCCAGAGCTGAGCTGATCTGAAGCCAGGAGCTACGAGCTTCTTCCGGTCTCCCACACGGGTGCAGGGTCCCAAGCCTTGGGCCGTCCTCAACTGCTTTCCCAGGCCACAAGCAGGGAACTGGATGGGAAATGAAACAGCCAGCACATGAACCAATGCCCAGATGGGATCCCGGCACATGCAAGATGAGGACTTTAGCCACTAGGCTATCATGCCAGGCCTACATATGTTGTTTTTAACACTTAGCTGTACAGTAGAGTTTTTATAAACACATTGGAACAGCGATTTGAACTCAGTATCCTAACAGCAGTATAAACAATGGTTCGTCTTTGTGTTAAGATATATACATTTCTGGAGCTTATAGGTAAGTCTTTACCTCAAAAGACAAGGATTATGTCGCTTATGTGTACACAGAGGATTATAGGGCCTTCAGATACCAAAAGCTGGTGGCCAACTCAGGACATGTTTTCTTCAAACTTTGTGACCTAAGGTCATGAATACTGAAAAGACAAACAAAAAGCTTTTTACTTCTTCAAATACTGTTGTCCTAGTTTATCATTCCTACTATGGTTGACGTCAGTAGTATCATTCATTCATTTTTTAAAAAATTCATTTGTAAGCTGTTATTGAGCAGATAGCATCTGCCTCATGCTGGATAGAGCTATAAAAAACATCATTTCTTTCCTTATGAAATTCCCAAACTGGCTTGAGGCTGCAGTAAGATGAGTACTCAGATAGGGCATCAAAAAGGGTTTTCTGAAAAAGGAGAAATCAGGTGTGAATTATAACCCATATGGGCAAGACTCCTGGCTGTTCTGCTGCAGATCCAGCTCTGTGCTATTGGGCTGGGAAAGCATCTGAAGATGGTCCAAGTGCCTGGGTCCCTGCCAACTATGTGGGAGACCCAGGAGAAGCTCCTGGTGCATGCTTGCACTCTGCCTTCCTCTCTCTTAACTCTGCTTTTCAAATACTTTTTTTTTTTTAATTGAAAAGTCAGATATACGGAGAGGAGGAGAGACAGAAAGGAAGATCTGTCCATTGATTCACTCCACAAGCGGCCACAATGGCTAGAGCTGAGCCGATCCAAAACCAGGAGCCCAGAGCTTCTTCTGGGTCTCCCACATGGGTGCAGGGTCCCAAGGCTTTGGGCCATCCTTGACTGCTTTCCCAGGCCACAAGCAGGGAGCTGGATGGGAAGTGTAGCTGCTGGGATTAAAACTGGCACCCATATGGGATCCTGGTGCTTGCAAGGTGAGGACTTTACTAGGCTACCATACTGCCCCTCCCCCCCCCCTTTTTTTTTAAAGAGAGAGCTAGGAATCTTCCAGATGAAGAGATGAGGACAGGGTATTCCAAGTAGTAGCAACAGTGTGGAGGCAGGTGTTTGCAACAGAAGAGCATGTGGGAGACCTGTGATAAATACTTCAGTTGAGTGAACAGAGATCTGGATCAAGGTTTGCTGTTCTTTTTTGCTATGCTATTTGAACACGTTTTATTGAGCTCAAGAAGGAATGTGATGTCTTTCAATGTGTCCACGCATTAAAAGACTAGTGTACTAAACTCACAAGGTGTGACTGATAAAGTGAGCCATAAGAGGGAATCCCTAACACTGAAAGTATTCAAAACAATAGTAGAAGATTAACCAGGATTGGTATTTAGAAGGTAAGTTAAAGGACTGAGTTTGTGGTTATAGCACATTAAGTTGCTGCCTGTGATGTCAGCATCCCATATGGACACCTGTTCATGTTCCAACTGCTCTGTTTCTAATACAACACCCTGCTAGTGTGCCTAGAAAAGCAGTGGAAGATGGTCCAAGTCCTTGCCACCTGCAGGGGAGAACCAGGTAAAGCTCTTGCTTCCTGGCTTCCGCCAGGATAGGATAGCTTTTCATCCCTGACTATTGTGGTCATTTGGGGAAGAGCCAGTTAATGGGAGAGATCCTCCTTCCTCTCCTCCTCCTCTTTCTTCCATTTTCCCTCTTTCTGTAATTCTTTCAGAAAAGTAAACAAATCTTAGAGAAAAATAACTTGCAGTTTCTATTATAGTAAAATTATTTCACAGCTTGTTTTATGAATTAAGCTTAACATCTTTCCTCTGTTTCTATTTTATAATCATGGTGTTTGGAAATTTGGTTCATTCTGTTTCCTCACTGCTGGCATAACGTAATAAAGTATTTAAGTGCACGTGTACATTTCAAATAATTTTTACAGAGTGAACAGGTATTTGTTAAAACTCCACAATAAAAAGAAGAAAAGATTCCCAAAATCTCCTTTTGTGGCCTTTCTCAGTCACTGTCCCTAATCTGCCACTTATGAATCCCATCCCAACCCACCTCTTGCAAAAGTAACTTCTTCATATCTGACATAATTGCTTAGTTTTACCTTTTTAAAATTTCACATACATAAAATCACATAGTATGTTCCCTTTGTCTGGCTCTTGTTGTTTATTCAATATCACATTTTTGAGACTCATCCATGCTATTGTAAATAGCAATGCTTGATTCTCTTTGCTATCTAATAAGTCCTTGTTTTGTCCATGCTGCACTGGATTGATGGACGGTTGGCCTGTTTAGTCTTTGGGCCTTGAATATTGTTGTGAAGGACATTTTTTTGTTTGTTTTAAATATTTATTTGGGGCCCAGCGCGATAGTGTAGTGGTTTAAGTCCTCGCCTTGCACCCGCTGGGATTCCATATGGGTGCTGGTTCTAATCCCGGCAGCTCTGCTTCCCATCCAGCTTCCTGCTTGTGGCCTGGGAAAGCAGTCGAGGACGGCCCAAAGCCTTGGGACCCTGCACCCGAGTGAGAGACCTGGAAGATCTCCTGGCTCCTGGCTTCAGATTGGCTCAGCACTGGCTGTTGTGGCCGCTTGGGGAGTGAACCACCGGACGGAAGATCTTTTTCTCTGTCTCTCCTCTCTATATATCTGCCTTTCCAATAAAAATAAATAAATCTTTAAAAAAAAGATTTATTTGTTTATTGGAAAGACAGAGTCACAGAGAGAGAAGGAGAGATGGTGAGATTTTCATCTGCTGGTTCACTTCCCAAATGACCCAATGGCTAGGGCTGGGCCAGTGCAAAGCCATGAACCAGAAGCTTCTTCTGGGTCTCTGTTGTAGGCACAGGGGCTTAAGAACATGGGGTATCTTCTGCTGCTTTCCCAAGCACATTATCAGGAAGCTGAATGGGAAATGGAGCAGCCAGGACTTGAGCCTGTGCCGATATGGGATGCTTGTGCCACATGCTGTGGCCTTTCTGCTACACCACAGTGCCAGCTGCAGGAAATTCTTAAATATGTGTTTTGGAATACATCTTGTGATATATACTTCTGTTGGGTAAATTCCTAAACATAGAATTTCTCGATTTTAGAGAAGGTTCAGTGTTAGGAGATACCAATCAACAATTTTCCAAAGTGGTTTTGCCAATTTACTGTTTTACCAGCAACAATGAGAATTCTACCACATTCTCATTTCTACTTGATATAGTTTGTTGCATTTTCATTTTTATGCTTAGCGTTCTATAGAAACTATTCTTGCTGAGAAAAGAAATGATAGCTTTTCATCTGATGTTACTTGTCGATTTTGATGTTCCCTCACCTTTTTTTTTTTTTTTTTTTTTTTTTTTTTTTTATTGTTAATTATTTTGCATTATGTGACAGTTTCATAGGCTCTGGGAATCCCCCCCTCCCTCCCCCTCCCCTCCCCCCGGTGGATTCCTCCACCTTGATGCAGTATTACAGTTCAAATTCAATCAAGATTCTTTCATTGCAAACATATACCAAGCATAGAGTCCAGCTACTTATTGTCCAGATTGGTTGAACAGTTTCTTGGGGAGACCTTTTCTGGTCTGAAGTTTGAGCTGGCAGAATATCATCACAGTCAATTAAGAGTCCCAATATAACATCAACAGCAATTTGCAATGTTATGGAATTGACATGGTTTTGAGTAACCAGTGTATTAAAAAGAAAAAAAAAAAAAAAAAAAAAAAAAAAAAAAGGAAAACAAGTCCTAGCCACAACCTATGATTAGCTCATTGACATTTCAATTTAGTTCATATACAGGACCGGCTGCTCTATACCTTAAAATGGCCATAAGGCACCATTCAGCTGTTTCGTGTCCATTTCATCTTAGTATTTAGCCAGTTGTTGTGTTGAAGTAAAATTTTGCTGATCTTGGCAGATTTTAGGATAATCCAGACTGGCTTGTAACTCCCTCACCTTTTTTTAAAAGTTAATTATGTGAAAGACAACATTAGAGAGGCAGGTGGAGGTGGGGACAGGTAACAAACAAGATTTTTTTTTTAATGTTTTAGTTTTGATGATGTTTACATAGCTTATCAGGTTAGGAAGAGTCAAGGACTAGGAGAGTGTAGATGAGACCACTGTTTCTGAATTTCCCTACCCCCACTCCTGTATCTAGGGGAAGAGGAGAAATTAAGGGAAAACCTCATCTAGCCTCCCTGCTACCCGAGTACCCAGGTATGGGGAATGGTCACCTGTTGCCATACCAGAGTCTCCAATGTGGAGCCTGCTCCAAGGGTTCTGCTGAACTGGTTTCAATAGTTCTGAAATGCTGTTGATCTCACCTATCCAAGGATGAGAAAACCCTTCCAAGTTCTATCTGCTGACACAGTCTACCCCAGAGTTTCCATTTGTCCAGATATTTGCTGTCAATGCTTGGCTGGGGCAGTTGAACAATTTGTTCTGCTCTCCTTCCTCTGCTAGGGTACCAGAAGTCCCCTGCAGGCCCCAATGGACTGCCATATCCTCCATGTGCATCTGGACATGCTGTCTACTGCTCTATCTTACTCACTAAAGAGATCCAGTTCTGAAACATGCGTTTTAGAGTCAGACCACAGATTCTGTGATTTTCCCCGTGGTTGAAGTCCTGAGTCCAGTGGTTCATTTGGGAGGGGATCCACACAGAAATGTCATTGGTGGCGATCCCAGATCTGACTCTTGTGTGTGCTTACCAGTACGGGGTCCAGCTAAGTCTGTCACCCATGTCAGCCTATACACATGCTGGTAGTTGCAATTGCTGAGTCAGTTCTGTCTCCAAACCTGTCTTACGTAAACCAATAGATGCTGCAGCCCAGCCCAACCCTGCTCACATTCACTTGGCCCTCACGTTTACCAGTGAGAACTGCAGCCTAGTCAGAGTGACCTCCAAGAACCCTCACCAGGCCCACTTCCAGCCCTGGTTCCTGTGCTTGCCAGAATGTGCAGCTCCTGGCCCAGTCTGTCCTGCATCCTATTCAGCTTTCATATATATCATTAGACATTGAAACCTAGCTCAACCCAACTGACCCTGCTATCCAGCCCACACTCATGCCGGCAGGTGCCACAGCCTGTCTGGGCAGACCCACCCCTGGCCCTGATTCTTGTGCTCATCAGTGGTATTTGCAGCCCGTCAGAGACGTGCACACAGTTGCCCTACTGGGCCCAATCCCTAGCCGAGCCTAGCCGAACCCAGCCCAGCCCAGGCCAGCCCAGCCCCAGCCCAGCCCTAATGTGGACTAGCTGGTGTTGCAGCCTGATTTGGCCTATCATGCGCCCCATGCTAGTTCTTGGAACTGCCAGTGAGTGTTATAAACTGGTCCAGACTGGTCTGCCCCCAGACCTTTCCCACAGATATTCTGGCAAGTGCTGTAACCTGGCCTGGTCTGGGCTGCTCCCTGTCTTGATTCTTGTGATCACCTGCAGGGACTGTGTCCTGACTGAGGAGTGACCCAAGATCCTCTATCAGGCCTCCTCCTAGTGGCAGATCTTGCACACAGTGGTTGGTGCTTGGCCCAGCCTTAGTCCACTTGCTGCCCTGGCAGGAACAGTGGCCTTGCCCAACTGGCCTATACCCATTCCAGTTCTTACTGTTGGGTGATACAGCACAACCACACCTGGTCCACACCCAGACACAGCTCTCACATGAGACCTGGCCCAGCCTGTTCTATACCCACCCTGGCTCTCATGAGTACCAGTGGGCGTTGGAGTCTAGCCTAGTCTGACACACCCCAGACCCAGTCCACACTCATGCCAATTGGCACTGCAGTCATATCCAGCCCAGGATACTGCACCCTTTTTGTCTGTTGTGCTCACCAGTAGGAACCACAACCCAGCCAGGGCTTCCCCTTAGTTCCCCAGTAAGGCCTGTTCTCAACCATAGATCTCATTCGTGCCAGTGGTTGCTCTGACCCAGCTTGGCATAGTCCATCCCACATCTTGGCCTTTGCCATCAGATGCTGCAGCCTGACCTCCTGGCTCACCTCAAGTCCCAACTCTAGTTGGCAGGTGCTGTAGCGTAGTCCTGCCCAGACTGCTCCCATCCCTGGCTCATGAAAACTAAGAAGTGTGATAGCCTAGCCCAGCATGACCTGCACTCCAGTCTAGCTACTGTTCATGCCAGAGAGTTAAGGTTGGCCCTGCCTGACCCGCGTCTCTCCAGAACCAACCCACACACTAGCTGACAAGTGAACCACCTTTGCCTGCCCAACTAACACCCAGGCCTGAATCACATGCTCACCCGCAGGAGCTGTGGTTCAAATCAGGGGAGTTTTCCAAGTTCCCCCACCAGGCGCATTCCCAGTCCCAGATCTCACTTGTGCCGTTGGGCACTAGGCCCTTACCCAGCATAGACTGCCCCCTCTGTTTTGGCCTTTGTATGAGCTGGTGGATTTGCAACCCAGCCGTCTATGCCCTGTTTTTGCGTGCACCTGTGGGTGTTACAGGCTGGACCAGCCCAGCCTATTCCAACTCCAGTATCCATGTCAGGGGTTCCATGGTCATGCCTACCTCAGCCTGTCGCTACCCCCAGGTCTTAAGCAAACCTGTGGAAATTTGCAGTTCCACAGGGCTGGGCCCATATATCTCCCACAGAATCTGGCCCCAGACCTGGTTCTCTCATGCTAGTGTCATGGCCCCTGCTCCGACTCTGACTAGTGGGTACTGTGATCTAGCCCTGCCAGGCAGGCCCCAGCCCTAGCTTTAGTATGCGCTGATGAGTAGTGATCAGCTGTGGTCCATGTTAACTAACCCGCTGTGATATACGTAGGCTGGATCATTTGGCCCAAAGAAATCTTTCTGCTTCCACTCTCCAAACAGCTTGGTGTCAGCCCACTTACTTACCTACAAGTATAGTGGCCTTGTCAGTGGAGGTCCCTCAGAAGTCATTCCTCGCCTGCAACATATTCCCTCAGCATTTTTTTTACTCTTTCTCTGATCAATCCACAGACATGCTAATGGGGAAATCCCCAGGCTCGCTCCTCTTGCCTGAACATGAGGACCCAGGTCTCCCCATGCCCACTCCCACCAGGCAGCATCCCCCAGGCCACCCACAAGCCCGCACCCCCAGGTCCATATGGTGGCTGCTCACTGCAGACCATGGCCTGGTAGCCATCCACTTGGAGGCTGCTCCCTCCACAGAGTGCTGCCAGGTTATACAGCAACAAGTGTTGTAGTGTAGAGCACCAGTTGAGTCCCAGTTGCTCCACTTTAAGTCCAGCTCTCTGCTGGTACACAAAGGAAGGCAACAGATAATGGCCCAGGTGCTTGGGCCACTGCCATCTGTGTGGGAAAGAAGGATGGCTTTGCAGACTCCTGTCTTCAGCCTGGCACAGTTTAGTTGTTGCCGCCATTTGGAGAGTGAACCCGAAGATGGAGGATCTCTCTCTGTTTCTTCCTCTCTCTCTTGTCACTCTGCCTTTCAAATCAGTCAATCAATTTTTTTTTAAGATTGCACAAATAGGAAATGGTAGAGATTTTGAGACAGAATTAAAGTTCAAGACCATCTGATTTCATGCCTATACCCTTAAGCATTATAATCTGTGGGACCACAGTTATTTTCAACAATGACCAAGGATGAAGTGAGGAGGCAGCAACTTCTTGGTCTCCCATGTGAGTGGCAGGGGTCCATGTACTTGGATGATCTGCTGTTTTTCTCAGGTTATGATCGCTGTGTTCTTAGGGTGCTCTCCACTCTCTCATAGCACTATCTCACATAGTTCTATCACAATTAGCACACAGAGTATTCTTTAATCTCTCATTTTAGAATAACAGCGTATTAGAAGAGTTAAGATGCCGACGTCCCACACGGGTGTAAGCTGTGTTTGTGATTCCTGATGCTATCTTCCTGCTGATGTTCACCCTGGCAGGTAGCAGGTGATGGCTCAAGTGTTTTGTTCCTGCCACGCATGTGGAGACAGAGTCCTAGATCTTGGCTTCAGTTCCTGGGCCAGTCCCGAGCTGATGCAGGCTTGTGGGGGATAATCCAGCAGATTGGGCCTCACTTTCTCATGTCCTGTCTGTAATGCCCAACACATGAGGATTCTTGAAATATTTTTTTGATTTATTTATTTTTATTACAAAGTCAGATATACAGAGAGGAGGAGAGACAAAGAGAAAAATCCCGGTCCGATGATTCACTTCCCATGTGACCACAATGGCCGGTGCTGAGCCAGTCCGAAGCCAGGAGCCCAGATCCTCCTCCAGGTCTCCCACTCGGGTGCAGGGTCCCAAGGCTTTGGGCCGTCCTCAACTGCCTTCTCAGGCCACAAGCAGGAAGCTGGCTGCGAAGCGAGGCTACTGGGATTAGAACCGGCGCCCATATGGGATCCCGGCACGTTCAAGGCGAGGACTTTAGCCACTAGGCCATGGCGCTGGGCCTGGATTCTTGAAATATTTGTTGGCTAAATTAAAGACTAGGAATTGAAACAATAAGCTGAGTTTTCAAGTGCCTGGCCCTACACACATTGCTTTTGTTATCTCCAGAAAGTTTTGTTTTTTACTTTTAATTTTGATGTGGCCGTATGGCTTGTTGATTAAGTTAGCTTCTCCTTTGGAGTCCCCATGTGATGGACACAGTTCTTGTTTGTCTTCTTCGTGTCTGGCTGGCAGTAATCCAAGTCATAGAGCAGTGTATATAATCCCTGACAAGAACTTGGAGCCTCCACATTGTCCTTAAAACTGTGGAGTTTTCCATGGTGGGCAGTGACCACTTCAACTGGTGGAAGATAGCCTCCTTTGAATGACCTGGGTTGCATGTTCTAGCAAGGTTCTCAGAGTCCCACAAAACTTCTCAGTTGTTGCTTTTAAAAATTTCTGCCCGACTTTAGACCTGCAATACTCTATAAATTTCTTGAGGCTGTCATTTAGAACTGAAGAAAACAGGTTCACTCTTTCTGATGGGGCTTAGACAAGTATGTGCTTAGTTTTTATACTAAAGAATAATTTCACGTGAAGTGGTGTTACTAGCATGTATTTGTTAATCCTTTATGTTAGTTACAGGGGAAGTACAAGAAAAAAATTGATTCCCTCAATTGAATCATTGTCTGTTGTAACAATCTTTATGTTACAAAGTAGTATATGACCAAATGTAAAACTTCAGTGTTCAAGCCTTATTCTTTGGTGGAGCAAATAGGATGGCTGCCCTGTGCCCTCCTCTTGTTGACAGGGGTGGGGAAGGGACACCTTACTCACTTTTTAAGCAATATCGCTAAACTCCAAAGCCAGTTAAACCTTTTGGACAAGGGAAAGGGAGTAAGAAGGACAGGGGAGGGGCACCTGAAGTGCTGGTAATGGTACAATATTTTATCGACCTGTATGTTTACGTTTTATGTTCTTTTCTGCATACGTCATAGATCATAGTCAATAGAAATGTTTTAGATAACTCTAGAAATTTAGAAATTATAGTCTAAACATTTCTTCTTTTTTTTTTTTAAGATTTATTCATTTTATTACAGCCAGATATACACAGAGGAGGAGAGACAGAGAGGAAGATCTTCCGTCTGATGATTCACTCCCCAAGTGAGCCGCAACGGGCCGGTGCACACCGATCCGATGCCGGGAACCTGGCGCAGTGTCCCAGTGCATTGGGCCGTCCTCCACTGCTTTCCCAGGCCACACGCAGGGAGCTGGATGGGAAGTGTAGCTGCCGGGATTAGAACCGGTGCCCATATAGGATCCCGGGGCTTTGAAGGCGAGGACTTTAGCTGCTAGGCCACGCCGCTGGGCCCACATTTCTTCTTTTTAATAAAAAGATTTTTTTTTAATTTGGATTTCCCTTATTGCCAGGGAACTTGAGCATTTTTTCATATGCTTATTTGCCATTTGGGTTTGTTCCTTTGTGAAGTGTTTGCCCATTTCCCGTGCCCATTTCTTGAGTGGCTTGTTTGTTTTGACATTTTGGTTGTTTTGTAGCTCTTTGTATATTCTGGAGATCAGCCCTCTATCACCTATGTCGTGTGCGAAGATCTTCTCCCATTCTGTGGGTTGCCTTTTTGAATAAAAGCACCCACAGAATGGCCCACATGAATAAAAGCACCAACAACACTTGCTGGCGAGGTTGCGGGGAAAAGGGAACCCTACTCCACTGCTGGTGGGGCTGCAGGCTGGTACAGCCTCTATGGAAATCAGTATGGAGAATATTCAAACAACTCAAATTCAACATACCGTATGATCCAGCAATAGCACTCCTAGGAATATATCCAGAACAATTGTTTTATGAGAAACCAACATGCACTCCTATGTTCATAGCAGCACAATCAGTAATTGCAAAAACATGGAAGCAACCAAAATGCCCATCAACAGAGGATTGGATAAGAAAGCTATGGTTCATCTACTCCATGGAATACTACTCAGCTATTAAAAAAAACAAAATGCAGTTCTTTGTGGCCAAATGGGCCAAACTGGAAACCATAATGCTAAGGGAAATGAGCCAATCCCAAAAGGTTAAATACCACATGTTTGCCTTAATTTAAGATGATATGATGTTATGTATAACATGTTATGTTTTGAATGTTATATGTTGTGTATAAACTAAAATTGAAGTATAGGTGAGGTGGTCACAGAAGGTGGCTGGGAACTCGCATTTACTTTTAACATATTGGTTACTCATTACTATGTCAATTAATTCCATAATGATGTAAATTTTTGCTGATGGTATATTGGAGCTTTCAATTGACTGGGATGATACTCTGCTGGCTCTGTCTTCAGACCAGAGAGGGTATACCTAAGAAGCCGTTGAACTTGACTGGACAATAAGATACTGGACTCTATGTTTGGTATACGCTTGCAATGGGGAAATCTCAACTGAACTTGAGCTGTGGTTGTGCAACAAGGTGGAGGAGTCCACCATGGTGGGAGGGTTTGGGGAGGGGTGGGGAGAACCCAAGTATCTATGTAACTGTGTCACATAATACAATATAATTACTGAAGTTAAATAATAAATAATTAAAAAAAAAGATTTTTTTTTTTAAATTGGGAAGGCAGATTTACAGAGAGAAGGAGAGACAAAAATCTTCCATCCACTAGTTCACTCCACAAGGACCGGAGCTGAATCCATCTGAGGCCAGGAGCCAGGAGCTTCTTCCAGGTTTTCCATGTGGGTGCAGGGTCGCAAGGCTTTGGGCCATCCTCTATTCCCTTCCCAGGCTACAAGCAGGGACCTGGAAGGGAAGTAGAGCAGCTGGGATACAAACCAGCACTCATTTGGGATCCTGGTGCATACAAGGCGAGAACTTTAGCCTCTTGGCTACCGCGCTGGTCGCTTTTTAAAAAACATTTCTAAAAGGTGTTGGTGGTGAGATTCTTTTTAGGTACCGTTATTTTGTGTGGCCCACCATGGGTCAAGAAGCCCTGTTGTAGAAGTGTGGAGACTCAAAGTGGGATATGAGAACATAAGGGGCAAGAGACATCAGGGAAGATAAACTATTCATTAAGTAGACATTAACTGAGCATATATTGTGTATACCAGTTTCTCTGTGACAGAGAAAGCTTGAACAAGCCCTTGGGTCAAGGTTGGAGAGTAGAATAAGGTTTGAATGACGCCATTTAAATGGTGGATCTTACTAGTCTTTACTGAGTGATATATGTAACAAATATTTCTTTAGCATTTGCCATTTACTAAAATATTTATGTGTAATGACTGGTTCAATCTTTGCGATAATTCTGTAAGGAAAGCACTGTTGTTAATAATTCATTTTATAGATCAGGAAACTGAGGAACAGAGATCCTGGCGATCAGCCAGGGAGTAGTGGCACATAGGATTCAAGCCCAACCTCTGGCTTCCTACTTCCTTGCTCAAAATCAGTATGTGTTACGAAATGAATGCAAAGGCTCAGGAAATGTGGGTTGAGCTGGAAGCACTGTTGGAAGGTGGCCAGTGATCCTGCTTCTAGTACTCTGCTGTTTGTGTGCTGTGGAGCCCTGTGTGAATAACTTTTCTTCTTTTCACAGACATGGTTGGACTCTGCCAAAGAAATAAAAAAGCAGGCTCGTGGTAAGTGGATCTAGCCCTTTTTATGTTCTTTCTTTCGTTTAGTAGGTCACAGGGTTTCCAACTACTTCTGGCTGTGGGTCAGTTACTTTAGAATAGTGACTATTGCAGATTGCTTTGAAACTCAGATAAAGCCCTCCCCAGGAGGAGGAGAGTCTGTAATAGAAAAATGCGGCAGAGGTGGATTCTATTGAGATGTAGGTCAGATCTTGACTTTTTTTTTATATAACTAGGCAAAGTCAGGGAAAATAGGGACAGTTGAGAGTAATAGGAGGCAGGAAAGAACAAAGATGTAAACAGAAAAAGGATATGGGAGTGGCTTCTCGAGATGGTAATGATTAGAACTCCAGCAGCTCGCTTGTATGAGTTTTCTGCTAGATGCTATTTGTTTTGAATTGTTTTGGACTACTGTAATCTCGCTTTCTTTATGGCTTCCTTCCTATACACTAGTTACCCATAATTACACTTTCCAGAGTTTCAGTTAAACAACTCTGGCCCAAAAACATTAAATGAAAAATTTCTGAAATAAATTGACATTTATTTCTGAAATAAATTTAAAAATTTTTTTAAAAGATTTATTTATTTTTATTACAAAATCAGACATACAGAGAGGAGGAGAGACAAAGAGAAATATCTCCATCTGATGACTCACCCCCCAAGTGACCGCAAAGGCCAGTGCTACGCTGATCTGAAGCCGGGAACCAGAAACTTCTTCCAGGTCTCCCTCACGGGTGCAGAGTCCCAAGGCCGTCCTCGAGTGCTTTCCCAAGCCACAAGCAGGGAGCTGGATGGGAAGTGGAGCAGCCGGGATTAGAACTGACGCCCATATGGGATTCCGGAGCATTCAAGGCGAGGACTTCAGCCGCTAGGCCATGGCGCCAGGCCCAAACCCAATAAATCTTAAAAAAAAAAAAAAAAGCCAATCTCTGGCTCAAACCAGTCTGTCTCTGTTCCCCTCTCTGGACTTTTGAATGAATAAATAAATCTTAAAAACTAAACAAAAGCCATTTCTATTGTCCTGAAACACTTTCCTTTAGATCATGTCTGTAGACATAGTGATTTTCTTTCTTTTGAAGATTTTTATTTATTTTTATTGGAAAGTCAGATATACAGAGAGGAGCAGAGATCTTCTGTCCGATGATCCCCAAGTGGCTGCAACAGCCAGAGCTGAGCTGATCCAAAGCCAAGAGCCAGGAACTTCTTCCGGGTCTCCCACACAGGTGCAGTGTCCCAAGGCTTTGGGCCATCCTCAACTGCTTTCCTTGGCCACAAGCAGGGAACTGGATGGGAAGCAGGGTTGTTGGGATTAGAACCGGCGCCCATATGGGATCCTGGTGCATTCAAGGCAAGGACTTTAGCTGCTAGGCTACCACGCTGGGCCCCAGCATAGCTTTCTTAAACTAGAGAGACAAAATACTCTTTTGAACTGAAAGCTCTCCAGATTTGAATAACTTACAAAAGCTTATACTAAAATACACATAGCCAAAAACATTCAGAATATTTGGGATACAAAAAGAAAAATATAACTCCTAACCTCTTTTCATGAAAATATTTTTATTTTTATTTATCATTTTATTTCATTATTAGGAACAAATGATGTCTAAGAGGACTCTCCAGGAAGCAAACACAATTTGTGATGAATGAAATACAGTCTAGTGTATTGTTTGCCTGAACATTTAAAAAAAAAAAAAAAAACCTTTTGCAACAGGCATTTGGCATAGTGATTAAGAGATTGCTTGGGGGCTCGGCAGCGTGGCCTAGTGGCTAAGTTCCTCGCCTTGATCCCATATGGCCGCTGGTTCTAATCCCGGCAGCTCCACTTCCTCTCTATATCTCCTCCTCTCAGTATATCTGACTTTGTAATAAAAATAAAATAAATCTTAACCAAAAAAAAAAAAAGAGATTGCTTGGGATGCTACATTCCATGAGCAGGCTTGAGTCTGAGTTCTGGCTCTGCTTCCAATTCCAGCTTCCTGCTAAAACGTACCATGGGAGGCAGCTGGTGACAGCTCAGGTACCTGGGTCTCTGCTACCAGCCTGGGAGACCCAGATGAAGATCTGGACTAACCCCTGGCTGTTACAGTCATCTGAGGAGTAAACTAAAAAAAGGGAGATTTCTCTTTCATTCTCTCTACCTTTCTGATTAATTAAACAATCTCTTGCTTACAATATTACACTTCAAAATATTATAAAACAGAGACTGGCATTGTGCTATGCTGTATAAAGCTGCTGCTTTCAACAGTAGCATTCCATGTGACCACCACTCTGAGTCCTGGCTGCTCTCCTCCCGGTCTAGCTCACTGTTAATGGCCTGGGAAAAGCAGTGAAAGATGGCCTACGTGTCCGGGGCCCTGTGCCCATGTTGGAGACCTAGCTGAAGCTCCTGGCCCAGCCCTGGCTATTATGGTCATCTGGGAAGTAAATTAGCAGGTAGAAGAACTCTTTCTGAATCTCTTCCTGTATGACTTCCAGATAAATAAATATTAAAGAAAAATTAATGAAATAGTAAAAAACCTTCAGTGAGAGAAAAAATACCCCTTGTTCCTAACCAAAACTTCAACCATGAATCAAAATCAGAACATTTTGTTAAGCCAAAGAGAAGAATAACATGTATCTGTTGCAAAGCATGTTTTTGTTTTTGGTTTTTTAAGTCATTATGGAATACATCCTGGAGAAAGCAGAAGTTGCCTAAATCCTAGCCTCTGGAAATTTTTACTCTTTGATGTAATCAACAAGATTTTTTCGAAACATATATAAGTTTTTTAAAAAAGACTAATGCAAAAAGATACTAGTATGCTATAAATGTTTTCTTAAAATCGGCATAAATATGTAGTATAAAATTAAAAGGTATAAGTGAATACAGCACAAGTCCCTGGTGGGGCAGTTTCCTTCTCCAGAGTCATCCATGGGAACTGATTTCTCGGTTCTTTCCAGAGATGTACCGTGTCTGTCTTAACATAAAACCATTTGTTCTATGTTGAATGTATCTTGGTGTATTTTCCAAGCCAAAATATGTTTTTATTTTGAACAGTTTTCATTTTTAAAAATTTTAAAGGTTTATTTTATTTGGAAAGCAGGATATCAAAGAAAGGAAATCCCACTGATTTCCTCCCCAAATGGCTGCAACAGCCAGGTCAAAGCCAGAAACCTAAAATTCCATCTCGTCTCCCACGTAGGTATCAGCATTCTTGGCTTCTTCTGTTCTTAAAAGGTCGCAGTTATCTCCAATAGTTACTATTATTTATTTATGTATAAATTCTGAAAGAGTTCAAAATTATGGGGCATGAGTGGGGGTCGAGAGGAGAGAGAGGGTGAGATCTTGTTCTTGCTTGGTCACTCTCCACATAGCCGCAATGGCTAGCACCTGGTGGGTTGAAACCAGGCACTTCATCTTTGTCTCCCACGTAAGTGTCAGAAGTCCAAGCATTTGGGCCCTTTTCTGCTTTTCTCAGGCCATTAGCAGAGAGGTAGAGCAGTTTGGAAGTGAATTGGTACCCATATGCTACAGCACTGGCCCCAAGAATATTTTTAACATAATTTCACACTTACAGAAAGAAGCCTTAGAAGATTGGTGTAAAATTCTTTAGATAACCTTTACCCACATTCTTCAAATGTTAATATGTTACTATGTTTCCTTTATCTTCTTTTGTGTTTATCTAAGAAAAACACACAGTGAAGTTTTTTTTAAAGATTTTTAATTTATTTTGTATTGGAAAGGCAGGTATACAGAGAGAGGAAGAGAGACAGAGCGGAAGAACTTTTGTCCTATAGTTCACTCCCCAATTGGCCACAATGGCAAGAACTGAGCCTGTCCGAAGCCAGGAGCCAGGAACTTCTTCCGGATCTCCCATGTGGGTGCAGGGTCCCAAGGCTATGGGCCATCCTCCACTGCTTTCCCAGGCCACAAGCAGGGAACTGGATGGGAAGCAGGGCTGTCGGGATTAGAACTGGTTCTCATATGGGATCCCGGCGCATTCAAGGCGAGGACTTTAGCCACTAGGCTAAAAGTGAAGTTGCATAGCACTGTTCACAAAGGTGGAAACAAACTCAAATGTTGGTCATAATTTATTAGACAAATAGAACGTAGTATATTGAACAACAGAAAGGAAAGAAGTACTGATACATGCAACTTTATGATGAGCCTCAAAAACGTTGTACCAGATAATAAAAGACATACGCAAAGGACTGCATATGAGTATTGTATGATTCTGTTTATCAGAAACATCCAGAGTAGACTTGCTTCATAGAGAAAGCAAATTACTGCTTGTTGTGGCTTGGAGAGGGAAGAATGGAAAGTGTTTAATGAATATGATAGCTCCTTTGGGATCGGGAATATATTCAGGAATTAGATTGAGGTAGTGGTTGTATAACATTGTAAACATACTAAATGCAACTGGATTCTGTACTTTAAAATAGTTAATATTACATTACATGAATTTTACCTTTATTAAAATGTCAGTTGTAGTCATGAACACCCTTTTGCTCCTAAATATTTATCTACCTTAAATAATATCTATCTATCTATCTTAAGGCTAAATTGTCTTGTAGTCTCAACATAATTTTCAAAAGCAGGAAATTAACATGAAATAATACTTTAGCCAACAAACCTGTTAGTTGCCCTAATGCTATCTTTTAGAGCAAAAGAAAATCTAAGGTAATACTTTGCGTTTAAATTACTGCATCTTTTTAGTTTCCTTATTCTCAAACATTTCCTGTGGTTTAAAAATGTTTCATAACATTGATTGTCTTAAAGAGTATAGTTTTACAAACTAAAATAATATAAACATATATATTATTTAAAACACACACATATGTATGTAGGCAGAATGACAGGGAGTGAACAAGCAAGCGAGAGATCTTCTGATCTTCAATTCACTGATTCTCTCCCCAAATTGCCCAAACGTTTGGGGCTGGGTCATTCTGAAGCCAGGAGCCAGGTAAGCTATCCTGGTCTCCACCGCAGGAGTCAGTGGCCAAGCACGTGGGCCATACCTGCTGCTGCCACAGGCTCCTTTGTGGAAAGCTGGATTGCCAGCAGAGCAGCCTGGACTCAGCCAGCGTTCTGCTGCAAGCAGTGAGTTAACTCGTTATACCATGATGCCAGACCATAGTCCAGTTTTTTTGTTTGTTTTCTGGGGTGGAGGGAGAGAAAACTAGAAGGGACCCATCTGCCATGGTGGCAGGATGGGGCTGCCAGGGCAGGGGAAGGGGCAGGGTGGAAGACAGGAGAGAGGCAGGAGAAGGGGAGGAAAGAATCCAGTTATTTTTAAAGACAAAGGCCAGATCACTTTTGTCTGTTGTTTCCTCATTTTCAGACTCAGGTTGTGTGCTGTTAGTAGAAATGTTAAATTCTTGCTGAGTAGAAGGTAGAACAATTTTAATGAAAAAAAAATTTTTTTTCCAGCCACCATATTTGCCTCTACTAAGAATTCTCCATCAAGTATTACTAATTATGTATATGATGTACTATAAATGGGCACTCATTAAAGCTAAACTTTACTGCTTTTTTAATTCCAAGACATTTACATTTTTAGTTTCTTTGTTGCATTTAACATTAAATTTAGTTTGCAATGAGACTGCATAGTTTTTTTTTTAAAGGTATAGCTGTAGCATGAAAAAGAACTAGCACTAAGAGCTGGCATGATGGTTCATGGGTTAATCATCCTCCTACTTGCACCAGCATCCCATATGGGTGCCAGTTTCTTCCTCTGTCTCCTCCTCTCTGTATATCTGACTTTGCAATAAAAATAAATTTTAAAAAAACACTGTTCAATTTATTTTGAAAACTATTTATTTAATTGAAAAACAGTTACAGAGAATCTTCCATCTTCTAGTTCACTCCCCAGGAGACTGCATGGTCTGGGCTGTGCCAAGCAGAAACCAGGGCACAGGAACTCCGTCCTGATCTCCCAGGGAGGTGGAGGGGTCCAATCACCTGGGCCATCTTGGCTGCTTTTCCACTCCATTAGCAGGGAGCTAGCTTGGAATTAGAGCAATCAGAACTTATATGGGATGCCAATCACAATGTTGGACCCAAATTTCTCCCATTCAAGTATTAACGAGGCCCAACCCTGCTGAGTTTACTAGATTAGATGATACAGGGCATGTTAAGGGTGGTATGTGGCCTAGACCTCTAAAATTCTTAATATAGTTCAATTCCATATACTGTTAATCTTGTGTTTTTTCCCCCAGCTAACGTTATATCTTAGAATCATTCATACAGAGTAACTGAAATCTGCATGGGGACTGGCCTGCATTACCTCTGAGATCCCATAGTATGAGGAGTGTTTTACATTCTGAAAACCAGTATTGCAGACAAGCTGACCTGGAGGATGGTTTCTTTCATGTTATTTTACCTGTGTGATTCGAATCCTTTATAAACAAAACTCTTATCAGATGGAAAAAAAACATTAAAATTAAAAGTGATATCTCTGTAAGATTGATCAATTTATTTGAAAGGCCAAATTAGAGAGAGAGAGAGAGTTCATCCATCCATTGGTTGACACCCCAAATGGCCACAAAGGCCAGAATTGGGCCAGTCCAAAGCCAGGTGCTTCTTCTGGGTCTCCCACATGAATGCAGGAGCCCAAGGTCTTGGGCTAGCCTCCACTGCTTTCGTAGCAATATTATCAGAGAGTTGGAGTAGAAGTGGAGAAGCTGGGAATCAACCTAACACCTATATGTGATTGCTGGTGCTGCAAGAGTTAACTTTACCTGCTGTGCCACAATGCCACCCTGTAACTTCTTTAAAAAAAAGAAGTATATCTTTCGATCAGAAAACATAAGCATAAAACTTTTGTGTTTATTTTACAGGTATTCCTTGGAACTTCACATTTAATGTGAAGTTTTATCCACCTGACCCAGCACAGTTAACTGAAGATATAACAAGGTAAATAATTTTATCAATTGATAGTCAAGTGTATAATAATTTGCATTGCCATAAACTCTGGAGATTTTCTTATTCAAATTTGAGAAGAAATGATGAACTATTAACCTAAGATAGAAATTTTCCCATCAGTTCAAAGTAGGCTTGCAAATAATGAACTAAAAAACTTCAACTGTGTGACTTGCCTGGAAGAAACCAGTTGAGGAAGTAGTATTGCCTATTGTGGGTGTTGCATCAAGTTATTGGCAGGACTTCTGCACGTCACATCACCCTCCAAAGGGTGTGACACAAATATAATGGTAAAGTGAGTTTGCTAGTGTTTTTTAAAAATGTTCATTCATTTTGCTTATCTGAGAGAGACTGACTTTCCATCTACTCATCCACTGGTTTGCTCTCCAAATGCCCACAGATCAGGCAAAGGGAGAGCTGGGACTCAGCCCACAGGTGGCAGGGACCCAAAGGCAGCTGTTACCTGCTGTCTTCCAAGAATACATTATCAGGAAGCTAGACTAGAAAGTGGGCCTGGGCATCAAACCCTACATCCGATAGGAGATGTGAGTGCCCCAACAACCACTATACCAAACACCTGCCCCTTTGATGTTTTCTGTTGGGTTTTTTATACCCCTTTCCTACCATGTTACTTCTTACAGGAAACAGGAAATCTAACAGTCTCAGTGTTACAGTTTTGATTCTTATCTCCCTTTTAAAGTATATGATCAAGTGTATGAGCATCATAACAGAATCTTGTGTCCACATAATTGATTTTATTTTATAAAGATTTATTTATTTATTGGAAAGGCATATTTACAGAGAGGAGAGACAGAGAGAAAGGGTCCCAAGGCTTTGGGCCATCCTCAGCTGCTTTCCAAGGCCAAAAGCAGGGAGCTGGATGGGAAGTGGAGCAGCCAGGAGACACAAACTGGTACCCATATGGGATCTCAGCAAGGATTTAGACACTGAGCCATCACACCAGGTCCAAGTCCATATAATTTATGAAATTATCTTATGCTCTTTAAAATCAGCCTGTTGATTTCTCTTAAGAAAATGGCTTTTATTGAATTCTATAAAAATATTAACCAAAAAGTAGAAAAACAATATATTATAAAGAGTAATACTGTACATGGTATATCCATCTTTCATGGAGCTTCATACATCACAGTCCTTGGCAAACGTTAAATTGTTCTGTTAGTTGTTGAGGAATTGCTTTCAATTTTTTTTGCTGTTAACTCTGTTTTCAGACAAGTTTATAACCTCATCTCTAGACCTCAATTTTCATCTCTCTCAAATAAAAGAGTAGACTAAATTTTTCTTCCGAATTTTTTTCTGATTTTTATTATCTTTGCAAAACAAAGAGACAGAAACAGAGAGAAACCTTCTATCTCCTTATTTCCAAAATTTCTGCAGCAGCCCAGCCGAATTCACATCTCCTGTGTGAGTAGCATGGACCCAATCATTTGTTATCACCTGCTGTCTCCCAGGATGTATGTTAGCAGGAAGCTGGAGTCAGGAGCAGAGCTTGGATTTGAACCCAGGCACTCTGATACGAATGAGGGCATCCCAACTAGGAATTTATCCAATAGGCAAAAAAATGTTAAATAGACCTTGACAATTTGATACTAGATTTTCTACCATCTGGCCATACTACACTTAAATAATAGTATTGGGCTTGTGATGTTGCTGAAAAAATATGTTATAATGATATGAGGAAATATGGTGATGAGGGTGGGGAAAGAAGATGGAGAGAATCCATATACCTACATGGCTATATCATGGAAAAATAATAGCAGTTAGAGAGCATATAAAGGGGAAAACATGCTTTGTTGTCTAGTATCTGCCTGAAATTTATGTGTTGCTTATTACATTTTCATGGGTGAGATTTGTCTCAAAGTTGCTACTTTTTCATCTTTATTCATTCATGCTTTTTATATAAAACAAAACAATATCCCTGATAAACTTTACTGATTACCTACATTAGGGTGTCTTTAAAACTTTTGTGAGCTTGGGCATGGTGAGATGGCTCAGTGACTAAATCCTTGCTTTGTATGCACTGGGATTCCATATGGGTGCCAGTTAGTGTCTCGACTGCTCCACTTCCCATCCAGCTCCCTGCTTATGACCTGGAAAGGCAGTGAAGGATGGCCCAAAGCCTTGGAATCTTGTAGCCATGTGGGAAACCCAGAGGAAGCTCCTGGCTTTGGATTGGCTCAGCTCCAGCCATTGCGGCCACTTGGGGAATGAATTAACTAAGATCTTTCTGTCTCAACTTTTCTCTATAAAATCTGCCTTTCGAATAACAAATAAATCAATTAAAAAAAAAAAAGATTCCTGTGACTTGGTTGGCATTGCTTTTCTTTTGTTTCGTTTTGTTTTTTTAAGATTTATTTATATATTTAAAAGACAGAGTGACAGAGAGTAGAAAGATCTTTCATTTCCTGATTTGATTCCCACATGACCACCACAGCCAGGGCTGGACCAGCCTGAGGCCGAAAGTCAGGAACTTCATCAGGGTATCCCACCTGAGTGGCAGAAACTCTAGTACGTAGACCAGCATCTGCTGCCTCCCAGGGGCATCAGTAGGGAGCTTTGTTAGGTACTCTGGTATGGAACGCAGGCATTCCAGATGGTGGCTTAGCCTGCTTTCTTTAAAAAAGAAGGCAGCGATTAATTATAGGTAGCAATAGATAGCAAACACTGTTGCTTATGCATATGTTAGTCAACAGCTTATGATTTAAAAAAAAAGGATTCTAATATAGGTGTTTTCGGCTTAATTATACTTTCCTGTTTAAACAGTCTGAATCAGTCAACTCAGTCAGAACAAGTAGCAAGATCAGGGCCTTGTGAGCATTATCCTGATTGTTTTTTGTACATGTTCGTTTGCTTGGTTGGTTTGTTGAACTGCCCTATTTTGACTGCTTCTCTGAATTCCTGTTAGTAAAGTTAGTCATACAAGGTGACTGATAGTGTATAGAAGATTACATGCAATTTAGCCCACCTTGGAGGAAAAAGACACCAGAAAGATTACATCCTGGTGAAAATGTGTCTTTATACATCGAATCATCTTTATGCATCAAGGACAGTATCTATACATTCAAAACCAAGTGATAGAAAAGAAAGGACTTGTATGGGAGGCAAACAGTCTTCATTATTACCTAGCATTGAGCAAGTCAAGCCCATAGGTTACCTCCTCTTCTATAATCTGACAATGAATCTCACCCATTTTTGTTCTTTGTCTTCTTTTGGGGGCTTAGTTCAGATAATTTCTGTATCTGTGATACTGAGCAAAATATGAGTTTCTTTAACTCCTTCAGACTTTCCCAACTTTTGTCTTTTTTGCATTCCACTGTGAGTCTCACACAGTTACAATATCTGTCTGTGTTTATTATGGGAAATTTTCAAACATACCAAAAGGAAGAGATGATGATACAATGAACTACCATTTGCTCACTGCCTGCACTGAACAATTATTAATAACCTGTATTATCTCTTCATTAATCTTTTTTATTTTTCTTCTCACTCTCCCTCCCCATACACTCCTCCCTTCTTCCATTTTCTCTATTTTATCATTAACATTGTTTCTGTTGACCTGATGACATCTTTTCTTTTTTGATTATAGATACTACTTATGTCTTCAGCTTCGCCAGGACATAGTTTCAGGACGTCTGCCATGCTCCTTTGCAACCTTAGCATTGTTAGGTTCTTATACCATCCAGTCTGAGTTGGGAGACTACGACCCAGAACTCCACGGCGTGGATTATGTCAGTGAATTTAAACTGGCTCCAAATCAGACCAAGGAACTTGAAGAGAAGGTCATGGAACTGCATAAATCATACAGGTGAGTATGGCTCCAGGGTTTGTCCTAGGTAGCTTTGGCATTAAGTTTAAACCCTTGACCCTCTGCTGATTCATTGTTTGCCTAAGAAGTGCCATAGAAAGAGTCAACATGAACTTCTCTCCACTGTTTAACTTTGGGGAGTCATTTAAACTCTTGGAACATATTTTCTTGACAAAATAATGGGCATTGCATTATGGGATAAAAGCTAGATGAGATAGAACACTTAACATGATGTCTGGAACATAGTAGGTACTCAGTAGGTGATAAATACTGTTGCTGTTGCCTTTTCTTTAAAAAAAAAATAGGTCTTTATTTAAAAAAAAGAAACCTATTTTTATAACTTGAGGGAGATGGATAAACCAGATATAAACAAGAGAGAGAGAAAGAGAAGGAGAGCTCTCATCTCATCAGTGATTCACTCCCTAAATGTGTACAGTGCTGGGGCTAGTCTAGACTGAAGCCAAGAGCCAGGAATTCAGGGGTGGCAAGGACTAGGTTACTTGAATTTTGTAGTTGTTATCTAGTTATGTTGTTACTTCCCCTAGGTACTCATCAGCAGAAAGCTAGAATCAGGAGGAGGCAGAACTACAAACCAGGCACTCTGATATGGGATATGGTTATCCCAAGTGATGGCTTAACTGCTAGAGCAAACCTTGACTTTTTCCCCCTAGATTTTAAACTTATGCTATATAGTGTGCCTTGAAATCTTAATGACAGGGAAGTTTTAGTTTGAAATCTACAAACGTGAATAGATTTCAGAAGGTCTGTGAATCCTCTTAAGATATTTGTGAAAGTCCATACTGAATTCATTGTGCTACTTTTTCTTTATGAAATCAGTTGGTGGTGGCAGGGAGGTATCATGACACAGTGATCAGAAGCAAGGGTTTATAGGCTGTCTGAGCTTGAAATCTTAGCTCTGCTTTGCCCCAGCCTTGCGACCTTAAGTAACTTAATTCTAATCTCTTAGCCTCAAGTTGCCTGTGACTGATAGACATTATTACCTAAGAAGATACAGGGTGATTTCTAGGTTTGGAAAAGGTAATATTGTGTATAAAACACTGGATAGAATGTCACCATATTTTTCACATAATACAAATTCCATAAATGTTGGCTAATGATTAAAGTGCAAGAGTAATTCGTGTTTCTTACTATCATACATGCCTTTTTACTTGAGTCATTTGCTGCAGCTGAGTTTTACAAACTGCCTCAGTCTATTACTGTGAAAGTCTAATGCTGGCCTTGAGTTCATATTCTGAGTTAGATTACCAGTTTTTAAAAGGTCACATTGCTCAAGGAAAATTCCAGAAAATTCAAAGAGTGGTCTCGTCGTTTGCCATGGTGATAACAACGATTCTGTCTAGTCATTGAACCAAATTATTTCTTGGAAAGTACCATTAAGGTTGCAATGATTGGAATGCTTCAAATAAGAAAGGCTTAGCTCAGATGCCCCCGACTCTGGCCCAGTTCTGGGTGCCTGTTGTCCCTATAAGTTTGGCTACTTGTCATGAGACTCAAGGTAAGGATTTGAAGTCTATAAACTACAAAGTTATAGACTTCTGACGATCACCCAGCTCATTTGGGGTTGTACTGTTTATGAAGAAAACTGCCACAGTTTGTTTTTCATTTTTGGCTTGTACAACCCAGTGCTCTGATATTTGGACCACTGAACAACCACTTTCAAATCTGTTAATGATTGTAACATAAGAATGTTGTGTTATCTTTGACTATATTTTAGTACTATATTTTCTAATTATGATTATAAAAATTTATTTATAAAATATATGAAGCACATAAGTACAAAAGTATGGGAGAGAAGCAATCAGAATAATAGATTTATTACAATATCATGATTATAAAGTCTAGGTCAGAGAGAGGAATATCTTTCATTTTCTGGTTCAGTGACCTAATGTCCACATTGTCTAGGGGTAGGTCAGATGGAAGCTGAGAGCTCAGAACCGTATCTGGATCTCCGTGTGGTGGCAAGAACCCAAGCACTTGAATCAATATCTCTTGCTTCCTAGGTCTATTAGTAAGAAACTACATTGGAGGCATGGAGTAGATAAGAGTTAAATCAGCACTCTCATTTGAGCTATGTACAACACAAATAATTTAATTCACCCACATTGTGAGGGAGGGAAGGGAACGAGGCTGCAATCTGGGAATCGAGATCTTCCACATGAATGTCAGAAATCCACCTGAGCCATCAGCACTGCCTCTCAGAGTGTCCAGGAGGCAGGGAGGTGGGATCAGGAGCCGGAGGTGGGAATGGAGCCCTGCAGCTCCAGTGTGGGACAAACTAACTACCCACCCCAACTCTTAAAAAACAACAACAAACAAACAAACAAAACAAAGCACTGAGAAAGCAAGACAGAAAGACCTCATCTGCTGCTTTAGCTCTCAAGTGTCCACTAGGTCAAGGCTAAAACCAAACCCTCTCTGGGAGCTGGGAACGTAGTCCAAGTTTCCTGTGTGGGTGGCAGGAATACAATTGTTTGAGTCATCACCACACCCTCCTAGGGTTTGCATTAGGAGAAAGCTGGGGGAAGGAATCAGAGCCAGGGATCCAACCGAGAAAATCTGATCTGACACAATCCTCAGGCAGAATGCCTGGCCCCAAAGAATAGTACATTAAATTCTCAACCCTTCCTTTTCTGGCTGTATATCTGTGTGAGACCAGGTTTTTCCATATACTACTACTAAATTAATATATTGCAACAGACTAAATGCAGAAGCAGCTAGGAAAATTCAGCTTTCTTTTAAGGCCATGCATTAACAAGGTTTGTAAATATGTAAAACGGTACCACCATTCATTCCATTTTTGAGATGATATTGTTAGTTTTCACAAGTGATGTTATTACTCTTAAAATTTAGTGAGTTTATTGTTATTTAAGGAATAAATATTTTAACTTTTACAAAGTAGCTTTAAAATTGCTAGTATAGTAAATAATGGATAGACATGAAGAAACAGCTTTTGGAGCCTTCAATAATTAAGAGAGTAAAGAAGTCCTGAGGCCAGAAATCTGGGCGTCACCGGGTTAGGTGACAGGGCACCACAGTGAAAAATGTGGACCCTGGAGTTAGTCCTTGAGGCATTGTGCATTTGTACTCTCTTCATTGATAGCTGTATGACTCTCCGTTACCTTAAGCCCTCTAGGTTTTCTTTTTATCAAAGTGGAAATGATTATGTGAGTTTTATAATTGTTGAATTATGAAATTGATGTAAAGTGCTTATAGCACAGTATACTAAAAAAAATGTTCAGGTATTTGCTATCAACATAGTGATTTTATTCTGATTTTACAAATGACAAATGTGAGTCTAGAACTGAAAAGTCTTGGAATTTAGAGGAGTTGTGATCAAGAAGAGTGAAGCATCAGGAAGGACAGAGTTGTGGTCTGGGAGCTGTCCTGCCAGCTGTTCAGCAGGAGTGGACAGGAACGGACCTATGTCCATTCTAGAGAATTTACAAGTCTGACGTGGAGTTGCCTTTCTCCTTTCCAGACAGATGGGCAGCTCTCATAGGAAACCAAGTGAAGTATTTATGTCCAAGAACATGGTGTTTGCACCATCCCGGAGAACTTCTGCTGGAACATAAGCGTTTACTATGTGTTGGAAGGAACAGGATTATGGCACCCTGCCCCTTCGAGACATAGAAGACGGCCTCTGTACATGTAACCCTTAGTAGTGGCCCTTTGCCCAGGCAGAGATTTTGAAGCTATATTAACAACTTTATGTTAGTGAATCAAGCTTAAAAATTAATTACCGTCCATTATGGGCATTAGTAAGGTATGTAAACTTGTCAGTTGTCCCCCATTTAATTATTTGAAATCGTGATCCTTAATTAGGAGATGCAGAACACTTCATGAAATGGCCATCCAGTAACACTGAAACTCACTTCATGGTCTACTTGACCCCATTTACTTAAAATAAATAAATACTTGGAAAATTGGTTATAACTTCCCTCTTTTTAAAAAAATTTATTTTATTTATTTGAAAGTGGGATATACAGAGAGAAAGAGAGACAGAGAGGAAGATCTTCTGTCTGGTGATTCACTCCCCAAGTGGCTGGAATGGTCAGAGCTGCGCCAATCCGAAGCCAGGAACCTGGAGTCTCCTTCGGACCTCCAACATGGGTGCAGGGTTCCAGGGCTTTGGGCCATCCTTGACTGCTTTTCCAGGCCACGAGCCAGGAATTGGATGGGAAATGGGATTACAGGGACTAGAACTGGCACCCACATGGGATCCTAATGTATGCAAGGCAAGGACTTCAGCTGCTAGGCTACCGTGCCTGGCCCATAACTTCTCTTTTTAGTGAGTGAGAGTTAGCCAGTGCCAGAGTTCCCTAACTACTTTTCTAAGCTGCAGTCCTTACAAATAGTGAATTATGGGGCTGGGGTGATGGTTCAACAGGCTGTTCCTCCACCTTGCAACACTCCCAGCTGCTCTACTTCCAATCCAGCACTCCTTCTCTCAATCTCTCCTTCTCTGTAAAATCTCTAAACTCTTCACTTAAAAGTCACAGTTACTGAGATTGGGAAACAGGGTGAGACATAAAGAGATCTTCTATCCATTGGTTCACTCACAAAATGGCTGCAATGACAGGAGCTGAGTCAATCTAAAACCATGAGCCAGGAGCAGGTACAGGCTCTCAAGGACTTGAGCCGTCCTCCTCTGCTTTCCCAAGCCATCAGCAGGGAAATAGATTGGAAATGGGGCAGCCGGGGCATGAACCTTACCTCGTATGAGATCCCAGCGCTTAGAGATAGAGGATTAGCCAGCTGAGGCATCATGCACATTTACTTTAAAAAATTCAACTTATACAAATTATTTCTCTTGATTTTACTTTGTGGTCTGTATATAATTGGATCACTGGGCTAAAAAAACTAAAATTGCAATAATAAACATTTATAGGTTACACAGCAGTTTTTTTTATAGCCATTGACTCATTTAATTCTAATAGTCACATTCATTCACTCATTCATTCATTCATTCATTCAAGGCCCACCACCTATCTCTTCCAAACATCATTGCCTATTCTGGTGTCTGGAAATAGTTATTATTATGATTCTTACTTCACAGAGGAAATTAGGGACACACAGGCTCACCGCTCACAAATGCAGAAGCCAGATTTCCAGCCCATGTGACTAGAGGCCTAAGTTAAGTCTGCGCTCTCACACTAAGAGTCTTAACCTGCCTCTAACCATGTGATCCCCTGGATCTGTTTCTTCAACTTTAGACTCTTTAATCCTCTTGCCGTACTCCAGTTTCAGGACCCCCAAACTCACCCTGTTGATTAGAGTACCAGAAAACAAAATACTTTGGGAGAATCTTAACTAGAAAGTTACATATCCTATATGGGGAAAAAAAAAATAAAACCACGGAGGTTTCCTGAGATGTTTTTAATGACCAGAGCATATGGACTTACCTAGGGGCTGCTTTTCCCATTCTGCTTTGTCCGTTTTGAGCTGCAGACCCCTCTTCATAAACAGAATTCAGGTATGATGCTTTAAAGATTGTTCCAAGAAGTTTACTCAGGGAGGCTGCATCGTAATACATCCCCTTCCTGGGATCGTTTTTTCTTGTGGTTCTTGTTCTAAGGAATCTTTTGTTCATTTTAATGAGGGTAAAGACAGATGGGGTTGGAAGAGGTTACTCCTTGTTATATGAAGAGACCCCTGCTGCTTTTTATAGATGGAGGCTGTCTTTTGGGAAACTGGCGTTTATGGGGACCAAGGCTATGTTATTGTTACTATGAAGTAACAAGATTTGATTGGTCTGAATTATGCAGCATTAGGAGTCATATCTTCCTCCGCAAGTACAGCATAACTTGTGAGCACATTTTAAAATGAGAAAGAAAGATCAGCACAGTATTCAGTGAGACTGATTGTTTTCAAACAAATCTAATTCATTATATGCTTCATAATGAAGACATCACAGTAACAGAATGCAGCCCCATTATCTATGTGCTCCTATTAACCAATTTATTTTGTTTAGAACAATGGGCAGGACACCATCTGTTACCAGAAATGTTCTTTTCATCAAGCCTGTCCCCATTAAGAGTCCAAGTTAAGTAACATCAGCTGCCCTCTTGTTTAATTTTCATAATAACTCAATTCAGGCATAGGGAGAGAAAAGGGCAGCTAAGAGGATATTGTAAATTGCACCATGCCCTTAGAGAATTCAATTTGTTCATCTCCTTGGCAAGAAAATTAATGGGAGGAGTTCATATGTGTTGAAGAAAAAGGTTGGAAAGAGAGGGGCTGAACTGATGATGGATAAGATAGCTCTAAGGAAATTGTTGAATAGAATTAATTTTTTTTTTCTAACCGGAATTTTGGTTTCCCCAAGCTCTCTCCTTTTCTAAAGCCTATTATGATTATTTAAATACAGGTAGTAGTCGGAGCCCTGTTCCATAATATTCTGCTTTATGGCTGTGACATATATTATATACATTTTGGTATATGTGCATGTTTGTGTACATATAAAGCACAAATAATATACATGTTATTACCATAAATATCGACATGTGAAGAATTTTTTATTTTTATTCTAAAGGTCCATGACTCCAGCCCAAGCTGATTTGGAATTTCTTGAGAATGCCAAAAAGTTGTCTATGTATGGAGTTGATCTTCATAAAGCAAAGGTAAAACAATGTTAACTTTGGCTTTTATTAACATTCACATGAATGCGTGATTTGACACAGGTCTGTTCTTCTGGTAGCTCATCTGCTGTGGTTTAGAAATGGGCTGAGTGTACTACCAAAGGTTCCTTGCTGGGGGCTTAGTCCCCAGTGTGGTCATGCTGTGAAGCAGTGGAACCTTTAAGAGATGGGGTCTAATGGCAGGTAATAATGTTATGATGGCTCCACTCTTTGAAGTGTTTGGTGTAGAGCTCCTGGGACTGGGTTAGTTCCTGTAACCATGAATGGGTTGTTTTAAGGGAGCCCAGCACTCTGCCTGAATCTCTTCTGCATGGTGTTTGTCCACCATGATGCAATTCATGCTGTGATGGAGCTAGAAGGATCCCACAGAGCCAAGCAGATGTCAACTCCAGGCTCCTGAACCTCCAAACCATAAACCAAATAAACTTTTTTTTTTGTTTTGTTTTGTTTTCAGAAAGTGCTCAGTCTTGTGTATTTTGTTGTAACAGTAGAAAATAGACTAAGGAAATACCTGTGCCACACCAATATTTATCTGAGTACTACAGAATATTCAAGAGATAGTAGTTTTTGTCAGGATTGTTAAGTGTATTGATTCAGTCAATCAAATGTCTGTTGGATTTAGCCATTAGTAATTCCACCATCAGAATAAAGTTTCACATCTATGCCACTTTTAAGATCAAATGATATAGGGCCTGGCGGCATGGCCTAGCTGCTAAAGTTCTCACGTTGAAAGCCCCGGGATCCCATATGGGCGCCGGTTCTAATCCCGGCAGCTCCACTTCCCATCCAGCTCCCTGCTTGTGGCCTGGGAAAGCAGTCGAGGACGGCCCAATGCATTGGGACCCTGCACCTGCGTGGGAGACCCGGAAGCGGTTCCAGGTTCCCGGCATCGGATCGGCACGCACCGGCCCGTTGCGGCTCACTTGGGGAGTGAAACATCGGATGGAAGATCTTCCTCTCTGTCTCTCCTCCTCTGTGTATATCCGGCTTTCCAATAATAATAAATCTTTAAAAAAAAAATTTAAAAAAAGATCAAATGATATAGCACCTAGAAAAAAACAGATTTTAATTTCCTAAAAAGCAGTTGCATTTGAAAATATACATTGACAACTCACTTGATTTCTCATCTTCAGCATCTGAAATGTCTGCTGAGACTGAATGGGTTGTGAGGGTCAAGGGCTCAAGGGAATGATTGGAGTTCATTCAGAGGAATGAACTGGGATATGTGATGAGGGGATTCCAAACTGTCCAGTGAGAAACAAACAAAGGGATTAGGAATATTGAGCTCACAAAAGAGAAATTTGAGGAAGACATAGTATCTATCTTCAGACATTTGAAGGAGTGGTATAAGAAAGGGAGATTTTAGTGTGAGTCTTAAGATCCAGGCTAGAGGTGAAAACTACAGGGGACGATGTTGTTCAGCTAAATTTGACAAATTGAACAGAGCTGTTCAAAGACGGGATGAGATACTTGAGTAGACAGTGACCTCCCTGTCTCTGGAGGTGTTCCAGGATGAGGAAAATAGCACTCGATAGGAATTTAGAAAAGACATCTACACATCTGCGTAACTGAACTAGAACATTCAGGGTTCTCCTGTCCTGAAGATAATCTATTTAAATTTATTTTATTACTAAAATTTCATTGCATGTGAGTGATTTTTCTTAAGAACAAAGAGGACTAGGAGTTATAACTTTTATGAATCTGTAAAGTAAATAGTAGAAAAATCAGGGCATCATGTGAGGTGTATTTCCAGACCTGAAATTGTGAGGTTTTGCTTTTCAGTTCCTGCTGGACACTGGCATTAGTTCGGGAATAGATGGAAGAGTCAGTTGACATGTTCTTTCCCACATGTAAAGCAAATTGCCTCTCTGAAGCATCCAATTAAAAGATACAGTTGTACACATAGACTGTAAAACCTTGAAGAGGGCTCCTTGGAAAGTCTCATTTATGTCGTCGTCGATGCTGGGTGTCGTTTCTGCTTCTCTGTTGTTTGTGCATAACCCATGTTGGCCCTGGCATGTTTTACTGTGCTGAATTTGAGAGAGGGTAACCAAGAAGCACTTAACTCTGGATTTGATTGCCTAGCTAAACAAGTAGTCATCTGTAGAGACTAAGAATTCTTTAATAAAGAAGCATGAATCTGTATCTTCATTTCACCTTAATATGCCTTCCTGGCTTAGGGATAATTTTGATAATTTGATATATTGAATATCAGTTATTATAATAATCTGAGATTCTTTTATATTGACTTTTTACAGGAAAAGTCAACTCCTAAATCTTCCTTTCTGGACAATTTATGCTTTTTCATTAAAATAAAGAGAATTATAATTGTTTAAGAATACGTATTAGGATACATTGCTGTAAGTCTTGACCTCCAGGAAATCATGTCTGCCCACTTAAACATAGTAGTCAAACAGATGTGATGGTCAGGTTGAAGTTTACTTTTCATTGTATGCTTTGTAACTATTTTAGGTTATTGATTTTTTTTTTCAAATTATCTAATAATGGTAGTGTGCTGAGCGCTTTGGTTAAAGTAAATGCTAATGGTTTTCATTTTCAGGACTTGGAGGGCGTAGATATCATCCTAGGTGTCTGCTCTAGCGGCCTTCTGGTTTACAAGGATAAGCTGAGAATTAACCGCTTTCCTTGGCCTAAAGTGCTGAAGATTTCGTACAAACGTAGCAGCTTTTTCATCAAGATTCGTCCTGGAGAGGTACAGAATTGATGTTTCTTTCTTCCCAAACCAAGCACAAGTTATATCTAAAACATCTGTGTTCCTGTTTTCCTTGCCACATCTTCTAGGAGATCTGTATAGCTAACTATTCAGGAGCTGGAAATACTGTCTTCTAAATTTATCGTTCCTGGGGTGCTGCTCATTGTTTGACATTTCTCTTCCTGGAAGTCAGCATAGCATTGCCAAAAGCTAAAGTAGAATTGTTTATTCCAGGTGAAAACTTGTTAGAAAAAAATGTTTTAAAATTGAGAAGCACTGAATTTGAGAGGAGTTGATTTACTGCTGTTTTGTACCAACAACCCCCTATCTTACTCATAAAATTAAAATTCATTTAAATGTTTTATTTATATAATTTTAGTATTCTAGGATCAAAGTATAGATTTTTAATACAATTGGGTGTTTATGATTTTGTATGATAGCTCAGTTATTAGTTGAAAGTCAAATTTAAGGATATAATAATACTGGCCAATTTGGAGGCCAAATGTAACACAACAGAATGCTTGAGTAGGAATCACTTTTTTTAAAGCCCTCTAGCTCCTTCTCTGCTACTTACTAAGCAGAAGGTGCTAAGCAGATCTGAAGCTCATTTTCTTTATCATTCAGATGAAGTAACTCTGCCAAAACTGTTTTGGAGATGAAATGGGATAAACGCTGTTAAAAGCTCTAAACAGGAAGAATACATACTGACGTCAGTCAGGTGGCTTTTAGTGTGTGTATATCACCATCTGCTGGTGAAAAATGGCTCAGGATTTAAGTCTTGAAATTCTGGGTGCTCAGCCTTGAACATCTTAAGTAGAGATTATCACTGCAGCATTTATTTTGTGCCATAATTATTTTCCTGTGCAGAGAGCAATCAAAGCCAAGAGTCATTTATTCAACAAATATTTATTGAAGGACTTTCCTGTACCAAGCCGTAGTCTAGGAATGTGAAATATAACAATTAAAAAGAGTCTCATCCCTCAACAATTTTAACATTTTAATGTAGATAAGCAGAAAATACACACATACATTCACGAATTAATAAATATGACAGTACAAGTCCTTAGCTTCTATTAATGTCAATTTAACGTGTCCTAGAATTGCAGGATTCCTACCGAAGAAGGCAGTCCTGCAACAGGAGGGTCTTTGAGAGGAGTAGCGATGTCTGTAGCAGGTGATTTAAAGGTCGTGTGGCACATGGGAGAGAAGGAAATTCTGTCATTTCAGAGCTGTGAGAGTAAATGAAGAACTCTTCTGGACTTGCTCATTTGTAAAAATGCATAGATACTGTCACAATGATACAGGAACTTGATGAAATAAATATGTGTTTCCTTTTCATCTTGCAACGTAATCTGAAAATAGAGCCGAAAAGGAACAAGACTAATGGGACAGTGTTTCTAGTAGCCCTGGCAGCCCACGATGTGCTTCTGGGACGTTCTAATCAAATAACAATCAATCCAAGAGAAAACAGTAATTCAAGAATCAGGGTAATATTGTGCACAAGAAATATTGTGCAACACGGTGACAATAGTTAAGAATAGTGTGTATTATTCTTCCAATTTGATAGACTAAATCTTAAGTGTTTCCACCACCAAAAAAAACATATGAAGTAATTTATGTTAATTAGCTCAGTTTAGCCTTTCCATAGTGCATACCAAAAAGTTATACACAATAGACATAAATAAATGTCAATTATTTTAAGAGTCTATATGGAGCCAGAAAATTCTAGTGATTAGTACATCTTGCTCTTTGATCATAGAGCAGTTTAGTATCCCAAATGCAGATAGTGACTTGAGAAAAGCAACATCTGTCTGAACAATTAAATGGTGACTTAATTTTATCTCAGAAAAATGTACTCTGTGTTTGTGTGGATTTTCTGAATATGGTGCATAAGGAACGTAAGATGCATTCCATGGCCTTATTTTAGAAGAAGCTATCCTCAGTAAGTCATTTTCTGTGGTAAATAGGAAACACTTTCACATGTAGCATTCATTCTGTTTATGGTGGTGTCTTCTTGTGGCACCATATTTCTCTGATACTGTGTCATCATAGTTGAGTAATGCTTCCTGCTCCATGTTTGTTTGTGCTTTTGCAGCAAGAACAGTATGAAAGTACCATTGGGTTCAAACTTCCCAGCTATCGAGCAGCTAAGAAATTGTGGAAAGTCTGTGTAGAGCATCACACATTTTTCAGGTATTCTCATTTAAATATTTTTCAAGGATAAACTATTCATGCTTATATCTATTTTAAGCCTGCTATTGAAATTCCCTTTTATTGTATGACTGGCACTCTTATTTAAATAGTTCCGTTGAGAATATCTTAAGCAAGATCAAATTAATTCAGTTCTATCTCTTTAGGTTGAAAGCGGATGCTTCTTTTTTTTTTTTTTAGTATATATTTGTTTTTTATTGGCAAGGCAGATTTACAGAGAAGGAGAGACAGAGAAAAAGCTCTTCCATCTGTGGATCCATCCTCCCCCAAATGGCCTCAGTAGCCTGAGTTGCACTGATTGGAAGGCAGAAGCCAGGAGCTTCTTCAGGGTCTCTCACATGGGGGCAGGGACTCAAGCACTTGGGCCATCCTCCACTCCTTTCCCAGGCCATAAGCAGAGAGCTGGATCAGAAGTTGAGCGGCAGCTGGCGCCCATGTGGGATGCCAGGGCTTGCAGGCAGAGAATTAGCCAGTTGATTCAGTCCTAGATGCTTCAATTTTCAAAGTACCTTTCTCTTTTAGAAGAGGTGAGGAACAGGAATTTATCCTTACAAAGGACTCTTTGACTGCCCTAGCTGTTGCTAAAATCAGTCCTGTTTAGAAGGTTATCCTCACCCAGCTCCACATGGAATTCCTGTAAGCAATGCTCTGCTGATTTTCTGGGACTTTTATCCTACAGGTTCAAGAGGTGAAGTTCATCTTTGTCTTGGCTCTAATTGACCCCACAGAGCCATCTTTGAAGCCCAGTTACCAGATAATCAGAAGTGTCATTTCCTCTACTTTTGAGTCCACAGTGTTAACCCCTTGTCCTCAGTTATTAAGCATTTTATGAATGTGTGCCCTTTGTGTAAGGCACTGTGCTAGTCATTGGGAATTTAGCATGTAATAATTCTAGCCTCTACCTAATGGGATATGCAGTCTAGCAAAGACCTTAGAAGAGGAATTATTGTCTGGGTAGCTAATGTCAGCTTGACTTTTCAAGAAAATTTCTTTATTACAGAAGGTGTTATAAGTAGCTACAGTGTAATGAACTCCCTTTGTATCTATACCTGACTCCAATGGTCAGCAGCCCAAGGACGACCTTATCTCATATCCTTACCCCTTATATATATCTTATATCCTTATCCCTTCTTCCTACTTCCCAGATTATTATTCTGAAGCAAACCTCAAGCCACATGTAATTTTATTCAAACTTGACTCATTGTGAAAGGGAAGAGATTAGGGAGAGAGGTATTACTTATTACATATTACATATTTTTCATCCATTTGCATTTTTGTATCATACTCAATTACTGTAGTGCAGTAAGCAGGAAGAAAAGTTATAGAAAATAATGTGTCAGTTCTCATTCCTGAATGAAATATGACAGTACTTTTTTTCTGATTAAGGAATCTTAGTTATTAGCATTAATGCCTTTTCATACATTCATTATCTTCCTCTTTAAAATCAAACCAAGAATTTTCAAAGAACAATTATTTTATTAAGAATGAGAAACAAGGCTATAAGCAAAAGAATATAATCAATGGTCTGGTCAGGCTCAGAAAAATTCAGAACAATTATTGTTTGACGGAACTAAAACAGGTTTACAAAAATAAATGTATTTACCTTCACTTTCTAAAACCTGAAAAAAAAAATCAAACCAAGAAAATAGAGTTTTTAAAAAGGAAAAGGAAGAGTAAAAAGATTTTGATTGTTTGATGTCTGTAGTATCAATTTCAGCTGCAGCTAGGTTAGGATAGCCTATTTAAATTCGTTTCATGGAAATAAGAGGCCCTGTTAAGCCATAATGGCTTACATGGAAGAAAGTACATGTTTGTTGAATTATAATTAACTATTCCAATGAGAAAATATTTATCTCTTTTTAGTAATAGTTGATATAATCATTTATTTGTTTATTCAACATTCATTGGGTGCCAACAAACATTTGGGTGCCAGACACAATGCCAGAAATAGAAACATAAAGATGAATAAATCAGAAGATGGGGTTCTTAATTGAGCTGAAATACTCCAAATAGCCTATTAAACAGTTTGCTAAGCATTAGTTGAGCTTGGAGAACGTTTGACGCAACAGTCATACTAGTAGAATGGAAAAGAGCATTGAGCTTTTGTGCCTGTTTGCTGCCCAGTCTTTTAGCAGCTATGGCACCTTAAGCAACCAGTTTCTTACTTGAGGTTCAGTTTCCTGTATCAATGAAATAAAGAAAATATTACAGGGGTGCAATAATGAAAATATTACGGTGCTATAAAAGCATCCTGAAAACTATAGGCCCTATCTATAAAGATATAAATGATATTATTAATATAGGTTACCAAGTAAATTAAAATGAGAAATGACAAAAATAATGATTGATTAGAACTCTTATTAACTGTAAGGAAGCCTAGAGAATGAGGAAACATTTTTTTTTTTAATATTACAGTCTTGGGATAATGAGATGGTGTGTATATAATACATGGTGATTATGATGTTTTTTCTTCCAGACTGACATCAACAGACACCCTTCCCAAAAGCAAATTTCTTGCTCTAGGATCCAAATTTCGATACAGTGGCCGGACTCAGGCTCAGACCAGGCAAGCCAGTGCCCTCATTGACAGGCCTGCCCCACACTTTGAGCGCACAGCAAGCAAACGGGCCTCCCGCAGCCTTGATGGAGGTTTGTACTGAATATTAATAATTTCTTGTCACCCTCACTCACTAGAGAGAGTTAGAAGATGTACAGTTATCTAAAAGTAAACCAAGTTGGGCCCGGCGGTGTGGCCTAGCAGCTAAAGTCCTCGCCTTGAAAGTCCCGGGATCCCATATGGGCGCCGGTTCTAATCCCGGCAGCTCCACTTCCCATCCAGCTCCCTGCTTGTGGCCTGGGAAAGCAGTCAAGGACAGCCCAAACATTTGGGACCCTGCATCCGTGTGGGAGACCTGGAAGAGGTTCCAGGTTCCCGGCATCGGATTGGCGCGCACCGGCCATTGCGGCTCACTTGGGGAGTGAATCATCGGACGGAAGATCTTCCTCTCTGTCTCTCCTCCTCTGTGTATATCTGACTTTGCAATAAAATAAATAAATCTTTAAAAAAAAAATAAACCAAGTTAAAGAATGTTAGTGGAGAAATGAAAGGAATTTGATTAAATATCTAGTTTAGTGGAATTATCTTAAGGAAAAAGGAGAAGTGAGGATTGGAGAGGGTAATGACTAGAACACTGCTAGGTGGTATGGATCGAACAGCACTAGAATTAGAAGTGATAATCATTTAAATGTAAGTATTTGTTTTTCTAGTAAGAAAGAAGAAAAGATTCTACTTCTTTATGTTATGAATGCAAAACCTGAGGGACAGAAAAAATAAGTAACCTTAAGAACGTAACTCATGAATGCTAAGGTTGATGGTTTGAACTGCAGTGTATATATGTGTTAAAATATTGTATTATACCTCTTATAAATGTGTAAGTATTACATGTAAGAGGCTGTCATTGTGGCATAGTGGGTTAAGCTACTGTTTGCAAAGCTGGCATCCCACATGGGTTACCAGTTTGAGTTCTGGTTGATCCACTTCCAATCCAGCTCCTGGCTAATGTGCCTAGGAAAACAGTGGAAGATGGGTCCCCGTCAGCTGTGTGGGAGACCTGTGTGGAGTTCCAGGCTCCTGGCTTTGGCCTCATTTCAACCTGTTTGTTATAACCATTTAGAAAATGAACCAGTGGATGAAATATCTTTTGCTCTCTATCTCATCCTCTCTCTGTAACTCTTTTAAATACATAAAATGATAAAGTAATAAAATAAAACATTAAAACATTTCCAATTTTAATTTTACTTTAGATTACAGTTTTTGTTGTTGTTAATTTACTTGAAAGATTAAGGAAGCAGGTTAGACAGAGTGTCCACCTGCTGGTTTGTTCCCCAGATGGCTACAATATCCTACAGAGGGCAGCAGCCAGGAATTCAGTCGAGGTCTTCCGCATAGTTGGCAGGAGCCCAGACTCTAGAGCCGTTACCACCATCTCTGCATTATCAGGAAGCTGGCATCAGCCACCCTCAGGTGTCCAGACAGGAAGCTTGGCCTGTAGGCCAAACTCCTGCCCAGACACCCAGTTTTTTTAAAAAGTTCAGTCTGAGTATATGCCACTAAAGTGAGAATAAAAGCAGAAGTAAAGGCTGTTGCAGGGTGATAGGTGACTACAGCTTGTCTTTCAGTATGTCAACAAACAGAGTGAAAGTGATCAGGTATTGCTAACATCTTGGAGGTAGGGCTGATTGCTAATAAATATTAAAATCGGTAAAGGGAATATACTTAAGTGTTATTCTTAAGCGTCATCATTTAATGGAATGAGAAAATCTAAAAGAAGAGTGGAATTGGAGATACAGAAAGTCTAGGCCATTGTTTCTGAATAATGATATGTACACGTTCTATACCTTTTCAGATGTTTTGCTCATGTATCGGCTGAGTTGCTTGTCTTACTGACTTGTTGGAGTGTTAATACATTTTGGATATAAATCTTTAGTCAGATATATATATATATATATAATCAGTATATTCTCCCATTCTATGACTTGTATTTGCGTTTTCTTAATGGTATCTTCTGATTAATGGAAATTCTATTTTTAACATAGTCCCAGTTTACCAATTTTGTTCCTTTGTTGTGAGAAAAGGAGAAGTTTTGTTTAAAAAAAAATTTTTTGCCTGCCCATGATCATGAAGATACTCTGATGTTTTCTAGAACCTTATTGTTTGTCTTATGTTAGGATCATCAGTTTATCTAGAATTTACTTTTACATTTGGAATGAGATGGAGATAAAGATTACTTTGTTTTTATAAGTATATTCCCTTGGTTCCACACTTTTTGTATATTTTTTAAAAGATTTGTTTTTATGAAAGGCACAATTACAGAGAGAGAGACAGGAAGGTCTTTCATCCTGTGGTTCACTGCCTAAATAGCTGCAGTGGCTAGGGCTGGGCCGATTCAAAGCCAAGAGCCAGAGTCTCCCACATGAGTGCCAGGGGCCTAATGACTTGAGCCATTGTCCGCTGCTTTGTCTCTGCTATTTTCCCAGGCCATGAGCAGAGAGCTGGATTTAAGTGGAGCAGCTGGGACACGAACTGATGTCCAAATGGAATGGGAGAGCCACAGAGTGGAGAATTAGCATGCTGTACCACCTTGCCAACCCCCATAATGTGTTTGTTATATATGTAGAATTTTGAGATTTTTTTGCAATGAAGAGAGGTGGATCATAATTTTCCTTTCTTCTAATATTGTTGTCAATGCCTCAGCCTACGTAAGCTACAATAGTTTAGGTAACATTGGTGTAATTTCTTTTTTAGTGTTTGGAAGATCCCTTTATGAGAAAATTCTTTACTTTCAGATTTAATGTTTATGAGATAAGAGGTTACTAAGATTTCTAGTTATTTCTTCAGTTTTGATAAATTGTGCTTTTCTAGGAATTCTTTGTTCCATCTGAATTTTCATTGACAAAAATGTTATTGACTGAAAGCTGGGTATCTTGTTTGTAACATCCATAGCAATGCCCTGTTTGCATGCGTAATATTGGTAAATTATTTCTTTTTTCCCTTAAACAGTCTTGCTAGAATTCTATTATTAGTTTTTGTTTGTTTGTTTGTTTGTTTGTTTGTTTTAAAGATTTATTATTATTGGAAAGCCGGATATACAGAGAGGAGGAGAGACAGAGATCTTCCATCCGATGTTTCACTCCCCAAGTGAGCCACAACAGGCCGGTGCGCGTGGGTGCAGGGTCCCAAGGCTTTGGGCCATCCTCCACTGCTTTCCCAGGCCACAAGCAGGGAGCTGGATGGGAAGTGGAGCTGCCGGGATTAGAACCGGCGCCCATATGGGATCCCGGGGCTTTCAAGGCGAGGACTTTAGCTGCTAGGCCACGCCACCGGGCCCTATTAGTTTTTTTTTTTTTAAGATTTATTTATTTTTTATTGGAAAGTCAAATATACAAAGAGCAAGAGAGGCAGAGAGGAAGATCTTCTGTTCTTTGATTAATTCCGCAAGTGGCCCCAATGGCCAGAGCTGCGCCAATCCAAAGCCAGGAACCCTGAACTTCCTCTGGGTCTGCCATGCGGGTGCAAGGTCTCAAGGCCTTGGACCATCCTCCACTGCTTTCCCAGGCCACTAGCAGGGACCTGGATGGGAAGTAGGGCTGCCGGGATTAGAACCGGTACCCTTATGGGATCCCTGCATGTTCAGGACAAGGACTTTAGCGGCTAGACTATTGTGCCGGGCCCTATATTGTTAATCTTTTAAAGAACCAAATTTTGGTTTTCTTATTTACTAATGTGCATTTTTTAAATGTCATTCATACCATTTCATACCCCTGTTGCTTTTTTTTTTAACCGTTTTTATTTATTTATTTATGAGAGAGCAAGACAGCTCACAGGGAGCTCCCACTACTGATTCATTCCATCACAACAGCAGCAAATGGGAACCTGACCTCATTCCATATCTCCCACATGGGTGGCAGGAACTCACCATTTTGAGCAGTCCCTGCCATCTCCCAGGGTCAGCATGGCAGGAAACTGAAATCAGGAGCAAGAGCCAAGCAGTGAACCCAGGCACCCCGGGGTAGAAAATGAGCAACCTATCTAGTGGCTTAGCCACTATACTGCATACATGCCTACCTCTGCGTTGAACAGTTCTTTATCTAATTTATTGAAATAGATATGTTCATTGTGATTTTTTTTTAATTCATTAATTACGTTGTATTATGTGACACAGTTTCATAGGTACTTGGGTTCTCCCTACCCCTCCCCACACCCTCCCACCATGGGTTCATTGTGTTTTTTAAAGGTTTTATTTATTTGAAAGGCAAAGTTACAGAGAGAGAGAAAGAGGGAGAGGTCTTCTGTCCACTCAATCACTCCTCAAATGGCCATAATTCCCAGAGCTGGATCGGTCTGAAGCCTGGGCTGAGATAGCTTCTTCCAGTTTTCCCACATAGGTGCAGGGACCCAAGCACTTGGGCTGTCCTCTGCTGCTTTCTCAGGCACCTTAGCAGGAAGTTGGATCAGAGGTGGAACAGCCAAGCCTTGATGCAGGCGCTGTAGGCAGAGACTAATTCAGCCTTACTATAGCACTGGCCCAAAACCTTTTCTATAAGAATGCTTTGTAAGGAGCCTCACTGTAATGAAACAGTTGAGCATTCCTCCTTCTCTTCTGTTGTGTCTGGCATTCAGAGCACCTGCTTCTCCAGCTCAGGAGCCAGAACTCTCTCAGCTCCCAGGGTAATCAATAATGATAACAAGGACTTTTCGGCTCTGTTATACTTTTTTATTTTAAAGCTATTTCCACATATTAGCAATCTAGTGATCAAGAATAAGCATTTAGGATTTTTTATTTTACTCAAGTGGAAACTGGAGCACACACAGAAGAAGTTATGTAACTTACTAGAGTAACACAACCAGGTGGGTCACCCCTTCAGGGAATAGTGTTTACAGCGGTTCTGGCCCGGGGAATACATCCTTACCGTCATTGGAGCTTTAAAACAAAACACATCCAACGCTCATTCTTGGAGAGCTCATCTGTCTGGTAAGGAACTGAGCATCAGCTGGCATTTATTTATTGTTGTTTTTCAAGTTCCACAGAATTTTTGTAGGCAGCCCTCTGACAATGGAGCTACAAATCCGTTGCATACCTTCTACACCTGTGCTACAGATTAGCAGAAATTATAGAAGCTGGAGGTTGAGTTTGTTTCTCTACTGCATATGATGGTTTTGAGGCTAACTGTTTAATGCTCTAGTGTATACCTAAGCTTCAGTTGGCATTAGCCAGGAACATTATAATATTGAAATTAATGGTCTTTAAGAGTACTACTACCAGAATTTTTCTTTGTCTAGAGACCTTCAGAAAGGAGATACTGAATTTTTAAAGTCAAATATTCTATATGTTAGCATCAGATCTTATAATAGCTAACAATGTGTTAACAGAACTAAAGACCCAGAACATCATAAAAAGTAATCACTATTGGGCCCGGCGTGGTGGCCTAATGGCTAAAGTCCTCGCCTTGAACGCTCTGGAATCCCATATGGACTGCAGTTCTAATCCCGGCAGCTCCACTTCCCATCCAGCTCCCTGCTTGTGGCCTGGAAAAGCAGCCGAGGATGCCCCAAAGCCTTGGGAATCTGCACCCGTGTGGGAGACCCAGAGGAAGAAGTTCCTGGCTCCTGGCTCCTGGCTCCTGGCTCCTGGTTCCTGGGTTTGGATAGGCACAGTACTGGCCAGTGCGCTCACTTCGGGAGTGAAACATCAGATGGAAGATCTTCCTCTCTGTCTCTCCTCCTCTCTGTATATCTGACTTTACAATAAAAATTAAAAAAAATCTTAAAAGAAAAAGCAATCACTATTTCAAAACCAAATATATTTAAAAGCATTGAATTATATACTTTGAATGAATTATAAGATATTAATTATAACTCAATAAAAATGTTTAAAAAACACATGGTAATTGCCATTATAGTCTATTGGGATCCATATTCTACATTCTTCCTTCTGAGAAAATGAAAGAAGTTTGCCTCTTTCCATGATTCCCAGATGATCTTTCATTTGAATTGTGTATCAGTGTATGCAAAATTAACTTTACCCAACACACTGTTGAAATGATATTAATCTAGAATGGAAGAAATAAGGACTTAAGTATGACATTAATTGTTATTAATATTTAAAGTTGACAAAGAATTTTATACACATTGAATATCCCATCTTCAACTATCCTAAGGATTAATAGCTTCCTCATTTTACAAATGATGAAATTTTTTTTTAAAGATTTATTCATTTTATTACAGCCAGATATACACAGAGGAGGAGAGACAGAGAGGAAGATCTTCCGTCCGATGTTTCACTCCCCAAGTGAGCCGCAACAGGCTGGTGCGCGCCGATCCGATGCCGGGAACCTGGAAACTCTTCCAGGTCTCCCACACGGGTGCAGGGTCCCAATGCATTGGGTCGTCCTCAACTGCTTTCCCAGGCCACAAGCAGGGAGCTGGATGGGAAGTGGAGCTGCCGGGATTAGAACCGGAGCCCATATGGGATCCCGGGGCTTTCAAGGCGAGGACTTTGGCTGCTAGGCCATGCCACTGGGCCCACAAATGATGAAATTAAAGTTTCCACAATTAAGCTCTCTGCCTAGATCACACTGACATGGTGATTAGGGTAAACCTTTTGGCTTTTGTCTCTGTCCCATGCTGCCTTTCACGGTTAAGGATTCTTATAATAATGTTACTATTTTTTGAGTTTTGAACTCTGTTTGCTCCTGTTTCCAACTGCAGATTTCTACACTTGTGCCTACTTTCCCACATACAGTACAGATTGCCAAAGCTAGGAATACCAAAGACATAAATTATTTGGCTCTGCAATATTAGCATTGGATTAAAACCAAATGCAAATGGCAAAATAACACATGGTGAAAGCATGGGCTGTGTTTCTATGATGCCAGGCAGAGTTGAATTAATTCTTTGAGAGGAGGTGTGAATACACATGTATAATGATACTTTAGCACAACTGTGAGCAAAATATTTTGTCATAATCCCCTGTGTTGTTAGTTTTCATCCCATCTGCCATTTTTGCTTTGACTGGCTGAAATTACCCCTGGGTGGCAGGAACTAACAAGCGACCACATATCTTTCATTGGAAAGTGGATTCTTACACTTCCACTATTTTCCCCATGCACATTCTGAAAAATTGTTTCCCTCTGTGGAGATATTATAGGTTACTTTTCTTGATTTTGTGTGTAAGAAGCAGTTATGAATTTCAGTAGTTCTTTTGATCTGTTTGAGTCAAGAGATTCCTTTTTTCCACTTAATCTTTATATCTTACCAATCTAAATGTATTGATAAATTATGTTTACTATAGTTAGCATAAAAAGTTAGAAAAACATGCAATAAAAATGGCAAAGATTTTTTTTTTTTTTTTGAGATGCAGAGAAACAGGTAAAGGGAAAGACAAACAGAGCACTCTTGTCATTCCTTAAATGCCCACGATAGCTAGGGCTGGCCAGGTGGAAGCTGGGAGCCCAGTATTCAATCAGGTCTCTCATGGTAATGGCAGGGGCCCAGCCCCTTGACCCATCACTGCTGCTTTCAGAACTTTTATTATCAGAAAACTGGCATCAGAATCAGAACTTAAGCCCAGTCATTCTGATGCTAAGCAAGGGCATCCGACCACTCAGCCAAATAGCCACTGCACAAAATTTAAAGATATGCAAGGGGGCTAGTGCCATGTCATTGCAAGTGAAGCCTCCACCTGTGGTACTGGCATCCCTTAGGAGTACCAGTTTGAGTCCCAGCTGCTATACTTCTGGGCCAGCTCCCTGCTGGTGTGCCAAGTGCTTGGGTGCCCAATAGCCATATATGAGATCTAGAGGAGGCTGCAGGCTTCCAGCTTCAGACTGGTGCTGCTGTGTCCATTTTGGCCATTTGGATTTGAACCAGTACATGAAAGATCCCTCTCTGTCTCTACTTCTCTCTTGGTAAATCTACCTTTCAAATAAAACTAAATTTTAAAAAGCTTTGCAAGAAGAATAATTCAAGTTCAGCCATCTCTTTTCATGAAGGTTCATGATCTGTTCCTAGATATATTAAACCATGCAGGAAAACACCTTCATTCCTAGACAATATAGGATGAGTGAAATCTGTTAACATATTTTAAAAGAGAATGTGAAAAATTAAATATAAAAATCACAAAAAAAGAGCAAGTGAGTAGTTGCTCTGAAATAAGCTATATAAAGCTTAGATACCAGAAAAAAACAATTAAATCTTTGAAAAGGTGAGGCTTGGGCCTGGTGTGATGGCCCAGTGGCTAAATCCTCACCTTGCAAACACCAGGATCCCATTTGGGTGCTGGTTCGTGCCCTGGCTGCTCCACTTCCCATACAGCTTGTGGCCTGGGAAAGCAATAGAAGATGGTCTGAGACCTTGGGACCCTGCATCCATGTGGGAGACCCAGCAGAAGCTCCTGGCTCCTGGCTTCAGATCACCTCAGCTCCAGCTGTTGTGGCCACTTGGGGAGTGAACCAGCAGATGGAAGATCTTTCTGTATCTCCTTCTCTCTGTGTATCTGCTTTTTCCAATAACAGAAGAAAAGGAAAGGTGAGACTTTTATTTTAAGCCCATTTTATTTATACTCACCTAAACAGCCTACAGAGCCTTTTTACCTAAATCAAAATTATCAACCTTAGCACCAGAGTGTCTGCATTATTAGATGCCAACATATCCTCTCTGTCTCTCTTTCCCGATTGTTACAACCAAATACATTTCTAGATAGTACTAAATGTTCTCTGGGAGTTAACCTTACTCCCAGTTGAGAACATTGCTCTAAATATTTTAGAGATAGAAGTGTAATAAAAATTATTAAAACTGGGAAAGAATAGAACAGAATGCAAAAGGTATTTTTGTTTTGTTTTAGAAACCAAAAGCCAGAGATGCTGAAATCATAATACTTTAAACATGATTTATTACTAAAGGGAAAGTGTCTGGTTCAGAGATTTGCCCTTACAAGCACCAAATGTATATAGTGTGTGTCAGAAGAGCCATTTATCAAATTGTTTTGTAATGATTCCAAGAAGACTTCACAGAAGAAACTAGACTGAATTCCTCTTTCCTGCAGTTACTTTAGGTTCCTGAAATCACCAAAAAATGAATGGTTCTTTATTTTGATAAAAGTTCAGGGAAAAAAAATTTAATTAACTTTTGTTTTCTTCCAAAGACTGCACAGTGAGTTTTTTAAACTGGCAGATGACCAACAGGTTTTCAGTTTCTTTTTCTTTGATCTTTTTCCTCCTGTACTCGGCATTTATGGAACATGATGAACACGTCTGTTAACACATTTTAAAAGAGATTCACTTTTTTATATTTGAAAGAGAGAACTCCCATCTGTTGGTTCACTCCCCAGATGCCTCCAGTGACTGGGACTGAGGTGTTCCTATATGGACTGAGGGGTCCCAGAACACACCCTATCCACGATGCCTAATGTCTGCCCTCAGTCAGCACAGCTTAGCTTTTCTATTAAGTATACTTTGTTACTGACAGTTACAGATCACAAACCATTTACTATCTTACCCACTGTAACGTTCCTGTGTGTCCTGGATTCAGTTACTTTGTCTGATGACTTTAAAGTAATACAGTGGCCCTTGCCTTCATTTACTCTTCCCTTTCTCATGTAGCAGCAGCCGCAGACTCAGCAGACCGGAGTCCTCGGCCCACCTCCGCACCAGCCATTGCTCAGAGTCAGGTGTCAGAAGGCAGTGTCCCAGCAGCACCTGTCAAAAAGGCAGCACAGAAGGAGACAGTGACAGTGGAGGTGAAAAGGGAAGAAGAACCACCCGAACAAGCTGAGCCAGAGCCCACGGAAGCTTGGAAGGTATGTCCTGAGTCCAAATATCCAGCTAATGCACTCTCCTAGTTAGAGGTCTTAACTCCTTGAATAGGACACTTCTGAAGCAAGTGATTCCTATAGAATCCTAACAAAATTCTTTCTTCCTCATAAATAAAGAAGGTATCTCCCAAGAACCTATAAAATGTTTTCATAAAATTATGGAGCATTTCTATGTAATTAAGACTATGAAGTATCCCAGAAGTTGTCATGTGATTCATACCTGGACCCAAATAAGTATTTTTAAATGGACTTATAAAACACATCAGCATGATGGTCACCTGCTTTTTTTTTTTTTTGGATCACCTGCTTTTTAAAATCCTTTCTACTTTCCTACTCATGCAGAAGGAATCTCTAAATTGCATTTTAAAATGTAATTTAATTTTCTTCCAATAGATGGTTGCACAGTGTTTCCAAAGAACAAGTATTACATAAGGCATATCTAGGAGAGATTGTTAAAATCTTAACTAGCTTTGCAAGAAAATGAAGATCCATTTTTTTAGGAGAGTTTAATGCTGCTGAGTTGTTCACGATTCTGAGTTGATTGTACAGAATGATGGCACTGTGTTGGAAAATCACCAGTTTAATTAACAGGTTTCTCAGGAGTCACATTAACAGGATTGCTTTTATGTGTTGAAAAGCTTTTAAAACACATTTAAGCAATGTTGGAGTTGAGGTGTTAAATCATATTTATTGGAATAGATACTCATACAGGTCTCACTGTTTCCACTGAAAATTACAAGAAACAGTCTTCTGTAACATTTTTGTATGTGCATTAAGAAATTTAAGACCGTGTAAGACTTTAGGAAGTGCCCTTGGCAGATGGACTCATCTGGTTCCTTTGGAGTCCGATCAATACCTGGTTTCTAGAGCAATGGACAGTCTAGCTTTGTTTGATGGTGTTTGTGTTGAGATGAGCCTGAAAACCCTGTCTGATAATCTATAATTTAATAGTAGTAGCAGAATAAAGGGTGACTGGGTAAATTTAAATGTAACAGTTACAAAGTAATCATAGCAGGTACCTGCACTTGATCTTAGCCTAAAGGCTGAGAAGCAGTTATAGCAGTAACCTAAAGCAGCATTTACTGTGTCAAGCAAGAGTAGTTAATGAAGTAGCTTTGTGATTGTGTAAATTTCATCCTCTATATATTTGATGCCAGATAGCTTTAAAAAAAAGTTTTATTTATTCATCTGAAAGCCAGAGTTACAGGGAGAGTATGAGACAGAAAGAGAAATCTTCCATCTGCTGGTTCAGTCCCCACATGGCTATAATGGCTGACGCTGGACCAGCTAGCCTCCCTCGGGGTCTCCCTCATGCGCAGGGCCGTCCTCTGCTGCTTTCCCAGATGTGTAACCAGGGGCTGGATTGGAAATGGAACAGCTGGAACTCAAGCTGGCATTCTGACATGGAGTATAAACAGTAGCCTGGAGAAAGTTTGCTGTGTATCTTGGATCTGTTTGACAAGATGTGTTTTGTATATGTGAGGGTAGTTACCTCTGCCCTAACTATATCCTGAATCTTGTTCTCTCTTAGGGGTGTACCACTGTTGCCACTTGCCCTCTAAAGCTTAAGCAGACGCTCTCAGTTCCCTGCTGTAGGATTGCTAAGGATCCAAACCAAAAAGAAGTCAAATAATTTAAAGCTGTTATTTGCTAAGTGTATTTAATTCTGTGGAGGCATTATTTCCATTTTATCAATAAGAAGACTTAAGTTCAGAGGGATAAAATAACTTGTTTACAGCCAGAGGGCAAATATACTAGGATCCAGAGCAAAAATATCCCAGAGTATTCATTACTCCTGGTATTGGAAGTGCTGTAGCTGGATATGCTTGTGATCTGACAGCATCACAAAATTTAATATTTCAGTTTTACATAACATAGCATAATGACATTGTCCTCAAAAGTAATGCTACATTGTGTGATTAGAAAAGATTATGTCAAAACCTGCAGATTGGGAGCAGTCTTTTAGCCTCACAGTTATAATGCCAGTCAGTATGCCTATGTTCCATATCAGAATGATTACGGATCAAGCTGAATCGGGCCCCTACATCAGCTTCCCTCGGAGACAGTGGTGACAGTTCAAGTCATTGAGGTCCTGCCTGAATGGAGTTCCATGCTCAGCTTTGGTCCTGCATAGATTTGAGGAGTTAACCATCAGATGGGAGCTCTGGTTATCTGCCTGACTCTGCCTCCCAAAGAAGCTTACAAAAACCCCCACAGATTAATAGTATTTCAAGTTGGTTAATTTAACTCTTAATTAAAAGCTGTTACTGGAACCTCTAGCGTTTTAGGCATCACTCATTCCATTATGCTTCCTCCTAATACTTTAGGTTTTTTAAATATTGCATTGTCTCTATGTGGTAGTACCATCACTAGAGTGTTTCAAAGCTAGGTGGGAGACGTCTGGCTTATCTCTTCCTGTCTGTTTAAGATGAATTTTGCACTTTCACCAAGTGCAAGGGCGCCACCTCCCCAGAGAGGATATTGCAGCATGTGGAATGCTGCATCTGAGGCCTGTATGAGCTCTGGAAATTATTGCATGCATCGTAACAATTTGGATTAGGATTATTCTGATGTTTTGTTGTATAGTAAACTGAGGGTAAAATTGCTTTCTTAAATTGATCAACTAACAAAATCCTTTGTGTTACCTGTCTTGTGTCATGTGTGGCATGTTATGTCTATGTTTTAACTCTGAAGATTTTCTTTTTACTCTGTTATATATATTATTAATTGATGCTGTTATTTGTAAATTTATCTTTAAATATTGTTTAAAGTACTTCCAGATCATCAAAAAAAACCAAGAACATATAACGATAGCATTAAATAACTTATTATTTTAATGAATATTTTTATAAATTAATGTAAATTTTTTTCATCAATAAGAATAATTGCCTTTTCTTTTTTTGATAGTTTGGATATCTGTATTTGCCTCTCCAGCCTTGAAAACGTGATGGTGATCTCACAGAGTGCTATTGAGAATAGAGTCCTACCCTGTAATACCCACCATCAAACTGCATCATGATAACTACCCATCCGCATGTTACACAGCCAGCTTAAGGGTGTGGCTTATTTGGAAACACTGCTACTCGCAGACACTTATTAACCTGAAATGTTTCTACCACTTTATTTCTTAAATGTAGGTGGAAAAAACCCACATCGAGGTCACAGTCCCCACCTCAAGTGGTGAACAAACACAGGTTTGTGCCAATAGCCACTTGTTCCTTTCCCCTCCTCAACACCCCTCAGATTTTTCTTCTCCCTCACTCCCCCTTCTTAAAAAAACTTACAAAATGAAGGTTCAAACTAACTTCAGTGAGCCAACATTTTATCATTTTTCTTTCTTTTTTTTAATTATGGCAAAACAGAAGGTTGCAGAAAAAAATGAAGATCTGATAAGAATGAGGAAGGTTAGCCATCTTTCACTTCCACAAAACTACATTGGCATTTCATCCATGTTGACTTAGAGTGCGTTAAAAAGACAGTGATCCATTCTTTCATTGGTTTCTCTTAATCAGAAGTTACTTTGAAGTAGCATACATGTGTTTATATATGCATATGTATGTGTATGCCAAATAAAGTATAATCCTATTCTACAAATTGAGATTTTATTAAAAGAAATATTCCTTCAGGAAAATATCCTTCCTGAACAAAATGAGATAATGAATGGAGTCAACTCTATTCATTACATTTGAACTTTACAAAAACTATTTCACAATAGCATATTCTTGGAATCACTGACACCATTTTATGTGCATTCACTGTGAAACCATCATAGCAACACCACCAATATTGTCAGTACTGTGGGTTGACTGCTCTGTGCCTCATTCTTCCAAATTATAGAAAGGAATGAATCAGTTCTTACTAAATATCTTTATCAGCTGATCATGTGTAAAATGCTTTAGATCTTTCTTATAAAAAGGTATTAGAAATTGAGGCACTGCAGTATTACTAAGCATGATGTGTATCTGAATGCTAGATGATGTTTCTGAAGTATTTTTCGTTATGTGGTGCATGGAGTCACATATTTTTAAAGTCATATTTTTGAGATAACTCTCAAGCAGTTCAATTTCAAAATGATCCTGCAGCAGCCTGTTACGTAAGAAGCCAATGAAGCCAGGAGCACTGTCTATTGAAATAACATCATCATGTCCTTCATCATCCATACACAAGGCCATCCATTTGCTAACAGTGATCTTGTTCTCTGTATGTCCTTGTGGTTCTGTGACCGTTTCATGTTGGCGTATGCTGTGCTGCAGACATTTGATTTTAAATATTTTTGGTTTGCCAGTTTGCAGTTTTTTCCCGCAAGAACAACATTTTAATTTTTTATGCTTTTCTTTCCCCCCCTTTCATTTTCACAGAAAAAGAGAGAGAGACTAGATGGTGAAAACATTTATATCAGACATAGCAATTTAATGTTGGAGGTTTGTATGAACTTGAACTGGAATCTTCTGCATTCCTTGCTGCTCCCCTTTTTCTTCATTCTATGCTATGTTTGGTTTTGCATGCCATTGCATGAGACAATTTTAGGTTTAAAATGCTTTTGCATGTTGGTAGACATGAAAATACGCAACCATTTCTCTCTCTGGTTCTTTTTAGTTTCCATCTCTCATACTTATAAAATATATGATTGGGACTGCCCCTGCCCTGCACGGTTCCATTGTTTCAACCACTTTTAGGAAGTTCTGCATCACTACTAAAACTGGCTTGACTCTTCCAAGTAAATTGGCTTCAACATGTTCAAAGAAGCAAATTTGCACTATTTTTTTTTCATCTTAATGAACTGAGAGAATGTGAAAAAATCGGAAAAATGAGCATAATTCAAACTGGATTTGAAATATTGGAGGTAACAGAAAACAACAGAAGGATGGTCGGGGAACCAAAGCATGATCCTAGGAGGAAACAGGATTGCGTAGCATTTAATGAGTAGTTACTATTGATACAAGGCAGCCTTATGGTGCAGACTATGAAGATGGATTATTATTTTTAAATATGAGAAAATTGAAGCTTAGTGAAATTATCATGTCCCCATGATCACAGAACTAGTAAATTGGAAAAGCTAGTACACATCACCTAAATGGTAGGGTCACATTAGATAGGGAAATATAAAATTAATTAGAGAATTAAAGAACCCTGAGAAAAAAAATTGCAAGAACCTGGAGTTATGCATATGTAATTATAGAAGTTACATAGGAAATAAACAGTGTGTTATGTTTACACAGAAGATCTACTCTAAATAAAATGTTCAAGGAAGGTCTCTCTAAAAAGGTAAGTTTTTAGCTGAGACCTGAAAGATCAGCACAGATGAAATGTGGTAAATATTAAACCGAAAATTTAAAGGAGCTTTTTAAAATTGATCCCTGGTTTAATAAACGGCATCAAATCATAGCTTAACCTCATCTTTGCTATTTTGAGGATCTGCTGTGCATAAAGTAGTTTGATCAAAGTAATCAAAATTATAGAAAAGGAATAAAAATTATGGCCAGTCTTTACTAAACATAACTGCATAGTGGGCACAATGCCAGTATTTTAATGCATTTGTCTCATGTGACATGAATTTTTCCAGGCCCCTTGGATACTTCAGGTTTAGTAACTGTATCTCTTTGTTTTAACCCATATCCGAAACCAGGCCTGAATAATTCCATCTCCAGAGATTAAGGAGGACAGCTGATGTCAGTTGACCTCTTGCACTTGGCCATGTAGCATCTCCTACTTCTAATCATGTACACAGCCTTCCTGACTAATCCATCTTCACCTGGAACCTACAGTACCAATCATATATTTTTTGATTCATGAGGTGTGTTACGGCTTCTGAAACTCACAAATGCCTTTGTATCGTGTGGTGTGGTGTGTATGTGGTTTTTTTTCTCCCAGCATTTCATTGACAGCCATGAGAGGGAATCTCTAATGAAGTGTGTGTTTGAAAACTAAAATTACTAACTGACTTATATAAAAGCTTTTTTATAATGAGTATTTTGTTTGATTGCTGCTAAAATTCTAAGATGGTAAACATTAGTGTCTAATCTGAATACAGCCAAGAAGATTGGACTGCCATTCTATAGTTGCTATAAAAAAAAGTGTTTGTTTCCTCTCCCCCCAACTAAAGACATTCTTTCAAGTTATCTGTCACTCTAGCAGGATTCCTGCCCTGCCCCGCCTTAAAACATCCCTTCTCTCCCCTTCTTCTCCACCCCCACTAATGCTTTGTTCTGGCATAAATAAGGTCGAGTTCATTTTTAGATCTACCGCCTCCTCCTCCATCTCCCAGAGAGAACCTGTAGCGATAGCAAGTGTCTATGACAAATTCTATTTGGAACAGGTCCCTTTGAGATCTTAATTTTATTCTGTGCCCCCACAGGTTTCCAACAAAGACAGCTAAGAAGGATGGAGAAAATTTCCTCAGAAGCTCCAAGTTTTATTGAAACATGTCTTAGGTTCCAAGCCAGTCAATTATAACTAGGCAAGATATCTTCATTCTCTTCCACATTACGAGAAGAACTCAAAAGAGAGTTACTTGGTTTCACCATAGCTTTTCTTGCTCCGTTCACACTTTTAACCCTCTGCAGTGTGCTAAATCTTGGTCCAAGGAGGTTTAATTTCCAGTCAGGAGCTGGGCCACAGGTTGTTGCATAACTGTGGGTCTTAGCTGTTTGCTCCCAAACTTGAGTCTGCAAGTGAGCTAGAAAATATGCCCATTTTGCTTTCAGCTTACACAAAAATGTAAACTTGTTTCCCCATGGTGAAACCCTTAAACTTAAAGTACTTTTCATCCCAACAAACCAGAGATGCTCTTATGGGAGAGATATAACATTGCTTGTTTAGGGGTTAGTTTTTTCTTTAGTGTTAAAGCAAGTATACATGGTTCAGTCCTGCAAAAAATAAAGCATAGAGTAATAACTGCATTTTCTGTAGGAATGCCCACAGAATTAAGTTGTTATATGTCTTACTTGTTCTTTTCCCTATGCAATTTTCCCTTTGGTGTTCCTTTTGAAACACTTTTATTTAGTTGAAGCACATATTACCCTCGTTAAAAAACTTAATTTTTATTTAAATCATTTCTAAAGGTTTTCACCCCATCCCAGACTAGACTGTTTCTGACAGAGCTAAGAAAAAAAGACTAAAATTCATATAGCATATTAGGAAATATATTTACCATTATGCTTTTCTTGAATGCAGAGCTGCCTTTATACATAGTAAACATTTCTTTTGTAGTCATAAAACAATAAGCTGCACATATTTTGATCCCAAGCATAGATCTTTTTGAGTTTAAGTACTATTGGATTAGGAACTTTAGGGTTTTGTCTTCAAGTTATATCTGCCAGACTATTTTTTGGTTAAGTCTCCTTTTTGAATGTTGTTCTTTACCTCTTTTCTTACAAGCCTGAATATTACTTCTAGCCCATGCTTTGTTAACCATAGATTTGATCATTTTTCCTTGGAATATCCTCTTTAAGAGCCTGCCCCTAGCTCTAAGAACCCAGTATTCAAATCTGTTGGAACAATAGAATTATTTTACACTGTCAAGCAGACATTACCAAGCATTTGCTGAACTGTTGTTAACTCATTCCCAATCCATAGAAAGAATATCCCTATTTTGGTTTATATTGAGGGGTGGAGTAAAGCTGCTAAAAGCTAGAAAGTCTAAGGCTTTTAGCTTGTGTTGATAGTACTAACAGCAGCAACACATTCCATTGAATTACATTTCCCAGAGTAATTGTGCAGGTAGTAACAATCTGCTTTAACTGTGAACTTTAGTAGTACATTCCTATATCCCCCCAAAAAGGTCTGTTGCTGCTTGTCAACAAGCAAAGGCAGCCATCTTGTATAGAGAAGCAAAGCTATCTCCAGGTTGAAATAGAATGGTAATTGTGTAGTTACAACTCACCAAGGAATAACGACCAAGAGTGGAAGTTGAATCTTCCACTGAATAGTTTATCTATTGCTATCTCCATCCTGCCTGAGATCAATCTAAATCATTTTCTGTCCAGCTGAGTTAGAGGATTACCTTCTCGGGATGAGGAGTTGGAGATCTGGTACTTCACCATTTTAGAAGTTATGAAGTGAAGAAGCAAGCTTTGTATGGGTTACGTGACTGCTAAGAGCTGTGAGATTGTGACGCTTCACTGCTTCTGAGCAGAGCACCTTGTTTTAATAAAAAATCAAACAAATATACTGTGCTGTATATTTACAATTTGAATGCAGTTTGTGGACTAGTCACATTTATTCCGGATATGGTGCATTTTCTACCAGTGCCCAGCCTCTGATGGGTTGCCCTTTGTGTGTTTTCTGTTCTGATCATTTACTGGTTTGCATCTTTGTGCTTCCAATCATAGGATTTAGATAAGAGTCAAGAAGAGATCAAAAAGCATCATGCCAGCATCAGTGAGCTGAAAAAGAACTTCATGGAATCTGTACCAGAACCACGACCTAGCGAATGGGATAAGCGCTTATCAACTCATTCCCCTTTCCGAACTCTGAACATCAATGGGCAAGTCCCTACAGGAGAAGGAGTGAGTATTTTGTCTACGTGACCAAATGTGAGACTGAATGGAATAAATGTTTTTGTGTAGTAATGTTTTGCATCTGAAAGTTCAGAGTTGAAATGCAGCTTTGGTATCGTACCAATTCACAACAGCTTTAAGACATTCATAATCAAACAGATTTTTTTTTAGGTCATGGAGGCTTCCCAGCCTAATGATGGGAGCCACTTACAGTTCTCAGTCATGACTGGGCTCTAAGGACACTCTGAGCCGCAGCCTTCTGGTCTAGTGTGTGTTTATAACTTGGCCAGAAACCAATAGAACTTTGTTTATGGTCAAACTGTGCCTTCCAGGACCAGAAAGTTTACTAAATTTAGTAAGACCAAAATTGGAAAAGGTTAGTTAGCATTTTCTGAAAAACCTTATTTGAATATTTGCACAACTTAGAAATGTCTGAGACGGTTACTCACAATTATATAACAAACCACTAACCAACCTAGAGAATGCAGAATATCAAGTATTAGTACATGCACTCTGATGTTAGAAAAAAATGATGGTTTATTTTTATCTTTATGAGTAATGCCAAACTTTTAATACACTGTTTTGTAAGATAGTCACAGAGCAGACCTGAGGTGTCTTTCAGTGATTTTTGTGGGGTTTTTTGTCACTGTTGTCATTACTTTAGCGATCCTATACATGTCAGTAAGTATGTTCAATGAAACTATCTTAAAAATTACCATGAACATAATCCACAAATCTTTATCTTTAGCCAATACGGTTAAATATTGATGCAAATGGTCACAGTGACTCAATGAATGATTATAATGATTTTTAAATTTTATGTTCATTTCTGCCCATACATGATAGTAGTTCTAGTTAAGAAAGGTGAAGTTTTGCCTTTATAATTTAAAAACTGATTGTATTTCCATTTTCAGAATTCTAGGTAGACTATTTAAATTTTTGTTCAGTTTCTGCAGCTGGAGAAAGTGATAAAACTAGTTGGCAAAGGGTATTTATTTTTTGAGTTCTTGCATTATTAAAATTGCTTAGCACTTCTCCGGGCAGAGTTAACTTAGTTTTCACAAATAATGCTGGACAACAGGCAGCTGTCTAGTTCCCAAGGTGATCAAATGCTATTCTTCCTATCCTCTCAGTCACCACTCCCTGAATAAAGGGACATTAGTTTTGTATTCTGAATCTAGATCATGTACCCAGTTACTCCGTCTTTTGGGTGAGCTCACTTTCCGTGTCAGTAATATATTTCATTCGGATTTGTATCTGGAAGTAAGAGTCCTCTTAGAGGGGCTGGGAGTCTTTGAGAGGTTATGGCTAATTCAGACCTAACTGAACAGTTCTGAATAAGTCCTTTAACTTGTCAAGTCGTATGTGGAGTGGCTGATCTTTAATTTCCTTATGAACTCCAAAATTCTTTAAGTCTATGACTTTGAAATATGCCTTGTTGATGTCTCCTCTGATTATTCCTACCTATTAGCAACGATTACATTTTCTGGAAGTTTTGTTTTTGTCTCTGTGTAAGTAACAAAAGATGCAAAACTATCTTGAAAAAATAACTTAGTACTCTCTTGGATAAAGCTGTTTAAATTTGAATCAGTTCCCATTTCCAGAAAACATTAGGCCTTTTAATAGAAATCATCTCAGGACCAGTTTTGGGAATGGTGATATCATTCCATGGATTTTAAAGAAATGACTTTTGTAAACTAAATTATCCCCTTGAGGAATACTAGAACAATTTTAGCTCTGTGTTTACATTTATTATCCCTATAAATGAATAATGGAATACCTAAGAATAGTACTGTGATGATCTTTCATGTTGGGAAAATTGCACATTGTGGCATTTCTTACCTTTTTTTTAAAATAAGAATTTGAATAATATTTTTGTTTTCTGGGGATACCCCTTCTACCTTTGACAGCATTGTTGCATGCAAGGCAACTGAATTTTGTGTAATTTGTGTATGGCCAGGTGAAGAAAACCTCTGTCCTTCCCTCGGAAAGAAAGGTTGGTGGGCCAGAGGTAAAGCTGCCATTATGACTTGTGCTTCTCAGTCAGACTTTGCTCTTGTCATGGCACTAAGCAGATAATCCCTCAGAATTGAAAGCAACTGCTACACGGTTTTAATTTTTTTCTTTTCTTTTTGGCTATCCTAGTCAATTCACACCCACCACCTTTTGGCCTAACATGTAACACTTCACGGCTGCAGCTTTTGCAGCTTTCAATTGGCTTATTTTGGCGCATGGCTGGTTGAAAAGCTGCATGCAGATGTAAATATGTATTCAGAGAGAAAACAAATTTAATTATACCCTATTCTTTTTATGTTGTCTTTCTTTCCCTCTATTTTGTTTTGAATATCATTATAATTTTGCATCCTTTCTTTTTCTTTTTTCCTTTTGCTGACCAGTCCCCTAGCTACTTTCTCCCTGATACATATCACTTAGGGGTGTGCAAAGAACCAGTTCTGAACTTCCAAACAGATCAGAGAAGACTAGCTCAACTGAGAGAACTCAAAGCCAGGTTTTTCCTTTCATAGATAACAGTTGTCTTGACTGTGAGTAGCAGAGTACAGAAATTGCAGAGAACGAAAAGCTTCTCCATTGAACAATTCCAAGAAAAGATTTTCCTTAAAAGTGTCAAAATTATTTCCTTGATGTAATGTATAAACATTCACCATGGTTGTTACTATTTTTTAATCATAACTCTGACAGAGATGGAAAGAGAATTTACCATTGTAGTGGGTACAGGGATTCTCTTTCTTCCTTTCTTTTTTTCTTTCTTTCTTTCTTTCTTGGTTTTTTGGTTAGGGGAGATTAGGCATTGAAGGTATAGTATAACTTTATACCTTTTGTTTTCTTTTGCACTTTTGCAGTCCTTAAAATATATGACTAAGATTTTTAATGCCTTGATCAAAATCTGAACTGTTGCAATTTTAAGCATATATGAAGAGATGTGAGGATTTCTTCTTCATGTTCTGCCATTCTTTTTATAATAAAAGCAACTTTTCTGATGGCAAGAAGAATGCTTCATCATTGGTCTTGCCCAACTGATTCGTCATTGGCAACACCAAAACAATGAAAAATGACCCCAAATTCAGGTGTGAATCTCCTCAGAGGTAGAATCTTACTGTAACTAGAGAGAGGCAGTGGCTCTTTAAATTTTGAGGAGTTCCGATAATATTCACTCATTCAAAGAATGATTCAAAAAACCCTACTGTTATGGAAACGTTGCCAGGATAAGTGGCTGAAGTCAAGTCAAACTTTTGCTTTAGCAAGGAGTGTCCAAAAGATCTCTCCAAATCCTTTGCACATCCCCAAGTATCATTTTTGAGCGTTTTTCCATCTGTCATTTTGTTCATCTTTCTCTGTCTTTCTTAATCTTCTACCGTGAAAGCAGACACAGGAACGTGCTCTGTTAGTACAGGGTGAAGAGAAAATTAAAAGGCAAGAGAGATCTACAGAAAGAGCCTTGCCCCAGCAAGAAAATGAAGAAACGCTTCCCAAGGTTTCTATTCCAATCCCTGAGGATCACAAGTCCCTCAGAAAGTGCCACCTCTACTCTAGTGCTTTTCCATCTCCTCGTATTCCTTTCATGATGTCTTTTCTCGTGGTCCTTGCATTAGCTGTTTGGTGGTTGGTCTTTCTGTGATCGGAAAACAGGGTGCGCATCTAAGATGTCAAGACTAAAACCGTGGAACTCTTGTCCTTGACTTCAGCTGTGTTATCTCCTGTATGATACTCTCTGGTAGTTCACTATTGCAGGGGAGCTCTTGTGATCATTTTTCTGTCAATAAAATGTTACGCTTTGTAGAGTGTATCTTGTGGTACACAAAAGAGAAGTAGTACATGGCCCAAGCCAGTGTGGCTGCATTGAAGTTTAGCCAATTTAGAACAATTAGACTTGAGCATTTGACAGGTTCATACTTTACCCCAAAAGCTTTGACTTCTCTCCTGCATGTTTTTCCCATTGACTGTTATAATGTCCACCTCTCCTGTGTCTCAGACTAACCAGGATACTCTCTGGGAACACTGACAGTATCCTTTCCTGTTCTGCAGTCATGTGTGTGGCATGGGCTCCAGCCGTAATTTAAGAAAAAAAAATCAACTTACCAACTTTTCAAAAGCCTTAAAATGATAATGTTTTAATCTACAAATCCATAACCATTCCTTTTCTTTGAATATCAAACCAGTAAATACAAAGGCCTTTTCTAGAAAAGGGCTTTTGACTTCTGTGGCCTTTTTCTGAGTATTTCTAAGCTGTTACAGGGACAGATAATTTTATCCTGCCTGGTTATAAAGAGATCTGCAAAGGCTAAATGCCATCTTCATGTAAGTAGAGATTGTTATGGTGAAAGAAAAGTGGTGCTGGTGTCCCTTAGCCTCCAGCCAGGGCTAGAATTTCCAGACTAGCTTTAACAGTTCTGGAAAACAGATTTAACCAAGATCTGTACATAAACAGACTCTTCACTGAATTAAAATCCAATGTCACTTCTTTATGGTGTAATTATATTGCCAGAAGCAATAGTTAACTGTTATGAAAAGCTTCACATATATGTTGATGTACTTTGTTTTCCTGATGCACTTCAGACCTGTTTATTCTTGCACTTGTGTTGAAATCTACTGTTTCTAATCAATAGCTTTGTGAACTAAAGTTCTGTTGTGACAAATATGTGTCCTCTGTTTGCATGTGGATTTATAAGGCTTCCCTTAAAGTGAATACGCGCGCTCTCCCTCTTGCGAACAGAATTCAAATGCCTAACTTGTTACTTTCTTACCTCAGGATTAATTATATCTTGCATGTCTCTTGTTTTTTTTTTTTTAATGGCATTTAACTGTACAAAAATGGATTGTTTTGGTTAGTATCTCTAATATTTGTTTTGAAATCTGAGTTTATACGGTTATCAAACTGAAATTGCATTGTGCTTTGCTTTACTTTTCAATGCTCTTCAGTTGCTCAAAATTCTAAAGCAAGACTTTTTGGTTTTGTAATGATGTTTTCTTAAGGTTAAGAAAAAAAGTAAAGGCAACAATCTTTTGTCCTTCAACCACTAGCAATATTGTTCTGGTACTTCCTGAAAATGGTTATTCCATCATCATAGACTTTCACAACAAATATATATGAAAAGAAGCAAAGACTGGTTTAAATTTGAAAATTTGGTGTGCATGAATATCTTTATATCACAGACCATGTCTGTTTATAGTAACTGTTGTGTTAATAAGCACATTTATTGATTCATTGGTAATTAGAAAAGAGAGACCTCAAATCAACCTGAAACATTGAAAAGCTGCAAGTGCTCCCCTTTATCTGTGAAATAGACATGCAAGAGCTTCCAATAATGGAGTAACAAACTATGCTATGGCATTGGTTAGATTATTTTAAATCTTTTTAAGCAATTAAAGGTGAGATCATCTTGGGATTTAATTTACTCTTTCATAAGTGTCTCATATTATATTTTCTGAGTTTCTAATTTGTATCCTTGTAGATTTTTTATAATGATTGTAAACTTTAAGTTAGTTTCACCTTATATTGGAGCTATTCCAAATCCATTAAAAGTATAAGCATCAGTAGTACCTTTCAGTTTTCTCAGTTTTCCTCAAAGTCCCAATATATGACCAAATGAGAGAACTTTTGTTGGTTTTTTTTTTAAAGATTTATTCATTTTATTACAGCCAGATATACACAGAGGAGGAGAGACAGAGAGCAAGATCTTCCGTCTGATGATTCACTCCCCAAGTGAGCCGCAACAGGCCGGTATGCGCCAATCCGATGCGGGGAACCTGGAACCTCTTCCAGGTCTCCCACGCGGTTGCAGGGTCCCAAAGCTTTGGGCTGTCTTCGACTGCTTTCCCAGGCCACAAGCAGGGAGCTGGATGGGAAGTGGAGCTGCCGGGATTAGAACCGGCGCCCATATGGGATCCCGGGGCTTTCAAGGCGAGGACTTTAGCTGCTAGGCCACGCCGCCGGGCCCAAGATTTTTTTTCTTTTGGAAAGTCAAATATACAGAGAGGAAGATCTTCCGTTCAATGATTCACTCCCCAAGTAGCTGCAATGGCCAGAGTTGAGCCAATCTGAAGCCAGGAGCCAGGAATTCTCACACAGGTGCAGTGTCCCAAGGCTTTGGGCCATCCTCCACTGCTTTCCCAGGCCACAAGCAGGGAGCTGGATGGGAAGTAGGGCCTCTGGGACATGAACTGATACCCATATAGGATCCCAGTACATGCAAGGTGAAGATTTTAGCTGCCTAGGCTACTTCACTGGGCCCAAGAGAACCTTTCTTTGAAAATGTTGACAGGAAAAAGATTAAGTGCTTCTACTGGAAAAGCTGACCAGTACAGCCTCAAAAGATGTACAAATTGTAATGATCAGAGAGAAAAACTACTGCTGGACATTCCAGCTTTGTGTTACCTGAAGTTAATGCTGCCTGTATTTGTAACGGAAGACTGTAACGTTCTGGTTTTCTTACCTCTCATTCAGTTCATAGTCCCAGAGGAAGAATCAAGTAACTGTGTACTGTATTTTAAATGTTGTTTGTTTATTTATTTAAATTTGACAGAGACATAAACAGAGATCTTCTGTCCACTTGTTCACTTCCAAAATTGCTACAATAGCTGGGTCTAGGCCAATCCAAAGCCAGGAGCCTGAAACTCAGTGCAGGTCTCCTACATGGATGGTAGAGCCCCAAGTATGTGATCCTCCAGGGCTTTGCATTAGCAGGAAGCTTGAAATAAGATGACGAGATGATGCTCAAACCCAGGTCCTCCAAAATGGGAAATGAACATCCCATGTGTGTCTCAACCACTATGCCAAATGTGCATTTTCTATATATTGTTTTTATTCTGCTTCAGCTTTTTTATGTCCAGTTGATTAAAAATAATGTGAGTTAAAGGAATCAATGCAGACCATTATAAAATCCTGGATTTTGGCCTTGGTTTTGCTGTTAATATTTTCTAGGATAACTACGAGATGTTCACTTAACCACCCAGTGGTGTTCAGATTTTTGTTTAGTAATGAGGAAATAAACCTATCTCATGAAAATGAGTCCGAACCATGTTGCTAAATCCAGAGGCTGTAGTAGTTGTCTGCATTTTGGTTTTTTGGAGGCTAGGAAGATGGAAATTAAACAATAGAATCACATTAGCTGCTTGGAATTTTTTTTGTTTCAAAGTAAACAAGTAGTTATGTTTATTTTCATCTACTCATTTTGGTATTTAACCAAACATTTAAAACTAAGTTTATATTTCCAGAGCCCAGTGTAATGGCTCAATTGGTTAATCCTCCTCTTGCAAGCAAAGAGAGCAAAAGAAGCTAGTGGCTTCAGATCTGCTCGGCTCCAGCTGTTGCAGCCATTTGAGGAGTGAACCAGCAGATGGAGGGTCTTTCTCTCTGCCTCCCCTTCTCTCTGTAAACCTGCCCTTCCAATAAAAATAAATAAATCCATATATACACAAAGCATTCCTACCCTTACTACATTCATTTTATCCACTGATGTGCTTAGAATGTCTGTGCTTGAAATTAAATCCAACATATCTTTTAGCCATTTTCTTTTTTAAAAGTTATTTATTTTTCATTTGAAAAGCAGATTTACAGAGAAAAGGAGATTCAGAGAGAAATATTTTCCATCCACTGGTTCACTCCCCAAAATGGCCATAACAGCCGAAACCTGGCTGATTCTAAGCCCAGAGCCTGGAGCTTCCTCTGGGTCTCCCACATGGGTGCAGAAACCCAATGACTTAGGCCATCATCTACTGCCTTTCCATGCCACAGGCAGGATGCTCGATGGAAAGTGGAGTAGCCAGGACATGAACTAGCCCCAATATGAGATGTTGGTATTACAAGGCATAGTATTAGCCTGTTGAACCACCATGCCGGCTTCTAACCATTTTCTTATGTGTCAATCCTTGAAATATGAAGGAGATTGCATTTGCATGGGTCAGTTTTGTTGCTTGTTTAACATCTTCAGATGTTGACAATTGACCTAGATTGGAAAGGGGTGATCTGTGAAGTAGATCTCCATTTGTCATCCTTGAAACTAAGATACTTCTTTCTATTAAAAACTACTATAGGGCCCGGCGGCGTGGCCTAGCAGCTAAAGTCCTCGCCTTGAAAGCCCCGGGATCCCATATGGGCGCCGGTTCTAATCCCAGCAGCTCCACTTCCCATCCAGCTCCCTGCTTGTGGCCTGGGAAAGCAGTCGAGGACGGCCCAAAGCTTTGGGACCCTGCAACCGCGTGGGAGACCTGGAAGAGGTTCCTGGTCCCGGCATCAGATTGGCGCGTACCGGCCTGTTGCGGCTCACTTGGGGAGTGAAACATCGGACGGAAGATCTTGCTCTCTGTCTCTCCTCCTCTGTGTATATCCGGCTTTCCAATAATAATATAATCTTTAAAAAAAAAACTACTATAAATTTTACCATAAAATATCTTTAGATATAAGCCAATTCGCTTTCTCCTACTCTCCTAAGTTACTTCTGCAGTACATCTTTAAAGACACAGTAGACATTAGGAATTCTCTTTGTTTTTAGAAGACATTACCAATCAAAGCTGATAGCTTATGCTTTACCCCGTGGACATATGTATTCAAAATAAAGCAGAAAAGTCTGAAATATCATGGGACATCTTGTTGTTGCTTTTGTGTTGGTATGCCAAGAGTTTTGAGTATAGTAAAAATATATGGAAAATTTCTAGCGTTGCCCTCCCCTATGTTCCTCATAGAAATTTTAGCATCACAGATATTTTTACAGCATTCTCCACAGCTTTGAGAAAGACTGTTATATTGAGTCTTTCATTCATAGAAATGTCATTTTTTTTTCATTACCCTTATACTTGCCCAGTTGTTTATACTTTTGGCACTAGAAACTAAAACATCCCATTATTCTCTCTCTTGCATATCTGCCTCTTCTGCACAGTGGACAGTATTAGTAAGGGTGTTTTCATTTGCTGCTGTTACCTTTAATGCTTTAGGATCCCTTTATACTACAGCAGCATATGATGCAAAAGAAATGTCTTGGTTCAGGGCTACAAAATGGCACCTGAAATGGTTACAAAGTAGGAAACCATATACAATTACGCTAGAAAAAAACGAGTGATGGCTATGATAAATAATTAAACATTAATGGGAGATTTAGTTAGAAATTGAAAGGCAAAAAGCAATCAGTTTATTATTTCCACAGAAAGAGAAATACAGGATAGAGCTGGCACCATGGTAGAGCGAGTTTAGCCTTTTCCGGCAATGCCAGCATCCCATATGTACAACAGTTCAGGTCTTAGCTATCTCACTTCCAGTGAGCTCCCTGCTAATGTTCCTGGGAAAGCAAGAGCGAATGGTCTAACTCCTTGGGTCTCTGCTACCCACACAGGAGATCTGGATCGATTTTTAGCCCCTGGCTTCATCCTCCATCAGTCCAATAGAGCCATTTGAGGATTAACCAGTACATAGAATGCCTCCCTCACTCTCCCCCTTAGTAACTCTGCCTTTTAAACAAATCACTTTATCTGGGCCCAGCACAATGACTAAATTGGCTAATTCTCCACTTGCAAGCATGGGGATTCCGTATGGGCACCACTTTGTGTCCTAGCTGCTCCACTTCCCATCCAGCTGCCTGCTTACAGCCTGGGAAAGCAGTAGAGATTGGCCCAAAGCCTTGGACCCTTCACCCTTGTGGGAGACCAGGAAGAAGCTCTTGGATTCAGATCAATTAAGCTCTGCCCATTCCAGCCATTTGGGAAGTGAACCATTAGATGGAAGATCTTTCTCTCTGTCTCTCCTTCTCTCTATAAATCTGCCTTTCCAATAAAAATTAATAAATCTTTTCAAATAATTATTTAGTTAGATATTTTTAAAAGTACAGGTTGAAAGCTAAATAACTTTACTAATAGCTTAATAAATGATGGATTTTTTTAAAGTTACATTCATTTTTTAAAGATTTACTTATTTTTATTGCTAAGTCATATATACAGAGAGGAGAGATAGAGAAGATCTTCCATCCATTGATTCATTCTCCAAGTGGCTGCAACAGCCAGAGGTGCGCCAGTTCGAAGCCAGAAACCTGGATCCTCTTCCGGGTCTCCCATGCGGGTGCAGGGTTCCAAGGCTTTGGACCATCCTCAACTGCTTTCCCAGGCCATAAGCAAGTAGCTGGGTGGGAAGTGGAGCTGCCAGGATTAGAACCTGCAACCATATGGGATCCCAGCGCATTCAAGGCGAGGACTTTAGCCACTAGGCTATGCAGCAGGCCCAGATTTACTTGCATTTTCTTTTTTTTTTTTTTTTTTTTTAAGATTTTTTTTTTTTTATTCTTATTGGAAAGCCAGATATACAGAGAGGAGAGACAGAGAGGAAGATCTTCCGTCCGATGATTCACTCCCCAAGTGAGCCGCAACAGGCCGGTACACGCCAATCCGATGCCAGGAACCAGGAACCTCTTCCGGGTCTCCCACGTGGGTGCAGGGTCCCAAAGCTTTGGGCCGTCCTTGACTGCTTTCCCAGGCCACAAGCAGGGAGCTGGATGGGAAGTGGAGCTGCCGGGATTAGAACCGGCACCCATATGGGATCCCGGGGCTTTCAAGGCGAGGACTTTAGCCGCTAGGCCACCACGCCGCCGGGCCCTTACTTGCATTTTCTTAAAAAAGATTTATTTATTTTGATTTTTTCTTTTGAAAGGCAGATTTTTGTGGAGAGGAGAGAGAGATCTTCCATCCACTGATTTGCTTCCTAAATGGCTGCAACAACAGCCAAAGCCAGGAGCCAGAAGTTTCTTCTGGGTCTCCCAGTTGGGTGGCAGGGGCCTAAAGACTTGAGCCATCCTCTGCTGCTTTCTGAGGCCGTAAGCAGAAAACTGGACCAGAAGTGGAGCAACAGTGGCACAAACCAGCACCTATATGGGATGTGGGCACTTCAGGGGAGGATTAACATGATGTGCCACCATGCCGGCCCCTGCTTACTTATTTGAAAGAGTTACAGAGAGCAAATAAGAAAAGGAAAACGAAACAAAGAGCGAAGTGATCCATCCACTAGTTCACTTTCCAAGTGGGCACAGTGAACAGAGCCGGGCCAGTCTGAAGCCAGGAGCTTCCTCTGGTTCTCTCACATGGATTTAGGGGCCTAAAGACTTGAGTCATCCGCTACTGCTTTCTCAGGCCATTACCAAGGAGTTGGTTTGAAAGTAAAGCAGCTGGGCCTCAAACTAGCACCCATATGGGATTCTGGGGCTGATCCTGTTATGTCACGGTGTTGGCCCTATGACAAATTATTATTTTTTTAATCTTTAAAAAAAATGGTTATTTATTTGAAGGGCAGTGTAACACAGAGAGAGAGGGAGGGACTGACAAGAGACATTTTCCATTCACTCACTCCAAAAGTGACTGCAGTGGCTAAGCCTGAGCCAGGCCAAAGCCAGGAGCTAGGAACTCCATCTGGGTCTCACATGAATGGCAGGAGCTCAAGTCCTCCTCCCATCCCCTGCTGCCTTCTTAAGTGCATCATCAGGCAATTGAATTAGAAGCAGAACATCTGGGGTCAGTGTTTTAAAAATTAAAGAGGTGTGAAGGGGGTAGGAATAGATATATAGAAGGCCAACTCTCCCTTCTGGTCCTCAAATCAGTAAAGACAGTTTAATCTTTTACTTTCTTCTCTTTCACCTTAAAAAGTCTTTATATGTAGGATCGTATCTCAGCAGAATACAGGGAAACAACAAAGAGGAAAATATAGCAACTGCTATACATTTATTCATTGCATTGCTTAGCTTCTCTGCAGTCCATTGCAGGGATGCCAGAGGCAGTAGTAGTAGAGTTTCACCATTGGGTAACTCCTAATTGAATCAGGCTTTCCCCTCCAGTATTTGACCCTGCTCTACAATCACACTTGGAGACTTAAGGAACCATGGAAATGTGTCTTGCTACCTGTACTTAGTCTCCCAAGGCAACACATTTTATTTTGGACAGTTTTGAGTTTGTATATAAAATGTGATCTTATATTGAATCTATTAGAGTACTTTCACTGTGGTTTTCAACTCGCTGATCCTAAGTGGAGGTGTTCTAATGAATTTTCTCCCTTCAAGAGAACTCTCATGATGGACTTGCTCACATTTCTCTCACTCATAACCTAACCATTTGTAACCCTGATCTATCCGGCCTTCCTCCTAGCATATTATCCTTCTGCTTTTTTTCTTTCTTTTCTCAAGATTTCTTTGTTTCATCAGCTTTTTTCTCCCTGGGTATGTGGGTTACAGGTTGCCCCCTCACAGTTTATTGAGCTTTATGTCCCATACATTAACTTTTTCTCTGAAAGATTTTAAAATTTCTTATATTCTCAACTTCTTTGTAAGTAGCAGGCACCAGTAATTTTTTTAAAAAAGGAAAGTAGGAATGGGATAGTTTTGTCGTTTTTGGAACTTCTTGTACTCAGAGTCTGTTGCCACGACAGCATCACTGTTATTTTTTGAAAATACTACCAGAGCCTGCATTCCAAATTTGCTTTCCTTCTCTGACAGTCTCAGCTAAACTTGGCATATTTGAGTGGCCCCAAGTGATTTGAATTATACCAGTGTCATGATAAAGTCATAGAAATGTATTTTCTGTTTGACTCTAATTAGGATTAGATCCTCGCTAGAAAAAGTAATGTGAAATACAAGTTTAATTCAGAAAGTTTATGGAAAAATAGAATTCAATAGTGTTTATTTTAGAGCAAAAAAAATATTGAAATCCATGGAGCTGGCATTGTGGTGCAGCACATTAAGGCTCTGCCTGCCCAGTCAACATCCCATATGAGTGCCAGTTCTAGTCCTGGCCGCCCCACTTTTGATCAGTTTCCTGCTGGTGTTCCTGGGAAAGTAGCAGAAGACCACCAAGGTGCTTGGGTTTGGACACCCATATGAGAGGCTCGAGGCTCCTGGCTTCAATTTTGCCTAACCCCAGCCATTGTAGCCATTTGGGGAGGGATCCAGGGAATGGGAAGCTTTTCTCTGTCCCTCCTCTATATAGAAAAAACAAGCAGCAACTCAGTTCTAGGTCTCCAGGAATGTCAGAAGCTCACTTACTTGAGGCATCGCTGCTTGCTGGGGTCCACTAGGAAAGAAGCCAGAGCTGGGGATTAAACCCAGGGACTCACATGTGGGATGTGGAGCTGTAACCTCCAGACTAGCTGTATGCCCTTAACTTATCTTTTCATTCAACTTCTCACAAACTTTTGAAGTACCTTTATATTTGAAATGTTCTTAACCTAATCCTTTTAGTTGGGCCTTTCTCCTCAGAACAGTGAGATTCTGTTTTTAAAAAATTGTTTATTTGAAAGATTTACAGAGATGGGAGAGCATAGAGAGCTCTTCTATCCTCTAACTTACTCCCCAGGTGGCCACAACAGCCAGGGTTAGGTCAGGCCAAATCCAGGAGCTAGGACGTGCATCCACATCTACCACATGATTGGCAGGAGCCAAACACTTGGGCCATCTTCCACTGCTTTTCCCAGGCCATTAGCAGGGAGCTGGGTTGGAAACAGACCTTCCGAATCACAAACTGATGCCATTTAGGGATGCTGACACTGGCTATACCACAACTGAGATTCTTAAAAGTGACAGCCCTTGATTTGTTTCTGAAGTATCACCTTTTTATCCCAGTTACCATGTTGCCTTGAATATAACAAATAATATTGTTAAGCTAAATCAAACAATTAATTACAGGTGACAGTGGGTAAACTCTAACTTTTCACATGAAGTCTCTAATATTGCAATTTAAATTAGCACCAAATTAGTCACAGTGTGTCTAATCACTACATACCAGTAATAAAGAAAATCTGTATGCAGCGCATAACCCACTGTTTTTCTTGTTAGTCCTGTAGTGTGGTCCCTGGTTGTTCAAGGATTCTATGTATTCCTCTAATAGTAGGTGTCAGTCTCTCTTGTTAGTGTCTTATAATTTGAATCCATTGAAAGCTCCTAACCATTTACCACAGATAATAGTCAACTATTTTCACTCTGCAACGTATTTTCTAGACTGCATGTGTGTATGTACAAACTCATCTTGGAGCATGGTATCATAAACAGATTTGTGTTGAAAACACTTAGTTTGATACATTTTTCTTCTATTTTACATGATATATGCCTAACAATGCCAAATGTATCAAATAATTATAGATTTTGTATATAATGTAAATCAAGGATTAACAAGCATTTTTTAAGGAATCAGACAATAAAGATTTTAAGCTTTGCAGGCACTGAATACTTTCACAAGTATTCATTTTTGCCATTGTAGAGTGAAAACAGTATAGCTGATACCTGGAATGAATGAGCATGACTGTTTTAATCAAACTTTACTGACGACACGGAAATTTGAATTTCACATACACTATTGTGTATTTTCTCGAAACATCTAGACATGCAAAATTATTTCTGTCCACAGCCAGACAAAGCAAGGAGAGGGTGGGAGTTTGGCTGCTGGCTAGTGTGCTGGCAGAAAACTGACTGATTTTTTTGTCCATAGTTTTGAAGAAATCATTGCTATCTTAGCATCTTCCTTAGTGTCAAAGTATATTTTGTCTTGATTGTGAAATGAAAAGCAAAAGAAAAAGCATTCATTTCTATTTATCTGGCAGTTAGCGTATACCCAAAATGTAATCTAAAATGTAGTAACCACACAGCCCTTTTGTCTATCCATTTTCCAGATTGCTGTGTTAACTGTAGCCTCTCCTCTCCCACAAGATTTACTTATTTTTATTGGAAAAACGTGTCTACAGAGAGGAGAGACAGAAAGACCTTCTGTCTACTGGTTCACTCTCCAGGTAGCCACAACAGCTGATTCAAAGCCAAGAACCAGGAGCTTCCTTCAGGTCACCAGTGTGAACACAGGTTCCCAAGGCTTTGGGCCATCCTCCATTTCTTTCCCAGACCATAAACAGAGAGCTGGATGGGAAGTGGAGCAGCTGGGGCACAAACTGATGCCCATGGGATCCGGACGTGTGCAAGGTGAAGATTTAGCTACTGAGCCATCACGCTGGGCCATGTTATCTGTAATCTTACCATACTCAGGGATGACTCCATATTCTCCTTCATTTTATGTTTTAAAGGTCTGCCTCCATTTCTCCCTAAGGATAAAGAAACAGTTGCCAAATTCACTTTCTCTTTAACAAACATGCTACAGAAAGGGAAGTGGTTTTCATCTAAGGAAAACATTTTAGAAGTGTCCCCCTATCTGATTGTTACTATCAAAATAAAAGACTTCTCTGAGGAGAATTCCCCAATTTGGAGCCTGTTTTAAAGTGTCTTGGTCTCTATTCGACATGGTTGTATTGTGATGGATTCTCTAATCTGCAGTGAGGTTGGGGAGGGAGGAGCTTTCAAATAAATCCCTGAATTCATATTCTTTTCAGTTCCTTTGTCCAAGATTCTTTAGATCTGACACTCAGTTGAATAAAGTATTTATCCATTAACAGTTAATCAAGATGTTTCAGTTTTTTAAAAAATTTTTGATTTATTGATTTTAAAGCCAGAGAGAGAGAGATGAAGATCAATATCAATCTTGGGGGACCCAGTACAGTTGCCTAGTGGCTTAAGTCCTTGCCTTGCATGCGCCGGAATCCTATATGGGCACTGGTTCATTTCCAGGCTGCTCCACTTCCCTTCCAGCTCCCTGCTTGTGGCCTGTGAAAGCAGTAGAGGACTGCCCAAGGCCTTGGGACCCTACACCCACACCAGAGTCCTAGAGGAAGTGCCTGGTTCCTAGCTTTGGATCAGCTCAGCTCTGGCCATTGTGGCCATTTGAGGGGAGTGAACCAGCGGACAGAAGTCCTTCTGTCTCTCCTTCTCTCTATATATATATATCTGCCTTTCCAATAAATTTTTTTTAAAATCTTGAAAAAAAAAAAAGATCAATATTCATCTGCTGGCTCACTCCCCAAATGGCTGGGCCAAGGTGAAGCCAGGAACTGGGAGTTTTATCTGGGTTGTCTCCCTGGGAGTCAGGGGCCCAAGCACTTGGACCATCTTCCATTGTTTTATCCCAGACTATTATCAGGGAGCTAATTGTTGAGCAGAGCAGCTGAGACACAAACCAGCACCTATGTGGGCTGCTGGTATTACAGGCAGTGATTTCATCCACTATAGAACGATGCTTATTGCTGTGGGCCAGGAAGCGTCTTCTGGTTAATCCTAAAACAGACACAACATATTGGTGTATGTTCAAATCTCATGGTATTTGTTTAAATATCAGCTTTGAACTCATTTGACTTATTGATACTGTCAAAAAAAGTTTCCAGCCAATTTAATCAGTCGCTACAATAACATGTAATTGTCACATTTGTTAGAAGTATTTTAACATGCTGAATTTGTTCTTTTGTGTGTGTGTTTTTAAGAAAGCACTGCACTAACTAGTAGTTATGAGCCTTCCAGTATTGTCTTTTTGATCATCCAGGAGTTTGAAGAGTGGGGTGGGTATGGCTCAGGGTGTGAGGAGAACTTGTTCTTGTAATGTGGAATTTACAGGAGATGTATCGCTTTTTTCCTTCCTTATCTTTCTCTCACAGTTCTAGGGTTTATTGTATTAGCCAGGTGATTACTTAAAACCAACACTGCCTATTGGAGCAGCTCGTTTACTAGCTTCATCTATATACTTTATGCCCTTGTCTGAGTTGTATAACAACTGGCAATGTTTCCTCCAAAGCCATATTACTTTTTGCTGACAATGGTAACACAGAAAACTATTTTCATTGTTCTAGGGTGAAGAAGACACAACTAGTTAGAATCTAATACTTTTCTGTTGCATTTAGTTCTGTGGAATTGAAATTGTTCTCTAGATATCAAATTGGAGTAGAATGCTTTTCTTAAACTTATTATGACTTTAAATCAGTTTGGAACTAGAACTTCTGTAAAATTATGCCAACAAATTTAACTTCGTTTCATCCTAAATGTTCAGGATTTTTGCACTGGTTATAGCTGCTTCCTCTCCATCTCTATTCCCCACCCTGACCCTTCATAGTGTAGTAAAATTAAACCTGGTATCCCAAGGTTTCTGGTCTCCTACACCTGCTTAGTATAACCCTTAATATTTGCTTAAGCACTTTGGCTTCTATGCATCTACTCAGGTTTGAGAATACTCAGTTGGTCTGTGGAGTCCCTGCTGGTGAGTGCTGTGTAAAGGCAAAATTTTCTGTTGCCTAATAGTTAAAATTTTGCATAACGCATGGGTTTTAAAACTGTTTGCTGCTACATTTGCCTATTCTGGGGATAATCTAATAACAGTGCTGTGTAGGAAATTAGAAAACTATGTTTGAAGGATAATTGTCATTGGAAATTTTCATTTCCTGGCATTTATGAAAGAAAGGCTGCACTGTGGACTTACTTTCCTAAAATAAGCTATTTTATCAACTTAGTATAAGCCAGCATCTTCCTGAATAAGCTTACTTATCCAGATTTTATCCAGATGTAGTCTTTTGTGCCAGAGAGTAGCAGTAGACCAGGAAAATGACTTGAGTTTTGCGGAGAAGCTAGTGAGCACTCCAAGGGTGTAGTTCTAGCTAAGGCTCAACAACATACAAAGATGAAGCTAGGGAAGGCATAGCAAGAGAGAAAAAGCGAAGACGAATGTATTTATTGTCACACTGTGGAGGAAAGACAGAATTCTAAAGTCACATTTTTCTAGCCACATGGTTGGTTACTCTGTTGTTAGTTTATCCCCAACCTGCGTGTTTGTGATTCTTATATCTTTTTCAAACCACTTGTGGCCTGTTTTCCAGTGAAAATATAACAAAACTATTATTTATTAAGCTTTTGGGGGTAGAGAATCAAGGGATGTTTTTCATTTTAGCAATTTTTGTTCTTTCTTCATTTGTTTCCTTTTTTGGCTGAAGAATGGGCTACTGCTGCTTGACTTGTCATCTTTATGTGCTGTTTACACATAGCTTTTGCAAAAGAAGCCATTACCACATCTGAGTTATCTTTTATTGCAAGTGCCCATGTGAAAACATTTGTTTGAAATTTTAAAAATTTTAACATGATGTTCCTACTGGTTACTCCAGAACCAAAAGAAACATGAATATTAATAACTTTTCTAAAATGAACATATCACAAAAATTTATCATGTATCAGTGTATAATGACATATTTTGCTTTTTATAAGAGTTTTCCCCCCAGACTCTCTAAAGCTGTTCTTTGCTGGGAACTAATCATGCCATGCTAAGAATGCAGACACGAAGCACTCGCAATTAAGGAATCTTATCAGGATTGGATTCTGTATTTTTAGTTTGCATGGTGCAAACCATTTGGGAATATTTAAATATGTTGTTGATCATGTACGTGACTGTAATACTTATTGTTTACTTCAGTGAAGAACCAGGAGCTGGAATCTTCTGCTGGGCATCTTCCTTCCGTGCTTAGCAAGAGAACCTCGATCCCTGCTGGTTCTAGGAGACTGTGCAGTACAAAGCATTTCTTACTGGGCTTGCAAAGCAAGGGTCATGTGCTCTGTGGGCGTAAGTTTGTGCACCACCATCCCCAGTCCCACCACCCCCTCTCCATACTCTCTTCTTGTAAAACTGACTTGCAGGGTCTTGCACTCAAGGAGCCCCACTCCTGACCTCTGTGGCAGGAGGCCTCTGTCATTAATAAACTTGCTTTGTGCCGTGGGAAAAAAAAAAAGACTGATTTTTTAAAATTATATAAAGACCATTAAAAAGTCTAACAAATTCTTTTTTTTTTTCTTGACATACAAATACGCAAATAAAAGTTTGACATATGAAGTTTCCCTGACATTTGCATTTTAATGAACTACGGTATGAGAACTGATCATACCATTAAGCAGTACTTACAAAGCAAGTCTATTATATACATTTTTTGTTTTCAATTTTTATTAGACAGATAAACAGAGATCTTTCATCCAGTGGCACACTGCTCAGATGCCTGCAGTAGCAGGATCTGGGTCACACAGAAGCTGGGAATCAGGAATTCAGTCTCGGTCTCCCACGCAAGTGACAGAGACCCGGCTATTGACCTGTCACCAGCTGCTTCCCAGGTCGTGCACTAACAGGGAGCTAGAGTGGCAAGTGGTGCCAGAGCTTGAGCTCAGGCATTCTGATGCAAGATGTGGGCATCCCTTGGTATCTTAACCATTACTACAATACTCATCCCCAAAAGGCCAGTTTTAAGGATCATTTTACTTGACCGAATGGCAGAATAAAATGAAGAAATGTAGAAAAACAATGGCAGTTAAATAGATGCAGTAGATTCACAATTACATTGCGCAAAGTGGCTAGAAATGTAGGTGAAATCTTAGGTTTTTCTGCTTGTTTGGTTTTTTTTTTTTTTGTAATCTCGAGAAGCAAATATTTGAGCAATAACTGTATATATCAGAGCAACAGTAAATCTATTGCACTTTTAAATGGCTGCAAAGATAATCAGTCAAATATTCTCCCTGTCTTTTTTCTTAACAAAAAATATTTACGAGAACTCAAAACTAGCTGCTAAAAATGGCCTATAAAATGTTCTTGCTGAGGGTTGTGGCTCAAGGATATTTATTAAAATCCTCATAGTATGCCTATTCTAACTCTTTCATCACAGTTTCTTTCCTCAGAGTTCTAGCTGGTGATGTTTTCTCTCTCTGTCTTTAAGATTTATTTTGCTCATCTGAACGGTTGAGAGAGATGGAGAGACTTGGAGAAAGAGATCTTTTCTGCCTTGTTAAACTCCCCAGATGGGCACAATGACCAGAGCTGGGCCAAACTGAAGCCAAGAGCCTGGAACTGCATGCAGTTCTCCATGTGGGTGCTAGGGGTCCAAGTACTTGGGTCATCCTCTGCCCCTTCCAAGCTCATTATCAGGAAACTGCTTTAGAAGCAACTGGAGCTTGAAGCAGCACTCCAGTAAAGGATGCCACTATTACAGGCTAAGGCGTAATCCAATGTGCCACAGTGCCAACCCTTGGTGATATTTTCTAAAATATATGAGGACTCAGACTCCACTTGCAAACCAGCTCTCTGCTAATGTGCCTGGAAAAGTGATAGAAGATGGCCCAAGTCCTTGGGCTCCTGCACACACATGGGAGACCAAGATGAAGTTTCTGGCTTCTGGTTTCATCCTGGCCCAGCCCTAGCCCTTGTGGCCATTTGGGGAGTTGGACCAGCAGACGAAAAATCAAGATCTCTATTTCATACTGTCTTTCAAATAAATAAAATAAATATTTAAAGAAAAAAATAATTCTGTATGTTAAGCATTATATCATTGATTTAAAGTATGTACTTTAAAGTTGCAGCTTATATCAAGTTTGGGGACCTATTATTTTTTTAAAAAAAGATTTATTTTTATAGGGAAGGGATATTTACAGAGATCTTCCATCAGCTGGTTCACTCCCCACCTGGGCACAATGACTAGAGCTGAGCCAATCCGAAGCCAGGCGTCAGGAGCTTCTTTTCAGGTCTCCCACTTGTGTGCAGGGTCCCAAGGCTTTGGGCCATCTTCTGTTGTTTTTCCAGGCCACAAGCAGGGAGCTGGATGGGAAGCAGGGTAGCCAGGATATAAACCAGTGCCCATTTGGGATTCTGGCAGATACAAGGTGAGGACTTTAGCCACTAAACAGAAAGATGAAATTGGGAATAGAGCCAGGAAGCTGACCCAAAGCCTCTGATATGGGCCACAATCTGTTAAGCACTATGCCCAGATGCCTAGCCCATAATTCTGGTTTTACTTCTCATCCCTGTTTTTGCTGTCTATAAATCAGAAAACACCAGCAATAATGGGAAGCCTAAAGCCATGGGACCCTGTGCCCACATGGGAAACTCAGAGGAAATTCCTGGCTCCTGGAATTGGATCAGCTTAGCTCCAGCCAATGTGACCACTTGGGGAGTGAAACCAGTGTATGTCCTCTCTGTATATCTGCCTTTCCGATAAAAATAAGCAAATCATTAAAAAATTGTTTTAAAAAAGGACTATTAAGGTTTCATCAATATAGTCTTCATAAATTGCTTACCAGACTCTCAGGTGTTAAGGATTATTTCATTACTGAAATCAGACACAGAGCTTGCATAAGAAAACAATAACTTTTCTTTTTAAACTGGCAAGTCAGAATTAGAAGGAAAGACAGAAAGATCTTCTGTCCACTGGTTCATTCCCCCAAGTGGCCGCAACGGCCAGAGCTGAGCTCGATCAGGAACCAGGAGCTTCCTCCAGGTCTCCCACTTGTGTGCAGGGTCCCAAGGCTTTGGCCCATCCTTGACTGTTTTCCCAGGCCACAAGCAGGGAGCTGGAAGGGAAAAGGGGCTGCTGGAATTAGAACTGGGGCCCATATGGAATGCTGGCACATACAAGGCAAGAACTTTGGCTGCTAGTTTAATGTGCTGGGCCCAATTACCTTTATGTTACAAAAGCAGTGTATACTTATTTCAAAAGGTTAAGAGACCACGATATGGGTCTCGGCAGTGTGGTCTAGTGGCTAAGGTCCTCGCCTTGATCCCATATGGCCGCTGGTTCTAATCCCGGCAGCTCCACTCCTCTCAGTATATCTGACTTTGTAATAAAAAAAAAAAAAAGACCACGATATAAATCATTTGGAATCCCACCACTGTTACCTTAATGTCTCTCTCATGTGTACAGTTATACATGTAAGAGAATATCATTAGTAAATAGATGAGAAATCAACCACAGTACATTACCTTATTTTTTTACTTTCTTATTATATTTTCGACAATCTTTACATAATTAATTAGGGCAAAAAGGTACAAGGGCTATAGGAAAGTGGGCAAGACTGTTATGTACATATTGTTTTCATCATATATCTGAAGTAAAGGGGATATTGAGGGAAAAGCCCCACCCAGTCTCCCACCCACCCCAGGTCCCGGATGTGGGGCATGCTCTGAGATACTTGCTCAAGTGGTTTTGATAGTTCACCAGTTATGAATTGCTGCCAGTCTCGCCACTGCAAGTACGATGAGGTCTTTGAAGAATCCACTGATTGACATAGTCCATCATAGTCTCCATTTGTCCAGTATTTCGCTGCCAACATATAGCTGAGGTGGTTGATTGACTTGTTCTTTCTTCTGTCTTTTCTTGGCTAGGGTTCTGAGTCTGCCATTTCAATTGGGGAGATCTCCAAGAAACTTTGAGGTGTTCCCAGACCAGATTTTTGTATGTACTAGTGGGTACAGGGCCCAGCACAGTCCGTCACCACGATCAGCTGCTGGTTGCAATTGCTGAATTGGTTCTGTTTTCAGCCCCAACTTCCACTGGAACCAATGGGTGTTGCAGTCCAGCCTGGTTCTGCCCAGAACATACTCGGCCCTCGCATAAACCAGTGGGAGCTGCAGCCTGGTTGGAGCGACCTACAATAAACCCCACTAGGCCTGCCCCCTACCCTGGTTTGCCAGTATGTGTAGCAGACTAGTCCAGTCTGTCCCACATCCCATTTGGCTCTCGTACATGTCAATGGGTATTGAAGCTTAGTTCCATCTAACCAGCTCAGCTCTCTAGCCCTCACAGATGTTGTTGAGTGCCTCTTTGTCTAGCCACCCCAGCCTCTGTCCTAGTTTTCGTGCCCTCCCATGGGAGTGGTAACCCAAGAGGGAGGAGCCCACTATTTCCGTCCCAGGTCTCTCTCACTCCCGGATTATGCACTCTTTAGGTGGTTCTGTGATTTGACTTGACAGAATTAGCCCCCAGTGCCAGCTTCTGCCAGCTGATGCTGTGGCTAAGACCAAAACAACCCTCACCCACTCTAATTTTGTTTGCACCAGTAGGAATAATCAGCCCAGCCTGGCTTTTCCCTGATCTAGTCCACCTGAGGCACACAGGTATTTAGCCCTGCTGAGTCTGGTCTGTCCCCATCCCAGCTCACGCTTTCCAGTCGGAGTGGCTGTCCAGCAAGGGGACCACCCCTTATTCCCCCTGCCAGTTCTGTCCCCTCCCTTCCTGGTTCTCACATGTGCTGGATGGGTGCTGCAGTCACATCATGTACAGGTACCCTCACCCTGGCATTCCGTATTGTGAACTAGTTTTTGTCACGACCGAACCTGGCCCGACCCACATTCTGTTCTGGTGCTCGGATTTGCCAGTGGATGACATGAACTGATTCAGCCTGGTCTGCCCCCGACCCTTGCCAAATGTATGCCAGTGGGAAACTTTCCATGACCTGTTCTGGGCTTTTTCCTGTCATGCTTCTTGCGCTTACCTGCAGGGTCTGTGTCCTGCCAGAGGAGTTGCCCAGGCTCCTCCATCAGAACGCCTCCCAGTGCCAGATTTTGCGTATACCAGAGGGTCCATGAGCCAGCCCTACTCAGTTCACCTCCTGTCCTAGTATGAACAGTGGCTTTTCCTGACTGGCCTTCAACCCAAGCTGGTTCTTTGCTGTTGGATGTTTCAGCCCAGCAACGGCTCATCAATACCCACATATGGCTCACACATGGCTCAGTAGGGGTTGAGACCTAGCCCAGTCCGTTCCACATCTGCCCTGGTCCTCCAGGACACCAGACGGTGTTGGGGTCTGGCCCAATTTGGTGCATCCAGTCTCAGTCCACTCTTGTGCCAAGGGAGACTACAACTGTTTCCTGGTCAGAATGCAGCCCCCATTCCAGCCCATGCGCCCCTTGGTGGGAACCTCAGTCCAGTTAGGGTGTCCCCTTAGCTCCCCAACCAGGCCTGTTTCCAGCCATAGATCACGCGCATGCCAGTGGTTGCTCTGACTCAGCTTGATTTAGCTCCTCACCTGTACCGGCCTCTGCCTTGGACACTGTGGCTTAGCGTCCCTGACTCATGCAGACCAGTAGGTGCAAGAGCCTAGCTCGGCATGATCTGTGCTCCATCCTGGTTTCTAGTTTCACTTGTAGGCTAAGGTTTGCTCAGACCTGCCCAGTACATCCTGTTCCATTACCGATTCACACATTAGCCAGCTGTTGGAGCTACTTTGCCCAGCTTATCCGACCCCCAAGTCTGGACCATATGTTCACCAGCAGGAGCTATGGCTCGCCAGGGGAGTTTCCCAAGTTCCTCCACTTAATTCACTCCCAGACCCAGTTCCCATACATGCCATTGGGTTTTAGGCCAGTGCCCGGTGCAGCCTGGCCTTCCATTTGGCCTTGTATGAGCTGGTGAATGTTGCAGCCTGGCCCACCCCACACCCTATTCAGGATGCACATTCGGGTGCTGCTGCCTTGACCAGTCCAGACTGTTGAGGGTTCCTTTACCTGTGATTGATGGCAAGCTCCTTGGTCACACCTAGCTTAGTCCATCACCACCTCAACTCTTAAGTTAACCAGTGGGGCTAGAATTTCCACAGGGTTTGGCCCACACGTCCTCCACAGAATCTACCCCCAGATATGGTTCTCAAATGCTAGTTAATGTCATGTCCCTGCCTACTGTGACCGCTCTGGTGATCCATCATCATGTCAGGTAATAGGATATCCTGCTGGACAAGCCCTGGGCCTTAGCTTTTGCATGAACTGGTGTTTGGTGCTCAGCATTGTTAAGTAATTACAAGTTCTTCAAAGGAATAGTTACTGTCATTGGGAATCTTTAGGATTGATTCACATCCCAAAGCACTGTGGGCTCAACCTGGAGCTACCTAAGCAGCGATTCCCGGCAGAGGTCCCGGCCGGACGGCCAGCAGGCAGAGCCTGGTGTTGAATGCAGCGTTGGCCACCCGGGGACAGCTCACCATGTGCACGTGGTGGCTGGCGTCTGGGATCCGAGCAAGATGCGCCGTCCTGAGGCCCACCAGCAGCCAGGCAGCTGTTGGAAGTTTAAATCCCCAGGCCCAAGGTCGCACCCCTCCCCAATCCCGTTCACCTCTCAATGAGAGCGGCAGGTGGGCCCCAGACCCCAGGCCTGCCCAACCCGGCCCCGGAGATTTACCCCAAAGGGAGCAGCCCCCCTGGAACCCACAATACATTATCGAGTGAAGCTAGTCTCTGAGGCTAGCACATTGACCTCTTCCCTCATCGCGGTGATTAGCAGTGCTCCCCTAGCACTGCATGGCAAGAGTGACAGCACTGTCTATAGTTTGTCCCCATCTGCCCACTGGGGATTCTCATACAGAGAAGGTCACCCAAGACAGCTGCAGGGTCCTTTCTTCTCTAATGGAGAAGAGAATTCTTTTCCTGTTGTCAGACACAGATAGGAGTACTCTTCACCAACCAGGGAACAGTGACCAAAGGTGTGTGAGAGAGTTACTGCCAAAGTCCTCCAGGAAAAAACCTAAATGGCTCTTGCTTGTGTAGAAAAAATGGTGGGATTTTTCAGGGTACATTTTCACTGTGATCTTCTGTAGGTTGATTTTGTTAGCAAGATTTTCAAGTACCTAACTGTCTTCAAAAATAACCTCAAAAGCAAAAGAGTGTCAAATGCATTTAATGGAATGGTGAAAAAGAAAACTCTGTAAAACATCCTTACCCTGCTTTTAATGATATCTGGGATCTGTCAGTGAGGTAAGAGGTAATTTGTAACTCATAAGAAACATGCATTCAAGAGTATTTCCAAAACGTCTTGCCCCCTCCTTGTTTGCACAGTGGCTCGATTGGTTAATCCTTTTCCTGAAAGCACTGGCATCCCAAATGGGCTCTTGGTTTGTGTCCCAGCTGCTCTGCTTCCCATCCAGCTCCTTACTTGTGGCCTGGGAAAGCAGTAGAGGACAACCCAAAAGTCTTGGGAGCCATTCTCATGTGGGAGACCCAGAAGAGGCTCCTAGTTCTGGCTTCAGATCAGCATAGCTCCAATTGTTGTAGTCATTTGGGGAGTAAGCCAGTGGGTGGAAGATCTTTCTCCTTTCTGTAAATCCGCCTTTCTGATAAAAATAAACAAATCTTTAAAAACATTGTTGGGAAAGTAGAATTAGAATATGTTTATCTGGATGACAATTTTTGAAATCTATGCTTAGCTTTTTTCTTTTAAAGATTTTCATGTGTGTATGTATGTATGTATGTATGTATTGGAAAGGCAAAATTACCGAGAAAGAGGGAGAGAGATCCTCCATCCACCAGTTCTTTCCCCCATTTGGCCTCAGTGTGTGGGACCCAGGAGCTATGGGTTTCATCCTGATACCCCATGTGCTAAAGGTGCCCAAGCACTTGGACCATCTGCTGCTGCTTTCCCAGGCACAGTTACTGGATTTAAAGTAGAGCAGTTGGGACTCAAACCAGTGCCCATTTGGGATGCCAGCATTTTGGCAGCAGTTTAACCCATGCATAACTTGTTGACCCCCCATGCATAGCTTTTTCATAATCTTCACACAGCCTTTTCTATAGAATTTCAAGTTTTTTTGCACCAAAATAAATCCTTTTAATTCTTATTTAATTCTATAGTCCTAAAGCAAAACAAAAATGCTGAATCATCATGGTTGTCAGGAACCACTGTTTAAATAAAAGCATAATCTTCAAGTTGTGTTCATGTTTTGTTAAATGTTCATCTGGGATTTTTCCTTTTCATAGTCCTGAAATCAACCATTCAGCCTTAAAGTCCCTCGTATAGGCAACTTCTTTCTTACCAGTCACCCATCAGCCCAGATAGACAGCATCTGGATTAACACCTGGAAGTGACGTTAAGTCTCAGTTTTACCTTTCTGTCCCTGTTTTGTTCCCATGTGGCCGTATTCCTGACGATTCCTTTAGAGCTCCCAGGCTCATTTGACATGTGCAGCTGTGTAGTCTTACATAATATGGTGACCTTTGCTGATGGTCACAGCCAAAGGCAGCAACACTGTCAGTTAAAACTTCATTGATGGTTTATGCCAAATTCTGGGTGTCTTATGTCATAAAGACTTTACATCTTCTTCTGACTAGTCTTTTCAGCTTTCTCTGCATATTTAAAGATACAGTGTCAACCACTAAAGCTGCTGAAAGGTCTTTGGACAATCTTTGTGCTTCTCAAAATCAGAGTTGGCTTTGGTGTACATCCGTTTGAGCCCGACAGGTCATGTCCTTTAGTCCTACTTAAATGCTCTCTGGTGTCTCAGGTAGAAGACACGTTTTAGAACCATGGACAGACCAAGAGCCAGCTTGGCAATGGGAAGGTTAATCATCCCGCTGTAGGGTCAGCATCCCATATGGATGCCGGTTTGAGTCCTGGCTGCTCCACTTCCCATCTAACTCTAACTTAATAGCCTGGGAAAGCAGCAGAGGGTGGCCCAAAGCCTTGGGCCCCTGCAGTCAGATGGGAGACCCAGAAGAAGCTCCTGGCTCCCAAATTTGGATTGGCTTAGCTCTGGCTGTTGTGGCCATTTGAGCAGTGAAGGAGCCCATAGATATCTTTTTCTTTCTCTCTCTCTCTCTCTCTCTCTCTCTCTCTGTGTGTGTGTGTGTGTGTGTGTGTGTGTGTGTGTGTAACTCTGACTTCCAATTAAAATAAATAAATTTAAAAAAAAAAAAATAGAGACAAGACCTGAGTCTGGAGGCTTGCTGTGTCTGTGACTAGCTCTAAGCTGGTCAGCCCCTTCGTTCCATAATCCATAAGATGGAACTGATGACATCTTCATGCTAAGACTGTAACTAAACAGGCATGTTAATGTGACTAGCACATGTTGTTGTATGTCAGTTTTCCTAATTAGTATTTTCTGTTCTTTCTAAGCAGTTTGGTTATTAGATAACATAATAGGAACTAGCTAATGTTCTCAAATTATGTGACTTTATTCAGCATGGTTTTTTTTAATAAAGATTTATTTATTTTTATTGGAAAAGCAGATATACAAAGGAAGAGAGACAGAGAGGAAGGTCTTCCGTCCGATGGCTCACTCCCCAAGTGACTGCAATGGCTGGAACTGAGCCAATCCGAAGCCAGGAGCCAGGAGCTCCTCCGGGTCTCCCACGCGAGTGCAGGGTCCCAAAGCCTTAGACTGTCCTTGACTGCTTTCCCAGGCCACAAGCAGGGAGCTGGATGGGAAGTGGAGCTGCCGGGATTAGAACCAGTGGCATATGGGATCCCGGCGCGCACAAGGCAAGGACTTTAACCACTATGCTATCGCACCAGGCCCTCAGCATGGCTTTAACTGAGAATTGTTATGTGCCAGAAACAAGATAATACAGAGCTAAGTAAAACACAGTTAGTCCTTATCCCCATGTACTGAGAGTTGACTTGAAAAGACAAAATTTGCCAGCAATGACCGAGTACAATGAGAACATCAGAGGAAAAAAGATTTAACCGTAAATATTTAGTGTAGACAGCGCAGGGAAAACTCACAGAAGACTGATGCTTGTGCTAAGCACTGACTTCCAGGCGGAAGGATCAGTGTTGACAAAGGCATGGAGGGGAAAGAAGCATGTGGTGTTCCGGAATGTGTGGCAGTGTAACAGCATGAAGCTGGAGAGAAGTACAGGTCAGGTATTGTAGTCCTTTCTGTCTTACTAAAAAGTCTGGACTTGAATCAGAAGGCAATGAAGAATGACTAAAGTGTTTTAAGCTAGAAAGTATACGTTTCAGTGTTATACCTTAGAGATACACATTACTGGCAGAATAGAAGATACTTCCGGGAAGGTTGGAGATGAGACGGAAGGAAGAAAAGAAGAAAGACTATTGAGGGCATTAGTCGTGATGTGGAGGAGGTAGTAAGTGTAGACTAGAGACAAGCACTTGAAGATGCTAGTGTAGGATAGAAAGGACTGCCCTTTCTGTCATGCTCTCAGAGCTGGCAGCGGCCGTCACCAAGACTCAGAGCCTGAGAGAGTAGGATGGGTGATGGTATCATTTACCAGAGTGGAAGGGGTGATGCAGCCCCAGCAGCAGTAAAGGGGAGTTAAGTTGGGGACGTATTACAGCCCACATGCCTGGGGGAGGGAGAGGCCGTCCAGTAAACTGTTTTCTTTGTTGTCCGAGGAATCTGGATATTGGAGCCAGCTCAAGAGGTTGGCATGACCGTAGGCGAGAGTGCTGTGAATGGCGAGCCAACCCAGCCCGTTACCAGTTCCCCTTTTATTTCTAATAACTAACACATAAGAGACACTTAATAAATACTTATTCATTTGAATTTACTGTGGCTAAAACTGTTACTTTTCATCTCTTCTATATGTGCTTTGGAGGAAAAATGATCTAATTTTTACTAAGCAGCTGTCAACTTTTGGGTGGGAGGTGCCAACCCAAGCAATGCTTAATTCACAGTAGTCCTTTTTGTTTTTAAGGTTTATTTATTATTTTTATTGGAAAGGCAGATATACAGAGAGGAAGATCTCCCATCTGCTGGTTCACTCCCCAGGTGGCCTCAACAGCCAGAGCTGAGCCAATCTGAAGCCAGGAACCAGGAACTTCTGGGTCTCCCACGCAGGTGCAGGGTCCCAAGGCTTTGGGCATTCCTTGACTGCTTTCCCAGGCCACAAGCAGGGAACTGGATGGGAAATGGAGCAGCCAGGATACAAACCATCACCCATATGAGTTCCTGGCAGATGCAAGGCGAGGACTTTAGCAACTAGGCTTCCGATCCAGGTTCTCCTTTTTCTTTTACAGTTTTATAATTCTTAGTAGTTTATTTGAAAGGCAGAGAAACAGAGATTTTTTTTTCATCTATTTGTTCACTCCCCAAATGTCCACAACAGCCAAAACTGGATCAGACAAAGGCGGGAAGACCAGAACTCAATCCAGTTAGATCTCCCATGTAGGTGGCACGGACCCGAGTTCTTGAACCATAACCTGCTGGCTCTCTGCTTGTCAGCAGAGACAAAAAAAGAACCCAACCTTGGACATTCCAATAGAGAATCAAAGCAGGTGCCTCTTAACCCTGTTCAGATGCCCAACTTGACACAATTTCTTGAGGACAGATGTCACAACTAGAATGAGCTGGCACAAAATTGACCCTTACCTGGTTATTTCCTAATCACTAATTTTTAAGTTTATTATTTACTTGAAAAATAAAATGACAGGGAACACAAAAAGAGAAGTCTTCCTTTTACCGTTTCACTCCCCACATGCTCGCAACGGCTGGTGCTGAAGCTGGGCCAGGCTGAAGTCAGGAGCCCACAACTCCATCTGGATCTCCCTTGTTGGTGGGGGAGGTGCAAGCACTCGGGGTGCCATCTGTTGCCTTACATTGGCAAGAAACTGCATCATAAACAGTCTCTGGGACTCAAACCAACACTTTAGCTGGCACTGTGATGTAGTAAGCTGAGCCTTCAGCTATGATGCCAGCATCCTATATGGGCACTGGTTCGAGTCCCAGCTGTTCACTTCTGATTCAGCTCCCTGCTAATGGCCTGGAAAGCAGGGAAAGATGGACCAAGTCGATAGGATCCTGCACCCACGTGGGAGACCCAAAGGAAGCTCCCAGCTTCTGGCTTCAAATCAGTTCAGCTCTAGCCACTGCGGCTATTTGGGGAGTGAACTAGTGGATGAAAGATCTTTCTCTGTCTCTCCTTCTCTCTGCAAATCTGCCTTTCAAACAAAAATAAATAAATCTTTCAGAGAAAAAAGAAACAACACTTGAATATGCGACGCAGGGTTACCAAGTGGTGGTTTAACTTGCTGTACCACAACACCCACCTCATTTTTGTGATTATTAGTCAGCCTCACGATGGTGATGAATTATTTGAGGAAAGCTTAAAATTCTTCTCCAAGTGAGTGGCTTTAGATACACTATTTATAGCACTCAAGGCTAACATGTAAGAAGTTTTGTTTGTTACCTGCTGATCTATTTTTGAACAGATCTTTAGCAGCTTGTCTGACTCAAAGAAATGGTGAGATGATCATCCCAGAGAGTAGTCCAGGGCAGGCCTTGTGACTTGGGGGGTTAAACTTCTGCTTGGAACACCTTCATCCCCTTATTTTTATATATGTGATTATATTTAATACCCAGACCCCTACAAGTCAAACCAAGTACAAGGGATCTTCAGAGATGTTATGAGGGACCAGCACTCTGGCATAGTGTGTGTTACGCCTGATCCTGCAGTATTGACATCCAGTATGGGCACTGGTTTAAGTCGCAGCTGCTCCACTTCAGATCCAACTCCTTGCCAGTGAACCTGGGAAAACAGCTGAAGGTGGCCCAGGTGCTTGGGCTCCTGCATCCACGTGGGAGACCCAGAAGAAGCTCTGAGCTTCTGGCTTTGGCCTGGCACAGTCCCTGGCAGTGGGTGGAAGATCTCTTCCTCTGTCTTTCCTTCTCTGTGATTTTACCTTTCAAGTAAATACGTTTTTTAATGATATGGAAAACATGTATTATGAAAAACTATGCATGGATTTTAAATTCTTCTGCAATAAAATATGCATCTTTTTATTCCATTCCCCATGAGCTTTAAAAAGAGCTTTGTATTACTCTCACTTTAAATAAGAGGAAATGTGTATGCCCTTGGGAACAATATTTTGTGTGTGTCTGCTAAATCTGCAGAGAGAGTTCTTTTGCCAATATCTCAGTTCCATCTTGGACACCCTAAAGCAATATTCCTAATCAGCCAACAAAAGATCCTCCTAATCTATGTTCAACTTGTCTCAAGTTATTTATTTGTTTGTTTGTTTGTTTGTTTGTTTGTTTTTATTGGAAAGGCAGATTTACAGAGAGGAGGAGAGACAGAGAAAAACATCTTCCATCCGCTAATTCACTCCCCAAGTAAGCGCAACAGCTGGAGCTGAGCCAATCCGAAGCCAGGAGCCAGGCATTTCTTCCAGATCTCTGCAGGTGCAGGGTCCCAAGGCTTTGGGCCATGCTCTGCTCCTTTCCCAGGCCACAAGCAGGGAGCTGGGAGGGAAGTGGGGCTGCTGTAACAATGAACCAGCACCCATAGGTTTCAGCACATTCAAGAGATATCTTCCATCTACTGATTCACTTCCAAAATGGCCACAACAGCTAAGGCTGCACTAGACCAAAGCCAGGAACCAGGATCTTCATCCAGGAGTCCAAAGAGTTGGCCCATCCTCCATGGCTTTCCCTGGACATTAGCAGGGATCCGGACAGGAAGTAGAGCAGCCAGTACTCAAACTTGTGCCCATATGGGATACTGGCTTTTAAGATTTATTAATTTTTTTATTTAAAAGGCAGAGTTACCAGAGAGATACTCTTCCATCTGCTGGTTTACTCCCCAAATGGTTGCAGTGGTCAGAGCAGTGCCGGTCTGAAGCCAGGAGTTTTTACCAAGTCTCCAACCTGGTAAAGGGCATTTGGGCTGCCCTTCACTGCTTTGCTGGGCCGTTAGCAGGGAGTTGAATAGGAAGTGGAACAGCCAGGACTCAAATTGGTGCCCGTATGGGATGCCGGCTGCAGGTGAAGGTGTAGTCTACAGTGAATTTTTCAGTAGATGTTATTCACTCCAGGAATACTCTTTTGTTATAGAGTATGTAGTGTGCAGTATGGTAACATGATCTTTGCAAAACTTCACGCCTAAATGGCTTGTTGCCTGCTTTGCTGTGAGTACATGCATATCACTTGCCATGGCACCTGGCTTCCATTAGATTGCTCATTTTCAAATGGCCTGCGTCCGTTTCCTGCTGGTGTGATTGACTGCCTTCTCTTCTGCCTGAAGCATCTGTATTTGAACTTTTAAGAACAGGTCCATCCATTGTGATGATATCCCCCCCAGACATAGTCTCTTTGAGGTGTTTACTTTGGAACTGTTTTTGCTGTGGTGTGAGACCAGGATTTGTTTCTCTTAGAGGTTGGTATTGTGGCATTCGTTTGTGAAAAAAAAATACATCTCAGTTACCAGGTCATTTTTAGTCTTCATACAAAGAAATGTTCACCCCATAGATGGCTGATTTACTTGAGAGGCTGAGACACTCCTCAGATGCTTTCAACAGTCAGCCCTGGGGCTGCAGCTGGGAGACAATGACACAGGCCACATCTTCCACGTGGATGGCAGGAGCCCAAGGCCTGAAGCCATCCCTGCCACCTACCAGAGTTAGCAGGAAGCAACTCATGGACCAGGACCCAGTGTTGATTTCAGATACTCTGCTACAGAAAGCGGGCATCATAGTCAGCAGCCTAAGTGCCTGCCCCACATTTTACTCTTTGTGGTACTGTGTTTGATGCCATGACAATAATTAGAGCGAGTCTGTGCTGCCTGTCCTCAACTTCTTTCTCCCTGTTAACCAAAATCTAGATTTCAGCTTCCTTGTTAGGGATGAATACTGACACAAATGCCCTGGCAACACAAAACGTCTCTTAACTTGATCAACCTACTCAAGAACATGTGTTATCTTCTTTAAAAAATAAAAAATGTTTATTTGAAGCACAACTTTTCAGAACAAGGGAGAGACCAAGAGAAAGATCTTCCATCTGTTGATTTACTCTCCAAATGGCCTCAACAGGGATGGGTGTGCCAGGCTGAGCCAGGGGCCAGGAACTCCATCTGGGTCTCTTGCATGGGTGCTGAGGACCCAAGTACTTGGACCTTCTCCCACTGTTTTCACAAGTGTATTAGCAGGAAACTGGATCAGAAACAGAGCTTCCAGAACTCAAACTAGCACTCTGATATGGGATGTCAGTGTTGCAAGCTGTGGTTTAAACTACTGCGCCACACCAGCCCCAAGAATATGTTTTGATTAACTCATAAATTACATTCTGTCCTGTGCATGGCAATGAAGTAGACATTTAATAATGGCAAAAATAACTGTTAAGTATGGAAAGAATCTATCATACAGGGACGTTCATAGGAATACTGACAGTGCCAGGTCCTGTGAGAGGCACATTGGAATTATTTCTCAAGTGAATAATGTATGAAAATATAACCAGAATGATATTGAAACTGCTTAAGCTACTGGTAGTCTATTGTGAACAAGTTCTACCTTTTGCCTACTTAAAGAGCTAAGATCCTTGGTTTATTTTAATATTAATGTTTTTGAAGCTTCTTAAAAATCATTACTGATTCTCATCATTTACTATATTCTTCCCCCCATTATTGCTAACCTTGCATTTGTGTTGTTATTCATTTGTAGAGTATAAATGGCATTCGCACAGAGGAGGTGGCTCTCGTGACAAAGGGGCTATCTAACCCTGATTCTGACTGGGAGGGCCCCACACACTCGGTAGTTCCTAGTGAGAGCCAGATGACTGCCCCAGCGGCGTCACCACAAAACTTTGGCTCTGTCTCCATCTTCGTAAGCGGCAAGGAAACGGAAGAGGAGGAGCAGGGGGAAGCTGGTTGTTTTGATGCTAAGGAGCTGCTGAGAGTCCCAAGTGGGGAATATATAGGAATGGAGGAACAGGCCAGTGCCTGCAACTCCTCAATCCCACCAGCCACCTGCCCGCTGCGACCTGGGGAGGAAAAGGCACAGAGTAGTGAAGAACATGTTGCACCAGGAGAGCCACACGAGAAGCAAAATGGATCATTTCTTGACTCTCACGTGGGTAACCAGTTCCCCACCCTCATTCGAAGTTTCCAGGTAGTAACTGGGTGATGCAGCTCTCGTGACGCTTTGGGAAAGGGCCAGAATCTGTTCTGTGGAGGAAGTGCTGGTGTTGGTGAGAGTGGTGGTGGCATGAGGGTCGTGGCCTCGCTGCATGTCTCCAAGCTCACAAAGTAAAATTAAAGCTTTTGACCCTTTGATCACTGTAAAGAAATTCATTCTGAGCAACTAACTTCATGGCTGGAAATGCTTTCTTCCTTGATGACAGAAATCTGGGGAGGAAACCCCAGCAATGTATGTTTCTGAAGCTGGTGATCTTCATCTTTTCCTTGTGTGAGTATGAACTCTGGAAGGAAGGACGTGAACTTTTGAGACTCTGGTGATGAGGAACCTTCAGTGTTCTGAGACCGTGCTCCAAAAATCCCAACACTCTTAATTAAAAGGGGCAACTGATCTTCATTCTGAGATTTCAGATCCCAAGGAAAGACGTACGTGCTGCGGCCACCACTCCCACTGACCCCACCCATGGGGGCTTCCCTGATCCTAGGCACTCAAGGCACTTAACATCTTAAGATGTTAAGGTGGATGGCACTTAATCTTATCCCAATCAAATGGTAGTTTTAGGGTGATTTATGTCTTGGGGAGGGTGAGCAGGCGGACAAGAAGGCCTCTGATATCTCACTAATGTTCATTCTTTTAAATTCTGAGATTAATCACCTGGTGGTGGTAGAACTGATTTATTTTCTTTTCAGTTTTCCAAATATTCTTTCTTCTCGATAACTGCAAAGTGAATGTCTGACATTGATTTGAAAGAAGTTAATTGATTCCAGGATGATGCATTCCAGTGCCACTGCTGTTTCATGGACCATTTGTACTTAGCAGAGGAAATGTGGCTGATTTTCTTAATTATGATGGTACAATCGCAAGGACAAGTGAAAGTGATTGCTATTTGGCAAATAGTCTTATATTCAAATTATGAAGGTCAGTCTGGAGTGTTGTATATTACTGATCGTAACTGTCTGATCTTATGGCTTTCCATTAAGCTTATGAAAGTGATTACAGTAATGCTGCTTTTTAAATATCCCTCATGACATGACATCTTGTCAGGGCTGTTTTTGGAAGAATTTCCAGGTCTAGGGTGGAGCAAACACCTTGAGAAATTGAGCTTTCCCTTTGCTTGGTTAAATCCATCACTTTGATCAGATCAATGTCAGAAGAGTAGTTCTCCAAAGCCTTCTGAAAGATTCTGGTAACTGTTTCTGTACTGGTTCACAGCCTCCCCTGGTGAAGACTCAAACTGTCACCATCTCAGATACTGCCAACGCTGTAAAAAGTGAAATCCCAACCAAAGATGTGCCTATTGTCCACACCGAGACCAAGACCATCACTTACGAAGCTGCCCAGGTAGGACACGATTTGCTGCCTCAGAATCAAAGACTGGAGTAAACCCCAATAAACAACCTTCTTTCTTCCTGGGATTTCTCTTCATTTGCTGAAGATAATTTCAGATTTGTTGGAGCAGTTCTTTCAAGAACAAAATTATCTTTCAAGAACAAAATTATCAGTTCACTGGAGAAAGATGATCTTGTGGAATGATTTGAAACTTGGGGTTTGGGTCCACATACCTGATCTCAGGCCCTGGTTCCCTTATTTACCAACTTGGATAAGTTATTGAATATCTTTGAGTCTTCATCTCCCCTGCCGGAAATGTTAGCATCTATATTGTGATGTTGTTAATAGGATTTAAACATTTAAATTTTAAAAATATTTCTGCTTGTAATTCCTTATTTCTAAAAGTTTGCATAGGCTAATGTTGATTTTTTAAAGTTATTCACAGAAGTCAAAAGTAAAAAAAAAAAGTATTCCCTCTATAAACTGAATTGCTAATTCATCCCTGCAAGAAATATTTTTATTTTTTTTAAAGATTTATTTATTTTTATTACAAAGTCAGATATACAGAGAGAGGAGGAGAGACAGAGAGGAAGATCTTCTGTCCGATGATTCACTCCCCAAGTGAGCCACAATGGGCCAGTGCGCGCCGATCCAAAGCCAGGAACCAGGAAACTCTTCTGGGTCTCCCACGCGGGTGCAGTGTCCCAATGCATTGGGCTGTCCTCGACTGCTTTCCCAGGCCACAAGCAGGGAACTGGATGGGAAGTGGAGCTGCTGGGATTAGAACCGGCGCCCATATGGGATCCCGGGGCGTTCAAGGCGAGGACTTTAGCTGCTAGGCCACGCCGCCGGGCCCAAGAAATATTTTTGAACATTTATTAGTGAGCAGAGGCAGAGTACAAAGTGGACACAGTTCCCACCCTCTGGCACTTATAGTCCAGTAAGGAAATACAGGCAGTAAGATATAAACAGATGTATTTAACAGAAGTTAAATAATAAATAATTAAAAAAAAAAAAAGATATAAACAGATGTATAAATAGATTTCAGACAGTGGTAAGTGCTGTAAAGAAAAACGGGGCGCATGTTTGGCACAGTAGTCGGGAGGCTACTTGGGACACCTGCACACTGTGAAGGAGTGTCTGGGTTCAAGTCCTGTCTGCACTCCTGAGTCCAGCTTCCTGCTGGTGTGCACCCTTTGAGACAGCAATGATGGGTCCCTGCTGCCTACATGGAGACCTAAATTGAATTCCTGTCTCCAGGACATTGAAGGAATGACTCAGAGAGTAGGATCTCCGTCCCCTGCCGCCACCCTATCTGCCACCTCAGATAAAATAAATGTGTGTATGTGGAGGCTTGCGTACATCAGAACACTCCGAGTAGCCTCCTCCTCTGCCCCAGAAGGAAAGGAGAGCAGGCAGCACAGTCGCCTCTGAGAAGGACTGAGACTACAGGTCTGATCAGGAACCCGAGGGGGACTGACTGCTCACTGTATGCCATTCTGAAGGTTTAAAGTTTTGTAGCATATACAAGTACATGTACAGTAAGCTGTTAATGGTTCAAAATGAATTGTTTCAAAAGCCAGGGTCACAAGTGCCCACAGAAGATCAGGTGGTCCAAGTATAGCCTGTCACAGTCACTCACCCTCTAACATGGAGAAGACGCGTACAGCAGTAAAGGCACAGGATGTGAAGAGAGAGCACCTGTGCTGGGAATTAGACTTAGGCCTTAATTCAACACTTGCTGATTGGTGACCTTAGGCAAGTCATTTAATCTCTGAGTCTTGGTTTTCTCTTCTGACGAATACTTCTATAGCATTACTGAACTATATTTACCTGGCACACAGAGCTCCAGAATTGATTGTTACTGGGATCAGGTCTGACTCAGCAAAGCCCACGTCCCCTGTCACAGGGCCTCAGAGTGACTACCACATCTACTGCTGCCTCCAGCTTCCTGCTCATGTGCCCCTTAGCAGGCAGCACAGGATGGCCCAAGTAGTTGGGTCCCCACCACCCAGGTGGGAAACTAGATTGAGCCCCAAGTTTCTGGCCTCAGCCTGGCCTGGCCCCACCTGTTACAGACATTTTGAGAGTGAACCAGTGAATAAAATCTATGTGTGTCTATCTCTCGGCCTTTCAAAAAAATTTTGTGTTATTTAGATTATTTAAATGATAACTGTTACTCTATTGTTATGTATCTTTGCTTATTTCATTTTAACCAGGCTTAAAACAATTGGCCAAAATAAAAATTGCCAGACAATAGGGTAGAATAGGGGAGACAGTTGAATTTAGAGTCAGATTTCTTGGGTTTGAACCTGTACCATCACTTGGCTAATATGCAGTCTAATTACTTTCCTTTTTTACTTTCAAAACATGAGGCAGTAATACTTGTAGGTCTACCTCAAAGGGCCCTTGTGAGGAGTCAGCGAGTTAAGGTACAGAAAATGCTCCCCAAGTATCTGGCACACAATGAGCACCCGCTATTTACCTGCTGTGAGGATTATTTAGTCATTAAGGTAGCAGCTTCTGCTTTTGTTTTCATTATTCTTCCTGACATGTAAGTCCCAGGACCCACTTTTATTTATTCCTCATACTTTGGGAAATGGCATGAAAGGAAATAGGACGTCAGGGTAGAATTGTTTGTGACTGTGGGGGAGTGGGAGAGAAAAATCTACAGACAGAAAAATTGAGCTTCTGATTGCTTGATTGATCAGTCTTGACAAATGTCTACACCTGCCAGCCCAGGACACACTTCTAGTACTTGTGAAACTTCCATCAGCCCGTTCCACCCAGTGCCTTTTCCTCCAGGCAGCCACTGCTCTGGTGTCTACCACCACAAATGTATTTTGTGCCTGTTTTTAGACTTCCTCTAAATGGAAGTCTACAGTGGTATACTCTTCTTTCTGACTTTTTTCTCTGAACAGAGTTATTTTAGGTTCACCCAAGTTGTGAATTGTTATTTTACTCTTTTTTCTAAGATTTGTTTATTTTAATTATAAAGTCAGATATACAGAGAGGAGGAGAGACAGAGAGGAAGATCTTCCATCCAATGATTCACTCCCCAAGTGGCCACAACGGCCGGAGCTGAACCGATCTGAAGCCAGGAACCCCAAGCTTCTTCCAGGTCACCTTGCAGGTGCAGATCCCAAAGCTTTGGGCCATCCTTGACTGCTTTCCCAGGCCACAAGCAGGGAACTGGTTGGGAAACAGGGCGCCAGGACACAAACCAGCACCCATGTGGGATGCTGGCACATTCAAGGCAAGAACTTTAGCTGCCTAAGATACCACACTGGGTCCTGCTCTTTTTTTAATCACGGAATAATATGCTATTGTATGAAATACCACTGTTTTTTTTCTTATTTGTTGATAGACAGTGGGTTAATTCTAGCTGTGAGAAAATATGAATAAGGCTGCTATAAACATTCATGTACAAATCTTTCTGTGAGCATGAGGAAAATACCTAAAAGTAGAATTGCAGGGTCCTAGGATAATGGATGCCTGGTTTTGTAGGCAAATATCAAAGCCGTGGTACCATTTTGAGGCAACACTGGCAGGAGAATGGAAGAAAGGGGCTCCATGAACGATAACAATGTCTCCTCCACCTTCTTTGACAGGAAGGAGAGTAGAGGACAAGGTGGGGGGAGGGCACAGATGGAGTTCCCAGTTTCTAGAGGACGAGCTCTTCAGAAGGGCTTAGCCCTCCTTGCCTGCACATTGATATAATAATTTATAAAGTGCTTTCGTTTCTACAGTTAATCTTGATCTTCACAGCAGTGCTATGTTATAGGCAGAACATATACACGGACACTTCAAAAAAAGACAATACAGAAATGGAATTGAAAGATAAGGTTTTGGGCCCGGCGGCGTGGCCTAGCGGCTAAGGTCCTCACCTTGAACGTGCCCCGGGATCCCATATGGGCGCCGGTTCTAATCCTGGCAGCTCCACTTCCCATCCAGCTCCCTGCTTGTGGCCTGGGAAAGCAGTCGAGGACAGCCCAAAGCTTTGGGACACTGCACCCGCGTGGGAGACATGTAAGAGGTTCCTGGTTCCCGGCTTTGGATCAGCGCGCACCGGCCCATTGCGGCTCACTTGGGGAGTGAATCATCGGACAGAAGATCTTCCTCTCTGTCTCTCCTTCTCTCTCTGTATATCTGACTTTGTAATCAAACAAATAAATCCTTTAAAAAAAAAAAGATAAGGTTTTTTGGTATAAAATTTGCTGAAAGCATGCATATAAGGGATCTTCACAAAGTTAGTGGAAAATGTATATTAGGAAAAAAATAAGCATAGATTTCAAACATGGCATGTAGGCATGTTTGCATCCCAAGTAGTCTTACTACTACACCAAATGCCTGTCATTTTCCTTGTACTTTCTCTTTTAAAATAATTAATTAATTAAAGGGTTTATTTATCTATATGACAGAGAAGGAAGACAGATCTTCCATCTATTGGTTCACTCCCCCAAAGGCTACATGAATGGCAGGAGTCCAAGTACTTTGGCTATCTTCTGCTGTTTTCCCAGACCATTAGCAGGAGTTGAATTGCCAGTGGAAAAGCCAGGACTCAAACCATCATTGCCCACATGGAATGCCAGCATGGCAGGCAGTGGATTAACACACTGTACCAAATTGCTGGCCACTCCCATGGACTTTTTTTTTTTAAAGATTTATTCATTTTATTACAGCCAGATATACACAGAGGAGGAGAGACAGAGAGGAAGATCTTCCATCCGATGTTTCACTCCCCAAGTGAGCCACAACGGCCAGTGCTATGCCGATCCGAAGCCGGGAACCAGGAACTTCTTCCAGGTCTCCCACGCGGGTGCAGGGTCCCAAAACTTTGGGGCATCCTTGACTGCTTTCCCAGGCCACAAGCAGGGAGCTGGATGGGAAGTGGAGCTCCCGGGAGTAGAACTGGCGCCCATGTGGGATCCCGGGGCTTTCAAGGTGAGGACTTTAGCCGCTAGGCCACGCCGCCGGGCCCCTTCCATGGACTTTTAAAAATACCCTTGTGGGCCCGGCGGCATGGTGGCCTAGCGGCTAAAGTCCTCACCTTAAACGCACCGGGATCCCATGTGGGCGCCGGTTCGTATCCCGGCGGCTCCACTTCCCATCCAGCTCCCTGCTTGTGGCCTGGGAAAGCAGTGGAGGACGGCCCAATGCATTGGGACACTGCACCCGCGTGGGAGACCCGGAAGAGGTTCCAGGTTCCCGGCATCGGATCGGCGCGCACCGGCCCGTTGCGGCTCACTTGGGGAGTGAATCATCGGATGGAAGATCTTCTCCTCTGTCTCTCCTCCTCTCTGTATATCTGACTTTGTAATAAAATAAATAAATCTTTAAAAAAAATACCCTTGTATTACAGTATTGGTTTTCATAAATGAAAATATTATAATATCTGCATTTTGAAGAGAGAAAACTGAAATTAAGAGTCAGAATGTGTTTCTCAAGGGCCCAGACTAGTTCCTGTCTGAGCTAAGACTCAAACCTAACCTTTCTGCCCTAAGCCCTAGTTCAAGTACTTATTAGCAGTAAAGCCTTGGACAAGTTGCTTAACCTCTCTGGGTATTAGTTTTCTTACTATACAGCAAGCATAATAATAACAACAGCATCCACCTCAGATATTAAAGAGCATAATTGAAAATACAATTACATGACCTGCTTGGCAAAGAGTAGGAGAATATAAATTCAGTCTGAATCTGAGTCTTGGCTGAGAAGTGTTAGGAAACTAGATAACATTACACCTGGTACAGCAGTGCTGTGTGAGACTGTCAGTGTCACAGCCATGTCCCTAGCGTGGATTTTGTCCAGATTCCCACCTTGGGGGGCAGCCCAGCCAAGGACTCTGTTCCCTACTAATTCTGTTTTCCTCTGCCCCTCTCCCTAATATGTTTTGGCTTGAATTGTGGCCCTGCTCATAACAATGTTGGTGGCCTCTGTTCATGATCCAAATGGCACACGTGAGCAAGCAGAAGTCAGCAGCCCCACACGTGGCTTGTGGCAAGCTTCTTTGTGGGGACAGCTGCGGTGTTTGAAATCCCTCTCCAAGGCAGTGTACATTACCAGTAATGGGTTCCCTGAGTCCGTTTATTTGAGAAGCGTGTTGTGGTGGGCAGACGCCACGGTTCCAGGCGTTTCCATCTTGGTTGTGGGGGGTTGATCAGCAGCTCCAGGTCCACTGACAGCTCAGGCATTGGCTAATCACTGTTGACCAGGCTCAGCTGGCCCCCCTACCCATCCCTTTCCCTTTATGCTGGTTTGCTTGGTTTTTTTTAAGATTTATTTATTTTTATTGGAACGGCAGATATACAGAGAGGAGGAGAGACAGAGAGGAAGATCTTCCGTCCGATGGTTCACTCCCCAAGTGACCTTGACGGCTGGAGCTGAGACAATCCGAAGTCAGGAACCAGGAGCTCTTCCTGGTCTCCCACGCAGGTGCAGGGTCCCAAGACTTTGGGCCGTCCTCGACTGCTTTCCCAGGCCACAAGCAGGGAGCTGGATGGGAAGTGGAGCGGCCAGGATACGAACCAGCGCCCATATGGTATCCCAGCACGTGCAAAGCAAGGACTTTAACCACTGTGCTATCGCGCCATGCCCTGCTGATTTACTTCTCAGCCTGGTCATAACATGCTTTGGTTGTGAAATAATGCCCTCCAGGGAGACAAATCAGACCCAGCCCTGTTCCCTGTGTAAACCTTTTCTCTGCCCTGAGCTATAACAGTCTCATAATGAACAGGAGCTCATAAGCAGGCTTCCTGTCCATCAGACTTTAATTGTCAGAAATGTCAGTAAGATGTGCTATGAGTGTTTTTTCATACTTTTTAAAAAATTTATTTATTTTTATTAGGAAGTCAGATTTATTTATTTCTTTTTATTAGGAAGTCAGATATACAGAGAGGAGGAGAGACAGAGGAGAAGATCTTCCATCCAATGATTCACTCCCCAAGTGGCCACTACGTCCGGAGCTGAGCCAGTCTGAATCCAGCAGCCAGGAACCTCCTCCAGTCTCCCACATGGGTGCAGGGTCCCAAAGCTTTGGGCCATCCTCGACTGCTTTCCCAGGCCACAAGCAGGGAGCTGGATGGGAAGCGGCACCTATATGGGATCCCGGTGCGTTTAAGGTGGTAGCCTCTAGGCCACCATGCCGGGCCCTCTGCTACTTTTTCTTAACAGAACATTTTTTACTTGATTTACCTCAGTCTTTAAAAGAAGATGCCCAGAGATTTGCTTCTTAGTCCCTTAAACCCCAACAAAGACCTTTCCTAGTTCTTTCTGGAACGGTCTCTTGTATGATTTAAAACATACTCTTGTCTTAGCAACCAGGAGTTTATACTTTTCCTGCCGTGGACATGGTATAAAGAGCACCAGATCTGTAAACAGCCACTACTTGCTAGTTTTGAGTCTCTGGACAGATCATTCAATGGCCTTTCCAAGCCGAACTTTTTCCTGACAGAGATGCTAAGGCATTCATTCCCTCCCTCTAAATTGCAAAGGGCCAGTGTCTGCATCAACAAAGATAGTGTTTGCAAAGCCTTGTGTAAGCTAAAGAATGCTGCACACCTGTACACACAGGGATGGAATCTGTGGCCGCACTCCCACTTCCTCTTTCTGATTGATTCCCGCCACGGACCCAGCTTCCTTAAAAGGGACCCTGTTCGCAGCACATTTATTGTATTAGATTTCTGCCTGAGAACGCACACGCTGAAGAGCAGAGCTGCGTCGGCAGCCACCATCTCCTGAGAGGAATCACACTGCTTTGTGCTTACTTCCACAGACTGACGACAGCAATGGGGACTTGGACCCAGGGGTCTTGCTGACAGCTCAGACCATCACGTCCGAGACCACAAGCAGCACCACCACGACTCAGATTACCAAGGTAACAGCCCAGGCGAGACTCTGAGCTTGCTGCCGCCCCTCTATTGCACCAGGTTATGCCAGCTGTCCACATGGGAAGACTGCTGCTTCTGCTACCAGGGGAGACTCTGGCAGCATCCTTGCCAACTTGGCAGTCTCAGACAGCCACATGCCTTTGTCCTATTGACACATTTGTCTGTGTCTGTGGTCAGTGAGGCTCCTGTCTAGCTAAGCAGGTAAATTTAAAACGTCAGCCGGGGCAGGTGTTTGACGCATCACCACTTGAGGGAGCCACGTGTGCATCCAGGCCTTGGTTCTGCTTCCAGTCCCAGCTTCCTGCTAACGTCCACACTGGGAGGCAGCTCAACGGGTCTCTGGCAGCCCTGTGGGAAAGCTGCTTTCAGTTTCCAGCAGCCAGGTTTAAAGAGAACCCTCTTTTTGTCCCCCTTTGTGTCCGTCAAATAACGTCAGCTCCAGAACACATACGGTTGGTATTATTATGTAACATATTTCCTAGCCAAAAATTCGCATTTTCATGTCATGCCCAGGGTTGAGGCCATGGGAACTGGAGCTTAGATGCTGCCATATTAGAGTGTGATTTATGGGAAACAGGAAGCAGAAGAGATCCTGCAGTGGAACTGCATTCCCCTCCCCTCAGAGAACCAGAGGCAAACCCTGTTTGTCAGAGACTAGAGGAAAGCGTGTTTTTTCGTAGGTAAGAAATTTATTCTTGACAGAGCTCTGTCATCAACACACTAGTTAATGTGCCTCGGCTTCGGATTTCCTCCTGTATCAGAGAGACCTGCCTGCCCTCAGGAGATTATTTAGGACTCTTTTTGATATTCACAATATGAAAATATTTTAAAATAGAAGCCCAGTTTCACGCTTTCAGACATTTATGTTCTTAGACTTTTTTTTCCCCCTAAAAATAATCAAAACGAATAGAAAGAGCAAAGAGACCAGTTGTATTTGCTTATTCTATTTCTCTGGTGTTTGGGAGGAAGGAAAAAGGAGAAGGTAAATAAACAGAGAATTGTGGCTTTCTGCCTGGCTTCTGAAGACATCGGCCGCCCACGAGAGCAGAGATGTGCTCATTTCAGCAGGTCGAGCGAGTGGGCAAGAAGGCTTCCCTGTGTGTGCACAGCAGCAGCTTAAAATTTGGGGTGAAGCTTTTGCATAATCTTTGCTTTTTCTCTGTTTCTCGTTATATTGTTGCTCTCTTGTAACTCCATCCCTTTGGTTGCAGACTGTCAAAGGTGGGATTTCTGAGACCCGGATTGAAAAGAGAATTGTGATCACAGGAGATGCTGATATTGACCATGACCAGGTGGGAATGCTGAGGAGGTTCCGGACTCGGGGTTGGGGTGCAGATAGAAAGATGGAGGGTGCCTGTACTCTCCTCACTCTAAGAGCTGCTCGAGTGACATTAGCTTCTTAGTGAAGTCAGCGTCCCCAGGGGATCAAGGCACAGAGGGCTTAGGGTCGGGCTGTAGATGGGGACCAGGGGTGTGGTGGGAACACTTTAGCTCAGTGCTGTTTCCTTACTCCATTCTGGTTCTTAACTTCCTCACCTGCACCCTATTCCCCACCCGTAAGTTGGAGGTTACTGAACCTTGCTCACAGGTTGTTTTAAGGATCAAGTGAGATGTTGGATGCACAGCACAGTGGGCTCCAAGTCAGTGAGACTGTTATTATCTGGGAGGGAGAGTGTACCTAAACCTAAGCTAGAAGGACAGTGTAGTCCTGCCCACAGAGCCCCATGCCGGCTGCAGAGACCATCAGCAGTATGGTGTGATGGACTAGACACCCAGAGACCTGAAACTCGAGTTCTGTCCTGGAGCTCTCACCAACTGGCTGTGTGTCCTTGAGCAAATCACTTTAACTCTGATTATTTTTTCCTTTCCTAAAGGAGACTAGGTTGATCTAGATTTTTATGTTAGGTCTATATTTTTATGTTAATTAGGTGCTAATTGCATGCTACAAGCAATTATCGAATAATAAGGTCAAGATTAATATTCCCAGTTCTCTGGTGGGTGAGGTAAGAACAGCACAGCAGCAGGAGAGGAGAGGGGGTGGACGTGACAGCATGCAAATGCCCCTGGAATCATTGACACATTGCTTCAGCAGTAATTCTTCGCCTTTATGCTGATGTGCTGAACGTCTTTAAAAAAGAGACAGTGAGCCGCAGTGTTGGCAGTCCCCTTGGCAGCAAGGCTAGGATTTACAGCTGAGGATACTGGGCTCAGGGTTCCAGAACAAGGCGGTAAAGCCGAGTGAGAAGCTTCTGCTTGCCCAGCTCAGAGGCTCCTGCTGCAATGCCAGCCTGCACCTTCTTCCTCAGTGTGATGGGTTTGGAACACCAGCTCTCTGCTCAGTCTGCACCAGTCATGGCAAGGGGGAAGGGTGTTCAGAACCTGGCATGAAGCAGACCTGGTGAGTGTGCCTTGGAGAGACTTGTATCACTTCTCTGAGGTGTAGTATTACCTACCTATAACGTGAAGGTCCTCATGCCTTTCTCCAGGGTTATTGTGGCAAAGGACATGCACCCTTGAAAGTCCAGAGAGGTGCTCTAGGTTCCTTCATTCTCTGCGAGATCCATGAGAAGAATGTGACGCGGGGCTCCCTGGGTGGGAAGGGAGCACTTTAGGAAGGTGGTACAGGGAGGGCTTCCCAGAGAGCTGAACGTAGGCAGCGTCAACCAGAGGGCCAGGGTTGTGGTGCAGTCAGTGATGCTTCTGACTAATGTACCTGGGAAGGCAGTAGAGCGTGGCCCAGGTGCTTGGGCTCCTGCCACCCGAGCTGGAGACTTAGATGGACTTCCTGGCTTTGGCCTGGCCCAGTCCTGATCATTGTGGGCCTTTGGGAGATGAACAGGCAAACCAGCAGATGAAAAATCTTTCTTTCTCTCTCTCTCTCTCTCTGGCTTGGAGATGGCTCTTAAGAGCGAGGGGGACAGGTTGGTCACTTCCAGCTGGAGTTCTTTTTGATAGAGGGCAATATAAACCATGCAGAGGAAGGTCCCAGCTCGCCTGTGACTCCTCTTCTGCTCTCTTTAGCTTTTCTAGAATAACCAAAACTACTCCAGATGCTCACCTTGGAGAACAAAGGACAGTTTGGTAAACAGGAAAGCCTACACTTGAGCTAAAATCACTGTTGCATTACTGACTGAAACTGGCACTTTATGTAATTACTGAATCCAATTATTGTATCTAGAAAATGGAAATAATGATGCTACCCTTTTGCATTCAGTTTTTGTAAACGAGAAGTGAATGAGGGCCCAAGAAGATAGCCTAGTGGCTAAAGTCCTTGCCTTACACATGCTGGGATCCCATATGGGGTGCCGGTTCATGTCCCAGCGACCCTGCTTCCCATCCAGCTCCCTACTGGTGGCCAGGCAAAGTGGCAGAGGATGGCCCAAAGCCTTGGGACCCTGCACCCGCGTGGGAGACCGAGAGGAAGCTCTTGGTTCAGTTCCGGACATTGCGGCCATTTGGGAAGTGAATCATTGGACGGAAGATTTTCCTCTCTGTCTCTCCTCCTCATCTGACTTTCCAATAAAAATAAAATAAATCTTAAAAAAAAAGAAAGTAAATAGGTAATGTGCTTAGGCTATTACATGGCATATGATAGGCCTTCGGTTTTTGCAAATGATCTACAAAATTTTTGTTTGTAATCCCACCATGTCTTTATATAAAGTACATTATTGCATTAAGATACACAAAGGATATTTTATTTCTAAGAAATTTGTATCTACTTATGCACTTTACCACATGATCTGTTTCTTCATTCTTTCCTCCTGCTTAAGCTAAAATCACCCCTCCTTCTCTGTAGCACATGTCTTACTTTCCTCTCCTATTCCAAACTTTCAGGTTGCCTCATTCACTCCCAGGAGTGTCGGCTCACAGTCAGCCAGGGCCATGCAGTGCCACCCCTGAAACCCCGCTGCATCCTTCAAGACACTGCTGCCACCCCCCTGTGGCCTGCTGCCACCCTTCTGTGGCCTGCTTGTGTTCTCCCTGTGTTGGATGGCCTCGGCAGACAGGAGGGTGGAGCTGGCCGGGGCCTCAGGACAGCCCCCTTCTGTGGCCTTGCCTTGGTCAGCGGGGACCTCTTTTGCCTGATGGATTTTTGTTCCTGTCTTCCACAGGTCCTTGTCCAAGCCATCAAGGAGGCAAAGGAACAGCACCCAGACATGTCCGTGACCAAGGTGGTCGTCCATCAGGAGACCGAGATTGCTGAGGAGTGAGCTCAGGTAGGGCGTGCTCCTGATGGCTTCCAGGGTCCACCCCCATCCCCACTGAGAGAGCTCTGGCAGGAGCCTTGGGTCTCCAGGGGCCTGTCCTAGAGGGGGGCCACACTGGGATTTGATTAAAGTCAAGGCAGAGGAGGGGTGAGCGGAGAAGCTAGAGGAGCTGGTTACATAATGGCTCCAGTTAAAACAGCCAGGTCCTAGTATCCTGCTGCCCCTCGGGGTGCCAGCAGTGTGGGGAGGATGAGCTCCCCCAGATGTGCATGCGGACACCTACCCACCCCCTGCAGTTCCACCTCCTCCTCTGCAGGCCCTTCCTCCTCTGCAGGCCCTTCCTCCTCCGCCGTGTCACAGGCCCATCCACAAGTGACCCTGGCACAGCCGGAAGAGAACAAAACCAAGGGCCACTCTATCTAGAAATGGAGAATGGACAGGGTGGGGGAGAGGAGGAGAATCGCTGAGGCTCCGAGAGCCGAGCAGAAAGTTGGAGGTGAGGAAGCTGCTTTGGGGACTAGTGACTAGAACTAGCTTACAAACAGCTGGAAGGTGCCACAAGCCAGCAGCCCATCCTCCCCGGGCTCAGAGCTCTGTGATGCCACTCAGGCTGTACGGGCAACAGAAACTGGGCAGTGGGTCCTTGGCAGGCTTTAAAAATGTGCCTCTTTGTTTCCTCTAGGAACTAGCCCACCCCGACTCCCTGCCTTTCTCCCTCCAAGAGAAACCAGAGAAATGATGCCGCAGCTCACCTGCACTAGTTAGACTGCAGACTTGCAAGATGACCCTAAACCGCCAGAAAATGAGATTCCTTTTCTATTTGGAGTTTATATCAAGAGATTCTTCTAGATACTTTTGAAGACCTTTTTCTATAGAATGATACCAGAAATTATTCAACTTTTCTGTCTACAGTTTTTAGAAAAAATTTTTTCCCCATGGGGTGATTTGTAACTGCTTGCACCTAGCCTCTCCTCACCGATTTCCAACCCAGATATTGACAGGATCCACAGACCCCTTCAGGGAACTTTCCAGACTCCGTCGCCTGGGTTGGAGGCCAGAGCCAGCTGGGAGAGGGCTTCCTGCTTTCCCCTCCTGCCCCTGGTTTGATGCCCTTTGGATGACAGCAGCGACTTCATGAACCAGCACTCTCAGAGCCAATGTGATTTTACCAGAATGTCTGGCAGGACAACTACCTGACCCACAGACCCCAGGAAAACGTTACTGTCTGTTGAGGGTTTGGGGTGAGGCTAAGGATATAGTGCTTTTTGGTTTTTTTGGGGTTCTCTCTCTTTCTCTCTCCCCTCTTTCATTCTTTTTCTTTTTTTTTTTTTTTTTTTTTTTTTTTTTGGAGCTTTTTTATGTTGACCTAGGCAGTTGCTCCTGATCTCTGATACTGTGAATGTTTGAACACATCTGTGGCCTTCACCTCCCCAGCTGCCCATTTACCTCGTCAGAAGGCACACTTCCTCCGCCCCAGCTCCCATCTCAGACCCAAACTCACAGGAAAATAGGCACTTCTGGCCAGAAGCTGTAATAACACATTTGGTGATTTAGAGAAACAAAGCTGGTGAGGTGAAGTCCACGGGGTGTGCATGTCACACGGGGGGGAGTGGAGCTTACCTCTGCCAGATCACGCTAACAACCAGTTGGGGGGACCACTCACTATCTCTCGCCTGCAGTGACAGAGAATGTAGTGGGAGGGGGCTGTGTCCTGAGAACTTTGCTCCCAAGGGGTGCCTGCCAAAAGACACCCTTGGAGAAGGAATTACCATTTAGGTAATTCAGCTTTCCCTCACATGGCAAGGGGTACAAGCCCCAGCTCTGCTCGGTCCCACTGGCCAGCCAAGGTCTGTCAGGGTCTGTATGCTTGAGTTTGTGGTGGGCTTGGGCTTTAGTTGTTGTTTCTCTTGGTTTTGATTTTGCAAATAAGGCTAATGTCCTCAAATCCTGGTAAGCATTTGGGTTTCAGTTCAATAGGACTTCTCTCAGCTTCCGGCTTGCTTCCCACAAACAGATCTGCCTGGCAGCCTCTTAGGATCCTAATTCCAGGCTTACATGTAAACTTCATGAGTTAAAACATGAGTCACAGACAGCCACTTCTGGGGGTCAAGGGCAGTGAGGGAGCGTAAGCCTCCACCCCACCATAGGAGCCGGCAGCCGTGTGTCTGCTGTCCCTGTGGAGTTTGCACAGACAGACCCAGCCCATTGAACGGACTCCAGGTGTGTATCGTTCCTTCCCTTCTCATGTAGGACTGTTCTACCAATAGGCAGCTCCTTAGTGAAGGAGGGAAAGAGAGGGTGCCAGTAAGGGGTGGGGGCAGGTGACAGGCTTGGGGGAAGGAGACTGTCCTAACTCAGGAGCAAAAGTAAGGTCTGGAGGGGCCAGCCTGTCAGGGCAGTGCCCAGGCCAGAGCCACGTTGCCAGGAAATCCACCTGAGGTCAAGCCAGCATGGACTGTGAGCTCACACACGTACAAATGTCCACAGAGTCTTCTGGAAGGCTGTGGATGATGCTCCAGATCCAGAAGGAGACCCAGATGGAGTTCCTGGCTCTGGCCCCAGGCTGTGGCAGGCATTTGGGGAGTGAATCAATGGATAAAGAATCTCTTTTACTCTGCCTTTCAAGTAGATGGAAATATTTTTTTAAGAGAGGAAAACAACAACAGTGTAGCAGTTTTCCTGGCCTGCACCTGGTGTCTCCCGTGCCTTCAGCTCTGCAGCCAGCTCGGCCAGCTCGCTTCCTCCAACTGCTGTCCAATGAGTTGGGCCAGAGACCTCTCCTGCCCTTCCAAATCATGAGTTTTGGCCATTGTTTGCATTTTTCCCCCTTTCTGCAGGTGTGTGTTTGTGTGTGTGAAGAAAAGCACACTTGTCCAGGTAGCCACGGTGCAGGGGAAGGGAAGTGACCATTTCCAGGGTCAGACGCTCCACAGCGTCTTCCTGAAGTGACTCAGACACACCACAGCAACAGCTCCTGCTGCAATTTTATTTTCACTTGAGAAGCAAAAGATCTCCCCCCAAGCCACACAAGATCTCTGCCACCCTTTCACAAAGCTGAGGGCTCAGGGAGCCTAAATGCAGGATCCAGCAGGGTGCCTTTGCCCCATGCCCTGCGGGACTGCAGCCAGAGCTGTGACCACATACCAGCACCTCTCAGCGCCCCTGGGAAATCTGCCCAGGGCTGGTGATTTTTGACATATCTCTCTCAAATGTATTATTTTGGTGACAAAAATGAAGGAGCTTTGTAAAATTTTTTAAAAATTATGAATCATATCAAGTAGTTTACATTTCTTGACAAAATAGGAACTATGGCAGCAGAATCAAATTGACAAAACTCCTTAGATTAAATAGGCAATAATTAGGTCTGCTGTTTGGCCTTTTGTAGTAAGAAAAGTGGTTGTAGTGCTGAGATATGTATCTGGTCTTGCTTCTTGTATTGCATTTTTCAATAAACTTCAAAAAAAAAGGACTGAGGATTGATCAGTTATTAAATCTGTGTCCTCCCAGTAACGAGGAAAATCAAACACAGGTGGGGGAGCCCTAGACCCCCCCCCCCCCCCCGCTCTCTGCCGTGCCCACGTCGGCCAGCAGGTAGCTTCAGCACTGCCAGGGGGATTTCTGGGGTGGGACCAGGCTCAGTCCAGCTGGCAGTGGGGGGGGTGTGCTCCTGTGTGGGGAGGGTTCAGGCCTCAGTGTGGAGGTGTTGGCAGTGGTGCAGGCCTAGCAGGCAGACCCTGCGCGGCTGAGGGCAGGAGAGGACTGAGTGCTGGGAGCGAAGGGCTCAGGCCCACCCAGATGGCAGTGGATGGTCCCTGCTTCACTCTGCCCACCCTCCCTGTGGCCTCACTCCTCTACGCACCTGGGTTCCTGTGGCCTGACTCTACCACCAGGGCAGGCTTGGAACATCTCAACCTACCTTTCAAGTCTTAGCAGCCCTCGCTCACCCCTGGGGCCATGCCAGGACAGTAGGTGCGTCCTCCCTGATGGATCACCTTGGCCTGGACCTCCAACCCACCTCAGGTTCCTGCCTAAGGCCACATCTGGAGGCAGGTGAAGTTCCAGAGGTATGGGGTTCTCCACTCTCCACGTTCAGACAAACCCTCTCAGGCTTGGTGAACCCCCTCCAGTGCAACTGTCACTTCCCTGCTCCAGCCTGGGGTGTGACAAGTGTCCACCAGACAGACTCCTGGTCCCATGGTCCTGTCACCAGGGTCCATGCTGCAGCCTTGCAGGCAAGCTGTCCTCCCAATCCTCAGACCTGGGCTCCCAAGTCGCCTCCGCCTCCTAGCTTGGCATAGCCCCCCAGACTGAGGCGGTCCAGGCGAGGCCAGCTCCGGTGAGCACAGTCCCGAGCAGCAGGGGCTCCGAGGAGGAGCTCCCCAAGGCCCAGATCCAGAGACTTGGAATGTTCGATGCAGGAGCCAGAGGGCTGCACGGTGATGATCACGTGGCCAGTCTGGGTCCGTGGACCCCAGGGTGGGGGCAGCCCCTGGCCTTTAAGCGAGTAGCTGTTGAGCAGGGCAGGCAAGGCAAGGCGAGGGTTAGCAGGCTCTGAACGCAGACTCCGCACGGATGGGACAGGTGAGGTTCCCCGACACGGGGACAGGTCCCAGTTTTCTGGCTCTGCACAACCTATGGCTCGGGGAGTCCTGGGGCCGGGGCTGGGAAGGAGTGCACAGTCCCAGCTGGGCCCGTCGGGAGGCCGCAGGGCCTGGGCGCGCAGTACCCCCTGACGGAGCCTCCTTGTCTCCAAGTCCCGGTTCTCATAGAGAAGCGTGTTAGCGCAGATGAACACGAAGAGGCCAACACCCATGATCACCGGTCCCAGGAGCCGCAGCCGCTCGTGCGGGCCGTGGGCCCGGCCGGCGCCGCGACCCTCGCGCCGCAGCTCGCTCACGGGATGTGAACTGGTGTTGGCGGCCCGGGGCCCAGGAGCCCCTGCACGGTGCGGCCAGTAGCCGGCCACTGCGATGCCCATGCCCACCAGGACCACGAGCGCCCCCAGCGCCGCGAACGCCCCCGACGGCGAGCGCAGCCGCAGCCGTGCCCGCACCCGCAGAGGCTCCGGCGGAGAGCGCGGGCGCCTGCGGCGACCGAGGCGGCGGCCCAGGCGAGAGACGCGGCCTTCGGGGCTCCTCCGCACCTCGGTGCAGTCTCCAGGACTCCCAGCCGTCATCCCGCCGTCGTCAGGGCGCTCTGCAGAGAGAGGATGGGAATGAGGAAGGGAGTGAATCGACGGGCCTGGGTTCCGAGCGCCAGGCTTGGGGTCCAAATCCGGGGGGAAGCTCAGGTCGCCTTGCCCGGGCCGCTTGGAGATCCCTGGCGGCCACCCCCGGATTTTCCCGGGCAGCGAGGCAGGGAGCCGCCCCCGCTCGGGTTTTCCGCAGCGGAGCTCTGAGCCAGGGACGCGCGGCACAAGCCCGAGTTGGCCGGGCCCGCGCGCGTAGGGAAGCGGGAAGGGGCGCGCCGGTTGCTCCCTGGCGCATCCCTGGGCCCCCGGCTCCCGGCTCAAGCAGCCCGTACCCTCTTCGGCGGCCTCGGGATGCGCGAGGCCGAGCAGCGGCGTCCCCGACAGGGTAAGTACCGCATGGGTTCACCCCACCCCCGCACGTGGCTGCCCCGTAGTGCAGGAGGGAGGGGGCGCTCTGGGCCACTCGGGGGGCCACTGGGTCGCTCGCGGGTCCCAGCTCCCCCTATCGAGGCATACGTACCGCAGCGTGAGAGGAGGGGGTGGTCCCGACTGCAGTCCCTCCCTGTCCGCCCCCTCCTCGCAGACCACCTTGGTCAGCGCTGAAGCTGCAGCAGGGAGTCTCGAGCTGGACCACTGGGAGACCGCTCCGACCGAGAGCAGCCGGGGGTCCGCAGGCGAGGCGGCAGCGGCGGCCTCTTCCCGGGATTTTCTCCGACTCCGCGTAGAAGGAGCCTCCCCTCCCCCAGACCATCCGCCACTCCCCCAGTGGCCGGACGAGGAGGCTGGCGGCGGCCGGGGCTGGGCGCGGAACCTCGCCGGACAGACTCCTCCCGCGGCTCCCGGGGCGGCCCCGGCAAGGCTGTTTCTAGGTTGCCGTGTTTCCGAGTCGGGTTTCTTGGGATGAATCATCCCCCTTTCCCGCCACCCGAGGCCCCCGTGGCCCGAGTCCCGGCCAGAGCAGCGCCGCCCCGAGGAGTCGGGGCCCCGCACAGCCCGAGCCTGCCCTCCTCGCTGCTGCTCGCGCCCAACCTGCGGCCTGAAGACTGGATCCGGGCCGGCCGGAGAAGCCGGGCGGCGCGAGGTGTGTGTGGCTCCCACAAAAGAAGGACACGTGGGAGGACACGGGCTCCCGCCTTGGCGCCCAGGGCCAGGATCTAGCTGTCGAGCTTCGTCCCCCTCCCCGAGTCCCGAGACAGAGCCCAGGCCTGGGGGAGGAGGCCTTGCCACCCCTCCCGGCGCCATCCGCACCCCCAAAGAGCAAAGCATGACTCTTGGCCCCCACCACCTCCGTCCACTGCGTCCAAGCCTGGTTCCCACGGATGGAGACTCGCCCTGGAGACCGAGGGCCTGGTGGGGTCACATCGCCAGACTCCCGGGCTGGGCACTCGCATCTCGGCACAGCCAGCAGGCCCGTTACCCCCTTAACCCAGAACAGGAAGTCTTCTCCCCAGGCCGAAACCAGACAAGTGGCCACCCCGCTCTACCCAGAACTGCGGCCACAACTCCAGAAGGGTCACCCCCGTCTCGAGTCGCTGCGGTGTCCCCGGCCCGAGAGAGGCTCAAACGTGCAGAATAAAGCGGGGGTGGGGTGGGATGGGGAGGGCATGCCCTGGAGATCCCCGAAACCCTGCTGAGCAGTCGCCCCCAGGGCACTTAGAAACCCAAACGCCGCGCCCGACGGCCCAGGTCGAGAGCCTCTGTGCGGGGCCGAGTTCCCTATCCGAGACCCCACTCTAGTCCGGGGCAAAGGCAGGACCAGAGAATCTTCCCGTCCGGGGGACTGAGTCAAAAGTTAGAGAAAGTTGGGGGGCGGAGGTGAGTCCATGGGCCTGCATTTGCTCACCTGGCGCCGGCGCGCCCGGGCGGGTCCGGGTCGGTGTCCGCGCGCCGCGGGCCGCGCGCCGCCTGGGTCTCCCAGGAACCGCCCCCGGCCCCGCCCCGCGCCGCCCCGCCCCCGGGAGCCCCAGGGACCCCGCTACCCGGGCTGGCCCCGGCCCGGGGGCGGCCGCACGGCTCCGAGGGGACGCCCGGGGCTCGCGTCCTGCCACCCCAAAACCCCTCACCCTCATCGCAGGTCATTCGCCAAATCCCGGGGAGGCGCCCCTCGCCCACCACGGGACACACGGGCCCGGAGCCCAGGGCTCCCCGGCCCGCCCATCGGACCGACCGAACCGCCGGCGGAGCCTCCTTCCGGGCACCGGGGAGGCCACCCGAGTCCCGCTTGGCCTGGACCGCAGTATTCCTTCCCTGTGGGCCTCAGGGGTCCGTCCGCAAGGCGGGCCCAGCGCGTCCTGCCCTGCACGTGGGGCGCCCGGGGCAGAGCCCACGGCTTGGCGCGCAGGCCCCGGGGGAAGAGGAGGCGGGGAGCGTTGGGGTTGGGGGCGCCGGGCTCCCCACGTGCGCCCCCGGAGGTAGGAATGTGGCGCGAGCCGGCGGGGGGTCGGGCCGGCAGCCCAGTTTCCATGATGCGGGGGGCGGGCCCAGAGGTCGGGGGCGGTGCGGGTCTCCCCTCCGCCTCCCCCTCTCTCCCACCCGCGGACAACCAGGGCCCCCTGGGGGGAATTTCCGGCCTGGGATTGATTACTGCCCCTCCCCCCTGCCGTCCCCGGGACCCCCGGCTCGCGCGGCGGGCGGAGCGGGGCGGTAATGAGAGCCGGCTGTGCGGGCACTGGGGGCGCGGGGCTGGGCGGAGCCGGGGCCTCGAACCATGTGCCGGAACCCCTGATTGCTAGGACACAGGGTGAGGAGTGTCAGTAACCTCCTGCCACCGCGAGTCCTCGGGAGGGACCAGGCCATCCCCAGGGCCCCGATTTCTCGGGTTCCGAAGGTGAAGCCAGGGTCCCCTGGCGCCTCTCCCCGTCGGACAGGAAGCCCCGGAGGCCCGAGCTCCTCTTGGGACCCCTGCCCCGCGCCAGCCGCCCCTAGTCGCCCTCTCGTCCCGTGCCCCTCATCCCTGGCTACTGCCCGCCTCCACCCTCACCATCTCGCCCTCACCTCTGGATTCACTCGCTCCGCGCCCCCTCCCGCTACACACACCTTCACCTCACCCCGGGCCCTGGCTCCTCCTAGGGACACCTGCACCCGACCTGCTTTGCGCCCAAAGCCAGGACAGGTTTCCCTTCCTTGTGGCCCCACTTCCCGGTGGCATCTGCCCCCTGTCCGCCCTCGGGCCTTGGCCTCGCTGTCCCCCTCCCCTTCCCTAGCCTCCCCTACCCTGTGTTGTGCCACTAGCCCAGTCTCACTCCAAGGGACCCGGGTCAGCCCCTCGCCCATTCCTGCACCACCACCACCACCACCACCACCACCACCACCACCACCACACACACACACACACCGCCCCCTACAGCCCTACTCCTGCAGCTCCTGCCTCTCCCTGCTTCCATCCCATCCATCGTGTTGTTGGGGGCCCTTCACCTTCCACCCCCTCACAGGTGCCTCCCGGGTCCTGCCCCAGGCCGTCCTCATCTCTTCCACAAGGGCACCAAGCATCTCTCTGCTCTGGATCCGAGCCTGCTACTCCCTGCTTAGAGCCCTCAGTAGTGTCCTAATGTTACCCCCACTAGAGTTTAAAGTCCCCTCTTACTTCCACAGACTGGCCCTTGTCGGTAGGGTATTTGCGCTTGGGGGCAGCTGAACATGTTTCTGTCCCCAGGCCTGCTGTGCTGCGGTCTCCTGGGCGTGGCACCATCCTGGGACAAAAATCTCTAGTCACCTGTCGCCTTGCCACCTGCCACTCAGCCTTCAGATCTGAGGCTCCTCTGGGTCAGCTGGGTCCAGCCTGCTCCTCTGCACGGCCTGCTGTCAACGCAAGCATCCCTGTGCTCGCCTCCTGGGGGTTGAGTCTGTTCCTTGATTGGGTCCCCACAGGCAACCCAGTGCATGGGGTCTGCCCTGCTCCTTCCTGGAAGCCCAGTGCCCATTGCAGAGTCTGTTCAGACTGGTAAAACACTGGGAATCCCGCTCTGCATGTTGTTTTGAAAATGAAGCGAGCCTGGCACTCCACCCAGGTCTCCCACCTGAGCAGCAGGGGCCCAAGTACCTGAACCACCACCTGCTGCCCTCAGGGTGAGCATCCGCAGGCAGCTGTTGCAAGCAGAGCCAGGGTTTGAACCAGGCATTCCCTTATGAGATGCGGGTGGCCCAGGCGGCTTGCTAACTGCCACACCAAATGCCCACTCCTGCCCACGATGCTTCATTCCGGGAGGTCAGTGGTTCCCCAGCTTACAAATAAACAAACTGAGGCTTGGAGCGGCACAAAGACCTGCTCACTATCACAGCCGGCCTCCTGAGCACCCTGCCCCACTGAAGACTGGCCCACTAGGTCCACTCACTTCAGCTTTGCATGTTCCAGCACCACGGGTGGGACGTGGATGAGGTGTCCCAGAGGACAAGACGCCAAGTTCTGTCACCTCACCCCAGCCTCCTCTGCAGGGGACCAGAAAGTGACCCGCAGTCCGCAGCTCTGAAGTGCCCCCCTGAAGCGAGAGCTACCATCTGCTGTGTGCATAGCTCCACCCCTGGCCCCCCAAAGCAGCAGGGCCCATAATTCATCCTCCACTCAGCTCCCCGGAGGGAGCCCCGAGCTGGGTTTCCTTTCCTGCTCAATCCTGGCTCTGTGTCCCAGCCTGGTGTGTCCTTTGTAAGAGCAGAAGCAAAGACCCAGAGAGGGGCGGCAGCATGCACAGGGCGCTGAGCCAATGAAGGGCAGCCCTGGGCTTCAAGCTCCAGGTCACGGATCTCTTCCAGGGCAGGGCTCCTGGGACATGCACCCCAAGGCAGCAATGAGCGAGACAGAGGGGCAGAACTGGGGTCCAGCAAAGGAAAACCCCCCAGCCCCAGCAAACAGGGCCAGGCCAGTTCCCACCTGCGTGCTTGGGCACTGGGACAGCCAGCATCTGGCCCAGTCGCCCCTCCATGCAGGCCCGCCTGCCGCACATGGGAGCCCAGCTTCCCAAGTTTGCCTGTGTCACCCAAGGGACCATGGCAGAGAGCCAAGGTCAGAACCCAGTTTTTGCTTAAAAAATAAATACATAAAAAGTATTGTTATTTAATTTGGAAGCAGAGAGAAAGAGAGAAGCAGGTGTAGACAGCCGCAGCAGCTGAGCAAGGAGCCAGGAGCCCAATGCAGGCTACCACGGGGGTGGCAGGGCCCGGCCACCCGAGCCATCACCCCTGCTTCCCTGGCATGCCTTAGCAGGACTGGAAGTGGCAGCCCTGGGATATCCCAGGCCCAATCCCAGCACCTGCCCATGCCAGGCTTTCCCCAAGACACAAGATGCTACGCTGTACCCACAGGGCCACAGCGGTGAAGTCAACCCTGCCTCCAGGCAGTCCACAGTGGCCGTGTCACACAGGAGGACTGCGCCACACAGTAGGACTGCGGCTTTGTGGCCTTCAGTCAGGGCCTGCCTGGCCCTTTCCCCACCGGTACAACTGGAACCTGAAGTTGCTGACTGGGTCTCTTTTTGGCCACCTCCTCTGGGCTGGCTGTTTAGGACGTCGCTGGATTGGATGGTCTCAAGCGGAACGGTTGACTTACCCGCAACAAGGGAAGCAGGGCAGGGAGGAGAGCGGCTACAGGAGACCACCTCCCTGAGCAGCCACTCATCCCGGCCTTTGCAACCAGGCTCAGGGGAGCGACCAGGGTGCAGGCACATGTATCTTCATGGCTGCCGTGTTCCCACTGTGGGTGCAGGCCTCTCTGGACTGGCTGGGGCCCGGCCTCTCCTAGTCCAGTGTGGCAAGACAAGCCTGCCCACAGCTTTCTCTCAGAGCAGGAAACCTCAGGCCCTGTCCCCACAACCCTCAAGGCCACACCGCTGCTGCCAGGCTCGGAGCCTGTTTCTCAGCAGCTCCCAGAGCCCGGGGCTGCCCCAAGCCCATGGCTGCTGCTGGCCTCCTGGTCTCTGCCATCGGCTTTGGTGCCCCCATTTGGCTCAGGGTCCCATCTGAGAGACTCGCACGTCCCAGGTAGCTCAGAGCAGACCACATCTTTCTCTCTGTACCAGTCAGCCGGGGACTGGGCAGACGACAGCAAATGTAAAAGCCAGGGAGGGGTGGCAGCTCCCCAGAAGTGGGTGATGGCCTCACAAGGCCCAGGAATAGAGCTGCCAGCCAAAGCCTCAGCTGTCATGTGTGTAGGCATGCATATACGTGTATGTGTGCATATATTGTATCTCAATGTATGTGTGTATATGTGTACGTGGGTATGTATGTGTCAGTGTGTGTATAGGTATGTTTGTGTGTGTTTGTGTGTTCTGCCAGGGACTGAGGCTGCAGGGCACCTGAGGAATCACCTTGCAGTACATACAGCTGGAACCACATGATAAGATAAAACTCATCTCAACTGGCATTGTGGACTTAGAGGTAAAGCCACCACTTGCAGCGTTAGCATCCATATGACCACCAGTTTGTGTCCCAGCTGCTCCACGTCCCTGCCAGCTCCCTGGGAAAGCAGTGGAGGATGGCCCAAGCTTTGGGCCCCTGCATCTACAAGGGAGACCTGGGAGAAGCTCCTGGCTCCTGGCTTAGGTCTGGTCCAGCTTCCACCTTTGCAGCCAATCTGGGGAGTGAACCAGTGGATGGAGCATTTCTCTGTTTCTCCTTCTCTCTGTGTAACTCTCCCTTTCAAATAAGCAAATAAATCTAAAAAAAAAAAAAAAAAGAAGAAGCTCAATGAGGAAATGGCGTATTTGGGAGAACAGCGACACACATTCCTCTCCCACTGAAAACAGGAAAGCAGTGTCATTGCACAGGGACACGGTGCTGCAGGCTGTAGAGGAGGGCTGGTAGGAGGCACCCCACCGTGAGGACAAGGACTCTTGTTAGCCACTGCATTTGGCCCTGCCATTGCCGCCACATGTCCCACAGAGGGCTCACAGGGACCCTAACCTGAAGCACCTGCTCAGTACCAACAAAGGGAGACATCAGGTAGCCATGGACCAGGATGTTTGAGAAGGCTCAACAGCACTGGCAAGGCTGTGCAGGCGGCCCCGGCCATGAGGAGGGCCTGGTCCCAGTCCATCCAACCTGGTTCCTGACTCAGCCTCCTTCTGCCATGCTCTCCTGCCCCCTTTGTCCCCACCTCCGCCCCCCTACTCCCACCACCAGGTGTGGCATGCAGACCAGGATGGAGGCTGGAGGTGAACGAGGGCGGGGCAACCGCAGTGCCAGAGCAAACTTTTGTAGAACCAGGGGAGGGCGGCCGGCTCGTTCCTTCCCGATGCTCAGCGGGACCCAGGCACTCTCGGACACTGCCTTGGTCCCGGTGTGCCCACTGGTGGCACTCCCTTCATCAGGTCTGCAAATCAGCCAGGGAAGAGTGGCCTGGGGCCCTTGACCTAGCCAGCTCCTCCCTGCCACCATGGCTTTCCACAGAATGCAGTCACCTGGCTGCACCTGGCCAGCCCCAAGGTGCGGGGAGGTAACTAGGGTGGCAGATAGGGGGCCTTCTTGTGGTGGGTACTACCAGGATGTGGCACCTCTGCTTGGGCACAGACCCCACTGGTGAGTTGCCGGGATTCAGACTATTCTAGGAACGGCCCCAGGTCTGGTGGTCAACCCCTGCCTGCTCTGGGTTGTTGCCCCAAGACACAGGGGTGAGGGGTGAGGTGACCCCTAAGGGGTCAGGATGGGGCCCAGAGTGCTGTATGACAGCCTGACCCTGCTCCCGGGCACTTCCCTTCCCAGGAACCGTGTTCCGGGTGCATCCTCTTCCTTTCGGCCAAAAGCACGCCCCATTCTCATGTTCAAAAATGTATTTATTTGAGCAGCTGGCTTCATGGCTTACTAGGCTAAGCCTATACCTGCAGCGCTGGCATCTCCTATAGACGCCAATTGGAATCCCAGCTGTTCTACTTCTAAATTGCTTAATGTGCCTGAGAAAGCAGCAGAGGGTGACCCAAAGGCTTGGGCCCCCACACCCAAGCAGGAGGCCAAAAGAAGCTCCAGGCTCCGACTGGCCCCGCTGCAGCTATCGCAACCATTCAGGACTAAACCAGCAGAGTCTTTCTCTCTCTGAGAGGGAAGAAGTTTAAGAGTTAGACCTCTTCCATCTGCTAGCTGATTCCCTAAGTGGTCATTCCGGTGGAGCTAGGCCATGTGGTGGCTGAGAGTCCAGAGCTCCTCCAGGCCTCCTGTGTGGGTGACAGGGACACACGTATGCGGATCATCATCCACGGAATTCCCAGGTGCCTTAGCAGGGAGCTGGCAGGGAAACGGAGTAGCCAGGACCCTGAACCAGCTGGCATAGAGAGCCCCAGCTAACCTGCTGCACCTCAGTGCCAGCCCCACTGTTCTGATCCTGATACCATCACTTAGTGTAATGCTTAATGTTTTGTGTGTTGGAAAGGCAGAGAGACAGAAATAGAGGCTGGGAAATCTTCCATGTCCTGGTTCATTCTCCACATGTTTGTGACAACCTGGTCTGGACCAAAACCAGGAGCCCAGAACTCAAACACGTGATCTAATGAACGGAATCATTGTTGGCTGCCTCTCAGGGCGTATACTGGCAGGAAGTTGGACTCCCAAGCAGAGCTGGGACTCGAACCCAGGAACTCCTGATGGGGGATGTGTGTATCCCCAGGAGCACATTCTGTGCCAAATGCTCACCTACAGGTTTATTTTACTCATTTGAAACCGAGAGGGGGCAAAAGATCTAGTCTCTGCTATTTCACTGCTCCTTCCAAAATGTCCACAGTAGCCACTGCTGGGTCAGGCTAAAGCTGGGACCCTGGAAGGCAATCCAAGTCTCCCACGTGGCTGATAGGGAGCCAGCTACCTGGACCTGCATGTGGGGTCTCCCAGTGTCTCCATCAGCAGGAGTCAGGCCCAGGGTCTCCCACACTGGATGCAACTGGCCTGGGCAGTGTGTTCCCTGCTGAGCCTAACAGCTAAAGGTTAACTCCACTCCTTTCAAAAATTCCTAATATGGAATTAAGGCTTTGTACCCCCTTTGTGCCTGGTTTATTCTTTCTAATGGCTATTTATTTTCATCTACTTGGAAGAGCAACAGAGATGAGGGTGGAGGAGAGAGAGACAGATTTGCTGTCTGCTGGTTTATCCCCCAGATGCCTGCAACAGCCAGACCTGAGCCAGGTTGCAAACCCAGAGGCCAAAAGTCTCAGTCTCCACGTGCGTGGCAGGGGCCTAAGTATGAGAGCTATCGCCCGCTCTCCCAGGGTGCGTTGCCAGGGAGCTGGATAGGAAGTGTGGAGTAGCCGTGGCAGTGCTGCGTCAGGTTCCCTCCTGCTCACCTCACGTTGCCATGCTGAACTAAAACACAGCCACCCGGCAGAGCCTGTTTTTTTTTTGTTGTTGTTGTTTGTTTGTTTGTTTTTGCATCGGGCCACTGGGGTTCCTGCACCAAGCGGGCATTAGTTGGTTCGTGGAAAACAGACCGCAGCTGGGCAGGCGAGTTGCTTTGAGTCTTCTTGAGACGCGGTGTGGCCTGCAGGCTGCTACGCATGTCTGCTTCTGCTTTGCGGGGCTGACCCTTCTCCACAGTTTCTAGCAGGAAGCCAGCGCCTTGACCCTTGTCTCTGAACCTAAAGCTTGCCCCCACGCCGGTGGACTCTTGCACCCAGGGGCTGACCACCTGTTAATCCTGCTAGTTCACTTGCTTCCCCTGGGCACAGCTTTGCTCTCCGCTGCTTCTAGTTTCCACGGAGACCGAAACGGAGACCCCTTCCACCAGGGGGCGAGGGTGGCTCCTTAGCCAGGGATGCTCTGGAGAGGTGCTGGCTGCGCAGGACACCGGAGTTCGACTTCAGAGGTGAGAACTAAATCAGCCAAGTGGTCACAACGGCCAGAGCTGAGCCAATTGAAGCCAGGAGCCAGGAGCTTCTTCCGGGTCTCCTACGCAGGTGCAGGGTCCCAAGGCTTTGGGCCATCCTCGACTGCTTTCCCAGGCCACAAGCAGGGAGCAGGATGGAAGTGGAGCAGCTGGGATGCAAACTAACACCCACATGGGATCCTGGCACATGCAATGTGAGGACTTTAACCACTAGGCTATAAATCTGGGCCCCCTACTCCAGCTCTTACTGGTGGATGCTACAAGCCCAGCCCCTCCTGGCCCATCCCCAGACCCAGCTCTCACGTGGTTCAGTGGGTGGTAAGACCCAGCCCAGTCTGTCCTATACCTACTCTGGCTTTTGTGAGAATCAGTGGATGCTGGAGCCTAGCCCAGTCTGGCATACCCTAGACCCAGTCCACACCCATGCTGAGAGATGTTGCAGCCATGTCCAGCCTGGTCCACCACCCCTCCCAGGATAGTTCACATGCTCACCAGTGCAAACCATAGCCCAGCAGTGGCATCCCCTTAGGTCCCCAACAAGTCCTGCTCCCAGCCACTGATCTTGTGTGTGCTGGTGGTTGCCCTAACCCAGCCTGGCATAGCCCATCCCCCATCTTGGCCTTTGCCATTGGTTGCTGCAGCCTGGCCTGGTCTGGCCTGCCCCTAGTCTCAGCTGTCACTGGTGGGTGCCTTAGCCTAGCTCTGTCCAGTCTGCCCCATCCCAGGCTCTCATGCAAACAAGAACAGAAGCCTAGCCCAGCATGGCCCACGTCTGAACCTGACTCCCAAAATGCCAGTGTGGGTTATGAGTTGGCCTGGCCTTGCCCAGTCTGCCCCCACATCCAACCCGCACACCTGCCAGCAAAGAGAACAGCCCGGCCTGCCATGGCCCACACCCAGCCCGAAGCCTTGTACTCAGCAGCGGGAGCCTCGTAGGGGAGTTCCCCAGGTTGCCCCACCAGGTCCACTCCCAGATCTGAATCTACTGCGTGTCAGTGAGTGCTAGGGCCCTGCCCAGCCTGTGCCACTCCCTGGTCTTGGCCTCTGTGAGTGTTGGTGAATGCTGCATCCTGGCCAGTCTCCCACATGCAATTCTTGCGTGCCCCTGTGGGTGCTGCAGCTTGAGCCAACCCAGCCAACTCTGAACCTCGGTTCCCGTAAGTGTTGATGAGTTCTGTGGTCATGCCTAGCTTGGTCTTCACCACCCCTCCAGCTCTTGCGCAAACCAGTGGGAATCGCAGCCCCACAGAGATAAGCCCATGAATTCCCCCCAGAATCTCCCCCGAGACCCCTACACCCAGTTCTCTCATGTGCTAGTTAGTGTCATGGCCCAGTCTAACCTGGCCCTCCCCCGCCACAATCTCATGGGTACTATGACCCCGTCTTGCCAGGCTGGCACCCCAGCCCTAGCTTTCATGTGTGCTAGTGAACTCTGACAGATGCCAACTAACCCAGCCCAGGTCTTCCATGTGGGAGGTGTCCTGGTCTGACCCAGACATGTCCTCTGGCTTCTCCACCTCCAAAGCATCCAGTCTCAGCCCCCTTGCTTACTGTAAGTGCAGTGGCCCGGTCCATGGAAGTGCTGCGGAAGTCAAGCCTGGCCCAGCTCTGGCCATTGCAGCCATTTGGGGAGTGAACCAACACATGGAAGATTTATCACTCTGTCTCCCTGGTTCTCTCTGTAATTCTGCCTTTCACATAAGCAAGTCTAAACAAAAAAGATGAAAGAAAGAAAAGAAAGTGAGGCTTTTCAGGCTGTCAGTTGCTGTTGCTACAGCTTGCTTTGTTGCACAGATCTAGCCTATGGGCATAACCATGCCGCCCTGGGCACCGAGGCTGTGGTGTAAAGGACTCTTTGGACTTTTCTACCATTTAAAAATGTACAATTATTCGCTCAAGGGCCACGGGAAATCAGGTGACAGAGGGCGGTGTCGCGTGAAGACCCCTGTGTGCACGCAGCTGCGGGGGCTCGCAGGCCTGGCGCCCCTTCCCAGCCCAGGCCTCCTGCCACTGCAGGGGTAGCAGCGATGACAACAGCGCACCTGGCTGGGTTCCTGTTACCCTTGGGTGGCAGGGGAGACCTGAGCTGAGTTTCCAGCATCCAGCTTCTGTCCCCCACAGCTGTGAGCCCTTGGGGAATGAGCCAGCAGGTGAACAAGCGCTCCCTAGTGAGAGTTCCGTGGGGCGGGAGGACCTGCTCTGAGCGCTGGCCAAGTCCCGCTTTGATTGCCACATCTGAATACGTACTTTTGTTACTACAGTTGCTTTTACCAAGAGATGATTTCATTGGAAAGTCAGATTTACAACGAGAATGAGAGACAGAAAGTTCTTGGACCCAGCGCAGTAGCCTAGTGGCCAAAGTCCTCGCCTTGAACACGCCAGGGTCCCATATGGGCACCAATTCTAACCCCAGTAGCCCCCGCTTCCCATCCTGCTCCCTGCTTGTGGCCTGGGAAAGCAGTCGAGGACGACCCAAGACTTGAGACCCTGCACCCACGTGGGAGACCTGAAGGAAGAAGCTCCTGGCTCCTGACTTCGGATCGGCTTAGCTCTGGCTGTTGCGACCACTTGGGAAGTTGAATCAACAGTTGGAAGATTTTCCTCTCTTTCTCTCCTCATCTTTGTATATCTGAATTTCCAATAAAAATAAATCTTTAAAAAAAATAAAGATCTTGCATCCTTTGACTCACTTACATTGCTGCAGTGACAGTGGCTGGGCCACGTTTTAGCCAGGAGCTTCTTTTGAGTCTCCCACGTGGAGCCCAAGAATTTTGGCCATCCTCTGCTGCTTTCCTAGGCAAATTCCTAGGGAGTTGGCTTGCAAGTAGAGTGGCTGGGACATTAGCTGGCATCCACAAGGGATGCCAGCGCTGCAGGTGGAGGCGCTGGGAATCAGGCAGCTTGCCTGCAGGAACAGGCCATGCCAGGCCAGCCACTCTGAGCCTGCTTTTGGCCACAGTTCGACCTTTCTCTCTTATTGCCTGGTTAGGGACTCCTCACCCTAACCAGGCAATAAGAGAGAACTCCGAACTAAGGGCCTTTTAATTAGTTAATTGAGAGGGACGCAGGAAGGAGCATGTTAAGGCACTGCCTGCAGTGCTGGATGCTGGAATCCTATACTGGAGCACTGATTCAAGTCCTGGCTGCTCCATTTCTGACCCAGCTCCCTGCTAATGCACCTGGGAAAGCAGTGGGGGATGGCCCTAGTCCTTGGGCCCCTGCACTCATGTGGGAATCCTGGATGGAGTTCCAGGCTTCTGGTTTCTGCCTGGTCCAGTTCCAGCCATTGTGGCCATTCGGCAGTGAACCACAGATGAAAGGTCTCTCTCCCTTGCCCTGACCCTCATCACTCTGTCTGCCTTTCAAATAAGTACATCTTTTCTAAGAAAAAAGACATTACATGGAAAAAACAAAAAGCACCACAGCACCACCCCCCCATAAGCATTTTCCAGCAAGGTATTGATTTGGACCTGGTTCTTGCACTGAACCCAGCAGACCAGACCGACACAGTGCAGTCCCAGTGGATGAACTTTTGCTCCTTACAGGGGGATCTGTAATCAATTAGCCAATCCAGTCAGCTCTCTGCCTCCCTTCTGGGCTCTGTGCCTCGTGAGGCCCGTTGTTGGTGAACGCTGTCAGAACCTGCTGTGCTGCTGAAGGTTGCCTCATTCCAAGATCTTACGTTGTGTTTCTCTTTCTGAGATTTATTGATCTATTTTATCAGAAAAGCAGATTTACAGGGAGAAGGAGAGACAGAATAAAAGATCTTCCATCTGTTGGTTCACTCCCCAAGTGGTCACAACTGTCGGTTGAACCGAAGCCAGGAGCCAGGAGCTTCTTCCGGGTCTCCTACGCAGGTGCAGGGTCCCAAGGCTTTGGGCCATCCTCGACTGCTTTTCCAGGCCACAAGCAGGGAGCTGGATGGGAAGTGGGGCTGCTGGGATTAGAACCGGTGCCCATATGGGATTGTGGTGCTTGCAGGTGGAGGATAGCCATTGAGCCATCACACCAGCCCCTGTCCTTGTTTTTCTTTGCTCAAATATATTATTGGCCTAAGAAAGACTTACTTTTTAGAGGTTTAAAATTCATTTGAGGGCCTGCCGGCGTGGCCTAGCGGCTAAAGTCCTTGCCTTGAACGCCACGGGATCCCATATGGGCACCGGTTCTGATCCCAGCAGCTCCACTTCCCATCCAGCTCCCTGCTTGTGGCCTGGGAAAGCAGTCGAGGACGGCCCAAAGATTTGGGACACTGCACCTGCGTGGGAGACCCGGAAGAGTTTCCAGGTTCCCGGCTTCGGATCGGCATAGCACCGGCTGTTGCGCTCACTTGGGGAGTGAATCATCGGACGGAAGATCTTTGTCTCTCCTCTCTCTGTATCTGACTTTGTAATAAAAATAAATAAATCTTTAAAAAAAATTTTTCATTTGAAAGGCAGAGTGACAGAAAAGGAGATCTTCTGTCTGCTGGTTCCCTCCACAGATGGCTGAAACAGCTGGCAAGGCTGGGCCAAGGCAAAGCCAGGAGCCAAGGACCCCGTCGGGTCGCCCACGACGGGTGACTGGGACCCAAGTAACTTGAACCATCTTCTGCCGCCTCCAGGTTATTAGCACTTATGTGGAAGTGGAGCAGCAGGAACTTGGACCAGCACTCAGACAGGGATGCCAGCACTGCACGGGCTTCCTCACTGGCTGCACCACATGCCAGCTTCCTAAGGATTTTTGTTTGTAACCGACTCTGTGTCATTGGCAAGCTTCAGAGCAGACCTGCAGGCACCGAGAGACAAGGGGGCTGCGTCCTTGCTGGGGCCTGAGTATGCCGGGTGCTGGATTCACAGGTGTGCTTGGTCTCAGTGGGGCACATCTGGGCAGTCTGGTCTGACCTGAGGCCAACAGGGATAGGACTGTGTTAGACAGCACCAAGCCACCATGCCGGGCTCGGCAGGAAGGGGCTGCTGCTTGGCCCTGGGGCTCCGGAGCTCCACCTCCCGAACTCCGTCTGCACTTGGTTTGAGTGGAGAGTGCACTGCCTGGGGTGGCATCAGGTCTGTGGACTGGCAGACCGCCTGTGTCCATTTCGGGGTTCATGGTGGAGCTCATATCCCATGGAAGCTGTACTGGGTGCAGGATCTGGCACTGCTCCATCCAGATGCCAGCCAGTCGCATGGGTAAGAGCCCTGGAGCCTGGGTGGGCCTTGTTAAGATGTGGGTCAGGATGTCTGCAGCCCATACTGGAGGGCCTGGGTTCAACTCCCGGCTCCCGGCTCCTGACTCCAGCTTCCTGTCGACACAGACCCTGGGAGGTGGCGGGGAGGGCTTCTTGCCGCTCATGTGGAAGAACTGGACTTGGTGAAGTTGGCCCCTGCGGACATTCGGGGAGTGGGCCAGTGGTTAGAAGCTGTCACTCTAAGAAATAATAAGATTCAGGGCTCGGCAGCATGGCCTAGTGGCTAAGGTCCTCGCCTTGATCCCATGTGGCCGCTGGTTCTAATCCCGGCAGCTCCATTTCCTCTCTATCTCTCCTCCTCTCAGTATATCTGACTTTGTAATAAAAATAAAATAAATCTTAAAAAAAAAAAGAAATAATAAGATTCAAATGAAAATGTTACTGAAAAAGTTTTAATGAGGCATCCCTGGAGACATCTCCAGTAACAGATGTACTTATATAGGGTCCGGCACAGTAGCCTAAGGGCTAAAATCCTCACCTTGCAAGTGCCCCGGGATCCCATATGGGTGCTGGTGGCCCCACTTCCCATCCAGCTCCATGCTTGTGGCCTGGGAAAGCAGTGGAGGACGGCCCAAAACTTTGGGACCCTGCACCCACATGGGAAACCTGGAAGAGGTTTCTGGTTCCTGGCTTCAGATCGACACAGTACCGGCCATTGCGGCTCACTTGGGGAGTGAACCATCGGACGGAAGATCTTTGTCTCTGTCTTTCCTCCTCTCTCTATATATGACTTTCCAATAAAAATAAATGAATCTTTAAAAATATATATTTATATTAATATAATATTATATATAATGTTATATATATTATATAATATATAATGTAATATATAAAATATATTATATTATATGTTATAATATATTATATATACAATATATTGTATATAGTATATAATAGATAATATTGTATATAATATTTGTATATAATATTTTATATTGTATATATAATATATTATAATATATGTATATATAATATATAATATTATATATATGTATATATGTATAATATATTATAATATATGTATATATAATATATAATATTATACATATGTGTATATATATATATAATGTTCAGTGACTGCTGAACTTTGATTGGTTCCCTCAAAGGCTGCCCTGCTTCTGCTGACTCTGTGTCAGGTGCCACTGCCACGCACGGTCCTGTGGGCAGTGGGCTTCCAGCTGGCTTGCATGGGTTGTTGCCATCCAAGGTGTCACTGAGAATGAGGTTCATCCCAACTTCCTGCAGGTGGCAGGAGGCAGCCTCCAGCTGGACCTTGATGGCCAGCAGGGCCCGGAACTCCTGGCTCTGGCACTGCTCTTCTGCTCGAGTCTGGGCCGGCTCTGCCTGCAGGTGCGGCAGGACTTTGCTGAGCTAGCCCAGCTTCAGGGCCTGCAGACCTCCAGGTCCCTCCGGCTGTCCTCCAAGTTGGCCTTCAGAGCCCTTGTGGACTCAGTGCCCATTTCTAAGGCGCAGAACGTGTGTCTTCGCTCTGTGAACATATCTCGGCAGTGCAGAACTCGGTGCGTGGCCAGGTGGCCACCGTGGCGCTCTCCACGGTCTGCCAGGACCAGTGCTTGCCCAGGAGTCATGCTGGTCCTGGGTTCATTGCTGTCCTGAGGTTTCAGGGACTTGCCCTCCACGGCCAGCACTTCTGGGCATGCAGGCTTTGCACTGCCACCTCGTGGTTCTCTTCATGAACTGCAGCCCCCCGAATCCTCCTCATCTCCAGCCGCAGCTGGTGGCACCGATGTTATGATGATGTTATGATCTTGCAGAGCGCGAGGCATGGCCAGCTCCTTCTCACACTTGACTCCAAAGCCCTCAGTGACAAGACGTGCACTGCCATATGCAGAACATGGCGGGCTTTGCCCACAGAATTTGCAAAAACCTGAACCCTAGGCCCCTCGGTGGTCTTGAAGCCATGCCTGTTCCTGATGGGGTGGTGGGGCCTGCTTTGTCAGGAGTTCCTGGATCTTGCCCTCCCATCCCGTCTCGGTCTCCAGGTGGTTGTTCAGGTCTTACCTGTCCTTCTTGCTCTTGATGCTCACTGCTGCCAGAGCCTTGGACGCCCTTAGCTGCAGGTAATAGAGAAGCAGGTGCCTGTACAGACACTGGCCACACTGCTGAAGGGCTGGAGGCACAAACTGATGGATGGAGGAGCAGGTGCTGATGCTCACGCTGTCTGGGGAAGAAGGATGAGAGAGGGGTTAGGGCTCAGAGAAGGGCTGCCAAGGGAGGTACCTCTGCAATTTCACAGGGCAGACTGACGAAAGTTATACAGGACATCCTGCCACAGTGGCACACCATTGTCCCTATTTTTTTTTTTTTTTTTTTTTAGCTTTCTGAAAGATTGGAAGGATAAACAGCATTTGGATTTTGAAAGGGTCATTTGCAGTTCTTGGCCAAGAGTCGTTAGCTTTACTGGATCAAAGATTTATTGGCAAGTAGTGTCTGTGTCCTAAGACATGTGGATTCTGTGCCAGTGCCTGAGCAGACCAGGCGGTGTGGGGCAGGGCTGGCAGGGCAGGACTGCACCATGTGGTAACAAGCATAGCAGGCAAGAAAGTGCTGTCCACCTGCCTGGGGCAGCCAAACCTCTCAGGATCAGTGTCCAAAGCCTGCTGGGACGGTGAGCCCCAGGGGCGGGGATTCTGGCAGGGTCAAGGTCACCTGGTCCGTGTCTTCGGGCCCGCCTATGCAGAAGGTGCCAGGTCCGTGAGCTCAGGAGTTGGGGGTTCCTTCAGAGCCTTTTATGGGCAGCTTGGGGCACCCAATGGCACCAAGGGGAGCTCACTGGCCCCCCCAGGGGCATGTTTGTAGAGATTTGCAGTAGTCTGGCAATGGCACACATTGGGGGCATGCCGAGGCCTGGGGTCTCACATCCAGGACTGATGGTCCGACCATGGAGTTCATGTCTCAGAGCTGGACCTGCTCAGTAGATAAAACAGAGTAGTGGACAGAAGATATGGCAGCCCACTGGGCCTGCAGGGAACATGTGGTACCATAGCAGAGGAAGGAAGACAGAACAAATTAGACAGCTACCCCAGCCGAACAATGACAGCGAATATCTGGGCAAATGGTGACTATACTTTCAACTATGTCAACCAATGGACATTGGAAGAGTTTCCTCACCCTTGGATCAGCGAGATCGATAGCATTTCAAAACTAGCAAAACCACTTGGACAGAACCTTTGGAGCGAGGGCTGCATCAGGGACCCTGGGTTGATAGAGTGGCCATTCTCCATCATTGGGTACTGGGTATGGCTTTCTTTTATATTCTCCCTTCCCCCAGATACAGGAAGAAGAAACAGAAAATTGGGAAGCAATGATCCCACTTACCTTTCCCTAACCCTCGATCCTTCCCACCCTGATTAACTATGTAAATAATAAAATCATCTAAAATAATAATAATAATAAAGGTTAAAAAAATAAAGAAAACTCTGAGAAAGACAGCCCTTGAGCCCCCAAAGTAGCGACTACCCAAGGTCTTCTCTCCCCACCCACACTGCACACAGCCTCCGAGCCTCAGTGCCGGGAGCTGACCTTGGAGCTCCAGGGGCTCTCCGGCAGACCGGAGGTGATGCAAACTAGAGAAGCTTCCCTGGAAACAGGTGTCATCTCCAGATGTGGACAGCTTTCCCCAGAATACTGGAAGGAGACTTTCCATCCAACGAAACTCCTACCTTCTTGGTTCTTGGCAGAGTGGACACTGCTCTGATTGTAGTTTCACAATGACTTTGAGGTGGCAGGAACCCAAGTCATCACCTATTGCCTTCCCGGACGCATTAGCAGGAAGCTGGATCAGAAGTGGAGGCAGGGCTTGATCTCAAGCCCCCAGTACAATGGCAGCTTCATCCACAGCAGACACAGACAGAGACAGGGAGAGACACTGTGTCAGGTCTCACACCCACTGGCTCACTTCCCCAATAGTTGCAATGGCCAAGACTGGAAGCTGGGAACCTGGAACCCCATCCAGGTGTCTCACAAAGTGGTAAGCATCCAAGCACTTGGTCCCATCTTCCACCACTTTTCTAGGTATATTAGCAGCAAGTGGATCAGAAGCCAAGCAACCAAGACTTCAACCAGTATCCAGATGAGGAAGGTAAATGGCGGCTTAGGCTGCTGTGCCTCAACACCGGCCTGCAGACTCAATTCTGATTACTCAATTTTAGTTTATTTCCTAAGGATCCTAAGATGCCTTGTTATTTAAAACAGTTAAAGTTGTAGTTCTTAGGTTGTTCCGCTGTTATGTGCAGCTAATTCCCACAGCCTGGTTCTTTTACCGTGAGTCCAAAACACCAGGCACAACAAGGCACTTCAGGAGGCTTATTCCAGTGGGGCAGGAACAGGACTGAGGTGGTGCAAGGGCTGCGAGCAGAAGGGAACATGGAGGCACCTGGGGCTCCTTATGTTCAGATGAGCCTGCAAGGCATGGAGGGGGGCAGGATTGGGAGGGATTGAGGGCAGGCCCCAGGGGCTTGGTGCCTACAGGTGAATGCCTAAAGATGATTGGTAAGTAGGCGGGGTTGGAGAAGGGGCTGGGAAATGGGGGTGAGATTCTCAGGTGAAATGCCGGATTGTCTGATTGGTGAACAGGTGGACCGGCACAAATTTCATGAGCCGTGAAGGGAAAATGGCACCAGGTTCAGGGTGGCGGGCCTCAGTCTCCATAATGACCTTCAAATCGCTCCTCACATGCCTGTTCTAACTTCTTGGTATTATTCTCCTAACAATCACAGTCCTAATCATGTGCTGAACTTTCTCCAAGTTGTCATTATTTTTTTAAGATTTAAAAGGCATGGTTACAGGGAGGGAGAAAGAGAGATCTTCCATCTGCTGGTTTACTCCCCAGATGGCTGCAATGGCCAGGCAGAAGCCAGGAACTCCATGGGGGTCTCCCACAGGGGTTCAGGGGCCCAAGCACTTGAGCCATCTTCTGCTGTGTTCCCAGGCACATTAGCAAGCAGCTGGAATGGAGGGAGCTGCCATCCAAACTGGAACTAGCCTGGAATGCCAGAGTTTCAGGTGGCAGCCTAATCTGTACTGCAGTGCCAACCCCTTTTCAATCTTCAAACATCTCTGTGCAGTCATTTGCTGAACAATGAACTGTCTTCAGCCGGAATCACAGGAACTAAGCCACTGTGAAGACTCCAAGATACTAAGAATGACGTGTTCAAACCGGAAACCCAGGATGGATTTTTTTTTTTGGTTAACAGTCTCATGTAGGTGAGTCCAAATGACAGGTGGTAGCGGCGGCAGCTTATCATACAGAATTTTGCAGGTCATGGACTTGATGCGGTTCTTGCACTGAGTCCAACAGACCAAATATAGTTTAACCATGGCAGCTGAGTTTTAGATAACAGAATGGAAAGGTTTATTTATTTGACAGGCATGGCCAGGTCTCTCACATGGGTGCACGGTTCCTCTGCTGCTTCCCGAGGCTGTTAGCAGACAGCTACACTGGAAGTGGAGCAGCCAGGACTTGAACTGGCATCCACAGAGCATGCTTGCCACAGTGCTGGCCCCTTCATTTTAATCATTATTTTTTTTAAACCAGTGCTGTCAGATCATGTTGTTGGTGCCAAGTTTCCAGAACTCATTTTGGCTTTGGAGGTTGCTGAGCTTTTTTTCCCCCCAAACCCTTGAAAGGCAGAGTGGCAAGGCGGAAGAGATGAGCTTCGCTTCCCAAAGCGCTGCAGCAGCCAGGAGCCAGAAATTCTGTCTTGGACCATCGTCAGCTGCTCCTGGGTGCATGAGCTGGGTTGGAGCACGGTGCAGCTACATAAGGCAAGCTGTCCAATGTGGGCAGTTGAACCTGCAGTGCCGCTCTTGCCCACTATTTATTTCGTTATAAGATTTATTCATTTTCATTGGAAATGAAGGCGAGATAGAGAGGAAGATCTTCCATGTGGCACAGGGTCCCAAGACTTCAAAAAATGTATTTATTTACAATAAGAATAAATAAATATTTTTAATAAAGATTTTTTTTTATTTTTATCGGAAAGGCAGATATGCAGACAGGAGGAAAGACAGAGAGGAAGATCTTCCGTCCAGTGATTCACTCCCCAAGTGGCCGCAAAGGATGGAGCTGCGACGATCCAAAGCCAGGAGCCAGGAGCTTCTTCCGAGTCTCCCATTTGTGTAGGGTCCCAAAGCTTTGAGCTGTCCTCAACTGCTTTCCCAGGCCACAAGCAGGGAGCTAGATGGGAAGCGGGGCTGCCAGGACACGAACTGGCGCCCACATGTGATCCCGGCACATGCAAAGCAAGGATTTATCCACTAGGTTACTGTGCAAGGCCTGCTATTTTATTATTATTATTATTGATATTGATACTAGTTTGAAGTTTCAGTGTATTTGAAAAGTGGAATGATGAGCAGGGAGCGAGAGTTACCCGCCTGCTGGTTTATTCCCTAAATCCCTGTAGTAGCCAGGGCTGGCCAAGCCAAGCCAGAAGTTAGAAATGAACTGGGTATTCTGTGTTGGCTGAGCTCAAAGAACTTGTCACAATTTGCTTCCCAGGAAGTAACAGGTGGCCAGGACTCTGGCACTCTGACATAGGATGAGGGAGTGCCAAGCAGTAGCATAGCCCACCATTCCACATCTATTGCTGCTTAATTCTTTGCTCAAATAAACTGCTAAATTAGTCCACGTATCTTTCTTTAAAGACACTAAATTTGGAAAGTCAAGCACACAGAGAGGAAGATCTTCCATCCACTGATTTACTGCCTAAGTGGCTGCAATGGCCAGAGCTGAGCTGATCCGAAGCCGTAAGCCAGGAGCTTCTTCCAAGTGTCCCACGTGGGTGCAGGGTCCCAAGGCTTTGGGCTGTCTTTGACTGCTTTGCCAAGTAACAAGCAGGGAGCTGGATGGGAAGTGGGGGTTGACGGGGTTAGAACTGGTGCCCATATGGGATAATGGCGTGTTCAAGGTGAGGACTTTAGCCACTAGGCTACCATACCAGACCCAGTGGTTTTGCTAGCTCTGAAATGCTGTCGATCTCACCCTCCAAGCTCCATTGGCTGACCTAATCCACCTTAGAGTCTCCATTTGCCCAGGTACACTTGCTGTCCACGCTTGGCTGGGGTAATTGACCTATTTGTTCTGTTCTCCTTGCTCCGCTATGGTACCAGGTGTCCTCTGCAGGTCCCATTGGACTGCCATATCCTCCATGTGCGTCTGGGCATTCCATCCACTGCTCCCTCTGAACCACTGAGGCCCAGATCTGACACATGCGCTCCACAGTCAGACCACAGAGTCTGCGATTCTCCCCATGGTTGGTGTTCTGAGTCTAACAGTTTAGTTGGGGGCATTTCCAAAGAAACCTGTCTGAAATGATCCCAGACCTGAGTCGTGTGTGCTTGCCAGTAGGAGGTCCGGCTCAATCTGTCACCATCAGCCTACGCACACACTGGTAGTTGCAATTACTGGGTTTCTATCTCTAATACTGTTTCATACAGCATTGAAGCCTAGCTCAACCCAACTGACTCCACTATCCAGTCCACACTCATGCCAGCAAGTGCTACCGCCTGTCCAGCCAGACCCTTACTACTCTGGTGTTCAAGTTCATCAGTGCGAGTTGCAGCCCATCAGAGAAGCGCCCGCAGTTTCCTTACTGGGCCACTCTCATTTCTGAATCTTGCACTCTCCAGGTAGTTCTTCAATCTAGCTCAACATGACTTACCCCCAGTCCTAGCACCTGCCAACTGATACTATGGCAAAGCCCAACAAGCCTGTACGTACTCTGGCCTATGTATGCACCAGTGGATACAGTCAGCCCAGTTTGGCTCCCCATCCCAAGCGAGCGATCATGAAGGCCAACAGGTGTTGGAGCCCTGCCTGGCCTGGTCTGCCCCTAGTTCTGGTCCTCATGCTCACCAGTGGTAGCAGTGCCCCAGCAGGGGAGCCCCACATAGCCCCACTACCAGGCTCACACCATCCTCCCAACCCCTGGGTCTCAACATGTGCTGATGGGTGTTGTGGCCATCTGGCATGCCTCGCCTCACCTTGACATTTGCTGGTGGGTGCTGCAGGCTAGCCCCACCCAGTCAGTCCCCAGGCTTAATGTGAACTGGCTGGTGTTGCAGCCTGACCTGGCCTGTCCTGCACCCTGTCCTGGCTCTCAGATCTGCCAGTGGGTGTTCTGAACTGGCCCAGCCTGGCCTGCCCCCAGACCTGATCCATATGAATGCCAGCATGTACTGTAACCTAGCCTGCTCTGGGCTGCTCCCAGTCTTGCCTTGTTTCTTGCACTCACCTGCAGAAACTACATTCTGACAGAGGAATTCCCCAAGCTCCTCTATAAGGTCTCCTCCCAGGGCAGATCTCGCACACACCGGTGGGTCCATGGGCCAGCCCTACTTAGTCTACCTCCTGTCCTGGCAGGAACAGTGGCTTGCCCAACCACATCTGGTCCACACCCAGATACAGCTCACAGTTGGCTCAGCAGGGACAGACTTAGCCCAGCCCATCCTACTCCCATCCTGGTTCTCATGAGCTCCAGTGGGTGCTAGAATCTAGCCAGGTCTGCCACACCCCAGATCCAGTCCACACCCATGCTGAGGGATATTGCAACCATGTCCAACCCAGATCCCCATCCCCATCCTGGCTCTTGTGCTCACCAGTGGGAACCATAGCCTAACCAGGCCTGTTCCCAGCCACAGATCCTGTCTGTACCAGTGGGTGCTCTGATTCGGCTCAGCATATACCATCCCTCATCTTTGTCTTTGCCATCAGATGCTGCAGCCTGGCCTGGCCCAGCCCACTCCCAGACTCTCAACTCTTGCTGGCGGATTCTGCAACCTGGCCCTGCTCAGTCTGTTGCCATCCCTGGCTCATGCAAACCAGTAGGTATGATAGCCTAGCCTGGCATGACCCTCACTCCAGTCTGGCTCCTGCAATTGCCAGTGGACTAAAGTTTGGCCTGGCTCTGCCCAATCCACCACCCTCCAGAACCAACTCACACTTGCTGACAGGAGGAGCTGCCTAGTCTGACCTGACCAACACCCAGATCTAATCACATGTCCACCTGTGGGAGTTATGGCCCACCAGGGGGAGTTTCCCACGTTCCCCTACCAGGCCCACTCACAGACCCAGATCTCACATGTGTCAGTAGGGATTAGGCCCTTACCCACCAGTCTATCCCCTCAGGCCTGGCCTTTGTATGAGCTGGTGGATGTTGCAATCTTTGGTTCACCTGTGGGTGCTGCAGCCTGGACCAGCCCGGCCTGTCCCCAACTCCAGTACCCTTGAGTGTTGGAGGGTCCCATGGTCATGCCTAGCTGTCTGTCACTATCACCAGCTTTTTTTTTTTTTTTAAGATTTATTTATTTTTATTGCAAAGTCAAGATATATATTGAGGGGAGGAGAGACAGAGAGGAAGATCTTCTGTCCTATGATTCACTCCCCGAGTGACCGCAACAGCCGATGCTGCATCGATCCGGAGCCAGGAGCCAGGAACTTCCTCCGTGTTCAAGGCAAGGAGTTTAGCCACTAGGCCATGGTGCTGGGCCCACTATCTCCAGCTTTTAAGCAAACCGGCAAATTGCAGTTCCACAGGGATGGACCCACATATGCCCAACAGAATCTGCCCCCAGACCTGGTTCTCTCACGTGTTGGTCAGTGTCATGGCCCAGCTTAACATTACCTGCCCCTTGTTTTGACTCTCACTGGCATGTACTGTTATCTAGCCCTGCCAGGTAGGGCCCCAGCCGTAGTTTTAGTATGCAAGTGAGTGGTGGTAATCCATGCTATTTAGCCCAGCTCATATCTCCCACACGTACGTGCTGGTGAATTGGTCTTAACCATAAAGGTCCTGTTTTCCCCTCTCCAAGCTGCTTGGTCTCAGCCACCCTACCTGCCCGCAAATACCGTGGCCTTGTTGATGGAAGTCCCTCCGCACCTGCAACATACTGACTCAGTGGTTTTCTGCCACACATCTCCTTACCCTCTTCCCTGAACATCCAGTCCTTGCATCCAGGAGTGCATGGGCTCGCCAGCCCAGCCTTCCTGTGGGGGTGGTGTGCTGGGCTGGAGTTCTGCCTGGCCACTAGGGTCCTGAGCTCCTGGCAAGTGTGCTGACATGGGACCTTACCCCTCTGCCCCAGTACACCAGACCCTCATGTTAACCTACAGCTCTTCCCTTCCCCCCGTCTCTGCCTGGGACCAATCCTGTGGGAAAATCTCCAGGCTTGCTCCACCAAGTCCCCACATACCCCTGCCAGCCCCTACAAGCCCAGAAAGCAGAAACCAGGGCAGGTTTGTTGTTGTTTTAATTAAGGTATTTAGCTCAAAGCTAGCTTATTTGGTTAAAAAAAAAAAAAAAAAAAAGCTAGAGTATTTAGTTCAAAGCCAGGAGCGCTTGCACCGGCGGGTTCACTCCTAACTTGCTGTACTGGCCAGGACTGCGTGAGACTGAAACCAGAAGCCAGGAACCTCCTTTCGGTGTCCCACAAGGGTACTGTGGGCCCAAGCACTTGGGTCATCTACTGCTGCTTTCCTTGGCTATATTAGCAGAGTTGGGGTTGAAGTGGAGCAATTTTGAACTGGTGTCCATATGGGATGCTGGTGTCCCAGGCAGCTTACCCGCTACACCAGTGCTGTTTCCCATACAAGGTCTTTGATTCTGCACAGCTACTCTCCCAGGCCGTGGCTTCCTGACAGTACCTATCAGAGCGTTTACTTCAACACCAACTTGTCTTTAATGAAGTATGATACAGGTATTGTATCTGAAAGTCACAGCCAGACCCAAGGTTACTTGCTTTTCTCCCCCCCTATTTAAGCCTTATAATTTTATTATTCAATTACATCTATTGAACATTTCGAGTTCTAAGAACCTTTTCTTCATGTGGATTTTCAGTTACCTCACTATCTGTTGGAAGACTTTTTGCCTCTGATTCTTTGCTGGAATCTACTTGTGTGCTTTAGTACATACATGTTTCCATTTTCCTCTCGTGGATTTTATCTCATTCAGAATCTAGTGCAGACAGATTTTTAAATCATGTAAAAAAGGGCTGGGGATCTTTTTTTTTTTTTAAGATTTATTTGATTACAAAACCAGATATACAGAGAGGAGAGACAGAAAGGAAGATCTTCTGCCAGATGGTTCACTGCCCAAGTTGCCGAAATGGCCAGAGCTGAGCCGATCTGAAGCCAGGAGCCAGGAGTCTCTTCCAGGTCTCCCACGCCGGTGCAGGGTCCCAAGGCTTTGGGCTGTCTGTGACTGCTTTCCTAGCAGGGAGCTGGATGGGAAGCGGGGGTTGACAGGGTTAGAACTGGTGCCCATATGGGATCCTGGCGTGCTCAAGGCAAGGACTTTAGCCTCTAGGCCATGGTGTCAGCTCATTCCTTCTTTTAAAACGCATATATTTTTATTGGAAAGGCAGATTTACAGAGACAAAGATCTTCCATCCTCTGGTTCACTCCCCAGATGGCCGCAATGGCAGTGGCTGGGCCAGTCCAAAGTCAGGACCTTCCTCCGGGTCTCCCACGTGGTGCAGGCTCCCAGTGCTCTGGGCCGTCCTCTGCTGCTTTCCCAGGCCACAGGCAGGGAGCTGGATGGGAAATGGAGCAGCCAGGAGGCGAACTGGCATCCATATGGAATCCCAATGTTTGCAAGGGTAGGATTTCCCAATTGAGCCATTAAGCTGGGCCTTGGGAGTCCTTTCAAAGCACAACCTGGGACTTCCAAACCACTGTTCTTAAGAACCCTGGGGCTAAATTCATTTGATTAGCATCAATGTGGTGGAAACAGTTAAGCAAGAACTTTCCAATGCACATGATGTTAAATGAAGTTTATTAGATTATATGAACACAACCTTGCTTAGGACGAGTGAATAGGAAGAGAGTTTAGAATGAAATCTGAAGATGCAGTTAGTGTGAAATCAAAATACATTTTAACAGATCACCTGAGGTGGCTGAACACAACAAGCCCCGATAAAGTTGTGCAAACTCTGGGGAGACTGCAGCTCCCGGCCATGGACTCACCTTCACCTTACTGTGCCTCAGCTGCTTCGTCTGGGGTCACCTCCAAGGGCTCCTGGCCAGTCCTGCTCCCACCTGCCGCTGCCCTCATTGACGGTATCACCTGGTGTGCCAGGAGCTCTCCTCAGCTGGTCTCCCTGCATCCAACCCCTCTTCCGCCATGTCTGGAAGTGCAGCTCCTCCTGTTCAAGCAGCTGGAGTATCTCCCAGTGCTTAGGGGACAAAAGCCAAATTCTTTCTCTGGATCTTGAAGGCCCTTTATTCTTGACTCACTAAGCTTCCTTTTCTAACCCCTTGCTAACAAACGCCATGTTTTCCAGTATCATGACTCTGGCCACGAGTTTGCTGCACTAGGAACACCTTCACCCTCACATCCTGGAGGTACATCTGAGCGCTCCCCTGGCCTGCTGAGGGGTGCCTAACCCCTTTCTGAGTCTGCTTTGCTCTTGTGGTGCCAAGCTCAAGGGAGGGGACAGGACACTCATTCCAAACCCAGGTGACACACAGCTCTAACCCCCCAACAGTTCCTCAGGGCTGAGACAACACTGGGATCACCGTATCCATTGGCACTTCCTGCAGAGTGAGGCCAACTAGGTGGTGCAAGGACCACCTGGAAACAGGTACAGCCACATCCCTCTGGCTGTCAACGAGAACGCCAACCCCAGCACGAGGAACCGGCTTCATGAGGAACTGGGTTGTTTCAAGCTTCTAAAGCCGATTCAGTTTTCATCAGCTTGAAGTTACTCAGAAGAGGAGGAACCACACACTGCTAGAGAAACCCTGCTTCTCTTCCATCCGGGTGAGAGAAAGATGAGTGAAGTGTTGGCTCCACACTGCGTGATCCCAAGGAGGGCAAAGGAAAACCCAGCTATCACATGGGAGCTCCTTATCCTAGGAAGAGAGAGCCAAAGACAGATCTGGAAATGCAACTTTAATACAAGCACCATGGAATTTTGTCAAGCAAAAATAGTCTTTATTCAAATTTAATGGAAACAGGGGTCACTATACTCTGAAAGACGGGGAAAAATAAAATTTAAAAAAAATCCTTTTCTTCTTTTTAATATAAAACAATATAATCACAATACCAGAATATGGAACTCTAGTTTATTTCCTATGGGTTGCTGCAGGTATCACTTCTCCCCGACTGTGCTATTCACAATTTTGTTAAGTCCAAAAATAGGAACTCAAACTGGTAAGAGACTTGAGACTTAGCACTTTCACTAAATGGCATACATCAAAGGGCATTAATTCAAGGGCAAAAATGGTTGAGCTCACCATACCTACCTATCTCCAACCTAAAGCCGCCCAGGTACTGAGTGCCCCATGGGAAAAGCCAGGCCTCAAGGCCAAGGCATCCTGGATATTCTAGCATGGGCCATGAGGAAAGGGGCTTCAAAGAGAAGATCTGGTTTTTCTTTTTTTTTCAGTCGAGCAGGAGGCTTTACTGAGAGGAAGCACTTAGATTTAACAATTATAGACACACCATTAGGGGAGTTAAAAATGTACAGCAGTGACGTGTTCTACTTCAATCACTTGTGCTACAGCTACCAAACATGTACAAAAGACTTCGGTGGTTCCAGCCATGGCCGCGACCAGTTAGGACCTGGATCGCGACCGGGAGGGCGATCTGGAAGCAGATCTGGACCGAGACTTGGATCGTGATTGGGTTTTCGAAACAGACTTTGATCGGGAACGTGATTCTGACGGAAGGTTTGCTTTTGATTTGGAATTGGATCTTGACCTGGACCGGCCCTCCTGCTTGGGGGCAGCATCCTCGCTCTCTCCTTGGCCTTCCCTCCGGCCAGAGTCGGATCTGGCCTGTTCCTGCTCCTCTGACCTCGAGCGGGATGGCGACTTGGACTGGGAGCGCTCAGTGTCTTCTTTCTTCTTCTTGCCGCTGCCTGTCTTGCTGTCCTGCTTGCTGCCTCGCTTCCTGCTCCTCTCGCTTTTGCTGTGGCTCCGGCTGCGGCTGCGACTCACGCTGCGGCTGCGGCTGTGGCTGCGGCTCTCCTCCCTGCTCCTTTTCCTTCCCCGTCTCTTGTCCTTGCTCTTGCTGCGGCTCCTGCTGCGGCTCCTGCTGCCCCCTTTGCTCTGGCTCCGGCGGTCACTCTTCTCCTGGCTCCGGCTCCTGCTCCCGCCCCTGTGCGTCCCCTCCCCCTCTCTCCGCTCTGGACTCCTGCTCCGGCTTTTACTCTTACTTTTATGCCGACTGGGACTCTGGCTTTTGGGCTTGCTGGCGCTGTCACTGTCCTGGGCCTTCTCTTCCACCTGATCTTTACTCTTGCTGCGGCTCTGGCCGGCGCTGCGGCTGCGACTGCGGCTCTCAGCATCTTTGCTGGGGCTCCTGCTTTTCTCCTTCTTGCTGCGGCTGCGGCTCTTGCTGCGGCTGCGGCTCTTACTGCGGCTGTGGCTCTTGCTCCGGGAACGGGAACCTGACCTGAGGAGACACAGCATGCTGCTGAGTCACACAGGACTAGGATGTACGCTAACGAGGAGAGCAGAGGTGTGTGTGGAGACGTGCCCCCCCCCAACAAAAGGTGTGGCTGGCACCGGCCAGGGCTTGGTTTCTGAACTCCCACAATTCCCACCCAGAGCTGGGAAGGCTGCAGTGACAGGGCACTGCTCACAGGACTACAGTCAGAGTGCGCCTTGTGTGGGGGCTTCCTAGCCTCCTTCGTGCACCAGGTAGGCCTACCTGGACCGGGATCTGCTCTTAGAACGACTGCTCTTGCTGCTGCCACTTCGGCTTCTGCTCTTCCGGGAATGTCTGCTTCTGGAGCGAGACCTACGGGAGAAAAATATTTTGTATTGCTTGATGACAAAAAGCTGGTTAATTTGAGTGGACCAAGATATCCTAATGAAGCAAGTGTGCAGGGGCAGCTTTGGCTGTGGCCAGGCACCTAGGCTCTCCTACGGCCTCGGGCCCCAGAGCCGGCCAGCTGCAGTCCACCCGGCTGGGACCCACGTCCTTCCCGTCCTCAGTGCTGAGCCCTGCATTTCCCCAACCCTGCCTGCTCCTTTCATGGGTTCCAACAGATGCCATATAGCTCACCTGCTTCCTTAGACCAGAAACCAGAGCCATCTGCTCTCCTCCTCACCCCCCCGTGTCCCCATGCTCCTCACTCCTGCCTCCTCCATCCACCATTCTGCATCGGTGCTGACCCTTTGTTGTCTAGTCACCAGGGAGACGCTGTAAGAAAACACACACTTACTGGGTGTAGCTCTAACTTCAGGGCTTTCTGGAAATGGCTGATTCTAGTGGAGCGCAGCAAATGAACAAGACAGGTCTAGAATACCTCCTCTCATGTCACAAAGAGGGAAACTCAGAGTCTCTGAGGTTGCTGCCTAGACTCTGCCAAAAGCTTTACTCCACCGTTCTCCATACCTGCTGCACAGGTTACAAGAGGTTCAGGGGATAAAACACAGGTTTAATGATATCAAGAAGAAAACGATAAACAAAGAAAGTGGGACAGTATTTACAAAGCTGCAGTGGGTATCCGGCGTAGCAGTTAAGCTGCTATCTGGGATACCTGCAACTCACCTCACTGTGCAGGCTTCCAGTCCCAGCTCCACTTTGGATGCAGTTTCCTGCTAATGCACACCCTGGGAGTGGCAGGTGATGGCTCAATCAAGTCCCTGCCACCTACACAGGAGACCTGAACTTTGTATGCATTTGGGAACTGAACTAGAGAATGGGAGATCTGTCTCTTTATATTTGAAGTTAATTAAACAGTACTAAGAAACTGGCCTTCAGTTAACATGTCCACACGCCACACTGGGACACCTAGATTCAATTCTGGCTCCAGTTCCTCACTCCAGTTTCTTGCTAATATGCACTGCGGGAGGCAGCAGGTAATGGTTCAAGTAGTTGAGTTGCGACCACCTGATTCCAGCTTCTGTCAGCTTTCGCTAAGCATCTGGTGGGTTCCGATCTGTCTCCCCTGCCTCTTAAATATATTAAAAAATACACAAACAAAAATGTTATGGAGGGCCTGGCGCCGTGGCCTAGTGGCTAAGGTCCTCACCTTAAACGTGCTGGGATCCCATATGGTCGCCGGTTTTAATCCCAGCAGCTCCACTTCCCATCCAGCTCCCTGCTTGTGGCCTGGGAAAGCAGTCGAGGATGGCCCAAAGCTTTGGGACACTGTACCCGCGTGGGAGACCTGGAAGAAGTTCCTGGCTCCTGTCTTCATATCGGCGCAGCACCGGCTGTTGCGGTCACTTGGGAAGTGAATCATCGGATGGAAGATCTTCCTTTCTGTCTCACCTCCTCTCTGTATATCTGACTTTGTAATGAAAATAAAATAAATCTTTAAAAAAAATGTTATGGAGAAAAGAGTGGGCTCTTAGACTACAGATATAAAAACTTTGCACAATACATAGTTGAACCACCCCCCTCCAAATATTAGTTACAAAGACACCTGTTGGGGCCCAGCGGCGTGGCCTAGAGGCTAAAGTCCTCGCCTTGAACGCCCCGGGATCCCATATGGGCGCCGGTTCTAATCCTGGCAGCTCCACTTCCCATCCAGCTCCCTGTTTGTGGCCTGGGAAAGCAGTCAAGGACGGCCCAATGTATTGGGACACTGCACCCGCGTCGGAGACCCGGAAGAGTTTCCTGGTTCCTGGCTTTGGATCGGCGCAGCACCGGCCCATTGCGGCTCACTTGGGGAGTGAATCATCGGACGGAAGATCTTCCTCTCTGTCTCTCCTCCTCTCTGTATATCTGACTTTGTAATGAAATAAATAAATCTTTAAAAAAAAAAACAAAAAAAACCCAAAAAAAACAAAGACACCTGTTGACGAGCTGGCATTTCATGGAAGGTTAAGCTGGCACATGGAACCTCTAGCATCCCATACTAGAGTGCAGCGTCCAGTCCTGGCTGCTCTTCTCCCAATACAGCATCTCACTAATGAGCCTGGGAAGGCAGTGAAGATGCCAAGAGTCTGGGCCCCTGTCCCCATGGAGAAGAGCTGCATGGAGTTTCTGGTTCCTGGCTGCGGTCTGACCCCGTCCCAGCCTCTGTGGCCGCCTGGGAAGATCACTCTTTCACTATCTTTTAAATAAATACATCTTTTTAAAAAAGACACACATGGACCAACTGAAGAAATCCAAATATCGCTTGGATACTGGGTGACTAATGGAATTCCACACTGCTGATGCAGTTAGGTGAGAATACAGAGCTGTGGTTACTGACATTACCAGGCACACAATATTTATTCTCAAAAGCGTCATCATTTTTCTCACTTTCAAACGTCCTAGCAACACACACTTTTTTGGGGGTGTGTGTGTGTATATAAACATGAAAAGAGAAAAAAAAAAGGCAAAATACTGTTAAAGTCAGGAGAGTTTACAGTATGTAGGTACTCACAAACTATTCCTTTAACTGTAGTTTGAAAATCAAAGGCTAAGGGAAAGTTAAAAAATCAAAACACTGAAAACAACAGGAACCAGCTTAAACAGCACCCGATAAACACAGAACAATCTGTGCCCAGAAAAAGTATTACTAATAGACGACCAACAAATATGTAAACAAGTAAGCTCTGTTCACATGGATACTAAGCAACCACCTTTGTCACCATCTTTGGAGGCTGCCGGGGGGAGAGCTAACACATCTAACATCTAATATTCTGGCTCAGCCTGATGGACTGTATTAAGCCTTTTTTTTTAATTTTTAGAAAGATATGATTTTGTATTTATTTGAAAGGCAAAAAGAAGCACAGAGATGGATTTATACCTGCTGGTTCACGTTCCAGATGGTCAGGGCAGGACTTGCACCACCACCTGCTGCCCTACAGGGTGCATCAGCAGGAAGCCAGACCAGAAGTGGAGCACTATGGGCCTGCAGTATGGGATGCTGGTGGTAAAACACCACTGGCTCTTTACCCTGAGCCAACTTTGACATTAAAAACATGACATGAAGATGCAGTAATATTAAGTGGTGCAACAGGAGATATGAAGCCCTACTAAAGTCTTTTAATATATTAAATCATGCCCTTTCTCTGAGGTCTGAAGATCTAACTCTAAGGTCACAGGAAAGGGAGATGTTCAACTACAAGAGTGTCATGGGCAAACTGTAAACCTGGGAAATCTTCACAACAGATAACACTGTCTTTGATAACTAAAGGCATGGAAAATAAAAAGGATTACTGATATGGCAGTGATGAAATGTGAAATTAAGAGAAATTTCATGCGTGCAAAATGATTTTACATGGGATCCTAGTCTGAACAGAATATAAAAACACAATGGAGGAAAGTCAGAATATGAACCAGGAATAAATACTATGGAATCACTGCTAATTTTGCTGTGCAATCATGGCTTTATGTTACAAATTAGATACCCAGCAGGCTATCTAGACCTCCCTTAAAATGAATGCAGCACAGCCAATTCACAATAGAGCCGGGACTTGGGGGGCTGACTGTGCTGGGTTGGGCAGTAGCTCCAGCCAGTGCGAGCTGGAACGGGGGCAGACAGGGCTGGGTTAGGCTGTAACACTTGCCGGAAAATGCCAAGGTGAGACGGGCCACAGTACCCACCAGTGCACGTGAGACTGGGGCGGGGCTACAGTGTTGAGCTGAGACTCCACTGCTAGGCCACCACTCATGATGGCAAGTGTGAGAACTGGAACTGAGGGTATAGACCAGGCAGGGCTACAACACCTGTTGGCCTACATGTGAATTGGGTTGGGGGAGAGCCAGCCTGGGCTAACCAACTGTATCCCACTGGTACAGGCATGAGCCAGAATAACAGCAAGTGGTCTCTGCCGCAGCATCAGCTGGCAAGTGCCGAGACTAGGGGCAAGTCCTGTTGAGCTAGACTGCAGAACCACCTGAAGCGCAATATCTGGAGCAGGGTCCAGTGGGGAGGCTGTGGGCTCCTCTCTGATGGGCTGCAACTCCTACTGGTGAGCATGAGAACCAGGACTGGGAGTGGGCCTGTCTGGACAGCCAGTGGCACCTGCTGGCATGTATGTGGGCTGGAGGGTGGAGTCGGTTGAGCCGAGTTAGGTTTCAATGCCCATGATGTATACAAGATCTCAATGCAATGTGGGGCAAACCGGACGAGTCCACTACACATGCTGGCAGGCACGGGAACCAGAGCTGGGGGACCGGCGGGGGTGACTGGAGATTGCTCTGACTGGGCTGTAGCCCCCCTCGTGGTACATGGGGGCTGAGCGTGTGATAGGCAGGGCTGCACTGAGTTGTGGCACCCACTGGTTTGCTGAGGATGAAGGGCAAAACAAGCTGATCAACTACCCCAGTGAAGCTTGACAGCAAATATCTGGGCTAATGAAGACTTGGAGGTGGACTATGACAGCCAATCATCCTTGGAAGGATCTTCTTATCTGTGGAGCAGCGATATCAGCAGCATCTCAGAACTATCAAAACCATATCAGCAGAACCCTCAGAAACCTGGGATGACATAGAGTGGCAGTTCTCCATCCCCCGGGTAATGCGGTTGGGAGGCTGGGTGTGGTTTCTCCTCTTGTATCTCCCTTTCCATATATACAAGAAGAAAAAGAAATTGTGTAAACAACGGTCTCACCCACCACTCCCTGACCCTCAACCCTTCCCACCCTAATCAACTATGTAAACATCATCAAAAATAAAACTTAAAAAAACAAACAAACAAACAGGAAAACAAAACCAAACAATGCAGAAGGAGGACATCATGAAACAACACAGACAAAATAAAAATCTGGGGTCTGGCACGGTAGCCCAGCAGCTAAAGTCTTCCCCTTGCATGTGCCGGGATCCCATATGAGTGCCGGTTCATGTCCTGGCTGCTCCACTTTCCTTCTAGTTCCTGCCTGTGGCCTGGGAAAATAGTCGAGGACTGCCCCAGGCCTTGGGACCTTGCGCCCATGTGGGAGACCTGGTAGAAGCTTCTGGCTCATGGCTTCGGATCAGTCAGCTCTGGCCATTCCAGCCACCTGGGAAGTGAATCATCGGATGGAAGATCTTCCTCTCTCCTCCTCTCTGTATATCTGACTTTCCAATTAAAAAAAAAATAAAATAAATCTTAAAAAAAAAATCTGCTGTGGGCCCAGCGGCGTGGCCTAGCAGCTAAAGTCCTCACCTTGAACTCCCCAGGATCCCATATGGGCGCTGGTTCTAATCCCGGCTGCTCCACTTCCCATCCAGCTCCCTGCTTGTGGCCTGGGAAAGCAGTCGAGGACGGCCCAGAGCACTGGGACCCTGCACCCACGTGGGAGAACCGGAAGAGGTTTCTGGTTCCCGGCTTTGGATCGGCACAGCACCGGCTGTTGCGCTCACTTGGGGAGTGAATCATCAGACGCAAGATCTTCCTCTCTGTCTCTCCTCCTCTCTGTATATCTGACTTTGTAATAAAATAAATAAGTCTTAAAAAAAAAATCTGCTGTAGGGGTGATAAGTTTAAAGGGACTCGGGGATTTTTGGTGGTGCTTTACGAATCTGAATTATCCATAACAAAGATAAAGCTTAAAAGTTTCTCAAGACATTGCCCTCCTCTACCTCCTTAGCCGGCTACAGAGGCTCCACTTCCCCAGCCCATCTGCAGCCCCTCTGCTGGTCCCTCCCCATATCAGCCCACTTTTAGAGACTCTTTTAGCTGCTAGAAAGGCACTTTCTCCCCTTCTTGCCCATTGCCTGTGACTGGATCCTTCAGGGCTTAGCTTTTACCATGGTCTCTGGGTAGGCTCTGCCAACTCCCCAGAGTGGCTGTGCTGTGTTCCCTGTGACACACTGTTCCAATGGCAACTACATGCTCAAGCGTCCATCTCCTCTACTTGGCTGAGTGTGCTGAGGCCAGGGACTGACGGCCCTTGTTCACAACCGCCTCGTCAGCACTGGGCCCACCGTTCGGCCTGTGCAGAGCAGCCACCAGAGGAGACAGTTTCCCTCCCTGAGAGTAGCCGGGCTACCTGGGAGAGAACCCAAGGATCAAGTGGCGATATATGTCCCCAAACGTTAGGATCTGGAAGTCAAGATGAAATGCTGAAGCAGCCTGACTGTGGTCTCAGGGAAAGGACTTCACTTCTACTTGTATTCATGACCTCAGAGTTCCAGTTTTACAGATCAGTGTTCAGTTCAAAGTTTTGAGTTACTGAGCCAGATGAGCTCCTGCTCGGAGAACTCAGGGAGAGTGTGCACAGCGTATCCATTGCAGCTCACTACTGACGTTCTGCGGGGACCTTACCCGTACCTGGAATGGCTCCGGCTCCTGGAGTAGGATCGGCGCCGTCGAGAGCCAGGCTTGTCTTCAACTAATCTGATTTTTCTGCCGTTGACTTCTGTTCCATCCAACTTTTCCAAAGCTCTTTTCATATCGGAGTAAGACACAAATTCAATCACCCCTTCATTCTTGCGTCCCTTGTGAGCATCTGCGTAAGTCACTTCTCCTGCCTGACGCATATAATCCTAAGAAAGAGAAGACGTGGAAGTTATGACATGTTATGCCAAACTACCTAAGGTCATCACCACAATTAAAGCTTTTTTTCCTTTAAGAAAACACCAACTTTCCTTAGAATGAAGTTTGACTCTTTAACATCACCATCTATCCACCAGCCACTTATTGAAGTTCTTTACAGTTCCAAGCAATTAGGCGAGTGGTAGAGAGAATAAATATTCAGTTGCTTTTCTAAAATAAAGTTGCATAAGAATAATAAAATCTTTGTTAACCATAGTTCTGTTAATTTATAGTAGTAAGTTGTTTGTTTATACAAGGTCATATCACCACCATCTATTTACTGGAAAGGCAGAGTGACAAAACAGAGAGGGACAGAGAGGGAGACACAGACATGGACACAGACACACACACACACACACACACCCCTTCTATCTGCTGGCTTATTACTCAAATGCTTGTAACAGCCAGGCTGGGCCAAGTTCAAGTGGAGGAGCCTAGAAGGCCACCTGAGTCTCCCATGTGAGTGGCAGGAACCCAAGCACTCGCCTGCCAGCCAGGAGCATGAGTAGCAAGCTGGATCAGATGTGCAGGGGCCAGGATCCAATCCCAGCAACTCCATTACAGAATGTACACACCCCAAGGGGGCAGCTTAGTCACCACAATGCAAGCACTGTTTTTTCACACCACCCAACTTCCAAACTGCTAACAATATCATCTAACATACTGCATGATAGATAAGTTTTATTAATCTAGCTCTAATTACAACCACATTAGAAAGATACAATCACCAACACCATTTTGCACTTGTGGAAAGTAAAAGAGATATTATCAAGAAACCATTCAAAGTAATGCAGGTAGGCAATAAGTGAAAGAGCCAAGGTCTGCTCAGAATCGATGAACGGCCCACTGCACGCTGAACGCTACGGGCAATACTGCAGGTCCTCAATGCCATCATCGTAGGCACTGCACATTTACACATTTAAAACACTAACGTGACCTCTTACATTTGTTTTGCTTTTGCATTCCTTGATCAATAACTAGGAATTACTGCGCCAGGAACCACTGTAGGCTTTTACGTAGAAGTTCACTTCTCGTTCCTAATGACCTTGAGTACAAGTTAATATTAACCCCACTTACATGAGCAACCAGCCTCTGAGCACAGAGAGGGCGCCCACGGACCGGGCTGACTCCAGCTACCTGCCCATGTGGGCTGTGTGCAGCAATGATGCTAGGCCCCGCTACCCACTTGCGACACAAGGACTGAGCTGCTGGCTCCTGGCTTTGGGCCCCACTGAAGCTAGTTATAGTCGACACTCAGGATATAAACCAGTGAGCAGGAACTCTCTCAAATAAATATAATCCTAAAATCTGAATCCAAAACATATGCTTCTTTTGGTGCAACAATTTTTTGTAATCCACATAAGCGTGGGGCATTCAAAAGCTTCATGGAATGTATATTATGAAAAGACATTTTGGTGAATTTCAACATATGTATCATACACACACATATATTAAAGATTTATTTTATTTTTCATGCAGAGTTAGAAAATCTTTTATCTGCTGGTCATTCCCCATATCCTCACAACAGCCAGGGCTGGGCCGGGCCAGGAACCTGGACCTCCATCCAGGTCTCTCATGCTGGTGGCAGGGGCCCAAAGACTTGGTTAGCTTCCACTGTCTTCTTAGCACATTGGCAGACTTGAATTGGTGCCAATATGGGATGCTGGCATCATGGGCAGTGGCTTAATCTGCTATGTTACAACACCAGCCTCTGAACTTGTTTAACTCTTTCATTAAGTATATCATAACTAACCTCTCCGCCCCTTGGCAGTGCAGTTAATAAGTTACTTAATTACAGTATCTTTAGAGTAGCCTTTTCCAGCTCCTGTCCACAATGTTCAATCTCTGACTTTCGGGACGCTGCAGTCATCTCTCTAGCAAGCATGATTTTGCCAATAGATGTTCAATAAACTTGTGCTACAATGCCGAAAATATACAAGAAGAAGGCCAGGCTGGGAATCAAGACCTAGTGCCAGCTTTCTGATAAGAGTAGGTGTGTAAAAAAATAACACTAGGCATGTGGCTTAACTTTTTCTGGATTTCACCTATGTTTTCTGAAGGTTGGTAAGAACAAATTAAAAAGAAAGAAAGGAAGGAGGGAGGGAGGAATGTAAGTACTTAAGTTAAAACTATTTGCCTAAAAAAAAGTGTCCTTTTGGGCCTGGCCGATAGCCTAGCAGCTAAAAGTCCTCGCCTTGAATGTGTCAGGATCTCATATGGGCACCAGTTCTAATCCTGGCGGCTTTACTTCCCATCCAGCTTCCTGCTTGTGGCCTGGGAAGGCAGTCGAGGACGGCCCAAAGCCTTGAGACACTGCACTTGCGTGGGAGACCTGGAAGAAGTTCTTGGCTCCTGGCTTCGGATCAGCTCAGCTCCAACCTCTGTGGCCGCTTGGGAAGTGAACCATTGGACGGAAGATATTCCTCTTTATCTCTCCTACTTTCTGTATATCTGCCTTTCCAGTAAAAATTAATAAATCTCTATTAAAAAAAGTGCTTTTAAAAAACATTTAAAACGTCTTTTTGAAAAACAAAACAAACTATATGCCTAAGATCCCTAAATGTTGTTGCTTTTTATGGATTTATTATTTTTAAAATTCATTTGAAAGATGGAGTTACAGAGAGGAGAGAGACAAAAAGAGAATCTTCCACTCCCCAAAGGGCTGCACCAGCCAGGGCTGTGTCAGGCTGGAGCCAGGAGCCTCTTCTGGGTCTCCTACTGTAGGTATAGGGGCCCAAGTACTTGGGACCGCTTCCGCTGCTTTCCCAGGTGCGTTAGCAGGGAGCAGGATAGGAAGTTGGAGCAGCCAGGTCTCGAACTGATGCCCATATGAGATGCAGGTGTCCTAGGCGGCAGTTTAACCCATTATGCCGCAGTGCCAGCCCCATTAGTTTTCTTAGCTTAACTAAACTTCTCAGTTTATTAGAGATAACTTGTTTTAATGAAGAACCAAAATACTGAGAAGTAATGCAGAAACTGAATATCTTTCATTTGTCTTCTTAAAATCACTCAGGTTCATATATAACTCAAGGTTTTTCTTCCCTGTTGAGATTTAAGACAAATATCTGAAAAACAAACCTTACACAGGAGCCCAGGCCAGATGATCATGTCCACCAATAAGGACCCACACGGGAAGCGACCTTAATTTCCCTGTCACAGCTAACAGTGTGGACAACACTGGTGGTTCCGCCCTCTTCCTTGTTACTGAGAACCACAGGGGTGTGTCCCTACAACATCATCTGTGGAGGAGAAGGTCTGATAGCACAGACTGGCTCTTAGAGTGATGGCCCCACACACGGCACGGATAAAAAGGTCAGACAGCACAGACTGGCTCTTAGAGTGACAGAGAAAATTTGTCTCATGTTGTTTGTACTCTTACGGAGTCTGTAACTGGAGAACTTGCAAAAGGCTCTGCCAAGGCTTTGCCAAGGCTTTCCAACAAGCAACATCACTTCAGTCTGTGTATGCCCCGATCCACATACATGTCCCTGCTTCCCGACCTAACTCCTGCCCAATCTTATCCCAGGAAGTTAAAAAGGCTCAAACCTTTAGGTCTTGCCAGCTGCACCGACTTGACAAATTCTCCACTATAAGTCTGTACTCTGTGCGGGTGGGAGGGCCATATTTATCTCGGCCACTTCTTCTATAACCATAGCCGCCTTAGGAGGGGTCAGAAAGATGTTTACTTCAGTGGAGGAGAAGTGGGAAAAAAAAAAGGCACAACATATATTCCCCTTAAATCTATGACTTATTCCCACCCAAACAATAGCACTTACATTAACTCTATTCCCACCCTTAATTCCAAACCAATTTATTTAAAAAGCTATGAGTTAAACATGAAAATTTAACTTACAAAGTTGTAAGTACATAATCATTACATTCATATTTTAAATCAACATGCATAAATTCAAAACCATTAACAGTTTATAAATAAGTGGCCAGGTTACTACAGTTACTGGTGTTACACATAATGACAAAATTTTGTGAAAAATTTAGACAATAAAAGATTTTCAGGCACCTATTTCAGTTTAATCTCATCTGTGTCTAACCCTTGGGATCCGCACCACCCAGGTCTAACGGGGAAAGGCTGCGGTCGTCACGCGGCTTCCGGACTGGGTCAGCCAAGGGCCGCCATGGTTCCAAGAGCCACACATGGGAAGGGAACCCAAGGTCAGCACATGGAACAGGCAGTCATCTGAGCCCCAAAGGAGTCTCTTAATTAAAACAGTGAGGTCTTTGTTAAATCTATGTTAAAACAATTGCATTACAAAAGAAAAAACAACACAAACACATCGTTAACATATTTTATAAAGTATTAAATAAATTTTTGTCATTAATGAAAATCCAACATGATCAAAGATAACAGAAATTCTATACTTAAGCATATAATTTATAAAACAAATGGCTTAAACATCAATACATTCAACTATAACATTAATTAACTACTTTAAAAATTAGCATTTAATAATAAAAATACATTACTGATACAAATATGCCCTCCAAATGCTTACTGCGTCCAGAACCGTAACTGCCATCTCGACGTGGGCCTCGGGCATGCTCAACTATTACTCGCTCACCACAAAGGTCTTTGCCATTGAGTTCATACACAGCATCATCTGCATCACGCAGATCATCAAACTCCACAAAACCATATCTAGAAGAGAGCAAACAAAATCAAGGTCACTACCATCATGACATCCAGCTTCTCTAACAGTCAAGAGACAGCAATGAGGTGCATGCTTAGCAAAGGTTAGGTGGGTTCTGCTTAAGGCAGACGCCTCGCTTGCTAACAGGAGACTGGCTAGATACACGGAGAATGTCTTTTTGCTGCCCTTCCCAAAGTTCCCTCCCCTCCCGAGTGGCTGGTAACTACAAAGACCTCCACAGGGCGCCTGATTTAAGGTGAAATCAGAACAAGAGAACTAACTGTTCTAGAAATCACTAGACCAAAAATGCAGCTATTCATTTCTGCTAGCAGAGGATTGGTGCTTTAACACATTTCTGAAAGGACCCTCCCTCCAAATCCTACTGGAGAATATAACTTATAAAACCAAAGGACAAGATTTATAAGATATCTGTAAGAAAGGTTAAGAAGGTCCTGCAAATTGTTTTATCGATAGATACTTGGTTTTGTCTAGCCCAGTTGTCAAAAGTGTAGCTTTGTGACCATGAATTATTCTGAAGAACTCTCTTACTGATCACACCTAATCACAAAGGGACGGTACGAGCCACCTATGGGAATCCTAACAAGGCTGTGTGCACACATACACTGCTTAGTATGGCCGTGCACTAGAACACACTGACACTAAAAACAGGTTCATCCAAGCTGCTAACAAGATTAAATCACTGAGAATCCAACCGCTCAGATTCTTCCTTATTGAAGAGTCCCTATGAGCCTCTCCAAGTAAACAGACACTGGTCTACAATACGCAGGCCCCAACCTTGGTGGGTCTTCACACCAAAGTGTCTCGAGTGGCACCCACACTATTGACTATCTCATCTTCATCCAAAAAAAAAAAAAAAAAAAAAAAAAGGGTAACGGAGCAGATCGGTGCTGTGGCACGGCAAGGAAAGCTGCCAGTCTGCAGTGCCTGTGTCTCATATGGGAGCTTGTTCCAGTCCTGGCTTCTCCATTTCCATTCCAGCTCCCTGCTAGGAAAAGCAGTGGAAGACGGCCCAATTGTGGGATACCCAAAAGAAATGTCTGGTAGGGGCTGGCACAATCACTCAATTGACTAATCCTCCCCTTTCAAGTGTCAGGATCCCATAAAGGCATGTTCATGTCCTGGCTGCTCCACTTCCTATCCAGCTCCCTGCTCGTGACCTGGGAAAGCAGTGGAGGACGGCTCAAAGCCTTGGGACCCTGCACCCGCGTGGGAGACCCGGAGTAAGTTTCTAGCTGTGGATTAGCTCAGCTTGTTGTTGTAGTCATTTGGGGAGTCAAACAGTGGCTAGAATATCCCTCTTTTTGTAAATCTGACTTTCCAATAAAAATAAAACAAATGAAGAAGAAGAAGAAGAGGAGGAGGAGGAGGAAGAAAAAGCTGCCAGCTTTGAACAGGTCCAGCTCTGGCCACTGTGGCCATGTCAGGGAGTGAACCAGAGGTTGAAAGATTTTCCCTCTTCCTGCTAACTCTTATCTTTCAAAACAGACATCTCTTAAAACAGACACAGCTGCTATTTAATGGCAGGTGTTTTGCAGTAACACAAACACAATTCAGAAATTCACAAACCTGCTCCATGACTGGACTCCGAGGCCCCACCCCGCACAGGCAGGCACAGCTGAGCAGTATCTGTCAGGACTATTCTGAAGCTGCTCCTAGAGTTGACAAGGAAGGTGAAGCCTTTCCAACCCACTGATTTTCAGTCTCTCACAATATTAGAAAATCATCAGAAAAGCTATACTATTATTTTCAAAGACAAAAATTAAAGGGAAAGAAAACCATTTTCTCCTTTGGCTTATTTTTAATAGAATAGGAGAAAAGTGCCTTCCTTTGCTTTGCTGTCAAGCTCCATCCTGAACCTGCTGTGTTCACAGCATCACCATTTCTGGCACCATGTGAGAACCTGGCATCAAGGGGATGAGGGACAGGCGAGACCATGCCATGGGACGATGCACTGGTCCTTTTCCTCCTGTTAAAGAGGCAGCATGCTACCACTTCTAGTGTTATGTCAGAAGGACACCACTGACTCCTAAGGACTAAACAAATAAATCACAGGAAAACCCAAACTGGTTTCTTTAAAATATTTAAGGGCTGTAACTGCTTGCGGGGAAAAGTGCGTCCCAAATTCAAAGCCTTGATCCCTGCAGGGCAACTGAAACAGTCTGGCTATCGGCCAGGACTAGGGAGGCCTTCATCAGACACACATGGAATGCATTATCCTATCCTCAAAGATCACCCTGCACATGCCCATCCTGACACAATGTGCAATTCACTTTGGACTTTCAGAGAAAGCAAGGACACTCTGTTCAGTGAAGGCACATTATTGTGAAATAAAAATTAATGCCCACCCGCGTGGGAGACCCGGAAGAGGTTCCTGGTTCCCGGCATCGGATCGGCGCGCACCGGCCGTTGCGGCTCACTTGGGGAGTGAAACAACGGATGGAAGATCTTCCTCTCTGTCTCTCCTCCTCTCTGTATATCCGGCTTTCCAATAACAATAAAATCTTAAAAAAAAAAAAAAAAATTAAAATTAATGCCCAAACTCATCTTTCTTTGTAAGTTGAGATGAACCAAAGCAAATTTTGTCAGTAAGACTCTTACCGAGTTGCAGAAACAATTGGTGATGTTAGAAGAAAATGGCCTATGTAGCCCCTCGATAGTACTCACTTCTAGAAAGTTCCAGCAGGGGCCAGCACTGTTGTATAGCCAGTTAAACCTCTGCCTGTGATGTTGACATCCCATACGGGCGCCACAGTTCAAGACACTTCTGATCCTGCTCTCTGCTAATGCACCTGGGGAGGGAGCAGAGGAGGAAGCAGCCATGTAGGAGACCTGCAAGAAGCTCTGGGCTGCCGGCTTCAGCCTGACCCAGCCTTAGCTCCAGCAGCCATTTTTTGGGGAAATGAACTGGGAGGGAAGATCCCCAAATCCCCTTAACTCTGCCTTGCAAACAAATAAAGAAGAAAAGATCCTTGAAAAAAATTAACGGAGGCTCCACAAACATGTCACTTTGTAGACAATTTTTGGTGATGCGGAATGCAGGGGATAAGTATCCAAGTTACTCAATAATAAGTAACAGCTGATGTGAAATTCAATTTAATTTTTAGAAAAATTTTGGCTGTTCTTCTAAGTCACAAAATCTATCTGGAAATATTTCAAAGTGCAGACCAAGGATCAAACTGAGTGTTCAACTATCACTTGTTTCTGCCACTAACACAATGGGTAGTGGAAAGATGAAAACAAGTACCACACCCTACCTGGCAAGGACTCCTTTTCTGACAGGAAAGCAATTTCCCGGTGAATCCAGCTGCTTTTATTAAATTATTGTCTAGGTAATCTGCTTTCCTTCAAGAAAGGCTATTTGGATCAAGAAATAAGAGTTCCTCAAATAAAGAGGAAGATTAGATAATTAACTACAAAATGTTACCTAACACTCAACAATAATCTCTATGAACTAGACAATGTTATCTTAATATTCACAGCACCTCAGAGCCAGTTATTATCCCCATTTTACAGATTGATCTAAGTAGACTGAGGAACTGGGTGTTAACTTGCATGACAAAACCATAGAGCACTCAAAGCTTAGTCTGACCTAAGGGTTCAAACCCATGACTACTGAGCCTGGAGAATTAAGAACCAGCCCCAGACAGGCCAGATATGCAGCAGTGAGACTGCCCTGGGAAACCCCCATCCCAACGGAGTGCCAGGCATCATTTCCTGACTCTGTATCCAATGCGGCTTCCTGCTAATGTGGATCCTGGGGGCAGCACACCACGGCTCCAGTTCCTGGTTCCTAGCTTTGACCTGGACTAGTTCCAGCTAGTGCAGGCAGGTTCTCGCTCGGGGGCTGAGCCACCGAATGGGAGATCCCTCTCTGTCACTCTGTCTTTCAAACATAGGAAAGGAACCAGCCTGGATCAGGTCATGGTTCTATCAGAAAGCAACGTATTAAACAACATATTTAAATCATTTTATTTTTCCTTTAAGTTTATTCATGAGATGTGGGAACCACACTAAATTCAATGTAAGGTATCATCTTAAGATCAAAAGTATCACAGACTAGATGTTTAAAAAAATAGTATTCCTTTGGCTTAACAATGAATAATTTAAACTCTAAAATTTGGCAGTCCTGGGGTAAGATGGTGACATTTTTAGAACACAGCAGTGACAGACAGACAGGGAAAATTTAACTTTTCATTGTCTAAAATATCTTTAAAAACTATGTATGGGGTCCCAATTTTTGTTTTATTGAAACATTTTAACTGGATTAAGTTTTAGTGGCTTCAACAAAGTTAAAGCACTTCTTAGCAAGTTGCACTAGTCTTTTGAAATTAATCTAAACATTCCCTTTTGTTATTCCCTTGGCAGCAAATAACATGATACTAATCTTTCTCTCCAAAGGTAATTTTGAATCTCAAAGGGGGAATATATAACACACACATGCACATATACCCTGCTATGTGTGTGCGTATATGTATGCCATAGGTATGCATCTTTGCGTGATCTGTGAATAAGCCACACAAAACACAACCCAAGAGATACGTTTCTCTAATTCTAACCTACAGACACCTTTCTTCTGCTGTTAAAAACAAACATCTTACAATAATTTCAGTATGAGAATGAAGATGAAGGAATTCAAGAGAATGAATCTAAGACAAATTTTTAAGATCCTTCTCTACCAGGTAGATAAAAATACAACAAGTAGCCCTTCCATCTGCCTCATCCTGCTCTGACGCCCCATCTTCCCATCTTTCTTCTATCCTGTGTGAAAAAAGAATAGTCTGGCTGCTAAATATACAACATTCCTCAATTAAAAAACAAACAAAACTCCTTTCTTCACCTCTCTACCACTGCCTGTGCCCTTAAAAAAATTGGACACCATGACTCCTACCAAGTGTAGTCAAGTATCTGGACACCACCAACAAGCCAGGCTGGGTTACGTGGGCTGTTCTAAACTCTAGTCCACTCCTGTCCCTGTGCCAACGCACCAGTCTTCCTCACACAACAGATGGTGGACTGCTCAGGTTATCAGAGACCCCTGAAAAGGCAGAGCTACAATGACGTGTTTTTGAAACTAATGTACTCCAAGACTTCACCTTTATAAATGTTAACCATGCTTCCTCCCCCAAGAGTTACTGCCTGTGAACTCACACTACCAAACTATACCAAGGGGCCCGGACACCAGGAAACCTGCCCTTTTCTTGGCATGTTCTACTCCCAAGAATGTGGAACAGATGTGCCCTTCTCAAAATGGAGCGGGCTCACCTGCCTGAACAGCCAGGAGCAAGTACAGGACTTGTTCTGCAGACAGGCTGATCAGTGGCTAACTGGGCAGGACGTGCCTAACGGGGAGCCCGACACCAGAACCTGCTGGGGTGGACACGAGCAGCAGGGACAGCAAGCCTCCATGCGTGTGACTGCGGTCACCCACCAACGCTGCTTACCAAGGGGCATTCCTTGGATATTCTCTGTATAAGAAAAATGTGCCCCTTTCCACAGTGGATCTCTGCTCACCTTTGTCCTAAAACTGTGCCACATGCTTTTTCTTTGTATGTGGACATGACAGTCCTCAGCCAACCATCAGCAGGATGTGTTTTGTTTTCCCAATGTGGTGAGCCATTCCCACATTCACTCATTTTCCTGGTAAGAACCGAACCTCTCCATGGCTGGTCAGGATTAGGGATGTTGCTGTAGCCAAGGAAAAATGTTCATCTGTTGAAGTTAACCCACGGGGTGGCTTGAACCCTCAATCTAGAATCAGTAGCACTGTCTGGTAAGGGCAGGGCCCTTACACCTGCCCAGAAAGAAATGGCATTCAGTGAATAGGATTCAAATAGCTTTCTGTCAAAGCACTTGGTGTTGGTCTTACACTTCAACTTGGTCTTGGGGGGGTTAAAAACCAGTTAGGACACCTGGACAGGGTGGTAATAAAAAACAGTTAATTCTTACGTCTGCATAAAGCCAGTGCTCAGAAAATCATAGAAAGAATTTGGAAACCAATTCCTGTGCTCAGGTGAGGCCATTGCAGTGAATGCCAAGAGTATAATGTCTCTGATCCCAGAGGAATGCAACTCTTCAGGGACGTGCAGGGAATCAACCACGGCCAGTTACTGCGCAGGACCAGTGACTAGGACTGCAAGCTGCCTGTGCACTGTTGGATCTGGGGTTGTTTAGGACCCACTGCAAGAAGCTGCTGACCCCGGGACAGGTTCCTGAGATCCTCTCCTAGGCTACGACGGGAGGGAGGCCACCTGGGCACTCTGGCCTCCCCTTCTTGGTCTCAGAGGAGAAGGTGGATGACTTACCCGTGCTCACTGAGTGGCAGAGCTGGGGTGCGACTTCAGGGCTCACCATTAGCCAGTCTGGGGCTCTTTTCACGTCGGCAAACTGGCAGCTCCGCACACCAACAGCTCTCTGATTAGAGCTAGTGTGGATTCCTGGTCTGCACACGTTGGCCACAGCTCAGTCTGCACTTGATTTTTCCCCACCTTCAAAGAAGAAAACCTACCTCATGACTTCTCTCTTCTGGGTCCCCTGAGCATCTAACTCACTCCAAACAACTCTATCATCTCTTTGGACGACTCCTCTCTGGTTGTGTACTGTGACTACCAGCAAGTTCCAGTTTGCTCATTTTGCTGGGTTTCAGGACTGAGCCTACCTTCCTGATCAGCTGACATGATTCGAGGGCGTAGCTATTTTTACTTAGTCAACCTGTCTCTTTAGCAGGGAAAGTCAGCTAAGTCGTTCTACGGCTTAGCGATCTAGAATGACTCCATAAAATCTTTTAAAGATCATTCTTTGGACCATCCTGACTGCATTAGGAAAACCATGTCAATCTTTTCCCGTGTCTGAGTTTACCTCTTTTCATGAAGTTCTAGAAACTTGCCTGACTTCAATCATTTTAGTACTTCAATTTTATGCTTTATGTGCATGTTTTTATGGCATTTCAAGCCTTGTTCTTGTTCTTTGTGCTTATCTTCTCTTTAATAACAAAGACTAGTGTGTTTTGGATATTTAGCACGCAGCTTGGCATAAGGTAAAATAATTTATCCAAAATATTTCGTTGACTTCCTCATATCAAACGATGATTATTATTATTATTATTCCCAATTTACGATGAGAAAACTGAGGTTTGGAGAGGTTTAAACAAGTTGCTTTTTGCCAAGAAGCTCAAAGGTGGTAGAGCTGGATTTGAACTCAGATCCACGATTCTAAGCCCCAGGTTCCACAACCTCTCCACAGTCCTGAGCACTCTGTTTTTCATTCGGTAAATGCTTTGGCTTGAGTTAGTGGTACTCTAACCTCAGAGAAGCCATGCTGAAGTAGTTTTTTGATACAGCGGGTGAAGACTCCAGGGAAAAAAGAAATTGTTCTTGGGGCAGGGTGGAGCACCTCTAAGCTGGGGGCATGTGACAACCAGGTTACTTTCACTCTTGTCTTTTGGTTCCCATTAGTCAGTGTCAGCCATCTGGTCCTTCCGAAAACATGTGTGGGTTCAGAACATAACAGACTAGAAGAATAGAGGAAAAATAAGATTATTCTGTGCAGTCCCCATTCGGGAGGTCCCATATCAACCCCTAAAGTCTGACTTTGCCTCTAACGCTCGGCGAAACTTAGACCAGCATAGAGAAGATAGAGCTGAGCCTAGACATGTGGATGTGGATGGATACTGACAACATCACACACATAAGGATGCATTTGATTGGTTTCAAAAGGAATGGCGACTGGAACCAAAACAACATAAGCATGGATGGTGGAGAAAGATGGGTCAGAAATCAAACACTGGAAGCTTTTCAGACCTGCGACTACACCAGGATTACAGCAGCAACCAGAGAAGTACCTTGCAGACAAAAAGCACCTAAATCTGATTGTTTTTAATTAATTCCAACCAACTATTAACACACTGAATCCAGCCGGTTAGGACTCCTTCGTTTCAATGACTTTTCCAAGTCTTACTATGCTATCAAGCATTATACTAAGTGCTTCGTACCTATCATATTCAATTTTCACAACTCTGAGAATTACTGTTACGTCCCAGAAGAACACTTACAGCAGTTTAGTAACTTGTCAAGGCTATCTAAACATCTAAACTTTTTCAAACCCAGGAGCTAACCTAAAACCTGCATCCTACCACCAGGATCTATTGTCTCCTAGTCCGTGACTGGAGAACCACAAACTCTGGGCACAGAAAACCAGTCGTTTCCAACAAATGTTGATGTGGCTATTAGCATCCTATGGGAAATACTCAATGACAAGAAAGTGGCATTTCTGCATTCCATTTTGCTAGTGCTATTAAGTTGGGACTATTTAGTCCAAATTACTAGTGGAAACCAATTATTAGCAAACTTGCATCTCAGCAAATGAATTAGTGGAAAAATTCATAACCTCCCTTTCTCATGAAGTAATTAATTCATTGGAAAACAGACCACAGAAAATGTCTAACAATGAAAAACAATCAAATTCAAGCCCAGGGCAATGAGTCTGCACTGCAGATACTGGTCTATCTCTAAAGAAATACTCACAAGTTGGAGTAAGGAAAATAGAGTAAAATGATTATCCTAAAAATTAACCAATAAAATAACATTTTTTGCAAAATAGGAAGCAGAAATGAATCTGTTTAAAAGTGAACTGTTGGGGCAGGTGCAGTGGTATTGCAAGCTAATCCTGACTGTGGGGCCAGCATTCCATATGGGTGCTGGTATAAGTCATGGCTGTTCCATTTCTGATCCATTTCCCTGCTAAGGGCCTAGGAAAGCAGAGGATGGTCCAAGTCTTGGACCCTGCACCCACTTGAGAAAACCAGAAGAAGCTCCTGGCTCCAACTTTAGATTGTTCTAGCTTGGGGAGTAAATCAGGGGATGGAATGTCTATATCTCCCCCTCTGCAACTCTTTCAAGTAAAATACATAAATCTTAAAGTGAACTGTCTTGCTCCTTAACTGTTCTATGAACCTATTCGCTGATATGTTTCAACTATCCCAGGTGAACTGTTCGCTAAACTGTTTCACTTTTCCTAAGCGCTGTCATATTCCTATTCTATAAAATAGAAAGCTTGTAAATAGCTTGTGGATTAAACTAGCATTATCAAAACTCACCTACTGAAATTTTTTCTTTTTAAAAAATAATCATACCTGGGCCCAGTGGCTAAATGCTCACCTTGCATGCCCAGGATCCCATATGGGCGCCGGTTTGTGTCCCGGCTGCTCCACTTCCCATCCAGCTCCCTGCCTGTGGCCTGGGAGAGCAGTCAATGACAACCCAAAGCCTTGGGACCCTGCAAGAAGTCCCAGGAAGAGAACCAAAGAGGCTCCTGGCTTCTGATCCGCTCAGCTCTAGCTGCTGTGGTCACTTGGGGAATGAACCAGAGGACGGACAGGAGATCTTTTTCCATCTCTCCTGCTCTCCCTGTATGTCTGTTTCTAAAAAAAATAAAGACATTTAAAAAAAAATAATAATTACCATACCTACATCTGACTTTTATCTCACAAAAAATGGAGGTCAACTATTCTCTAATGACACTAAAGTTCATGAAACCTCAAGTATAAATAAAAGAAAAATCAATTTATAATAGAACTTTTGGGAATTTCTTCATGTTGCTCCTATCATATGAAATGAAACTTTAAATGCAGCATACAGCACTACCTCTTTCCACCCAAAGACAAAAACTTAAGCCAGTTGACTTACCTCCAGACCAACACACTGAATTGGCTGCCAGGTGCTAAAGCCTCAGAAAGGCGATGCCTCTGGGACCAGCTCGTCTGTTCTGCGTCCCTCATAGCCACCCCTGCCCCTGGGGTGCGGTCGGAGCCTCCTTCATGCTCAGTTCTGGTTAAGATGCTACTCCTCACACTATTTCTTCAGGATGTCCTTCCCTTGAGATGGGCCATTTCATGAATTAAAATAGGGGAACAGGTTTTCAGGCTGCATGCAATACTCCTTTCTGTAGGGCCCCTCCTTGTGGAGGCCTCCCTCTGGCACACAGTCCTAAAAGGAAGACAGGTGGGGCACCTGGTGTGTTTTGAGTATTTCCCTGGGTGTTACCTGCAGCTCGGTGGGAGGGGGAACCTCTGGCCCGGAAGGTCACTGCAGCACTCCCCTAACAGGGGCTCACACATCCCCAGCACACCTGCACGCCTCACCTCCTGGGCCAGCCTGAAGAGCAGGAGAACAGGACTCATACAAATCCAACCACAGCCAGCTCCCACAGAGCAGGTACCATCTCAGAGCTCTTCAAACAGCAGCCTGAGCAGGGACATCAGTGGTCTCCACCCAGGGACATCATAAAAAGTACCAGCTGTTTCACTTTTGGCAGCAATCTGTCAGCTTGCTAGACGTTTCTGCCGGGACTAAAGACTGAACAAGTTAGGAAACAGACTACCCTTCATTCTTGGACTAAGCTATCTGGAAAGAAACTGGGATTGTCACTGCTCATGCTGGTATGTGAATAAAGAAGTCCTTCAGTTTCTAGAGTCCTCAGAGTTTTGTAACCCTGGAAGTCGTTTCATTGCTCCAATCCTCAGTTTCCCCGTCAGCAGCACTTGACTGATACACTCAGCTGACAACAAAATCATACCAATACATTCTGCAATATTTGCTACAGTTTCACGATTTCACTTTTAGCTAACAAATTTACACATGCCATCACTGGGGGGCTGGTGCAATGGCTCAGTTGGCTAATCCTCCCCCCTGTAAGGGCTGGCATCCATATAGGTGCTGGTTTGTGCCCTGGCTGTTCCCAGCCAGCTCCCTGCTTCTGGCCTGGGAAAGCAGTCGAGGACGGCCCAAAGCCTTGGGACCAGATCAGCTTAGCTCTGGCCACTGCAGTCACTTATGGAGTGGACCAGTAGATGGAATATTTTTCTGTGTCCTCTCTGTAAATCTGAACAAGTAAAAAAAATAAATAAATAAAAACACCAATTCCTTTAAAAACCAGTAATGGGGGCTGGCACGGTGGTTCAACTGGTTAATTCTCCACCTGCAAGCGCCAGCATTCCACATGGTTAACAGTGGAATTCCACATGCTCCACTTCCCATCCACCTCAATTTCATGGTCTGGGAAAGCAGTGGATGACGCCCCCAGCCTCTGCGCTCCTGGCTGCTAGTTTGGGTTGGTGCTCCAGCTGTTGTGAACACGTGGGGAGTGAACCAGTAAAATAAGTCTTTAGAAAAAGATACTAAGACCTCACCCATATGAAAAGGATTGATAATACCGTGTTTTATTTCTACTTTGTTTTTCACAGTCTTCAATGAACCTGCATTTCTTTTCTAATCCGTCAAAGAAGTTTGTAAGAAAAGTTCTTAGATCCGTTATGCATAATAGGTTGAATGAGCCTCAGACAATGTAATATCTTTATATGTAACTTTAAATATTTTAATAAAATGCCTATAATGGTTAAGAAAAAAAAACTTTAAAGGGTAGGATAAAGCTCAAAAAAGAGGAAACCTTCACATAGCAGGTGCAAACAATGTTGTCTAGAAGGCCATGGAAATCAATACCTAGCAAAAAACCTTAAAATTGAGTATATTTGGATTCAAAGTCCACTTTCAGGAATCTGTCCTAAGGTGATAATACAAACTTCATTCAAAGACTTATGTAAAGATATTCACCAATGTTAAAATATATATACTGGTGAAAAACTAGATAACTTGCCTTGCAATATCATTTAAATTACGTGTGACGGCATTATGGGTGGAAATAGATATGACAAAACATAAGATTGGGCTGTTAGAAACGGGAAGGATAAGGAAAAAAAAAACAAAAAAACAGGCAGGTTACAAAACACTGCGTGAAAAGGGGCCAAATCAAGGACCCAAATGCAGACAAGGTCACTTTTAACTTTCTGTTCGCTATATTAAAAAGTGTTTACAAACACCTAAACATTTTTACAACCAGAAATAAATATGTACTATATTGAAATGTTAAAATATAAAGAACTGGTCTTTAACTATGTAGAAACAAAACACTTCTTTATCCAAAACTTAGGTAATCATAGAATGAATCCATAACCAAATGCTTTACTGAGAGACTCAAGCAGTTGGTCTGTTGGTTCACACAGGCCTTCCTACTCACACTGGTGGCACGGCCTAGGAACCGCAAGGTGGGGGTGCTCCCAAGGGCAAGAATTTGCTCTTGCTGTGTAATTTCTGCCACTCATAATTTCATTATCATAAAACAATAACGTATTTATCTGTCACTTGATGGTGGGTGAAAATAATCTCCCACATGATTAAGAATAAAACTAACCAGAAATCAGTAACTCAGAACATTAAATGAACCATATGCCCTTTAAAGGACACGATGAAGGCAGAGACAAGTTCCCATCAGGGATTCATCCAGGAGAAGATCCCCGGGTAGATGTTCTGGAACACGCAGCCCCTCCCCTGGGCTCTAAGGCCTCATAACGCCCTCCGTGAGCAGACACACACAGAATGACTGGGCTCTGAAAAGAGACTTAAACTACATTTTCAAAAAGTAAGGTGTATTCTACTTGAAGGGATTTTAAACAAGAGTGGAAACAAAATTTTTTTAATAACACAAATAAAAAAAATTAAAAGGGCGAAAACATCCCCTGAAAATTTAATTTACAATTTCACTATATAATGAATTGGGATCTGGAATTCCCAGCCCTGTTTCCACAGAGTGTTTAAAGCTGTGAGAGAAGATGCCAGGGCCCCTCAGATCCGTGGGCCCAGTCCCCAGACCTGAAATGGTCTGAGGGCCACCGCAGCTGCTCAAGCTAGGTTCCCCGTGTGTGCCGGGACCCAGTCTCTGAGGGCCTGCAGGAGCAGGAGACTGAAACCAGGGTACTCGACGTGGGATGCACATCCCGACCAGTACCTTACCACACGGGGCACCTGCACCACCTTCAAAATTTGATTTCATGACTTTAACCCATGTGAAAACAACAAAATGAACTTCCAAGATTTGGACTTTCACCCCTTCAGCTAACTAGACAGGTAAAATAATCTTGCGATGAGATATCTTATTCATGAACTAAAACCCACAGCACAACAACCACACCTCTGACTGAAGTCACCAGATTTTGTGAGGAAAGATAAAGTGCACTTGATGGGAAACATCTCAGAGTCCTCCTGGCCCTGCCGAGGGCTCCTGCTGGAATCAGTGCTGCAGGCACTGCACCTGTTACCTCTTCTAGAGTCTGCAGAGCCCACAGAACCCTCTCCCGGCCCCTGGGCCCCTGGGCCGCCTCTGCAGAGCCCACGTGCTTCTTCATTTATGCAGGTATTTCATGCTCTATTTAGTTAATTCTGAACTTCACCCACACCCACACTCCTCAGCCTAACAGATCTGTTATCACCCCTGAACAGACCAACTCTCTCTCAGTTCCACAAGCTGCCATTCATTCAGAATCCACATTAATGACTACAATCCAGATATGTTCAAAGATGCTTATCAGCAGCAGCCCGCCCTGTCTGGACCACCAGCTGTGAGGGCACCGCCAGGGGCTCCCTTTCCCTGCCTACTCCTCCCTCTCACACCCTCGGCATCCTTGCCACCTGCCAGCCACTTCTTGGTAGAAACATCTTTACTCCTGGTCCTCTTCTCAGAAGTCTCTTTCCCCTGCAATCATTCCTGAATGTTCCCAGGAGGTCGGAGTGTGTGCCATTATCAAATCCCCAAAATGACTCCCCAAGCATTCCAACCTTGACTTTCAATGATACACTTCACGCATATCCTGGTTTAGCAACCCAACTACAAGAACGAAGGGGTCCTAAAAATGACCCAGGTATGGAGGCATGTGGAAGTCTGGCATCTCACTGGTTTCTGGGCTGCCCCATCCTGCCCTCCAAGACCTGTGAATTTCTTTCCTAGTCAAGCCAGCCCATTCTTGACAGTCCATTTCCAACATTATTTTCTCAGGCAAACCATTTCAAATTCTACTTGAATTTAAAGACAACAAATATTTCTTAACTCGAAGTGCATCTTAGCTTACTTGAGAGTTGGAACTGTTTTTCTATCTCCCAACTCACTGGCTACTGCCAGTGGGCTGTTGCTAATACACTGGGTTGACTAGCCAGGCCTCCCACTAACAGTCCCACTATTTCCTGCTGACTATTGATTGAGTATTCTAAAACTTCAACACATTCACTTTTACACTTGATCTTAGCCAAAAGGCCAAGAAGCGATAACACATTAACTTTTAAACGATAACAGGGTCGTGGTCAAGTGACACCGATTGTAGCTGTCACTTCCTGTTATCAGCTACCTACTATCTTCCTTTCCACGACATGACAAAACAAGTTCGAAGAAGTAACGTATCTACAGACTTACAGTACACAGCCACTATCTGAACCATGTCTGTTTGGCTTCAAATCCCACAACACTCCTCCCATAAAAGTTTAATATTCTGTCAACGTGCAGACAGCTCTGGGAAAAAAAAAAGTGACAGCTTTAAATACTCACAAATTCAAGTATCACAATAACAACTCCCCTCACTTTATCTAGCACATGCCTTCAGAAGTGAAAAACCTGCACCGTATGAGTAACTGGCTAAGCCTTCTATGCTAGAAGAAGCCGGCAGTCCTCCAGTGTTCATCCACAGCTTTCCTCAGCAAGGTGAGTCTTCCTAATAATCGACTTCAGTTCCACAATTCAGACCGTCTGGGACTATGTTATGTCCAACCTTTTTCAAAGTACTAAGCAAGCTGTACTTTGCTACCTTCCAGAACCTATCAGTTGCTAATATTACACTCGGGAGCAAACTGCAGCCCAGCAGACCCGTGGCAAAGCAGAGGGATCTGCTTTGCGTTCAAAGCCAACGGTGGTGTTTCCAACACCCAAAAGGGTCAGTGCCTTCAAACGATGCCTCCGGTTCCCTCAATGTTCCGTCCACGCGTTCCAAGGCCTGCAGGACGTCCCTGCCTGGCCCCGCACCCCTCAATCCTCAACCATCCCCCTTGCCGCCTTTGTTTTGCCAAAGCAGATCAGGACCACAACTAACAGACCATTTCCCTTAGCGATGTCCAGACAAGCGTGTCCCTCGGCACCAGCTGGCAGACACTAGTCCTGCTGGCCACTAGTCTCCGACCGATTCTACAAAAGCAAAGCAAATCGGTTTGGCAAGCTAGGGAACAGAAACCACAGGATGGAAACGCTGCAGCACCGAGTCTTTCAAGATCAGGAGCTCAAAGTTGACTTTCCCCTGGGGGGTGGAGAGAGCGCACCGAGATCCGCCCTCGGCAAGATGATACTTTGCAAACTGTCACCGGACAACTCCAACCGGGAGCTTCCCGCTCCGCAGCCCCCCAAAAAGAAAAAAACAAAAAACAAAAAACAGTGTGGCACACGGCAAGTCTAAAACGACGCCTCCCTCCAGGACTCCTGTCCCCGGGAAAAAACAAACCCAAAGTCCGGTCCGTTAGAGTGGGGGAGAGGCGAGGCGGGAGCAGAGGCCATGCCCAGAGGGACACGACCCGGGGCCGAGGTGGGCCTCCTGCCGCCTGCTCCCACGCCCACGCGGGGGTTCCTCGCGTGCTCCCACTCGGGCCGTCCCCGCCGCTCCCTCACCCGCGCAGGCGCAGTGGGAGCTGGGGCCTACCCGCGCCCCCGAGGCGCCGGCACCCAGGCGGAGCCCGGAGCTAGGCCGGGGGCCGATGGGCGCCGCGCTGGGGACCCTCGGCCGTCCGCGCGGCCTCCTGCCGCGGCCGGAGCCCCCCTGTCCCCAACCCGGCGGGCTGACCTCTTCCGCCCTCCTCACCCGTTCTTCAGATCCACCTCCAGGATCTTCCCGTAGCCCTTAAAGAAGCGCTCCACATCGCGCTCCCGGGCCTGGTAACTCAGGCGGCCGATGTACACCCGCGGCATCCCGGCAATGGTGGCGCTGGTAGCTGGCCCCGGCCCCAGCCCCCCTCAGGCGGCGGCCGGCGAGGCGAGAGCGCGGCGGCGGCGGCGGCAACGGGCGGCCGGACGGACGCAGCCGAGCCCCGGCGACGTGCGCGAGCACGCAGCCCGCGAGCGCGCGCCCCGCGGCCCCCGCCCTTCCCTCAGGCGGACGGCCACGGGAAGGAGCGCGCGGCCGCTTCCCGCCCGGCCAGCACCGGGGGCGCGCCGGGGCCGGGTGATGGACAGGCGGCGCTGGCCACCCGCGGCCCTGCACGTCTTCTCGCGAGCTCTCCTTCCCGGAGCCGTGGCTTCGCCCCGTCCCTCCGGAAGTGCTCTGCCGGACCGGGCAGCCGGCCATCCTGCCTTTGTCCTTTGAACCGGGAGTGTTTTCCTCTTTAGAGCCGGAGCTTGGGAGTCGAGCCTGGGCTTCCAAGTGTTTGACGTATAGGCGACCTTGGCCTCCTTTCCCGCGGGTTCTTTGTAGAAGCGGGTTAGAGGTCCCTACGTTTTGGGTGAAGGATTTTTCGAGTGGGAGGAAAAGTATCTCAGGTTCTTGGTACTGTTCCGGCACCCCCTTAGTGCCCAATACATGGTACAAACTTGTTCTTAAGCATGTAACCGCGGTAGCCTAGTGCCTAAAGTCCTCGCCTTGCAGGGGCCGGGATCCCATGTGGGCACCGGTTCTAATCCCGGCAGCCCTGCTTCGCTTCCAGCTCCCTGTCTGTGGCCTGGGAGGGTGGTCCAGGATGGTCCAAAGCCCTGGGACCCTGCACTTGTGGGAGACCTGGAGGAAGCTCCTGGCTCCTGGCTTCGGTTTGGCCTAGCATCGGCTGTTGCAGCCACTTGGAGAGTGAATCATTGGACGGAAGGTCTTCCTCTCTCTCTGTATATCTGACTTTACAATAAAAATAAATCATAAAAAATATATTTTTACATTCCACGTTACACTAAGTACTGTAACCAGTGAAGGACGTCACTATTCATTCCGTTCGTTATTACAGCTGCCTTGATGAGTAGACACACAGAGGCTTCCAGGAAGTACGTTTTTTTTTTAAAGGTTTACTTATTTTTATTGGAAAGGCAGATATGCAGAGAGGAGGAGAGATAGAGAGGAAGATCTGTCTATTGATTCACTCCCCAAGCTACAGCAATGGCTGGAGCTGAGCCAATCCCAAGCCAGGAGCCAGGAGCCTCTTCCTGGTTTCCCACGCCGGTGCAGGGTCCCAAAGCCTTGGGCTGTCCTCAACTGCTTTCCTAGGCCACAAGCAGGGAGCTGGATGGGAGGCGGGGCCCATATGGGATCCTGGCGCGTTCGAGGCAAGGACTTCAACCACTACACTATTGCATCGGGCACCAGGAAGTAGGTTTTAGGTCAGAGGGTGAGGGTGTGGCAGTAGGTAGTTTTAATAGATGTCAGTTCTCTTTTTCCCCAGATCCTCATTGCCATTGCCACCTCCGTAACGCTGTTTATTCTCTGGCGTTCTGGAAGGTGAAGAACAAGATCTGGGTTTTCTAAATTTGCAGCTATTTTTGAGTGGAATGAGCCTCTTTTCAAGTGTTGAAGATACACTTATATTCTCCTTTCTGTGTCTGTTTATATCCTTTGCCCAAAAATAGGCAAAGGCAAGACATTTTTTTTTTAAATGATTTTCATTTTATTTGAAAGGCAAAAGCAGAGAGTGGGTCCATGTGCGGCTTCACTTCCCAACAGCCTGGACTGGGCCATGCCCAAGCCAGGAGTGCAGGGCTCCAGGGGGGTCTCTGTATGGGTGGCAAAGACCCAGACACTTTCACAGTTATCTGCCGTCTCCTATGGGTGCGAGCTGGATCAGAAGGAGACTTAAAGCGGGCAGTGTCTTACCACTGTACCACATGCCCGCCCCCAATTTTTCTTGACTCCTGAGAATTCACTGTGTATTAGGAAAAGCAGTTGTCGGCCAGGACAGATATTATTTTTCATTTGCTTTTTGACTTCTCCCCCTCAAATGCCTGCCCCAGCGGTGGGGTGGTGGGGTGGTAGGGGGCAGGGTCAAGCTAGGAGCTCAAGCCGGCTGTCACTGCTGGTAGGAAGCTGGAAGCAGGAGCTTGGATCCAGATGTTCTCCCTGAGGGCTGTGGGGTCCCAATCGCTAGGCTTAATGCGTGTCTCTAGAGTATTTCTTGCCATCAGAAGCACTAGCTGTTTACGGGACTGAATTCAGACATGCTTTATCTTGAATTCCAGCTTTGTTTTTCCTCACTCTGAGGTTTAAACAATAGAGTGTTCCAAGGTTTATTCTGTTCCTTTTAGGACTTCTTCTTATTTCGCAATCTTTACTTCGTTTTTGGATTTAGGGAGGCGTGAAGCACATACTGCCCTTCAGTACTAGCACAAACCTTGGCTGTCCTGTACCCTGATGCCCCTGTTGAACAGGTGGAAAGAGAGCCCCATGGGGGAAGATATGTCGGCCTCCAGAACCTGCTGCTTCCTGAATTCAGGAAGGCAGGGGCCCACGTTGAGTCTTCAGCCACCACACTGAGCTAAATGCTCCCCAGTGCACCCACTTCTCCGCAGTCCCTCGTTCATGGCTCACAACACTGCCTGCCTGCCGTGTGTGGGCAGGTGCACTGCCTGCCCCTCACCCAGGCCTCACACCTACCTGTCTGTCTCACCTCAAGTACCCTCGGCCATGATGGTGCTGCTGTTTTCTTGCCTGTGTTCACCATGGCCTATGATTGTTAGCTTACATATTCACTTCCTCACCGTCTTCTTCAAGCAGCTTGTTGGCTTCGGGGTTCTTCCGTTGCGGCTGTCTTGTGTTACATTCCTGGTACCTACAGCAGTGTCTTTCACATGAATGACCCGCTGATCTTGATGCTTTGAAAGCCTCAAGATCTCCCTTTCCTCCTGTGCCTTTCATGACATACAGTGGCAGGGAAAACTGATCTCTGCCGGTTGACATGTCAGCAAAATCAGGGAGTGCTGTGAAGGGAGGCCAACTCTGAGGCCTGGGGAACTGGGGTCATCTAGGCTGTCATGAGACAGGGTCCGGGGACCTGGCTTCTGGTGCCAGCTCTGCTGCCTGCTGTGTGACATGGATCAGCTGTCTTCACCGCTCTTTCTCTTCTCTAAGTGTAAATATTAAGATCTCAGTGAGGGGGACTGGTGTAGTGTGTTAAGCCCTGCCTGTGAAGCCTACATCCCATATGGTCACCAGTTTGAGTCCCAGCTGCTCCACTTCCCAACCAGCTCCCTGCTAAGAAGATGGCCCCAGTACCTGCCACCATGTGAGACCTGGTTGCAGCTCCTGGCTCCTGGCTTCAGGCTTGCAGCCCTCTAGGGAGTGGAGTAAGCCAACAGATGTAAGATCAACCTCTGTATTTCTCTGTAACTCTGCCTTTCAAATAAATTAAATCTTAAAAAAAAAATCTCAGTGATGCACCAGCTTGTGGTATAGCCAGTAAGGCTGATGCCTGTGGCACTGGCATCCCATATGGGTGCCAGTTCAATTAATGGCAGCTCCATTTTTTTTAATTTATTTTTATTGGAAAGTCAGAAATACCGAGAGGAAGATCTTCTGTCCACTGATTCACTCCCCAAGTGGCCACAGCAGCTGCAACGGAGCCGATCTAAGTCAGGAGCCCAGAGCCTCTTCCAGGTCTCCCATGTGGGTCCAGGGTCCTAAGGCTTTGGGCAGTCCTCAGCTGCAAGTAGCTGGATGGGAACTGGAGCCACCAGGATTAGAACTGGCGCCCATGGGATCCCAGCACGTGCAAGGTGAAGACTTTAGCCACTAGGCTAGTACGCTGGGCTCACAGCTCCACGTCTGATCTAGCTCCCTGATGAAGTACCTGAGAAAGCAGTAGAAGATAACCCAAGTGTTTGGGCCCCTGCACCCACATGGGAGACTCAAAGGAAGCTCCCAGCTTTGGTCTGGCTGTTGCGGCCATTTGGGGGAGTGAACCAGTGGACTGAAGGTCTGTGTCTCTTACCTTCTCTGTATTGAAAGCATCCTGTGGAGCTGTATGTGGACGTGCGTGTGACCTGAGTGGCTCAGAGTGGCTTCTTCCCGCCCTCTCAGGAGTGCCAGTGTGTTCTGCCCACTCTCAGGCAGGCCTTCAGCTGCAGGCCTGAGCCTCTGCTCCTCCAGTTCCAGTTCCTCTGTCTGGCTCCAGTGTCCTGCTCCCTGGGCCACAGGGCCTGCCCGTCAGCACAGGGCAGGTGGGTGACGCTGAGCCTGGCCGCCACAGTGACACCTGATGCTCAGGGAGATGCAGGAACCTTTCTCTTCTGGGCCTTCGTCTTCCCCTGGAGGATGGAAGCTTAGGATCTCGCCATCAGTATTATGGCAGTGGCTGGGCAGTTGCAGAGTGGATGTCCCCAGCACGGGACAAGGAGAGGCAGGGGTGTGAAGCCACAGGACCTCAGGTGCACGCAAGCTTTGCTTCAGGAAGTGATGACTGTGGTGTTTTCTTCTAACGTTTTTGGAGCCCGGGGTTATTTTGAGCCATTTAAGAATGTTGTTGTTGACTTAGTGGGCCGGAAGAGCTGTCCCCACTCCCCAACTCCACAGAGACGATTCAGGTTGAAAGTTAAACACTATCTGCGCTTGCAAAGTGTTGGAAGAATTAGGAGTTCAGCCATATTCTCCTGACGGGTCTGTGGCGTTTCATTTCCTGTTCTCTGCTGACCTCTTCAATGCTGGCAGTCCCTAGTGGCTCTTCAAAATAAGGCATGGGGGTGCGAGCAAGTCGATTTCACTGAAATTCAGAAGCTCTGGAATTTCTTAAGTGCTTCCTTCCCCAAAGTGCTGCCAGAAGGGTCCCCCAATGCTCTGCTCAGCCATCTTTTGTTCTGCTAGTGCCAGCCCAGCCCAGATTCCTTGTTGGGATCAGACCTGCCATTATTCACATTCTCAGCTTTGGACACATTGACTTAATTTCAATGTGAGTCATTGAAATTGTATCACTAAGGATTACAGTCACTGAAATGCCAAATAATTAGGAAGTAAGAAAAAGCAACCAGTGAAGTTTTTTTGTTCTTGTTGTTTGTATATTTTTTGGTAAGCAAGTCCTGAAGTAGCAGTTGCTGGGAGTGCGGTTCCCTGGCTTCTTGGATCTTGCAGGGGCTCTATGCTTACCACAGAGAGAGCTGTGTAAAGTTCAGGGATCATTCTTAGCATCCCAGCAGGTGGCAGGGAGGGGAAGAGGGTAAGGTGGCATGTCAGCACCGTATTTTAACATAGGTTCCTGAAAGGACAGTAACGTCTCTGCTACCATTAGAGGCAGACCTGGTTAGCTGCAGGGAGGCAGGGAAGTAGTTGCACAGTGTTTATTCTGCCTTACTACCTGCTCACCTAAAGTTGTAGGTTTTTACTTCTAAGGAAGTGAATGTCTATCTGAGGAAAATGAGGAAGACATGACCTAAACTGTCCTGATTAATTTTGCTGAATCTGATCTATCCTGTAATGCTTTTCTTTTTAAGAAAGTTACAAGTGTCCTTTAAAAGATTTATTTGAAAGGTGGAGTGATAGGGAAAGAGATCTTTCATCTTCTGGTCACTCCCCAAGTGGCCCGGACAGTCAGATCTGGGGCGAGCCAGAGCCAGGAGCTCTACTCTGCTCTCCTAGGTGGGCAGAGCCCAGGTGCTTGAGCTAGCACTGCCGCCTTCCAGGACGCTGCAGTAGGAGGCTGGGCTGGAAGTGGAACAGCTGGGATTCACACTGGTGTTCAAACGTGGGGTGCTGGTGTGACAGCCACAAGGCTGGCCCCTGCAGCTATCCTTTACAGAGCACCGGGTCGTCTCCTGCAGACCGCTGCAGGTGCAGACAGCCCTCCCTGGGCACTCTGCCTGCTGAGGGGAACTGCTTCCTTGCAGGCTCAGCACTTGCCCTGACCTCCAAGCTTGTGGATTTTCTCTGAAGAAACAACTGGAACTTAGACTCCCACAGCCTCTCAGGCCTTTCTTGCTTGTCCCCCTCACAGCAGAGAGGAGACAGGGAAAACAGGAAGGAGTCAGGGCTGACCCTGAACCCAAGGGTACAAGGTGAGTTTCTACCCAGAAGACACTGCAGACCTTTCTGTGTCCCTGGCTGAAGCGGACTCTTCCAGAAAACACACCACAGGGCTCCTGCAGGCAAGACTGTTGTGCACTCCAAGCTTCCCAAGCACGCTGTCTGTCGCCTGACTGCTTAGAATCCCTCAGTGCCTCCCCAGTGCTTCTGGCTAAGTTCTGAGTGTGTGGTCTAACCCTCAGGCCTACTACTCCCACCCAAAGCTTGGCTCTCAGGCAGCAGCCACACGCCACACGGAACTGCAGTTTCCTGAGCACTGGCTCTCAGGTCGCAGACCTTCCCTGGGGCTTTGCTGCGGACGTGTTTTCCTGTTTGCCTGTCAAGATGCGTTGTGGCCAGCACTTCCTCCGGGTATCCTTCTCTGATCCCCTCAGGCAGGGCGGGGATGTGGGCACTTGGGTCTCCAAACACCTCCGCCCACATTAGTGGCCTCATCACTTCATTGGAGTGGTACCTAGCATCAGACTAAGCAACTTGAGGGCCAGCACCACATTTTCCACTGCTATCCCCAGCTTCCTGCCACACATTAAGCATTCAGTACTCCCTGGATGAGGCTCTTTAGGTAATGCACAGGCCAAGCGATAAGGGAAAGTCCCCATCCTTTGAACAAATCAATTATGAAGGAAATAAGTCACACTGTCCAACGCTTCTTTGTCTGAATAAACCCTATTTACTAACTTCCACCCCCCCCCAAGGTATGTATTTGAAAGAGAGTAAGAGATCTTCCATCTGCTGGTCCACTCCCCTAAATGCTCACAACATGTGGGTCTGGGCCATGTCGGTGTCAGGAGCCACAGACTCCATCTGCATCTCACACATGGGCAGCAGGAACCCAAGTACCTGCCATCACCAGCTGACTCCCAGGTGCACTAGCAGGAAGCTGGTTGGAAGAGGAGCAACCAGGACTCAACCGCAGGCACTTGGATATGGGATGCGGATGTCCCAAGCGGTGGTGTGGCCTACTGTGCCATGGTAACTGTCTCCCAAGCCTGTTTTCAGAGCCTTTCAAACTTCACCTCGAAGAAGCCTCCCTGACCCCAGGCCAAGGCCAGGGTCCCAGGGGTGCTCTTTTAGTGCCTTAGGTGTTGATTTTGTAGCACTAGTCACTGGTGGCGAGGGGACTGGTAACGCAGGGTCTCTTAGGAGCAGCACAGGAATGCTTTGGGATGCAAGAGGCTATGTGTGTACTGTGGGCTGTTCACAAGCACCTCTGACCCCTGCCCACTGGATGCCAGCAACTCTTCCTCCCCAAGTCATGACAATCAAAAAATGTCCCTAGGCATTGTCTGGAATCCCCATGGGGGCAAGACTGGCTCTGGTTGAGAAGCACAGGTACATGAGGGTGGTCCTGCCACCTGAGACCCCATGTCCTTGCTTCCTAGGGGCTCTCATGGCCTTAGCCCAGCCTGCCGCCTTCTAGGGGCTGAGCCACACACTCTGCCTGGCGAGTGAAATCTTCATTGCTACTGGTCTCCCCTGTAGGCTGGTGCAGCTAAAGGGCAGAGATTCCAGCCGATTGGCTGTTGCACCTGTCTGCGTCCACCCAAACTCTGCCTCAAGATGATCTGGAGGGTTTTGCTGGGAACCAAATGAGGGAAAGACAGGAGGGAGCTGCTATTGCTGTGAGAAGTGGCCAGGGCCCAGGGAGGGTTTCCGTGCTTTTAGGAAATTCAGACTTTATTAGACATCCCAAGGCTGGCTGGGGGGAAGCCTCGACCACTTTCACAGTCCTGCTGGTAGGAAGAGGCAGCGAGGGGAGGAGTAGCAAAGGATGGGGCCTTGCAGCCTGTCTGTCCATCTGCTTCACTCTAGCTCTTCCGGGACGATCACATGGTGAGAATCTGCTTGGTGGACACAAAGGGCTGCATGGAAGCCTGCAGGGCACGCTGGAAGTCCTGCAGAGGGACCTCGGCACAGGCGGGGGCGTGGAGCTGGCCTCGGCGGATGAGGTCACACAGTGTGAGGATGAGCTCCTTGAAGTGGGCTGTGGGAGGTCACCAGTGGTCAGCAGGCACAGCACAGCCGCTGGGGTGGGACTGGCGCTGCACATCAAGAGAGCCTGGGAGTTGTGGCTTTGCCAAGGACTGGGCAGCTGTGGAGGCAGCCTGGTCCCCACCTGTGTCCAGTGCCGGGAGAGCCAGGGAGGGGTTGGAGGGATTCAGGGAGCGGTTCCAGGAGCCGCTGGGGAGGCAGCCGCTGGACTTCCGAGGGGCAGCTGAGATGACTCAGACCCACAGAACTGGACCGGGGGGCAGCTGGGCAGGTGCTGAATGGTGGGAGGTGGGGAAGCCTGGGGTTGGGTGGCTACCAGCTGCTGTGGAACCCCACATCTGGAGGCCACCACCATGCTCGTCTGGGGTCCCTCACACAGCACAAGAAGGTGTGAGGGGATGAATGTTTTTCCCTAAACTATAAATTTTTCAAACCTAGTCCTATCTCCTGCTTAAAAACATGTCAGTGAGCCATGGTCAATGCCCCTGCCCAGGTCTGGGCACCACTGATGTTCCAGGGGCTGATGCTCATTCACTGGGACGGGCTGCTGCACAGGCTGCCTGTGCTGTCACCATGTCCCTCCCACTCTAGTGGGATTACTGCATGCCAGCCTTCCCTCTCAGCCAGTCCCCCCAGACAGGAAGCGTTGATGGGTCGACTGTGCCTGCCCCTGCTCAGCAGTGACTCGGGTGAGCTGCTCAACCACTCGGAACCTCACAGTTCTCCTCTGCCAGACATGGCTAACCAACTAGGGTTTAACCTAGGACGACGCTGACCCTGAGACCAACTAACCCAGGCTCCCTCAGCTAGCGCAGGCAGAACCTGATCCACAGGGGCGGGAGCACGGCCTGACACAGATGGGCTGACTACAGTTTGTGCTTGCCACCTGGTTATCTGTCCCAGCTGCCCGTGTCTTTTGGGTTCCAGTCTGTGCCCCCAAAGCCTGGCCCAAGTTCATCCAGCTGTGGACAGAGGCTGCTTTACCCTGCTGTGGGGCTGGGGCCCCAGCCACCTCTCCAGGGCTCAGTCCGGCAGCTGGGTCACTTCTGCAGCCATTCTTGAGCCTGTGCTCTCCTGTGACCCCTGGCAGCGGAGCCACCATCCACTCACCTGGACTGTGGTCCTTCTTCCACTGTGACAACCAAAAGCCTCGAAGCTTGAGGTCCTTAAAAATGAGCAGGCTCTGTGAACATGGGAAGTAGGGGGTCAGGCACCAGGAAGGTCAGTTCTTCGTAGGACAGAGGCCTGGCTGAAGTGTCTGGGCCCCCCATCTCCCCACTTGCGCTCCTCGCCAGCTTACCACAGAGGCCACGACGGGCTGCTTGGCCATTCCGCCGTAGGTCACCATGGTTCCCCCAGGCCTGGAGAATCCAGACAGAACAGGGTGGGTACAGGTAGGGACAGGGCCTGCCTCGACCCTGCTCTGGTGCTTCCATTTCCACCCTGCTTCCCCAACTTGATCCTAGAATCCCTGGGGAACAGTTAGAAAATGCAGACTCCTAGGCCTGACCCTGGACCTAATGAAGCAAGAGGCCAGAATCTGTCTCTCTCACACAGACACTTCTAGCTGACTGGATATTTCACAGGGGCTGGGACCCAGGCAAGCTGTGATGAAATGCCCCAAAGCTACAGGCACACCCAATCCTGGCTCCACTTCCCCTACAGGTAGGTGACCTGATTGGTACTTGGAAAACTGCCTAGTCTAAGGTTCAAGGTGGGGCACAGCGAGCAGGTAGGGTGTGAGGCGGATAGTGTAGGACACCGAGCAGCACCTTGCTGCAGGAGCCTCCGTGGTCCCTGCAGAGGATGGCTGAGGTCCTTGGGACCCCGCACTCATGTGGGTGCCTTGCCCATGTCTGATGCCCATCTTGGCTGTCAGACAGGAGCAAGGCAGCTGTGCTTTTCAGAAGCTGGTGAGCTACATGCAGTGGCTCCACCTCTGCCCCCACTGCCAGGCACTTTCAGGAGTTTGTGGGTAAAGGATGACACATCTGGGGACCACAGGAGGAAGCTGTTGTCATAAAGAAGACCGTTCTCCAGGTCCCCGATGGCAGGTGCAGTTCTGAGGGTGCTGTGGGCATGCGTACCTGACCCCAAGGGAGCACTCTGCATGTCTGTGGAGGAAGCTGAAGCCTGGTCCTTGCATATACAATGATCTGCACTTATCCCCGCGTTCTTCACCCCAGCTTGGAGAGGCAGCGTGGGCTGCTGTCAGCCCCCTGGCAGGTGGAGAGACTGATACAGAGGGTCCCACTGGTGCACGGCTGCCAAGCAGTAGAGTCGGGCTGGGGCCCAGCCCCCTGGACTCCAGTGCCCACCCTGCGGCCGCTGCACAAGGCGTCCTCCGAGCCACCAGGGCAGGTCCACAGGGTGTTTCTGTGAGTTCCTGACATCTGGGGTCCAGCCCGGTTCTGTTGTTGCTGAGATCTCAGGCAAGGTGGTCACCCTCTGTGTCCTGGGCTCAGGCACAAGATGGAGCTATGAGAGTATGTCCTGCCCAGCAGCTGTGACAGGGCTGAGGCCAACCTGGTGCACGGGGAGTGTCTGCTACTTCTTACCACATGACCCATCTGCCACCTAGCCTTGTGTTCCAGGAGGAGCCTTGGCATCTCCACCATCTGTCTGCCTGGTAGCCAAGTGAGGAGGGGACGGGGACTGGCAACTGTGAGTGACCTGAAACCCTGGTTGTGGAAGTTGAATCCTGATCTGGTGGAGCGGCTCTTCAGTGCCCCCAGCTGGAGGAATTTCTATTAAAAACAAGAAGGGAAGGCGTGTGCTGCTGGCATTGTCTCGGTGGGGACTGACAGGTGGCGTTGTCACTTAAGTTTCCTTTTGTACTTTGATGTACTTTCAACATCTTGTGTGATAGGTACATTACCTCTCAAATGAGAATCTCCTTTTAGAAAGCCCATAACAGTTGAAAGAGCTGATAAGCTAGGAACAAGTGCCTCTCTAAGGTGCCCCTGGGTTGAGTTCTTGACCATTGCCTTACTTCAGAGCTTAGCAGTCTATTTCCAGACTTCCTTGGAAAAATAAATCTGGCCAGGCTTCTCAGAGGTCATCTACCCAAAGGAAGAGGAGCAAGAAGGGCCCAGAGAGCTGCATGACCTTGGTCCCAGTTTCTGATTCAACATGCCAGCCTGGGCCTTTGCTGGCGCTGGCCATGGGGGCCTTGGTGACTTGGGCTGCAGGGCTGGGACTTACGCTAAGTGCCGCAGCAGCTCAGTGGAACTCTTCCCGCCCACACAGTTGAGAGCAAGCCGGGGTGGCGGCATGTCCTGGAAAAGAAAGAGCCGGTGGTGAGGGGCTTCTTCCCGCCTCAGGTGGGGCCTGCAACTCATTCCTGCCAGCTCTTCTGTGGCCCCAGCACCATGTCAGAGGTGGTAATGAACATGGATGTTGATGCCCTTGAACTTGCCTCTCTGGCTGCCCAGGAAGGGCCTTTTCTTCAGCAACCTAATCCTGTCGTGCCTGTTGGGACTTGGTTCAGAAGGCACCTCCCCTGGGAGAGACTAGACAAAGAGCATCCAGTCATGTGCCAGGGACGCCAACTCCTGGAGGGCTCCTCTTCCCGGCACGCAGGGCTCAGTGCGTGGGAGGTGTCCCACTCCCTGGCTTCAGATGGGTTCTCTAGGGAGCATGTGTTTGTTCCCTCCAGAGGGGTTAGGTCACTGGCTATGTGTGCTTGAGGGTGGCTGTTCTGAAAGGCAGAGGCTCTGAAGTTAGGCACTGGGTACACTGACACATATCAGGAGGGTCTGGGTTCAAGTCTCGGTTCCTCCACTTCTAATCCAGCCTGCTGCTGATGCGCACTCTGGAAGGCAGCAGGTGACTCGAGTATGTAGGTTCCTGCCACCTCAAATCCAGTTTCTGGCTCCTGATTTTGACCAACCCTGACTGTAGTTATTGGCAGAATGAATTGGCAGATGGGAGATCTGCCTGTCTGTCCTTTAAATAAAGAGGGGTGGCGGGGAGGGGGGGTGGCCTTAGATTCAGAGAGACCAGAGGTCCGCCTTGCCCATGTACATCTAGGCGACTGCACAGAGCTTCGCCAGGGGTGATTGGATACTGCGTGAGAAACATGACTTCTTTTTCCTCCCTTTCTGGGCCTTGGTTCCCTCAGGTCCTCTCCAGTGCTAAATAGGGGCAGATGTAACCAACCAGGTGTTGAAGCTGTCAATCATGTGAGGTCTCCTCCACTCCTGACCCTCGAGCAGCTGGACCCCTGGCTAAGGAATGGCTTTGTCCTCCCAGGAAAGGGCGAGCGGAGGGTTTTGGAGGAGAACAATGGAGCCACTCCCCAATTCAACTTTGGTCAGGGAGAGTGGTATGGGATGGGGAGAGGACAGCTCTCCTCCCGGGCACCTTGAAGGAGGCTCTCGTTTCCGGCTTTCTCAGGTCCTCTTCCGTGACAACATGCTCGGCCCCAAGGCTCTTCAGTCTGTTAGTCAGTTCTTGGAGGTTGGGTCTGGAAGCCAAACACAACCCAAGGCCCTGGGTCACGCCTGCTGCCTTCCACCACCCAAGGCCCGGGGCCCTCAGTCACAGATGTGCGAAGTTACACCTGTTCCCATGGGATGGGATGGTGTTTCCCGATGGAGACACACTCCTCCTTCCCTTGGGTGAGACAGCTATAGGGTGACTGCCATGGCTCTTGGCACTTCAGGAGACTAGAGGCTACCCACACCCAGGGACAGGTCCCATCACTTCTCAATCCCTCTCTAAGCATGCAAAGGACCCTCCTAAATGTAGTGCGAACACACCCCACCAGGGGCCTGTGCCTCCACGGCCAAGGCAAGCCTAACAGCTTTGGTGAGCACAGCCCAAGTGAGGACCAGTTCTCCTGCCAAGCCTGGGCTTCCGGGACAGATTCGGCCATGTTCACCGACAGTGAGGTGTAAAGGAAACTGGTTTCCTCTGAGTCAGGCATCTCGGCTGCTCTTGGCTGCTCATAATGGGCAGTCTCTGTCTCCCTCCTGGCGTCTCTACACCTCGGAGACTCACTCACTCTAGAGCTCAAAGCAGCCTGAGCATGGTTTTTCTGCGCTCACTCCTCTCTCACCTGCAGTCTGTTAGCGAACCACAGAGCAGGCTGGTTATGCTGATGCGAGGGTGCCATCTGGTGGACAGCTGGGCACCCGCACAGATGTGCAGTGGAAAGGCCCATGAGGTGGTCTGGGATCAGGCCTGCCCACGCACCTGTCTCGGACCACATTGATGGTCCTTAGGCCCAGGGCAGCGGCGATCTGGATGACTGCTTGTCCCACTCCACTGTTGGATGCGTTCTGGATGACAGAATCCCCTGCAGAGCCAGGAAAATATCCCAGTCAGACCCTGCAGACCTGTGCCTAGGTCAAGGGCTTCCAGCCTACAACCCTGTGATGGGCAAGAGATGGGGTCCTCAGCTCAGCAGGGACCCACGACCTAGCTGCTGCTCTGTTGTAGACCCTTGCTTGCTACTTATGGTGTCCCCAGTGCCTCCCAACCTCTCCAGCACCCACAGGGCCATCCAGGACTTAGCTACTGGGCACTGCTGGTGGGCATAGTTCAAACTACTGTGTAAGAAACTTCCCCTGTTCTGTTATTTCCCCAATTTTAGTGACTCTGAGTCTATGCATGGATTCTCTGGTTTGCAAATATGTTGCCCCTTTCTTTGCAAAATCCTTCCTGTCCCCTTGAAGCACGGCTCAAGTGTGGCTTTCCCCATGAAGCTTTCCTGCATTCTCTCCCCTATGGTCTCTGCCATTTTCCCCAGGCTCCCAAGGCTTGTCCTTATCCTCCACTTGGTTGTCCATTTCCATCAGTGGGCTTGAGGCTCCTGGAGGACAGGGCCCTGCTTTATTCCTCTCCGTACTGTTTAATAAAGTGGCACTGCCTTGACCCAGGGGCAGAGAAAACTGGGAGCCCCCAACACAGGGTCCTTCACAAAGTGTGTGGGCAGAGCCCAGGTCCCTCCTGATGGGGCAGGCAGTGGGCCATGCACAGGAAAACATGGGCTCTGGGTGGAGATGGAGCTGGCTGTGTGCCCAAAAAAAGGGGGCAGCTCAGGACGCCACTGTATTTCAGCTCCTCCTCACGTAAAGGGAGTCCCTGGTCACATCTGCCAACTCCCTCTCCTGCAGGCAGCGGCTGGTGGCCCCACATCATCAGGCCCTGGTCACCCTGGGCCTCCATGTCCTCCTGGGCAGGAGACAGGCGGCCTGGGTGACTTCTACAGCTTCTGCCAGTAGCAGGGCAGCCTAGGAAACTGATGCCTCATGGGAGATGGGCGGTGGTGGGAAGCAGCCCGGCCCTGGTCATCTGGACACTGACTCCCTGCGGGCTCCCTGCAGTCAGAGTGGCCCTGGTGGGCTCTGCCTTCATGCTGGTGTTGTGCTTGCTGCTCCCACTCCCTCACCTGCTGGCTGAATCCAAGTGTCTGCTCCATTTCTGACTCGGAGGCCCTGCTTCCAGGGGAGCTCCAGCAAGATACCTGGTTCTGCATTTAACTTGCTGAGTGAATGCATACAAACAGCAGATCAGCCTTGGCTTCAGTTTCTCCACTGATCAAAAAGCAGTGGACAGTCCCGGGGCTGTGTGCCTCTGGGCCTCAGGGCTCCCATGGGTCCTTGCTGGGCAGGTAACCCACCTGATGACTTGGGAGGTGAATTCCCACAGCCGGTGAGAGGTGAGGTTTGCCTGCCAGGGACTGCAGCCCTCACCCAGCTGGGATCCAAGCTTAATGCGCTCCATGAGAGAATGGTTGCAAGGGACTGCCGTGAGCCGGAAAGCACGGCAGAAATGCTGAGTGCGGTTATCAACACTATGTTCATCAGCGCTTTGCTGAGAACACAGGCACTGTCTGTCTACCTTTGTGTTCCCAGGGTTCAGGCCAGCTCGACACATTTTTGCTGAATGACTGAAGTCCAGACTGGGTGTGAGGGGACAAGAGTGTGCCTGCTTCTCCCCAGGCCCAGCATGTACTCCAGGGGGCGAGCTGGCACCCTGCTAGGCACACTCACCCAGGTGAGGGGCCCGCCGTCTCCCAGACCCCGTAAGGCGGGCAGGTCCCACTTCCCTATGCGGTCCTACCGGGCTGCAGCTGCTCGAAGTCCCTGAGCATGCGGTAGGCTGTGCAGGGGTTGACGCCCAGGGTGGCTGCGCTCTGCAGAGGGATGTCATTCGGGATCCCAATCACTGCCTCCTCGCTGAACACAGCCTCCGTCCTCCAGGTTCCTGGTCAGGGTGGAGTGGGGCACGTGAGAAGTGGCCACTAGGTTTGCCCCAGCCCCGCTCCACACTGTCTGTGGTGGACTTGGAGTAACATGTTACTGGGAGAGAACAGCCTGAGGTTCCTTCATTGGGTCCTCAAGAAGTGTGGTCTATGGTAGATGTGCTATTTTCACTGAAGTCATGCAGCGAGGCAGACAGGGCGGGTGGCTGAGATGGACATGGCTGGACCCCAAGGAAGCCACGGGAACCTGGCCAGCAGACAGAGGAAAGCCGAGGACATCCCCTGGTGCTCAGGCAGCTTCCTCTCATTAAGGGCAGGTGGCTTGGGAGATGTTCCTGGAGAAAAAGTATGGACAGAGAAGCTGCTGGCCTAGGTTGGGCTAGCCTGGTGCTTTAAACAAATTTCTGGGCCACTGAGTCCTGGCTTAAGGATGCTGCCAAGACTAGCCTGCCCCGCACCCCACCCTGGGGGAGTGGGCGGTTCACTCAAATGGGATGCAGGAAAAGAAAAAGCCTGCAAGTTGGAAGGAAGGTGTCATTCACTCCCAGTCTACGCTCCAGCCCAGACAGGACAATCACAGAACCATGGGGACTGAGGTGAGGAAGCAGCCTGCTCCACACAGCAGGGGCCACCTCCCTGAGCCAGAGGGGCGGACAGGTAAAACAAGCAACTACAACAACTAGGCAGTGTGAGGCAGTGACGGTGGGGAGCTGAGTCCACGTGGAAGTCAAGGACAGCTTCTCGGAGGAGGAGACAGGAGCAACGTGAGAGGACAGAGGTGCTTCCACTCGGAGTGCAGCAAGAGCATTCTGCACAGAGGAGAGGCAGGGCAGACACCGGGCTGAGCTGGGGGATCGACACTGCAGGGCAGAGTGGCAAAGGGTGGCTTGAGATGGGGCTGATGGGGCCTGGGCTGACTGACGAGCCCCACTGTGTGCCAGCACACACACATGCAGCTGTGTGCACACATGTAACATGTACAGAAATCCAAGTTTCATCGAGCAGTGCTTCCCTTTATGTTTGTGACGTGCTCCGATGCCCCACTTGGCTCCTTTGCTGCTTGCAGTCCGCTAGGCCCGCCCGGCTGCTGGCCCACGTTCTGTGGAGCAGGGCTGACTGTAGTGCAGCAAAGCGAAGCCTCAGGCAGTGCTCCAAGGTCGGAGTGGGGAGGACAGGTGAGAGAGGCTGACTGGGGAGTCAAGGTGTGAGATGACGGTTGACTGTACAGGAGTACGGCAGGGTGACGAGGAAGCGCAGACAGGCTCAAGTTCTGCTCTGAAGACAGATCAATGGGACAGGCCCTCATGCATGCCGCCAGGGTTGCATGTGAGGAACAGGGTCTACCAGCATCAAGAGGCTCGGCTCTGCTGCATCCTCACTGAACCATCCTATCAGCTGGGGGAAGCGCCTGGAGCCTGCATGGCCCAGGGACCCACTCCCAAAACTTCCGGCTCTGTCCTCTCTCCAGCTAGCTGCTGGGATCCCAGCGGCATCCCGGGGCTGTGTGGCCCCACTGGGTACAGTGTAATGGGTGTGGGCCACCTTAGTACAGGAGGGGAACAGGGTGGACTTCTGGAAGGGTGACAGCTCAGACGATAAAAATGGCGACAGTCAGGCTACATCTACCTCCTGATGCATTTCCAGGATGTGTCCACAACCTCGTGTTCTCAGAAAGTTCCAGAAAACGAGTGCTTATTGAAAGAAAATTTCTCGTTTCAGGACAAGAGCTTGCTTTTCTTTTACAGCTCACGCAGTACACTGACTGCCCCAAGTTAGTTTCTGTACATGTAACTGGAAGGACCTAATTGCATGGTTCAGTTGTTCGCAACTAGCCAGGATGTAGCTCTTCCTGATTGGATAGTTGAGTGTTTACAATGCTTAAACTGATTGGGGGTCTGTGTTTCGTGCCACTACAGTTGACAGGATAATTTGTATGGTGTGTTGAAGTAAGCTTGGCTGAGTGAATGATTCATGTCCTGTGCCAGTGCTCTCTGAGTTGACAGGGTGACCGTTGCCTGAAAACCTCTGCACATGGCTGACGGGGCTGCTGCCCCTTCTAACTGCAGTGGGATGGGCCAGTCCACCGGCTGGTGCTGGCTGGTGCAGAGAGACTCTTGAGGTTCAGTCGGCCTCCAGCTCACTCCTGGGACAGATCTGGTCAGCTTGCAACAGGAGAGGAGGCAGAACACTGTGGAAGGCTGTGTCCACCCCAGAGTAGCCCAGCTCTAGGCAGTCTGCTCCCCACATTTCCCTGCCCAGCACCCCGTTCCTCAGAGTGCACACCCTCTGTTTTCAAAGCCCGGTGGAAGACTTTCTGGCCTGGGAGGGATCTGGTTCTCCTCAGGGCACAGCAGTGCAGACACAGCCCCCAATGTGCATTTCTGGGGTCTGGCAAGCCCTAATCCTCCTCTGGAGAGAGCTAGGGTTCGTGGTCGGCGCTGAGTAGAAGCCAAGACCTGGGCACCAGGGATCTGCTTAGCAACTCAGCTCTGCCATGTGCTACGAGGGGACTTCTGACTGCCTCTAAAACTCTCTTGAGTTTCAGGGTTCCTGATCTATGAAATGCAAAGAGTAACAACCACACCATGGGGCAAGGGGCAATACCATGTCATCTGTACAGACTAGCACCACGCCCCGCACGCACTGGCTGGGCTGCACACACCGTTTTCTGGCGGATCCAACTCCCAGGCCCCAGTGCACGAAGATCCCATTCCTCACCTACAGCTGTCTGCAGAACGCAACAGACAACAGTCCCTGGGCCACATCCCATTTCTGTAAATAAGGTTTAATATGAACACAGCCGCTTTTCCTTGTTCTTGTCCTGAAGAACTGAGCTAATGTCGTAAAGTGCCTAGAACAGTGCCTGACAGGAATAGGATGCGCCAACAGTTGTTGCTGTCACTGTGAGATGACCCTGAGAATCAGTGGGAACATGAGCGCTCTGACGTCATTGGGGGTTCCCAGATCCAGCTGTGCTAGAAACCATTGGTCTCTTGTACTTCTCAGCTACACAGATCAATGATTGATGTTCTCTCTCACTTTTTTAAAAAAATTATTTTCATCTACTTGAAAGGCAGAGATAGAGAAAGCTACCTTCCATCTGCTGGTTTACTCTGCAGATGCCCACAATGGCCAAGGTGGGTCAGGCCAAAGGCGGGAGCCTGGAACTCCATCTGGAGCTGCACGTGGCTGGCAAGGGCCCAGGCACTTGGACCATCAGCTGCTGGCTCCTAAGACACCTTAGCAAGGAACTGGATCAGAGGTAGAACAGCCAGGACTGTACTACAGTGTCACTGTGCCACGACGCCTGTCCCATGTGTCGGGTCTCTGCACATTATCACTGTAAAGGCCCCGACCCCGGCAGCTAGAGGGGATGGAGTCCAGGGGGCTGGCTCTTGTTTTGTTGTTTGCGTTTGGGTAAGGCCTGCACTTCCTGAGCTTTGGTTTCTTATACACAGGCAAGGTCACAAAGTTTGTGGACAAAGTGAAATTAAAAGATAAATTTAGGGGCTGGTCTTATGGCATACCAGGTTGATCCTCCACATGGTGCCGGCATCCTATATAGGTGCCAGCTGGAGTTCTGCCTCTTCCAGTTCCTGCCCAACTCCCTGCTAATGCACCTGGGAAAGCAGCAGAGGCCGGCCCAAAGCCCTGGGCCCTGTGCCTAACATAGGAGACCTTGAAGAAGCTCCTGGTTTGACCTGGCCCAGTCCAGCTCTGGCTGTTGAAGCCATTTGGGCAGTGAAGCAGCAGATGGAAGATCTCTTCAACTGTGCTGTTCAAATCAATACAGAACACAATTTTTAAAAAGTTAACTTTGGTGAAAATTTTTTGAAATCCATGTATATTTTTCATTTTTAAAAATCCTTTACTTATTATTTATTTCAAAAGCAGAATGGCAGATAGAAAGAGAGACTTTCTTTGGGCTAGTTCTCTCAAATGGCTACAACAGTGAAGTATGGGCCAGACCAAAGCCAGGAACTCCGTCCTGTTTCCCCCCAAGGGTGGCAGGAGCCCGAGCACTTGGGCTAGCTTCCCCTGCCTTTCCAGGAGCGGGAGCAGGGCGCTGGATCGGATGTGGCACAGCCAGGACTCAAACTGGAGCTCTGATAAGAGCTGCTGATGCTGCATGCCGGGGCTTGACCTGCCGCCCCGAGTGTCAGCCCCGCAGTTTTCTCACAGTATGCATTTTTCCACAAACTTTTCCATTCTCCTTCCATGTGCATGGATTTCCAGATATTCTGAACCAGAATAAGCTTAGTATTTAATTCCATTTCCATGAACACTTTAAAGTACCCTTGCTAAGCTCCTGGGCTGCCAGGAGGACTCACTTTAACAAGAACTTTTCTCAAAAACCACCTCGGGTTAAAAACAAAGCTCCCCAATGACCTCTGCTTACACCTGAGGTGAGAGCCTACCCTCATGGCTTGGCTTTTGCAGGGTTCTGTCTTGTGACACCAAATGCCTTAAACTCCTGCCTTGGGGAGAAAGGCATGGGGAGAAACTGGGAGCCAGGAACCCCATTCAGGTCTCTCCCAACTACCAAAGCCATCACCACTATCTGGCAGGGGTCCACACTGCCAAGAAGCTGGAGTTGGGAGCTCAAGCTGGAAACCGAACCCATGCACCCCAATGTAGGATGCAGGCATTGTTGGGCCAAATGCTAGCCCGCCCCACCCTCCTGGCCCTTTAAATTATGACTAAATGAGAGTGGGAGAGCGGAGAATCTCCCATCTGCTGGTTCACTCCTCCCAATGGCGTGAACATCTGGGACTCGGCCAGGCCGAGAGCAGAAACTCCACCTGGTCTCCCCACGTCCGGCAGGCGCTCAGCTGCCTGAGTCAGCACGTGCTCAGGTACGTGGGCAGGAAGCAGGAGTGCAGGCAGAGGAAGTGGGACTCACACAGGCTGAGGCAGGACGTGGCTTCCCGAGCCGGAGCTGCAGCGCCGTGACACCTGCCTGCTTCTGATGTCTTCTCAGGCCTGGCATCCTCTCCCGGTGCACGCGCCACTTCCCACCGCCTTGCCCCACTCAGCTTGGTCTTTGCTCCTTGTATTTCTCCCATGTGAGAGGATCTTTGGTTCATCGACCAAACGCCAGCTGAACCTCTGCCATGCAGCCTTTCCTGACCGACTCTCTCACACACACACAGCCACAAGTGCCCTCTGCTGCCTGGGAACTTGTCGGGCTCCCTAATGGAGGCGACTGGCTCAGGATTTTGCCTACTAGCTTGACCCTCCTGGAGGTTCCTGTTTGCATTCTCCACTGCACCTTACGACAGGGGTTCAGGTGCAAAGGACCACAGCTCTGATTCACGTGGGCCCAAGGGGAGGAGAGCAGGGGCGTGTTACTCCCCAGAACAAAACAAAGAGAACGCTGCTTTCCTCTAGGCCGCCGGGGATGGGGACTTAGTGAGCAGCCGTGGATTGCTCAGTTACAAGGGGCCGGGCAGAGAATGGCTCCAGGGCAGGTGGAACAGGATCTGGAAGGATGAAGAGGCTGCTGGCACCTGGGAAAACTTACCCAAACCGGCACTTGCCGGAATCACCCAGTCTCCCGGCTTTAGTGTGGTCACACTGCTGCCCACTGCCAGCACCTGTCCAACTCCCTCATTCCCTCCGACGGCAGGGAGCTCGGGAAGAAGGCCGTAGTTTCCTGTGGGGCAAGAACGAAAGGGGGGATGCAAGGCAGCGTGGGCCTGGAGAAACGTGCTTTGGAGCCAGACAGACCCCAACAGACCTTGGCCTGAGCCGGGCTCTTCGAGCCGCCCTCTGAGCGTTAGCTTCCTGCTCTGGTGGAGGGGGTGTTGGCAGAAGCTCACGAGTGTGCATGTTATTATGGGGATTAGGTAACATGGGGCTGGTTCCCTCCCCCGCTGTCATCTCCACTCCTGGAGCCTCACATTCCGGAGAAGGAAGGTCACTGAGCTCGCTCATCTGGAGACCAGCTGCTGCGAGCCACAGGCGGTTCACACCCACACCTGAGCAGGAAGGGGAACGAGGTGGCGGCTGAGCGCAACCACCAATTAACACGGGCCATGGAAACCAAGGTTACCTTGGATCATGTTTATGTCAGATGGATTGATGGGGGCCGCCAGCATTCTCACCCGGACGTCGGATCCTCCCATGGCAGCGAGCTCCGTGTTCTTGAGCCTGAGCACAAAGGCAGAGAGATGTGACCGTCAGCCGGGCTCGACTGGGTGCCTCTCGCTCACACCCATCTCTCCAAAGTGGGTTAGGCTGTCTCCAGATGCTGTGGGAGCCCAGGCCACAGGCCGACTCAGGTTATAGCTCTCCACTGCAGACTGGGGCTGGAAGGATCAGCTGCGTGCCCCAACCCCTACTTGCTGGTTGGTAATCATGTGGCGTGCTCTGCTAATACAGCATTCAGGCCCAGCTCTGATTTACTGGAACTATACACAAATATATTTATTTAAATAGCAGAATCACATTGAAAGAGGTCTTTCATCTGCTGGTTCACTCCCCAGAGAGCCATGACAGGCAGGTGTGGGCTAGGCCAATCAGGAGTCTCCGGGAACTCCATCCGGGTTTCCCACAGAGATGGCAGGAACCCAAGCATGGGGCCATTTTCTGTGCTCCCCCAGGCACATTAACAGGGAACAGTCAGGACTGGAATCAGCAGCTATGTGGGATGCTGCCTTCACTGTAATGCCTGACTCCAGGCAGCTCTTCCGGCAGGCACACCTAGGAAACCCTGGGCCAGTCTGCCTCTGCCTTGTTCTTGTTGTTGGTCCCACCGTGAACACACATTTGGGGAGATGAGAACTCCCTGCAACTGTGGCGGGGTCTCCAGAGTGATGTCCCTTCTGATCGCAGGCTCTTACAAAGGACGCTGGGGACAGAAGGGGTCAGGGTCCTAGAGTCCTCCATGCTAGGCCTCTGCTGCTGCGTTTGTACAGTGTGGTGGTTAGGACTTGATCATTGCAGGTCTGTGCCCAGTCCCTCTGCTCCCAGGGGTCCTGACCACCATCCCACTGAAGCTTTGCTCAGCTGGCACGACCTGGAGCTTTTTTTTTAAGATTTATTTTTTATTTTCATTAGAAAGTCATATACAGAGAGGAGGAGAGACAGAGGAAGATCTTCTGTCTGATGATTCACTCCCCAAGTGGCTGCAATGCCCAGAGCTGGGCCGATCTGAAACCAGGAGCCAGCAGCCTCTTCTGGGTCTCTCATGTGGGTGCAGGGTCCCAAGGCTTTGGGCTGTCTTCAACTGCTTTCCCAGGCCATAAGCAGGGAGCTGGATGGGAAGTGGAGCAGTCTGGACATGAGCTCGTGCCCAAATGGGATCCCAGCAGTTGCAAGGCGAGGACTTTAGCTGTTAGGCTACTGTGCCGGGCCCGGAGACCTGAGCTTTTGAGCAAGACCCAGTAACAACGTCCACGTGTTCTTGGTTACTTTTGTAAAAAGGAGACCCATCAGGCAGGCAGCAGTGATCCGTGTACTAGACCTGAGGGTCTTGTCACATTTCAGTGACCAGAGACTCCTCTTCTTCCTCTAACCCTAAGATGCAACGCTTCCTCTTCCCAAAGCATTTCCTAAGTAATAATTTTCGTGTTTACCTGACATGCCCACCAGAGGTTCTTGCACTATCACCCTGCACTGGCAAACCCCACCCGCCTTCTGCAGGATGTGCAGCTTGACGCTGGAGCTTTGCTTCTGGGCAAGGTCACAGTGTGGTTTTCCAGGAATGTTTGGCACCAGGACTATGGGAGGCAGGCATGGAGCCGCCACCAGGCCCTGGGCCAGGGGCTGGGGGGTACATGCTCTACTCTAAGACAAACACTTCATGAGCCAAGGACTGAGCCCCACCACCCCAGCGACCTGGAGATGGAGGTGCTATGGAATCTACCTGGGGTAGGACAATGGTGAGCGACAGAGTTGATCTAACTCCAGCCCCTGATCTATGCGAGCATCTTGGAGTTGGCTACGGAATCCCCCACATGCCCACAGGGACCCCTGAAGCCCTAGGGAATCCTAAGCTGGCAAACCCTGACCTGGATCCTAGCCAAAGCAAGGTAGACAAGAAACCAGGATAGGCCAAGTTTCTGTAGACAGTGGTTAAGTAGGAAGGAGGCAGCCGACCAGGGGCAGAGAGAATAAAGGGGCCTTTGAAGAAGAGGTAAACAGTTTACATAGCCGGAGAAGGGGACGGGCCAACCCGGCCCAAGCTGGCTGTTTTGCAGGCTGGCTTTCACATGACAACAACTTTCCCACTACTGTTCTGCTATTTACAGGGAGGACCAAAGGCACACCAACAGGTAAACACTTGTGCCGGGCCACTACCAGTAGGAAGTGGCCCACCTGGTTTGGAGGCTGCCAAAATCAAGCAGAGGGCAGCAAAATGGGCTGGCCCTGCACCTGGGCTGGATGAGGGAGGTAGTGTCAGCCCCCCTCTGCGCACCCCCAGACTCCCTTGCCAGACCCAGCAGGACAGGAATGCTTCCTACCGGAGCCTGTGTTCCTAAGCAAAACCCAGCCCAGAGCTAATGGAGGTTGGCCTGGCTGCCCCTCTGTGTTCTCCCCGCTGCTTCTCTCCTCTGTTGTGACAGATAATCAGAGTTTCAGAGTAAGCTCACAGACACCATGTTCAAGCTGCTTAAAGACATTTTTTCCCCTCTGCACATTTTCTCTATGCTCTTCACTCAGCCCAGTATTTCCTAGGGTGAACAAGAAATTCAGTTCAGGCTTCAACACCCAGCTCCCATTTTACTTTCCAGACATCTTTTGGACTTTCCCTGCTCAGGGATCCCATTCCACAGAAGGGGCAGCCAACTACCATCGGAAGACCATTTTATGAACCTGGTGCAGGCGAAAAGTCTTCGCCCTGCATGTGCTGGGATCCCATATGGGTACTGGTTCTAATCCTGGCTACTCCACTTCACTGCTTGTGGCCTGGGAAAACAGTCAAGGACAGTCCAAAGCCCTAGGACCCTGCATCCGCATGGGAGATCTGGAAAAGGCTCCTGGCTCCTGATCAGCTTAGTTCCTGCCATGTGGCCATTTGGGGAGTGAACCAGTGGATGGAAGATCTTTCTATCTCCTTCTCCCTGTGTATCTGCCTTTGCAATAAAAATACATTTTTTTAAAGATTTGTTTTATTTTTATTGGAAAGTCAGATACACAGAGGAGTAGACAGAAAGATCCTCCATCCGACTTCGGACTTTCTGAGGAACTGTGCTGTTGTAATGTTATGGGAGAATTCAGTGGCAGAAACGGGGAGGGATCAAGGGAAGAGGTAGGGGAGATCCCAAGGCCTATGGAACTACATCATAAAATGATACATAGGAAAAAATGTATTGAAAAAAATCCACTGATTCACTCCCTAAGCAGCCGCAATGACCACAGCTGCGCCGATCAGAAACCAGGAACCCAGCGCCTCCTCTGGGTCTCCCACATGGGCACAGTGTTCCAAGACTTTGGGCCATCCTTCACTGCTTTCCCAGGCCACAAGCAGGGAGCTGGAGGGGAAGCAGGGCCGCCAGGACTAGAATTGGTGCCCATGTGGAATTCCGGTGCTTGCAAGGCGAGGACTTTAGCCATTAGGCTACCATGCCGGGCCCAATATTTTTGTTTTAAAAGACTATTTTGCATGCACTTGTTTTGTTTTAGGTGGCCAAGCCTTCCAATACTTTTTCTCAAATGACTGAGACAACACACATTCATAATTCCTTTTCTGGTGCTCTCAGGGCCAGATGCACCCAAGTAGAGTGATGTGGGTGGCACTAGGTGACCAGACACCCATCTACAGCACAATGGACAGGTGTTCACACCAAGTGGGGTGTATTAAGATCACATAAAAGCCTCCCTGAGTATGGGAGGGGGAGAAACTGTTAGTTTCCAGAACTTCCTGGAACTGCAGCTAGGCCTCCAGATTTAGATCAGGTCTTCTCGACTTGAGTTCAGGGTTTTTCCCCCTCACCTCTAAGTCCTAGTCAGATATACGTGTGTGTGTGTGTGTGTGTGTGTACGTGCGTGCTGTCTCCCTGTTAGGGCTGAGTTCACTGAGAGCAGAGTGCCTTCTTCAGGCTTAGCTTGTGTTTTAGCAGCTATCTGGGATTGGATTTTTGTTCCCTGTGAGAAAACGTGGAAGTGCTGCTCATTTAGGGCAACGGGGAGGGGTTCAATTTTCCCCCAGGCTGGATCACTGGAAGGGAGAGAGCAACTTATGGCATAATGCAAGTCAATTTAATGGCAGCCCAGGTGCCAGGCACTGTGCCGAAGCATTTAAAAATGGGCAAAATCAACTCCTTGTGCAGCAGCCATGTGTCTGGAGGCAGCCGGAGAAGAGCTCACACCGAAGGCTCAAGGCGAGAGCATCTAACCCGGCGGGGCTGGCCTCCTGGTGCAGCAGGCTCTAGTCCTGTCTGCTCCGCCTCTGATCCAGCCTTCTGCTCAAACATGCAGGGAAACACCAGCAGATGGCCCAAGCACTTCCGTCCCTACCCGCCCAGGTGTGGGAGCCAGGCTCCTGGTTGTGACTTGGTTCAGGCGTGGTTGTTCCAGCCATTTGGGGGAGTGAACTAGCAGATGGAAGACCCCTCTGTATCTCTGCCTTGCAAATACATAAATCTTCAAAGAAGTCTTTGGGCAGAAGAGCTGTCTTAGCTGGAGTTTGGATGAACGGAAGTGGGCTGGAAGGGAGCTGGAGGGAGGCTGATGGCACCGAGGGGACAGTGGAACACGGGAGGCCAGGTGGTAGGTGTGGCCTGGACCACAGCCTAGGCCATGGGGACAACTCCACAGCCTGCAACCTTGTAACTTGTAAACGAGTGGCACTGAAGTCACTCAGTAGCCAACTCCCAGGGCTGGGGGGTGGGCAGGAAGGCTTCTGGCTTGGACAACCGGACACTGACACTGGGAGGGAATCGGGACGCTGTGTTTCGAGCTTGCAGCAGGGATCTCTGGGATAGAAAGTGGGAGCTGAAGTCAGCTGTGTGTAGGGAGGAGAAAAAGGGATTCTGGCAATTTGGCTGGAAAATGAGATGACAACTAACGTGACAGGTTACTGAGCTCCAGGCGTCAGGACTATCGTAAATACATGATATTCTGCAGTCCCTAACACCTATGTAAGGATACTATCATGTCACTTTACAGAAAACTGAGGCTTCGGAGAAGCTGAGTAACGTGCTCCAGAGTTTGTGACAAGTCTTGACCCTAACCTGGACTGCAAAGCTCTGGCTGCACTGCTGCTTGCGCTGTTAAAGCCTCCCCTGGACCCACAGGCCACAGCAGTGTCACCAAGGCTCCGAGAAGCCCTTGAGTAAGGACATTTGTGTGTCTTCACAGAACCCACAGCTCACAGAGGCAGGGGGTGCTGCACGCACTGCCCCGCACAGGCTGCCCTGTCCCTGTTTTCTGCAGCAGTTTGAGAAACAACGTGCTGAGCTACCCACTGCTCTGAGCTCTCCTCCTTGGTATCTAGGGAGTCTGGCTGCTCTGTGCCCAACCGAAATGCACAGAACTGGGAGGGGATGTGGGGCGGGGACGGGGGGAGAGCAGGCAGAGGATGAGGGTCTAGGCCAAGCTGCAAACACAGGCAGGTGCTGGCAGGGGCGGGCCTGACACAGGCTGCCCGCCAGGCTGGAGGCATGTTGGGCCAGCTGCGTCTCAGCGGGGAGGCCAGCCCCAGCCTGCCCTGAGGAATGCCCGGACAGCGGACAGCCAGCGAGCACAGACCCTGCTGTTCCTGCTGACAGTTCTACCAGCGTCGTCAAGGATACCGTACTGCTGAGACAGGAAGGAAAACGGGGCGCGTCTGAATTCCAGGAGCTGGAACTCTGGTGTGATGATAGCAATTCCTTTCCAGTTTCTTTTCTTTTTTTTTTAACTAACCAGAAGAAACAATAGCTGTGTTACAGTGTTACCGAGAGCAAAGCAGGCACCCAAACACAACCTGGCTGGATCACAAGTCGCTTCCCCCAAGTACTGTTCCAGTTAGTTCCCCTTTGACAGCAGTGGCGCCACGCAACTCGGAGGCACGCATCTGTCTTCAGTCGACAGATCCCAGACTGGATAAGGTCACAAAAGCTCCTTTGAGGCTGAGCCTGTACACCTGTGAAGCCATGTGAAGTACAGGGCCGACAGAAGAGGCAGAAGAAAGAGCCTTTTGAGAGGGAGGAAAAGGGGCTTGTCCCCTGGAGACTGGCTCGGTTCTCCGGGCTGTGTAAGGTGGGCTCCAGCCAGCTCTGCTCACATATCCTTTCCACCTTCCACATGAAACTGGAGGCCGATTGTGTTTATCTTCATCCTCCACTCAGTCATCTCAGACCGCTCAACAGATTTTGTAGCAGCAAGAATGGGCAGGGAGAGTCCCAGTGGCCAGAGACTCCCCGCTGCTCAGTCTAGAAGCCTGTAACATGTTGCAGCACAGGTCATGTGGCACTCCCCGGGCTGTCTGCAGTCCCCATGGTCACCCACACACTGCCCCCCACAATTTAGTGTGCTGGCATGCTGGGTCTCTCGTCCTGGGAGGTAAAAGCAAACAGGTTGCCACTGGGCTTGGGGGCACCATCTGCTCACAGCTTGTACCCCTGCTGTCCACTGCGCCAACAGGGAACATGGGTGACCTCAGCTGGTAGGGGACTGAAGAGGTCCTGGGCTCTCAGGGTCACATGACGTACCCGGCACAGCCACCTGCCTCCATGGACCTTCTGTGGTCACCCCCACCTCTGAGGGATCCTGCCTGCTTCCATTCAGGGACTTACCTTTTGGCTCCTCAGCACAAATCATTTTAAACTGCAGGCAACCAGAAGCTTGGGACAACTTCTGCAAGTTTCTGCCCATGGTACTTAAAGAACCTTTCCCCCCTCCTTCTCAATCCCTTACTTTGTTTCAACTAAGATTATCTGGATGTGTGCAGGTCCCCTAACAGTCACACTTCACTCCAGGGAAACTCCCTTGCTTGAAGGAAGTTGCAGGGTCCCTGCCCCACCACTGCCTCTGTCCCTTAGGTACCCTTGCCCAGCTGAGGCTGCTGATTAACAGAGCCAGCCAAGGGCAAAGGGGGTCCCCGGTGAACTCTGGTGCTACAGAGCTCAGGTTTCAAGCCTCACCCAGAACGGTGGCAGCAGGACAACTGCTGGGCTTGTACCATGTGGGAGATGGCACACGCGCCTGGCCTCACTACCGCTGACATTCTATCGGACTGGCCGAAGGGGACTGTGATTAGAATGGTTTTCTGACTGTCACACTTAGTGGCAAGGGGAGGTCTGGAATCCAGTTTCTTGCGGGTGAGTTCCAGCTGAACTCCAAGTCATCTTTGTTTTTCTTTCTCAAAAATGAGGAGCCCTGCAGCTGGCCGAGGCTGGGTAAGGCCAGGAAGTGTATCAGAGAGCTGACAGGAGTCCTCAAGCCACTCAAGTGGCAGCACTCCTCCCTGACCCAGGCCACTGAGCAATTCCTGGAGTGGCGGCCACTGGAAGGTGCAGGCTGCACCAGCCTTACGGGGTGTGGATTCTGCTCTGCTGGAGGCTGGAATCCTGTGACTGCAGGTGAGCCCCTCTCTGCTCTGAGACCTCCCCCCCAGGGTCCCTCTGGGCCGAGACCTTCCCTGGGCCCCACAGTAAGCTCCTGTCAGTATTCCGTGAATGCTTTGGCTGATAAGCTTGGAACATCCCCCATTCTTTCCTCCCATTCTGCTCACCCAGTCTCCTAGGGAACTAAGCTTAGCCCTCCTTTCAGAGAAAGCATCCTCTGACGGCCGCAAAGGGCGAGGGACCCTTCTGGGGCATCCATAGCTCTGAACCTACCCAGGACGGCGCTTACTCTGCTTGGGTTCCTGGAGGGCAAAGCTTACCAATGCTTCTCAGGGCCTGGCACTTAGTAGGACCTCAAAGAATAAATGGCAAGAAAACTTGCCAAGGCAACTCCTGTCCTAAAAACAACAAAGAGCTCTCAGCAGCGCGCCAAGCTAACGTGCTACAATGTTCTTCAAAGCACTGTCATTCGAGCTCTAAAACCCAGTCACCTGTACAGTTCTGATTTCACACACTGACATCAACTGTAAAAATAAATACATGAAAATAGGAAATTCCCTGAGAGTGAACATCTTCCTCCACCCAGTGAGAAAGCAGAAAAGCCTGGGTCATCACTGCCTGCTCCCCCCCAGACTGAATGGGTGCATAGTTCAAGGGTTTCTGGCTCTGGGGCTGGCACTGCAGCACAGTGGGTAAAGCCATGGCCTGCAATGCTGGCACCCTTTATGGGAACTGGTTTGAGTACCAGCTGCTCCAGTTCCCATCCAGCTCCCTGCTACTGGCCTGGGAAAGCAACAGACAGTAGGCCAAGAGCCTAGGTCCCTGCACGCATGTGGGAGACCCAGAAGAAGCTCCTGACTCCTGCCTTTGGCTTAGCCTAGTGCTGGTTATTGTGGCCACCTGGGAAACAAACCAGAGGATCTCCAACTTTTAAAATAAATGAACACATCTTAAAAAAAAAAAAAACTAACAGAAAAGTTTCCAGCCCAGCTGCATTTTGCAATAGCAGCAGGCAGGTGAGAAAACCAGCATGAGAAGGATCCCGTAAAGTGGAAGAGATAGGCTGCCAGTGCTTCTGCTAGCTTCTCCAGGCTGGGGCTCCCTCTCCTAAAACAGCAGAAACCTGAGCTCACTTGAAGGACCTACAATTTGACCTTATTTTCAAATTTACTATTGTATACTTTGCCTCACTCTCAAAAAAACATTGGAGTTGGGCCTGGTGCAGTGGCCTGGCGGCTAAAGTCCTCGCCTTGAATGCGTTGGGACCCCATATGGGTGCTGGTTCTAATCCCAGTGGCTCCACTTCCCATCCAGCTCCCTGCTTGTGGCCTGGGAAAGCAGTCGAGGACAGCCCAAAGTCTTGGGACTCTGCATCTGCTTGGGAGGCCTGGAAAAGGCTCCTGGCTCCTGGCTTTGGATTGGCTCAGCTCCGGCCATTGCGGTCACTTGGGGAGTGAATCATTGGACGAAAGATCTTCCTCTCCGTTTCTCCTCCTCTTGTATATCTGACTTAGCAATAAAAATAAACAAATCTTAAAAAATGGGAGTTGACTGCTACTGTTTTTGTGCATTGGTCTATGTGGAAGGAAGGGCATAAAGCTGGCACTGCAGCCAGACGGCTAAGCCCAGTGCTGCTACTTGCCACACTGGCATCCCACACAGGAGTACTGTTCAAGTTCATGCTGCTCCACTTCTGATCCAGCTGGCTGCTAAGGCGCCTGGGAAAACCATGGAAGATCACAGGGCTGGAGTGCCTCCCACGTCACACAAAGCCAGGTTGGAGCTCTAGCTCCTGGCTTCAGCCTGACCTAGACATAACTGTGTGGCGAATGACAAGTGGGTGGAAGATCTTTGTCTCCCTGCCTCTACCATTTTGTCTTTCAAATAAATAAAAATATCTAAAAAGAAAAAAGTTAAAAGAGGGGGTCATGTCATGGTAGGTTAAGCCTTTACCTCTGGCGCTGGCATCCCATACGGGCGCCAGTTTGTGATCCAGTTTCCTGTTTGTGGACTAAGAAAGCAGCAGAGTACACGCAGCTTGAGTCCTTGGGTCCCTGCACCCTTATGGCCGGCTCACAGGAAGCTCCTGGCTCCTGGCTTTGGACCGGCACAGCTCTGGCCATCGTGGCCACTTGAGGATTGAACCAGGAGATGGAAGACCTCTCTTTCTGTGTGTCTCCTTCCCTCTGTAACTTTCACAAAAGGAGCATCCTAGTTGCATGATGCCAAAGAAGTGTTTTTTAATCTTTTCAATCTTTAGTTTTCTCATCCGCAAAACTGGAAAAACAGTCTTTAGAAACTTTGAGGTCCCCTCACGTCTGTGGAGATTTTAGCCCAGCGCTTGCTGCATTGGTTCACACACAGGAATGAGAACACTTCCTCCCTAAAACCTGGAGCACTGCAAAACTCTTGAGGGAACTTCTGAGGGGGAAAAAAGGAAAGAGAAGGACCTTGGGATTTCTGGAGACTATCTGGAAGAGAATCTAGACTGCACCAAGAAAAATGGTCGTGGGGGAGGGACCTGTGCAATTTCTAGAATGTTTGCAATTCTCTGCACTCTTGCTTTATTTACATCAGATCAATTCTTTACACAAAAAAGGCACACGTGTTGATTCAAACAGAGGCCTTCTGAGAAGGCAGGGAAAGTGGGAAAATGGGCTAGCAGGGGAGGGGACATCTAGGATGCAGACGGGGACTTTGAGGCTGACAGGAGGGCAGAGTAGTCTGCACCGAGTTCCCACTGGGCCTCTCTCCCTCCTCCTTCTGTGCCCAGCGCTCTGCTCTGCAGGCAGGCATGTGAAGCCACCCCTGCGAGGGGAATGCTCTGCTCCGATTCTGACCTGACCTGGTGTAACCTGACCCAGACACCCGGTCACCGGGTGTGTAACAGACACCTGATTCTTTCCGTGACAACGTGGTCACCCTAAACCTCGTAAGACATGACTACAAAGAGAATCCCCGTCTCTGGCCTCAGTCCACGTTCAAAGTTGCCTGAATCTGGGGCAGAAGAGGAGCTGTGCTCTTCAGGGACAGGAGGGGGACCATTATGACTCGCTTGATAATCCAGTCACCTGACCCACCTACAGCGCTTCTCAGCTGTGGCTGGGCCGCAGCTTCACATGGAGAACTCTGAAGGTGGCCCCAGGCCTACCAGGTCCTTTCGGGGGTAGGGCTGGGGAACACACCCTGCAGGTGCCAGAGCCGGGCAAACCTAGGATGTGATGCTCTGTAGAGCTTTTCTGCTTCGAACTTCAGGGATGTTACTAGAGTTCCGAACCAGGAGGCAAGAGTCTTCCTCTCCTTAGCGGCTTCTGTCAGTCTGTCCCAGCTTCTCCGGCTCTCCCAGAGACCACCTGCACTCAGCTACTCACCCCTCCGGGAGTCCTCTAGACCAGGGAAGCCTTCCACATCACCACAGGGCTCTGCACAAGGTGAGCACCCCCACTTTGGCGAGCCCTGGCAGCATCTCTTTCCTGGCACCAGGAACGGAGCACACGTGAGTGGGACAGGTGCTCCACTGCCCGCGCATGGGGTACTGACGTGGAAACAGAGCTCCACACGGCACCTCCCTCAGGGAAACCTCGTCCTGACCTACCCGATGACCTAGGCTCAGCCCACGGTGTGAGGGTTTGCTAACTGATCCTGTCTTCTCCATATTCTTTTTATTTACTCTCAAGGGGCGTGTGGTTAGGCTGCGTGCCTCACCCTGAGTTGTACTGAGGCTTATCCTCCCCACGTCAAAACATGCAACCTGTATTTTAACTCACTGTCAAGATCATCCCACGTCTGCCTATCCTTCGGGAAAACAACCACATTATGTACTGGAAAGTCAAGACCTTTCAGCAGGGCATGCAAGCACTTCTTGGTTGGCACACAGTCTGTTTTGAACGATGAGTAGGCCCAGAGAATCTCAGTAAGTTGCCGAACACACACAGCTAGGGTACACTGAACTATGGTTTTGACCCCCAAGTGTTCCGAACCCCACTGGACCATCCTGCCCTAGTGCGACTCGGGTGGCCCCAGTCAGCCCTTTCAAAGGCTTTCCATTTGCCTGTTATCTTCACAGCTCGTTTTTATCGGCCATGTGCCAAACCCACGAACTCGGAGCCACTGGATGTTTAAGGCAAGGGCACAAGCCTGACGCTGCGGAGGGCTTGGGGAGCATGAGTACCCAGCACGGGCAGATCCTGTGTTTGCTCTTCCCTAAAGAGCGCTAGGTGCAGGAGGACTCACTGGAGACAGGCTCCTGGTCCCTGGTCACTCATGCACCACTTCATACGAGGCCTTTGCCCTTGGTAAAGCTGCAACCACGACCCAGGACTCACTTCGTGGAGAAGCAAAGATGCAGAGGGGCAAAAGATGGTTTAGAAAACGCAGGTGCTGTCAGTCACGCTTGTGACAATGCTGTCACTTGCAGCCTTGTGTGATTTCACCGCTCAGGCCTCTATTTCCCCATCTGCAAAATGGGACTGTTCCCGAACAGCGCTGCAACATCACAAGGCTTGCCTGTCACCCTGTACTCCAGCCACAAGCTCAACCCTGTCAGCCTGTACTCTAACCCGTGCCTCCCGGGCGGGTTCTCAGCTTCCTCCACCAAGGAGCAAGCCGTGGGGGCTTCAGTTCCCGTCCCGCCATCCTCCGCCCCCGACCTCCCTTCCCCGACTTGGGCGCCGTCTCTTACTCGACGACCTTGGCTGGATCCCCGTGGCTCCCATAGACCAGCGCTCGGACCTGGGAGGGCTCGGCAGATGCGGAGGAGGCCGCAGCCCGGCGGCAACCCGAGGCCAAGAGCAGCGCCCGCCGCATCCCCGCCAGGGCCGGAGCCCTGGGACGCGAACAGCGAGCCCACATGTCCTCTCCGGCCGTCACCGCGGCTGACGTCGCCGTGGCGTCATCTTCCAGCGACCGCACGCCTGCGCCCCGCCTCCAGCCACGCCCCCCGGTGCGACCACGCCCCGTCCTGCTTTAAACAGGGCCGACCTTCCTCCGCCGCCCACGTAGGGGCGCCTTGCAGTTCCGCGGGAGTTACTCTCGGGCTGCGGGCGAGAGATCGAGGCGTGGCAGGCTCTAGAAGTACGGGGCTTCTCAGCGCATCGAAGCTGCTCTTCCAACAAGGAGAGGCTAGGGTTGGCGTAGAGTTGTGTGCACAGCCGGTGTCTGATTTGGGGGGAGGGGGGTGCTATTTCCGCTCCCCTGGCCTTTCTGCTGAAATCCATCCGATCTAGGGAGCAAAGGGCCGGCCCCTGAAGTAGCATCTGTGTAACTTCCAGCATGGGGAGTTGGGGCTTACTTCTCTACCCCGAGCAGAGCCTGCGGGACCTCCCGGAGCAGGTGTCCTGCTAAGTCCCTGCAGCAGCTTGGGTCCACTGAGAGGTTGGTCTGTCTCCTCCCAGACTGTTGTGAGAGGAGGATGAGGCAATAGGAGAAAGTTAGTAAGGGTGAGAGAACACCCAATAAAAACGCTGGGTTCAGGAAGAGGGCTCCTGCTGGCAACGCTGGCGCTGTATGAGATGAAGTGGAACCCTGGGGTGCCGTGCAAAAAGTATTAGCCCGATAAGTTGCCAGGTGTTTCTGTGGCTGAGGGAAGACAGGCACATTCCCGCATGAGGGTGGGTGTGTGCGAGGGAGGGGTGCGAGGTGGGGACAGGCTGGGGCTTTTGGTAGAAGTGCTGTTGGAGCCAGCCCTGGGGTGCAGTCGGGTCTTCTGAGTTCCCCACTCAGACGTGTTGACCGAGGATCTTGGGGGAGAGGTCTGGGACCATGCAGGTGGGCTGGGGAGCAGGCTCCGTGGACACAACGGGGCGTGAAAGCCCATGAAGAGGCCTTCTGCTGTTTGCTGTTGCTCACAGCATGTCCCCCAGGCATGCCGAGCCAGAGTGTGGGAGCAGGACTCAGCATGCCCGGCTTAGAGTCCCGGCCCTGCCTGTTTCCAGCCATTGGATTTGGAGAAGCCTCCTGGCCTTTGTATGTCTCATTTCTTGACTGAGGGAGTAGGGGTTGTGTTTCAGGGTTGTCAGGGTCTGGTGAGATGTCATTGATTCGAAGCTTAGCACTTGGACCCATTGGACTGTTGTGAAGATTCAGTGAGAAACATCACCTGCTAGATGCTCAGGTTAGGTTCCTGCTCCTAGAACATACTCCCCAGGTGTCCTTACTGGCTTTTATTGTTAGAGTTGATGTCCCATGGTCGGGGAGGGACACGGTGCCCCAATCACCTGTGAGTGTACACACAGGTGCACATGTTACTCTGTCTGGACACACAGGCTGTTGGGGCCAGGAGGGACCAAATAATCCTCTTTTGTAAGGCTGCTCCATGGATGACATTGAGCTGTCAACATCATCCTGACCAAGAAGCCCTCCCTCCTTTCTTGGGGGATTGAGTTTTGACCTGCCTTGCACCTCTGTAGTCTTCACTTTTAAGCCAAACCATCGGGGGTCCCCCCAGGGGCACAGTTTCAGACGGACTGCTGTGGGGGGTGTCCCGGCCGTGCATATAGGACAGTTTGCAGGGTGACTGTCTTTCTGTCCTTCCAGCTCTATTTTATTTTATTTTTTGCTACTGGACGCAGCACAGCACATCTGTGCCCAGCGCCAACCTTCCTCATTGCCTGCCTTTACCCAGGTTTGCCTGCCTTACCTACCCGGAAAACCCCAGCTTTACATATCATTTCTTTGCTGTTGTTTCCCCACCCTGTAGGTTGAGCCAACCCCGCTGCCTTTGTGTTTTCTCTGGCCTGTATTCATGACCTTTAGGACATTGTCCTTGGTCATTTATGTGCCTACATGCCCCTCGGGCTGAGCTTGGTTCATCTCCATGACACCAGCATTCAGTATGGGGCCTGGAAGCTGGCAGGTGTCATAAATATTCCATGAGTACAGGTAATTGAATTTCCTCTTGGTTGGCCACTGTCTGTGGGGCCATCTCCTTTCCCTTAGATCTGGGCTGGTCACTTCAGGCCAGGACTGTCTGCCTGCCTTTCTCCCTTCCTTCCTTCCTCCCTTCCTTCCTTTTCTCCTCCCCTCTCTCTCTTTCTTTCTAATTCTTTTCTTCCTTCCTCCCTTCCTTTTACAAGGATTATGGAAATTTGTGATCTTTGGAAAGGACAGTGGGATGTTGTCTGGGCATCTGTCCACCTGTTGCACGGGCACTTTCTACTTCTGTGGTAGTTTGTGCCACTTTTCCCCCTGCACAAAGAGCTTAGGAATTGGAACTCAGTGAGACCTGGGTTCAAGTCCCAGGCCCACCACTGACTGGCACTGTGGCTTGGGGCAAGTGTCCTATGGTTTCTGGGCCTCAATTTCCACATGTGTGAAATGGGGTTCATGTAAACTGTGATCATCAGGCTCCTGTAAGAGTCCTGTGCCAAGAGCAACCTTGGCCATTGTTTTTGTTGACGTTGTCTCCCCTCAAGGCCTCTTCTCTGCCCCAGCAACTCTCTATTTGTTATCTTTTTTAAAAAAAGATTTGTGTATTTATTTTTATTGCAAAATCATATATACAGAGAGGAGGAGAGATAGAAGAAGATCTTCCCTCTGATGGATGATTCACTCCTCAAGTGACGACAAGTGGCTGGAGCTGAGCCAACCTGAAGCCAGAAGCCAAGAGTTAGGAACTTCCTCCAGGTCTCCCACATGGGTGCAGGGTCCCAAGACTTTGGGCTGTCCTTCACTGCTTTCCCAGGCTACAAGCAGGGAGTTGGATGGGTAGCAGGGCAGCCAGGACTAGCACTGGCGCCCATATGAGATCCCAACAGTTGCAAGACGAGGACTTTAGCCACTAGGCTACTGCGTTAGGCCCTCTATTTGTTTTCTTTCCTGCACCTTGACTTTGGCTTCTGTCTGTCTCTTCTTGTGACTCTTAACTGTTTCATTTCCCACACAGAGAGGTCTTTTGGACCCTCCCCCAATCCAGCCTGGAGTGTACCAGTGTCCACAGCAGAGAAGCCCAGGAACCTTTGGCCCCCAGTTCTGGGATAGCTTCTGGGTGTGCTGACTGCTGCATGGAGCCATCTGGGAGTGGGGGGATGGTGGGCACAGTGGGCCTGTATGCATCTTGAACCCTCAGACTTGGTCCAGTGTCACCGGGTTCTTCATCCTGCTGGATGGGGAACTTAAACAGAGAGAACAGAGCTCCGTACTCTTTGTTTCCCATTGCTCTTCACCTTGGGCTTGCAGACCCTGCTGACCGCTCCACGTGCACCTGCCACCTCCCCACTCTTGCCCCATTCAGTTTATCCCAGCTGCCCTGGCCTCCTTGTAGCTCCTCCTCCTTCTGGCTCTACCTGGGCTGTCCTCATGGACCACGATGTGGCCTCCCCTGGACTGCATGATGCTGGTGCCCTCTCATGCTTCAGGTTTCAGCCCACATGTCACCAGGTCACTTACCCAGGAAGCTCTCTGGGACTCTCGTATCTGAAGAGGGACCTCCAGTGTCTTACCACAACACCCACTCTGTTCCTTTAGCATGCCTGTCTCAGGCTGCAGTTACTGGTGTGTTTGCTGTCAGTCTCTCCTTCTAGGGCATACACTTCCTGGAGGTAGGGGCCCTGCCTGCATTCATTCCTCCACTCACTCATTCATTCATTACTGAGCAGACACGGATCCACAGAGGTCTTCTGTGAGAGGGTGCAGGTTCTAGAGGCGGAGCCAGATGACGCCCATGTCCTGCTGCTGCGGTAATCCCCTTCTCCCTCTGGCCCTCTGCCCGGCTCGCTGGTGAATGGGGTAAGGGAGGTGGAATCGGCTCCCTGGGCTTGCCGTTGTTCTTTGCTCTTGAACGTGAGCTCCATGAAGGAAGGGGTGCAGGTCTGTCTTGCTCCCTCCCTCATATGAGAAGTGTGTAGTGCTTGTGAACGACTGGGTTTCCACGGGAGGCAGGGTTAGCTTCCATTCAAGTCAAACGAGACGGCTTTTATTTTTTTAAATATGATTTATTTATGTATTTATTTTAACTGGAAAGGCAGATTTACAGAGATGAGAGACGAAGATCTTCCATCTGCTGGTTCACTCCCCAGATGGTTGCAACGGCAAGAGCTAATCTGATCTGCAGCTGGAGTCAGCAGGTTCTTGTGAGTCTCCTAAGTGGCTGACCTGAGCCGTCTTCCACTGCCTTCCTAGGCCATACGCTGGGAGCTGGATCAAGTGTGGAGCTGCCGGGACACAATGCTGGCATCTCCATGGGACACTGGACTATAGGGGAATTAGCCTGTTCAAGCACAGTGCTGGCTCCTGGCAAGGCAATTTTTCCAAAGATTTATTTTTATTGGAAAGTCAGGTATACAGAGAGGAGGAGAGGCAGAGAGGAAGATCTTCCCTCCTTTCGATGATTCACTCCCCAAGTGACCGCAACAGCTGGAGCTATGCCAATCTGCAGCCAGGAGCCAGGAACTTCCTCCAGGTCTCCCACGTGGGTGCAGGGTCCCAAGGCTTTGGGCCGTCCTCAACTGCTTTCCCAGGCCACAAGCAGGGAGCTAGAGTGGGACTGTCGGGATTAGAACTGGCACCCATATGGGATCCCAGCGTGTTCAAGGCAAGGATTTTAGCTGCTAGGCCATCAGGGCAAAATTTTGAAAGAAGGATTTAGCTCACTGATTTGCAAGACGGGGGGGCGGGGCGTGGAGAGAGAGAGAGAGAGAGAGAGAGAGAGAGAGAGAGAGAGATCTTCCATCCACTGCCTTGCTACCTAGATGGCTGTAGCAGCCAGGACGGGCCAGGCTAGCGCCAGGAGGCAGGAATCTAGGCACCTGGGCCATCTTGTTCTGCTTTTCCAGATGCATGACCAGGCAGCTGGATTGGAACTGGAGCAGCCTGGATGCCGACAGGTGGAGACACGGAATGCCAGAACCCCAGGCTGAGGCTTAGCCCTTGGCGCTACAATACCAGCCCTAAGCAAGACACGCTTGATGCTGGCTCGTCCTGAAGCTTTCTCCGTGCCTGTAAAGAGAATATATCGATGCACACCTAACATAACATCATGGCGAAGATTTTAAATGAGCCCGCATGGGTGTAGCACCCAACAGATGCCAGGTCTTACAGGGGCGACTGGTTTGTGGATCACTGTGCAGCCAGCAGATGTTCCAATGTAGTGAGCCTGTGCAGCCGCTAGAGTCGGGTAGGTTAGGACCAGTGCGGGTTAGCGAGCGACAGCGACTACACATCGGGAACAGGAACAACTTTCTGAAAGCCAGCGTTTTCCAAGCCATAACACCACTCTTGGTAGGCGGCCAGCGCTGGGTCCCAGAAGGTAGGCGTGACCGCGCGAATGGGCCAAGGCAGAGGGGACCCAAGCGTGAGCTGAGGCAGAGAGGTCAGATGTCCCTGGGTCACTGTCCTGCCAGGCTCTCCAGGAGCGAGGCGTGTGTTCGCCCGAGAATGCTAGTTCCCTGGCCCGAGCCTAGGCAAGGTGAGGCTTTCACGCCGGGCCGAAGGGCCTCCGTGCACGGAAGAGGGGGCTGTGGGGGAAAGGAGGGAGGGACACGCAGGGCCCCGGCGGGCGTCCAGACCCCCGCAGCAGCTTGCGCGGCTGCCAGCGGGGGGCGCCGCAAGACCGCCGATGGCGCGGCCGGGCCTGACGTCAGCGCCCCGCTCGCTCCGGCTCCCGCTCTGGACTCCGGCGCCAGTCCCGCTCCGCGCCGCGCTGCTCCGCTCTGGCTCCGGCTCGCCTCGGGCTCGGCTCGGGCTCCGGCGGCGGCGGCGGCCCCCCGCCCCCCAGCACCGGGCCCCGGGGCCGGCGGCGGCGCCCCCAGCATGGCCCGCGCCCAGGCGCTGGTCCTGGCGCTCACCTTCCAGCTCTGTGCGCCGGAGACCGAGACTCCGGCAGGTAAGAGCGCAGCGGTCGGACGGAGCTTGCCCCGCCGAGCCCCGGGGGCCCGTGGCGCAGCTCGGAAGAAAGTCTGAGTGTTGTGCGGCCGGGCGTTGCGATCCTGCTCCCGGCGTGGGTCTGAGGGTGGGAGGGCGGTCGTGTGTCCAGCATGTTGGGTGACTGCGAATGTGTGTCCGGGGAGTTGCGTGTGCAAGGCAAGGGGCTGTGGTGTGTGTGTGTGTGTGTGTCGGGCCGAATGTGGTGCGCCTCTAGGCGTTGGGTGTGTGCCGAGTGTCTGCCCAGGGCTCGTGTGTGTGTGCCTCCGAGTGGGTTGTGTGTGTGCAGCTGAGTTTGGTGCTGTGGCGGGAGTTGGGTCTGTGCTGACTAGCGTTGCGTGTTTGGGGTGTGTGTGTGAGACAGAGACAGAGAGAGAGAAGAGAGCATAGAGGTGTGTTGAGTGCGGCCGGGGAACTCATGCGTGGTGTGTGCTTGTGAGGTCCATGTCCGTGTGTGTCCGATCGCCGTGTGTGCGCTGTGTACGTGTGGGAGTGTCCGGCGTATGTGTGTGTGTGTGTGTGTGTGTTGTGCGCACTGCTGGGGGCTGTGTGGGTCCGAGCGGTTCCCGGTGTGCCGGGCGTGTGTGTGCGCGACTGTGAGTGTCGGGGCGCGTTGGCTTCGCGGCCGGGAGTATGGAGTGCCAGTGGGATGCGCGCCGAGCCGCGGACGGGTGTGCCCGGGCCCGGCCGCCGAGGGGGCGCCGGCAGGATGTGTGCGTGCGCGCGAGTGCGCGAGTGTGGCGCGCCCGGCCCGAGCAAGTTGTCGCGGCGGCGGTGGCCGTGGGCCGCGCGGAGTCTGGTCCGGCCTGGGGCTCCCGTGGCGCTGGAGCTCGCAACCGCCGACTCCGATGAGCCGGGCTGTTTGTTGTTTCGCAAGTTCGGCGCGGCGCTGGCTGGCCGCTGATCCGAGGCGGCGCCCGGCCCGGCCTGGGAGGGGAGGGCCGGCGCGGGCGGCGAGCTGGAGGGCGCTCCGGGTGGCCCCACCGGCACTGCCTGCCCTGAGGATGGCCGGATGGCGGTAGTTGTGGGGCCGTGTCCCGGGTGAAGCTGGACGTCGGGGCGCGGGCGGGGCTTGGCCAGTGGCTGCGGCCCGGTGCCCCTTCCCGTGGTGCGCAGGAGGCACCGGTGATGCCGAGGTCTCCCGGGACGCTCGCTGGGTCCACTCGGCAACTTTGCTGGTCTGTCCGCGTGGACGTGCGTCGTGTGTCGCCGTGTGTCCTGGCGTCTCCGTAGTCGGGTTCCACCTTCTTGGTGTGTGTGTGTGTGTGTGTGTGTGTCTGCGTATCTGCCTGTGGTGTGAAGAGCTTAGGTGTGCCCGCACGGCGTGTGCCCTGGGTGCCTTGTGTTGTGAGTGTGTGTGTGTGTGTGTGTGTGTGTGTGCGCGCGCGCGCCCCACACCCTGCCTTACGGCCTGGGAGCCCAGTCTGTGTCCCCTCCTGCCGCTTTGAGTCAGCCCTTCACCTGGGGACCCTCTCCACCGGTGCAGAGTAACGGGGAGACGCCTCGGGCGGGGATCCGAGCCGACACGTGCCGGTCTGCCTTGGTGGGGAGAGATTCCTTCGGGCTCCAGACGACAACCGCCTCCTCGGGATCCAGTCACGCCCTCTGTCGCTGCACTGGTCCCAGCCTCCCACGCTTGCCGCTTTGACCTCGCTGTGCACAAGATGGTGGCTTAGTGAGACCTCCCTCCCCCATCTTTCCCCTCCCCCTGCTCAGCCCTCCAGCAGTTGTGCCCTCACCCCTACTCCTGCACAGTGACCCTGATTCCCGGGTCTCAGCTTCTGCCAGCGGGGGGGCTTATCCCTCAGTTTCCCACCTGCTTTTTGGGCACAGCAGTAACTGTGCACAGCACTTGGTAGATTGAGAAGTGAGGCTTTGTGGGTGCCAGTATTGTTTGAAAGCCCTGGAGATTGATTTGAGGCCAATGGGGAGATGGGTTCAAATGTACCTTCCCCCTCCGCTTGATGGCCGTGTGACTTCTCAGGCTCCTGACATCACCCCTGTGGCTACGATTCAGAAACAGCCAGGAGAGAGGTGACATCACCGTGCCCCTGTCCTGGGTCCCTGCTGGCCTCATAGGTTTCCCAGGTAGGGATGTGTGATGTCTACACTGCAGAGATCCGTCCCCCTGTGTTCAGGCTTGTTTTGTCCTTTGTGAGTTGTGGACTGCAGGAATGAAGGAGAGGCTGCCCAGTGGTTTCAGATTGGGCAATATGGCTTGTCCCAGCAGCCTGCTTCTTGCCTGGGGCTTGTGAGAGGGAACTCTGCAGGGCCTGGTGGGAGTGGCAGTCTGTGGTGAGGGGTTGGGTGGAGTGTGTCTAAGCTGAGTGACTTCCTGCCCAGCCTTGGAGTGGGCATTTGCTTGCTGGAGCCACGCAAGATGCCACCCTTCCAAGCTTCTGTTCGGCTGTGCTGGCTGGTGGGGTGGCCCTTCTGTGCAGGGCAGGGTTAGTCAGGGTCTCAGTGGGTGCCCTGGGCCCCTGGCTCCCTCCCCACCCTCCTCTGAGTTGCCGTCCCCATGTGCTGCTGCTGTATATTGACCATTTGCCTGCTCAGAGTCTCCCTCATTTGCTTGCTTCTCTCTATCCTCAGTTATCTTTCACCTGCAGGGAGGCTTCCCTCAGCTTCTCACTTCCCCACCCGGTGCCAGAGCCCTTCCTAAAATTCACATTTGAAACCTTGGGTTAAAATCCTTCTGAGGGGCTGGGATTGTGGCACATCAGATTAATGCGAGCACCCAAATGGGTGCTGGTTCTAGTCCCGACTGCTCCTCTTCCAATCCAGTGCCCTGCTAATGAGCCTGTGAAGGGAGCAGAGGCTAGCCCATGCACATGGGAGACTTGGATGATGTTCCAGGCTCCTGGGTTTGGTCTGGCCCTGCCCCTGTTGTTGTGGCCATTTGGAAAGTGAAGCAGCCCATGGAAGATCTCTTTTTTTCTCTCTGTAACTCCAATTATGCCTTTCAAACAAACAGATAAATTGTAAAGCCTTTTGGAGGCTCCCCACTGCCTTTGGGGTGAAACCCTCCCTCTAGATCTTGGCTGTGTTGTTGGCTGCAGCGCCTGCCTGTCTGTCCAGCCGCTTGTTTGGGGGCATTTGCCCCTTGCATCCTAGGATCTGGCCAGGCTGGCTCACTCGCTCCAGCTTCCTGGCAGCCCCTTGCCTGGGCCCTTGCACAGGCTTCCATTTCTCCCTATCTGGGAGCTCTCCAGCTTCATCTCTTTGCAGGTGAACTCCTGCTCGCTTCCTCCTTGAAGCCCGCTTACCTGTGCCCTGTGCTAGCCCAGGAGCGGGGTGGGAATCCATTGAGTTTTTACCCAGCACTGTCATTCTTGTAATTACAGTTTATCAGTCCTGCCACCCTTACCGTGAGCCCAGGGAGGACAGGGACTGGGCGTTTCACTCGCCTCTGAACCCGTAGTGCTCCACCAAGGTCTGGACCACCAGGCCAAGTTCATCTGCGGGGCTTCAGGAATCAGTGAAGTGCTGTGGGTCAAGTTCAGAGCTGGAGACACCAGATGGGGGCGCACTGACTCCACTAAAAGTGGAGATTAAAGAGCTAGGTTTTTCCCTCCAGGAATCTGGAAAATTCTGCTGGGGGATGGTATTACGTTATGAAAAGGCCACGTAGAGAGTGTCATCCAGGGACTTGGGGAGGTGAAGTCGCTGGTGGAAGAAGCAGGTCTACTGCCTGCTACCCCCACGGCCACCCCCACGTCGAGCCCCTCTGCATGTGCATGCTGCTTTCCAGCCCGGCAGCTGGCACGGCCCTGCCCGGCCCCCAGGCTCAGTCCTTTGTGATGAGGCCTTGGCAGTTGGTGAGGCACTGAGTCCCAACGGTCATCCAGCCTCTGGGGGAGGAGCCCTGGGTCAGGAGCGGGAGAGGAACTTGCTTGCTGGCAGACCCTGCTCAGTCCTCAACTCCAGGTCTGGGATGGGGGTCGTAACCTCTGTCCTGGCCTTTTCTGAGCTGGAGGGAAGGGAGGAGGGCTATTTGCTGTGGGTGCCCCTGGCAGGGGTGTGTGTATGAGAGAGAGAGGGAGAGAAAGAGAGAGAAATTGCGATTTTAGTAAGGGGCACAGGGCCTGTGGTACCTGGCAGGGCATCTGGCCATGTGTTTTACCCTGGTGTAGCAGGATCTGAGTTTGGGTTAGCAGGTGACTGGCTGCTTTGGGCCCAGGGGTGAAGATCCATGTGTTAAGGTCCTGTAGTTGGGTGGGCTGTCAGTGTGGGTGGCTGATGTCTCCGTGTCTAGGTGCGGGTGTTCTGTGACCCAGGTGTGGGTACATGAGAGAAGGCACACAGGCTACCCCAGGGCCTGGGGAAGGGAAGGTGGGTGTGTGAATTGTCAGGGCTGCTCAGGTTTAGGGGTAATCAACTGTAGGTATCTTAGTGTTGTGTCCAGACACCTGGGTGGGAGGTTGTCCATGTGTCTAGCTGCAGGATTCTCATGAAATGAAGCATCCAGGTGTTTGTGAGAGTGTGTGTGTGGGGGGGTCCCTTTTCTGTTTGTATGTTCAGGTGTGGAGGTGCCCTGGTGTCCTGTGGCTGGCTGTTCATCCAAGAGTGAGGTGCACATGTGTGAGATGTTGGGTGGGAGTGACTGGGAGCTGGGGTCAGCTCAGCCTCTGACACCCTCCTTACCTGGAGGCTTGCACCCCAGTCTCTCTCCAGATCCAAAGCTAGGAGCCACGGAAGGAGGCCTCATGGGTTGGAGTCTCCCTGGTCAGTCGCCAGGAGACCTGTGTTGTCCAATAGAACTTTGTGCCTTGGTGGGCATCTTGGTCCTCCAGTTGTCTGATGTGATAACCATTTGCTCACATGGTTTTCTTCCATCTTAATGTGTTGAGCTGAATTCAAATGTTTAGGCCTTCCGTTATATTGACCGGATTCCTGGTCCACGGAAGTCCTGCGTAGCTGCTGGCTGTTCTCATAGTCATCCGAGAGGATGTCCCCACTGGTCCAGGAGGTTCTGCAGGTGCCAGGTCTGCAGCATAGTGGGGAGCGAGACTGGGCACTGTAGGGGTGGACGGTGCCCCAGCAGCCACCGAGAAGTTTGTGCTGAATCCTTCTCTCCAGACTTGTGATTTCCCATGTAGGCTCATGCAGCAGCTCTTCCTTGCTCTGCTCTCTACCTCTTGCTCTCACTTGTGACCATGGTGGCCTCCTTTAGGCAGGCATAGGATGCTTTGCCTTGAGCTGAAGGTTCCCCAACCCCTGCAGAACAAAACGCATGCATAGCCTGGCCCACAAGGCAGTGCCAGTCTGGTCATTTCTTTTCCACTTCACATTATGCTTTTCCTCTGATGACCCCACTTATGCTCCCCACTGGCTGTGCCCTGATGGCCGGGCCACCTGCTGCTCCTGCAGCCCCCTCCGTGGGCTTTTCGCACCTCTCTGCCTTTGCACATGCCACACCCCTCTTCTGAGAGCATTCGTCCTTTCTCCTGGGCACTGCCCACTTGCTCAGTCTTCAGAGTCCAGGTCTATGGTCACTTGCTCAGTGATTCCTCCTCTCCCCACTAAGCTGGGCCTCTGTCATACTTGGTCGTGAAGACCTTGTTACACATAGCAGGTGTCCCCTAAGCTGTGGCATCCATGTGAGCCTCTAGTGGGTAGAAAAGGCTTGGAGTGGTTGTCAGGAGGAGCTTGGGCTCCAGGGGTATGGTCAAGGCCAGGCGTCCTTGCTGGAGCTGGATATGGCCTCCTGCTGCCTGAAGGATGGCTAGGGGGGGATGCTAGAGCTCAGAAGCTATGGTTGCTGGATGACTCAGGAGAACTTGGCAGAGTTGCCAGGTGCAGACCCCAGGACCAAATGCTGAATCAAAAGGGATGAGATAAAAGGGGTTTTGTGGAGCTGCTGAGATTTGGGAATGTCAGAGTAGGAGCTGGGGAGACAGATTGGGATGGAGGTATTATGGAGAGGCATCATTGGGGATACATGGACAAGGTCACTGCTAGGGATTGAGGACAGCCTAGCCAGTGAGGAGACAGGTGGTGCTAGGGGAATAACCGAGGGTTAGGGACAGTTGGAGATGGAGGTAATGGGTATGTGGGACAGCTGAGGGATAGGAAGTGATAACTGGGAGATGTCAGTAACCTATGTGTACTGGACAAGTGTGTCTTGGTTGACAGAGGGGTATAGACATTGTTCAGAATGTGTGTGTGTGTGTGTGTGGTTTGTGGGAGAGGGGACTGGTAAACAGCATCCAGAATAGGTTCAGATCCTGCTCTAGAACTTATAACTGTGTGACTCCTGGCCAAGACCTGACCTCCGTGAGCCATTGGCATTCTCGTTTGTGAGATGGGCATGGTGGCTGAGCACCCCGCATAGGGTTGTCATAAGGGTGTGTGGGGTGTATTTGTACCCATCTCATTTAGAACCAGCGGGCACTTCGAAGCACCGTGTTAGTGTTTGCCGTCATGAACTGTATGCATGCGAGCATGTGTGGGGGCATCGTGTATGTTCAGAAAAGCTTGTTCTTGGCTTCTGATGAAGTCGAGACCTGGAGGGAGTGAAGGTGGCCGGGATGGAGGGACAGGCTGCTTGAGTCTGGCTGTCTTCTTCCTTCCTCCCCATTGTTCATCTCACCTCCTCCTACCTTGGGCCAGGGCCTAATTCAGTAGGACTCCCTTCCCCACCCTCCATCATCCTGCCCCTCACCGCACCACCCTGGGCTGGGGGCCAGGGGCTGAGCTTTAATCATCCAAAAGCTTTTCAACAGCATGTGCCTTCATTGTTTGCCTGCCAGCCTGCTGGTGCCCAGCTTGGACATAAATACCTGCACAATGGGCTCAATTCTGGACTGCCTGCCTCGTGGGTGGCAGCGGCTTCATTCTGTGCCCTTGGATAGTCACCGGGGCAGGCGATGGTGGCGGATTGGGGTCAAGGTGGAAGGAAGTCCACAGGGCAGATGTGACTTGAGTCCCAAGCCTTGGACTGAGCCCTGGCCCAGCCTGACAAAGCTGTGGGCACAGGACCCCCTGGGGGTGTGGTTTCCCCAGCCCTCCTGCAGCACATTGATGCCACCTTGATGTCTTACACCTGCTAGCTGCACTGCAGCACGGTGTAGATGGCCCTGTGAGTGTGCCCTCTAGGGCACCCAGATCCAGCACTCACATTGTACTCCATGCTGCCTGGCATTGCATTGGGTGTGTAGGGAATCCTGAGCTCCCTTTGTACTCTCGTCTTGCCCTGTGCCCCTGCCCAGTTGTCCTGCCCAGTAGCTCTTGGTAGCTCTCTTCTGCGCTGCTGTCTCCCACTGGGAAGGGGGATTCTTCTGGGACTCTGGACACTGCCCCACTGCTTGCCACCATTTCTGGCTTTTTGAAAGCTACATTGCCTGACAGCCTCATTGAGTTTTGCTGTCCCAACATGACAGGACCTCACTGGTCACTCAGTGTTGTCCTGGGTATGTGTGCCCTCCAGGGGCTTGGGCCTAGCTCCTCAGCATGCCCGTCACTGCACGACAGCATGCGGCGTCTTTGCCCTGCAATGCATCATTACAGTAGGCACCTGTACCGCGGCAGCCATGTGGGTTTGCCTGAGTCCCTGTGCACTCCACAGGTGTCCCTTTGCCTCCCGTAGCACTCGTGCCTCTGCTTTACTGTGCGCACTGGCCATGTGCCTCCTCGCCCAGTCCTGTGCTGCCCCACTGCCCTCCATGGCATCTCAGCCTTTCGCAAGTGACTTCCCAAGTTTCCCTTTGCAGCCCCAGGTGGGCACCAGGTTTGCCTTGAATTTCCTCCCCACAGTGCACCTGTGCCCCAGCATAGAATTAGGGAGGCTGTGCCTCTTCTGCAGGATGGGATTTCCCTGGCCTGGGTTTGTGTGGCAGTACTGCCAGCAGAGTCCTGCTCATGGCAGTTGTGCACTGTCACTGCCACAGGGCCTTCCCTCTGCCATATACCTGCTCTCTGCTGGGTTTTGTGTCCTTCCCTGGATTTCAAGACCTAGAACCCTTGGATTTGAACCCACCTTCCCATGCACACCTGCACTGCACACTGTATTTTTGCAACCACTTGTCAGTGCACTGGAGTCCAAAACTGTCAGTGCTCCGGGACCTTAGTGAACTTGCATTTGTGAACTTGTTTGCTGCAGCCAGCAGTTGATTCTGTCCCTCTCTGCATCCTTCCCTTGTCTGTGTCTCTGGTTCCTGCATGCCTGCACTGGACACACCCTTGCGGGAGAATGCAGAGTTTCTTCCCTTTTCCTTAGCCATGGCCAAGTATTACAGAGGGAGAAAACTCCTCCTGTGTCCACTCAGCTGTGGCGCAGCACTGGGAACCAGCCCAGTGTGCTGTAAGGGGCATGGCCGTGGTGGCTACATTTGGTGCAGTCCTGGCTGTCAGACTTGCCGCACATGTGACACCTTCATGCTGTGTTATATGGTCCTGCCGATTCTGTCCTGGGGTGTGTGTACACCATGCCCAGCTCCCTGATGTTCTCATTACCTCTGCTTCTGTGCAGTGGGAAGCTGCTACAGGGAACCCTCCATGTGCCACCCTGTGGCTCTGCCCTCTTGGTCCATGATGCCTTTATAAAGTGCAGGTCCTTGCACCGCATAGGCCATGACCCCCTGCTCTGTCTGACCCGGGTGTCTGTGCTGTAGATCTGTGTACTGCGCTCAGTGGGCCTCTGCTCAGTGTTTTGCTCCGTGTGTGCCCCTGAGTCAGATTCCCCCCACTCCAGTTTTGCCAACATAGCTGTACTGTGCCAGTGCTAGGATTTGCAGTGCCTGCTGACCTGTGAGTTGGGGAGTGGGTGTGGCATAGATTCACCTGCTGCACTTGGCTTGCTGCTATCCTCAGTGCAGATGGTAGGAAGTTGGCATGACTGAGCTCTTTGTTGGCTCTTGTGCGTAGGGCCAGCTCAGCTTTTTTCCTCCTCTGACTGTCTCCCTGGTTGTGGCCATGTTGAGCCCCAGGTAAGTAGATGAAGAAGTTCTTGCCAGCCCTGCTTGTCAGTCAGGGCTCTGGTGGGCACCTCTGGGAGCCCAACTCAAGTCTGGATTGTTGATTTGGCAATGAGCATGGTGAGATGGGCTGGGCTAGGGCTTGGGGCTGTTGTCCTGGTTCCATCTACTCTACCAAGGGTTTGGGGATGGAGTTTAAAGGCTGAGGATGGGGGCTTTAGGAAGGGAGAAAGTGGGAGGCAGAGATGAAGCTATATAGGTAGTTGGGGTGGAGAATCCAGGATAGGGTTAGATGAGTGAGGCTGCCCAGGAGTAGAACCCGTGTTGGCTCTAGCATTGGAATGAGTTGCCCAGGATGGGGGCGCGGGGGCAGCTTCGGATGATGAAAGGGACCAACCTTGTCCCTGGGGTCTTATTTGTTTTTTTTTTCTGACTTAGGATGGCGGCTTTAGCGTCTGGTGTGGGGTAAGATCCTAGCCCCCTATGTGTAGGAGAAGTTTGATTTCTCTTTGGTGCCATCTTTGGGAACTGGATTTTCTGTTGACAAACCAAAGAGAGCAAGCATCTCATGGCAAACAGGCTGTGCTTACCCAGGGCCTTTAGAAAACCGGAGCAGTGGCAGGGACAGTGGACAGAGGACACCCTGGTCACATACGTGCGTGTGTGCACACACACGGCTCCCTTCACCCTGCTACCTGTGCATGCTCCCTCCTAGGCACACACTCACCACTGGGTGTGCCCATCGTGGGCTGCTCATGCATGTACACACTCGGCGCTCACACACTCTCCCCTCCACATCTGTCCCCCAGTAGTTCTCCCTGCCCTCACATGAGTCCTACTCATGGACACATTACACCCTGCAGCCAGAATAGCAGGGTGCCCTGTTCTCATTTCCTGTGCCAAGAAGAAGGATCTAGAGAGGGCCTGTCGCTTGCCCTTGATGACAAAGAGACCTGTGGCTCAGTAGGAATGGAAGTCATGTGTCGTGTCTCTGGGTTAGCACTTGAATTTGGTGCCAAGCTATCCTGTCACTCTTACAGCTGCCTGTGCACACACACACACACACACATTCACATTCACACTGCCACTCACAGGAACTTGCATGTGGAGGTGTGTGTGGTGTTCCCCCCTCACATGCCTCCAAAGCTCGCTGTGCCCCTGAGCTCACCCCATCCAGAGCCTAGCCCAGCCGGATGTGGAGAGACCATCCCCCTGCTTCCCAAATTGTGGCAGGCGGTTGCTCAGGCAACCGCCCTGCAGATTGGGGAGATTAGCTGAGGAATGTAGCTGGGCCAGTTGTGGCTGGGGCTGGGGGAGCTGTGCAGGATGTGTGAGTTGCTGACTGTTTCAGCCTACCCTCTTCCCAAGGTCTCTGCAGAAATGAGGTGCCCAGACTGAGACGTGCTTGGGCGAGGCTGGGGAACCAGAATGGATGGGTGCTGTGTACTCCTTTGCTGTCCTGTCTACCCGCAACTGGGACCAGGCCATGAGCCTTCCCACTTGTGACCTCTTGGTGGCTTGGTCCAAGTCCCTCCTTGGATCCTGGTGTGATCTCTGGAGAGGCTCTGTGACCTGCTCAGTGCTCATCAGGCGCATCTCTTACCTGGCTCCCTGCTTGACTGGGCTATGTGTTTACTTACCACCTTGTTTGCCCTGGTGGGCCCCCATTGCCTTCAGGGGCCTCCCATCCACCTCTGGCCTTGCCTTGCTCACAGGGAGCCTCCTCCAGGAAGCCTTTCCCTGGTGCCCACTACTTCATTGTAGGAACCTCCCCTTTCTGGCCTTTATCCTTCTTTGCGTTGTCTCACTCCTGCGTTGCCCTGCCCATTCATTTGCAAAGACCCTGAAGGCCGGTAGAATTGCCAACATCCTTGGGCCTCTGATAGTGCCCACTGACTAGGAACTGCTTTGTAGTGCCCGGGACACATGTTGTGTGAATGAAACTGAGTGGACACTCGTGGCCCATGGGGAATGGAGATTGGGCAAGCTGGGATGAAGTGGGTGGTTTGAACCCTCACTTCTGCATGTAGCTGTATGTACTGGGGCAAGTGGCAGCAACTTGCTGGACCTTAGGCTCACTCTGTAAACTGGAACACTAATAGTGCCTGTCTTTGGGGTGACTGCACAGGTGCCCATGCAGTAGCCAGCGGCCCCTCTCTGGTGGGGAGGCACATGTCTGTGCGTGTATTGGTGTCAGTGGAATCCAGAGGATCCTCAGCTGTAGTTCCCACTCTGAAATCAAGGTCTGAGTTAGTTTTGGCTCCTGGTTCTCTGACATGAGTTGGGGCTGGGACTGGACTTTGGGGCTCCTGAGCTGTCCAGGCTGAAGGCAATGGGGGGCACTGGCCGAATCTGGGGAAAGCTGATGGTTCCATCTCTGTGTAAGCTTGGGGGAGGTGTGGATTTCTGTTCAGGGTTGGGGGAGCTCAGAGATGTTACTCCCAGGGGTTGTTGCTGCAGCTAGTATAAGGAGGGACTCAAACAGTGACCCGGAGACTGACCCCACCATCCTGGACTCAGGGCCACCTTGGATGCCTGTTTCCCCAGAACTATCTTAGATCTCCTAGGTCTTGGCCCCCTTGTGCCCCCTTGCCTAAGTAAGCTTAGTGACCTTCAGGTTTAAATCAATCCCCTGGAGCATTTATCCCTGGTGTCCTTGGTGTCTGCTTGGTGGCTGCGTCTGCCAGTCCCTGACCCTACACTCCCTATCCCCACCTTGAGAGTGCTGCTTCCCTTTGCTCTCTCTTCTCTCCTCTCCTTGTGTGCTCCGTCTCTCTGTTCCTGCTTTCTCCCTGCCCCGTGGCTGCCTCCCCTGCTGAAATAAAGCATCCTACTTTTGGGTTTGTGGCAATAAAAGCTAACAGCTAGGCATGGCTCGGACACATGGGGCTGGATGATTGTGGATTGAGGGGGTCACTGGGGGGGGTTCAGTCAGCTTGGGATATGCCCCTTGCTGGTGTGGGTTGTAAGGGGTTATTTGATCAAGGACAGGGGTCAGACTGGCTGGAATCAGCTGCTCTAAGCCAGCCAGTCTAATGGGCATTTTGGCTGATATTAGCTAACCTCAGAGCCATCTGGGCAGGGACAGTTGGAGGCCACTTTGGCTGAAGCCAGTCTCCCTATGGGTCACCAGCATGGTTGATTCAGTCCAGAGGGGCCTATGACTGGACTCAGCCGGTCTTGGGCTTGCTGTGACTGACTGATGTCAGATGGTCTGGGTGTCACTCTGAGAAGTCCGTCTGTAGTCATGTGGCCTGGCTTAGGATGGACAGGAGGATAGCCAAGGATCTGGCATTCCCCAGTTCACACCAGACCAGGAGTGGGAAATCTTGGAGTAGCAACCTGCTTATTTTTGAAGAAACAGGAAGGGCCTGAACGCTGGCCTGAAGTTAGGGGTCCTCTTCCTTCAGGAAGCCTTCTCTGACCATCTCTATTGTCCGTGTCATTTTCTGGAGGGAGAGCCAAAACCATCCTTGCACCAGTGGGGTTAAAACTTGCCCAGCTACCCTCGGGCCACAGGGCACAATGCTGATTTGATCTACCAGGACCTCCAGGTCCTGGAGGGGACCTTGGGTTCCATCCTTGTGTTGCTTGGTGCCAGCCACATGCCCGCCTCTCATCCTTTTACACCTATGGCATCTGTGAAGAGGAGCAGATGCCAACAGTGGCAAGTTGCTTTGTGCCTGGCTCTGTGGAGTGAGTGAGTTCCCCCAGGAGAAGCTGCTGCCGCCTGGGAAGCCGGGGAGCCTCCTGAGAGTAGAGTTTCCCGCTGATCTGTTGCTACTCCCCACTTCCTGTCTGCCCCCCTTTCCTCCTCCTCCTGAGACTGGGAAGCGGCTGAGGTTTGCTCTGTCTCCTGCCAAAGCCTTTCTCAGTGGAAAGCGTGGACTTTGATGTTGCAATGATGTGAGTTCAAGTCCTGCCTCGGTCCCTCAAGCTGCATGTAGTAGGACTTACCATTTCCTGGGAGTGTACTCGCACTGGGCACTGTGCTAAGTAAGAGGACTGCTGCCTCGAGTGATGCTGTGGGTAGTTAGGGGGCGCTGGGGCACCAGGAGGAGATGCGATTTGCGTACTGTCACCAGAGTTAGCAGGGAGTTCACATTCCACCCCACGTCCTGCTGTGCCGTTCTGTGGACAGATCTCTTCACCCCTCAGGGTCTCAGCCACCTGTGTGTCAAATGGGGAAAGTTCCAGAGGCTGGCAGGCACCTGGGACAACCTGTGTGGCTTGCTCAGGCATCTCATGATGGATGTGCAGGCACTGGGGGCTGGGGGCTGGGGGCAGTGCCTTTGCGAACCAGGTGTGCCTTTGGGTTTATTAGGCTCTGAACTTGGGGCTCTGATGAGCCAGCTCAGGCACGTGGGCCTCGTCTCCAGCTGGAAGCCTCATGTCCATGCCAGTGACCCTGCCCTCTGGCCTTCTCATTTGAAGGGCTCATCTGTTCCAAATCGTGGCCGTTTGCACATTGGTGTGTGTGCTCAGGACTGTGTTGGGTGTTTTGTTCCCGCTCACAGACAGCTGAGCTGGCTGACTGGGCAGGGACTGAATCCCCCCACCAGCTGAGAAGTAGGAACAAGGTTTTATCCTTCCCACAGCCTCCCACCTGGGGGGTCACGTTCCTGGTGTTGGTTATTTGAGGTCAGCTGCGGTCCTAAAGGATTGAATGGAAAATTCCAGAAATAAAAAGCTCACAAATTTTAAATGCTTATTGTCATACTTGTTCTATTTTATTATAACTTTTTGCTCTTTGCTTCTTACTGTGCACCATTTATAAACTTCAGCCTCAGCTTAGGCATGTGTGTACTGGAAAAAGCATGGTATATCCAAGGATACTTCCAAGAGTCCACAGGAGAGTGGGATTAAAAGGACGAGTTTATTCTGGCACAAAAACTATCATGAAATCCATGCACAGCTTTTTCATAATATACATTTTCTGCATAGTACATGCAAACTTTTTGTACTGAAATTTTTTTGCCCCAAAATAAATTTGTGTTTATTTTTTTCATGAGAGACGCACAGAAAGAGAGAGAGGGAGGGAGGGAGGGAGAGAGAACGAGACAGCTTTTATTTGCTGGTTCATTACCCAAATGCCTGTGAAGGCTGGGGCTGAGTAGGCTGAGGTCACGGGTCAGGAACTCAATTTGGGGTCTCACATGGGTGGTTAAAACATTGAGTTATCCGGCCCAGCACAGTGGTCTAGTGGCTAAAGTCCTCCCCTTGCACGTGCTGGGATCCTGTATGGGTGCTGGTTCTAAATCCAGCAGCCTCGCTTCCCATCCAGCTCCCTGCTTGTGGCCTGGGAAAGTGATCAAGGGTGGCCCAAAGCCTTGGGACCCTGCACCCGCGTGGGAAACCTGAAGAAGTTCCTAGCTCCTGGTTTCGGATTGGTGCAGCACTGGCTGTTACGCTCACTTGGGGAGTGAATCATCGGACAGAAGATCATCCTCTCTGTCTCTCCTCTCTGTAAATCTGACTTTGCAATGAAAATACATCTTAAAAACAAAACCATTGCGTTATCACCTACTGCTTCCCAGGATGTGCCCTAGGAGGAAGCTGGAATGGAGAATGGAGCTAAACAAACAAATAAAATAGAAAAAAGCCCACAAAAATAATTAAAAGAGAGAGAGAGAGAGAGAATGGAGCCAAACCCAGGCACTATGATATGGGATGCTCATGTCCCAGCCAGCATCTTGAACTAGGCCAAACACCTGCCCCAACTCATACTTGTAATTCTGTTTTCCTGTGAAAATCCTGAAGGATCTTTGGGCAGGGTCTGGAACCATCTGTGGTTTGGGACGTCACTGGGGGCCTTAGAATGTGTCTCTCATAGGCCAGGAATCTGTTGCAGCAGCATCTGTCTCAGAAGTAAGGCAGGGACATTGGCAGCGCGGGATGCTGTACTGTGGTGTTGGTGGCTTGCTGGGCTTGTCCTGAGCATGAAGTGATGGGGGCACCTGTGGGTGGGCTCAGGGGCTGGATCCTGCTAGGCCTGGGGTTCACTGCCTGGTCCTCGGTACAAACACTGAGTGGCAATCAGGAGGTCTTGGTTCAAATCCCCGTTCTGTCACTGGCTGGCTGTGTGGCCCCGAGAAAGCTGCTTGGTCTCCTGGGATCTATTTATCTGTGAAATGGAGTTGGCTCTAGTCCTGTCTCATGGGTGGTGGTGAGCTTCCAAAGACGGGGCAATGCTAACTGTTATGGAGAAGGGTCTTTGAACAGTGGGAGGTTCTGGGAAGTACTGGGGAGTGGGGACTTGGATTGGTCAATGAGGGGAGAACTAGGGTAGAGGGAGGATTTTGTGAGATGGAGTGGGCAGTGATGGAGAGGAGAGGGCTGCGGGCAGTGAGGGAGGGTCTGGGTGGGAGGAACGGATCCTTCCTGGACAACAGCCCTGCTTCAGCCTGGGCTGACTCAGCCCTGCCCTCACAGCTGGCTGCACCTTTGAAGAGGCGAGCGACCCCACAGTGCCCTGCGAGTACAGCCAGGCCCAGTATGACGACTTCCAGTGGGAGCAAGTGCGGATTCAGCCGGGCACCCGGGCCCCTGCGGACCTGCCCCATGGTGAGCCTCCCTCCAGCCCCAAGCCTGTTGGTCTCCTTCCAGAGGCGGCTGTGCCACCTGCAGTGAGGTTTGACTCCTTTGCACCTGGTCCACCTCTGCATCCATCATGGAGTACACGGCACTGCCAGCGGCACTCTCTGGACGCCCTCTCATCGAGTATGCTGGGCAGCTTTGTGTGCACAGAGGGTGCAGGCTCAAGTCATCGAAGTCCTGGCAGCTGAGAGTGAGACCCCACTTACAATGGCTCCCCCTGCAACTCAGCTTAGGACTGCCCTCCCACTGTGTCCTCCCCCTCCTGCCGTGTCTTCCCCCTCTGGGGTCTCATGACCTACCCATGGTGTGCAGATGCTTGACAGAGCAGTGATGCCAGAATCTTCCTCTGCCTCCTCTTCCAGAATGTTCTTGGTCCTTCCCAGCTTGTTCTGCCCTGTCTCCACTTTGGGCTGGTGTCCTTTTGGTGTCCTGAGCACTGGCCTGGGGGACAGGAACCACATTTACTGGATTCTCCTACTGACTGGTCTCCTGCTCTGACCTTGGCTCTTAGTACTCATTCCAGGCTCTTGAAGACAATTTCCCAGCTGTGTGGCCTTGAGGAAGTCACTTCACTTCTCTGAGCCTCCATTGTCTCAACTGCAACCTGGGGGGAATGGCAGCCTCCTTCACAGGGTTGTTGGGTAACCCCTGCAGAGTGCAGACACAGGGGGTGTTTATAGGAGCCCTGATGTTTGGGTTATTGTTGGGGTTACTTGAGGAGGCCCAACAGGCATCCCTCTTCATTTGGGTGCAGAATCAGCCAAGCTGGGACAGATAGAAGTCAGGTTATCAGCTTTTTACTGATAGGGGCTGTGTCAGAGGTGGTGGACACATGGACTTTCAGGATGGGGCAGCCGGAAGACCCCTCCGCCCCTGTTCCCTAGCCTGGTAGTGACCCCAGGCTTGGCTCACTTGGCATGAGAATGGTACCCACCATGGCAGGAGCCATAGGTGAGCTTCCTCCTCCCTGCCTGGTGCCTGACACACAGTAGACACCCAGCAGCAAGAGAGCAGGTTTGAATTAGTCTCTTTTGCTTTTGACCATCCCGGGCGGGCCCTGCCTCTCACACACTCAGGGACTCAGAGACCCAGTCAGTGAGAGAGGGAAAGAGAAAATCAGCATGTAGCATGGGCCTCCAGCTGGCTGTGGAGCGTGTGGTGAGTGGAACAGGGACAGGAGTGAATAGGAGTGCAAGCGTGCAGAGGGAGGGCAGAGGCCGGCCAGAACTGCGTGAGATTGTCAGTCTGGACCGGACCGTGGGTCACAGGCGCAGAGAGTATGGGACCTGGGATGTACACCTTCTGGGCTGGGGACAAGGATGGGGGTGGGGTTGTGTTTATTCCCTGCTAGGGCTGCCTCTGCAGCCGCCTCTGTGGGTTCCTTCTGGCTTGCAAAAATGATTGAGATCCCCTTCTGGGGAGTCCCCAGGGAGCCCTCCTAGGGCCCAGTCTGAAGGAGTTTGTGCTGGCCCACAGCCAGGTCTGGGAGGAGGCAGAGCTGAGTGATGCTCCCCGGTGAGGGTGCTCCCCTAGCAGCTCCTGAGCCTTCTACCCCAGCTATGTCCTGAGGCGCCCCCACCTTCCACCTCCCGCCCCACAGCATGGCACACAGCCTGCACCTGCGGGGAGGGGGCAGGGCAGCCCTTCTCCATCTTGAACATCTACCAGAGAGTTTGTATTCCAGGAATTCAGACTTGGGTAGGGACTAAAAGTTAGCATCCTTTCAGTCACTCTCTGTCCTACATTTCATGCAGGCTTGGTTCAGAGCATCACAAGCCAGTGCCTCACAGACTGGGAGGGAGGCCTCTGGGAGAGGTGTCCCCGGAGGTGATGGGGGTGGGGCTGCCTGTGCCAGATGCTGGACTCTGGAGCTCAGTGACAGATCCTTGCCTCCAGGGACAGCATGCTGCACAGGGAAAGCTGTGGTTCGGGAAGGGCGTGGCCTATAGCAGAGGTTATGGAGGAAGTCAGGTCTGTGTGGGTTTTTGCTGTGCTAACTCTCCTTTGGGAAACAGACCCTGAACCGAGAGAGGTCCTCCCCAGTGTCAGAGCAGGAACTGGAACTCAGAACCAACCCTGCTGTTTGTGTCGCCCCTCAGCGCCCCTCCCCCACCCTCCAACCGCCTCATCCTGCTTCTGTTCTTGACTTCCTCCTCTTTTCCCAGGCTCCTACTTGATGGTCAATGCTTCCCAGCATGCCCCAGGCCAGCGGGCCCATGTCCTCTTCCAGAGCCTAAGCGAGAACGACACCCACTGCGTGCAGTTCAGCTACTTCCTGTACAGCAGGGATGGCCACAGCCCGGGCACCCTGGGTGTCTACGTGCGTGTCAACGGGGGTCCCTTGGGCAGCGCTGTCTGGAATATGACTGGATCCCATGGCCGCCAGTGGCACCAGGCCGAGCTGGCTGTCAGCACCTTCTGGCCCAGTGAATACCAGGTGTGGTCAGCCTGTACCTGCTGGGGGTGTGTGTCAGCCCAAGGTCAAGGATTAGTCTGTGTTGGGCATCAGGAGTTGATCTGTGGCTAAAGTTGGGGGTCAGTGTGGGTCCAGCATGAGAGGTCATAATTAACAAGAGTAGACAGGAGTAAGCCAGAACTGCGCCCACCTGGAAACCCTGCCTGGCTGGAAGAGTTTTGCAGCTTGAGGGCTGGGATGACGCCTCTGGCCTTGACGTTGTTTTCTCTGGGTGCTCACGTCCTTCCTGCACTAGGACTTGGTAGGGAGGCTCAGTGGGAGCTGGGCTGACCTCTGCTGGCTGAGGGGCACCAGGTGGGGCTGACCTGAAAGGGTGACTGTAGAGGGCCCTGCCTGGGCAAGATGCAGCCCTGGCAGGGCTGTAGGGATGTGGCCACGATAGGGGCCCTTCCATCTCCCCAGGTGCTGTTTGAGGTCCTCATCTCCCCAGACCGCAGGGGCTACCTGGGCCTGGATGACATCCTGCTTTTCAGCTACCCCTGCGGTGAGTTCCTGCTTTCTTTCAGGGGCGCAGGGGTGAGGGGGCACCCACCAGTGCAGGCCCAGCTCACGCCACGCTCCATTCCTGCAGCGAAGGCCCCGCACTTCTCCCGCCTGGGCGACGTGGAGGTCAACGCAGGCCAGAATGCGTCCTTCCAATGCATGGCGGGGGGCAGAGCTGCAGAGGCTGAGCACTTCTTCCTTCAGGTCAGGGCAGTGGACAGCTTCCCCAGAGCTGTGCTTCCTTCTTTCCGCCCCAGCATCCCACCCGCGTTGTCCCTTGGGTGTCCCGTGGCTCCCCACCCTGGCCCCGGGCTGCAACAAGCATGGGACGCTGACCCCTGACTCGCACCTGACTCCATCACCCCTTTTCCCCTACACAGCGGCAGACGGGGGCGCTGGTGCCAGCGGCTGGCGTGCGGCACATCAGCCACCGGCGCTTCCTTGCCACTTTCTCGCTGGTCGCTGTGGGCCGCGCGGAGCAGGACCTGTACCGTTGTGTGTCTCAGGCCCCGCGCGGCGCTGGCGTCTCCAACTTCGCGGAGCTTATTGTCAAGGGTCAGCGCGCGCCGATGCCCGCGGAGGGTGGAGTGGAGTGAGCGGGGCGTGGGCCTTGGGGGCTGGGCCAGGGCGGGAGAGTGGGTTTGGTTGAAGGCTTAATAGGAGCTTGAGGGGTTTGGGAAGACCCGGGATGGGGTGCTTAGGGACTGGGTATCAATGGAAGGCAGAATTGGGGACCCTGGTCTTTCGGTCTCCTCGCAGAACCTCCTACCCCCATCGCGCCTCCCCAGCTGCTGCGGGCCGGCCCCACCTACCTTATCATCCAACTCAACACCAATTCCATCATCGGGGATGGGCCCATCGTGCGCAAAGAGATCGAGTACCGCATGGCTCGCGGCCCATGGGCCGAGGTGCATGCCGTCAGCCTACAGACCTACAAGTTGTGGCACCTGGACCCCGACACCGAGTACGAGATCAGCGTGCTGCTCACACGCCCCGGGGATGGCGGTACGGGCCGTCCGGGGCCACCCCTCCTCAGCCGCACCAAGTGCGCAGGTGAGCCGCCCAGGGTGGAGGTTGGGGAGGAGAACAGGGGATGAGTGCCCTTCCAGGGACTGTGGAGTTTCAGCCTCTACCACCCCTAGAATGTCTTGATTCTGCCTCGCTGAATCGGTGGGCAAAGCTAGTTACAGCTCGGGCTTTGCGTCAACCGTGTAAGCATCGCTGTGTACACAGGTGTGTGGTGGGTACTTGTGTCATTCTCATTTCACAGGCCAGGAGCCCAGGGTACAGGGCTAGTCAGTGGCAGGTTTGGAGTTAGAACCTTTGATTGGCAGGCTGCAGAATCTGTGTTCTTGATTCTGCCTTCTGTCATGGAGATAAACAAGGCCGACAAATAAGAGTGCATTTTCCATTCTAGCAGGAATCCTTTGGTCTGGGCACGGAGCCCGCAGCCTGGTGTGTGTTGTTAAAGGGAATGGAGCAGCTGTTAAGAGCAATGATACACCTGCATCGGCGGAGGCTCTTTAATCAGAAGAGAAATGGAGACCACAATGGTTTCCTTTGTAATTTCAGTGTTTTTTTTTCTCTCTCATTAGAATTTTTATGAAGATAAATGCAGATCTGCATACTGCTTCCCTCTCTTTCTGATAGCATTTTGCAGAACTACAATGTAATATCGTCATCAAGTTACTAATGGTGCTGGGATCCACGGATCTTAGTCAGGCCTCCCCAGTTTCGCCTGTCCTGCTGTGTGTGTGTGTGTGTGTGTGCGCGCGCAGTGTGGTTTTGTTCAGTTTACCATGTGCTAGTTTGTGTATTTACCATGGCTGTCAGAATATTGAACAGGAAACTCGCCCAATAGGCACTTCATGTTTCTTTCATTTTTTAATTTCTTCCGAAGATTTATTTATTGATTTGAAAAGTACAGTGAGAGAGAGCTCATCCATCTGCCACTTCATTCCCCGTATGACCACAATGGCTAGAGCCGATGCCAGGAGGCTGGAACTCCAATCCCGACCTCCCACGTGGCTGGCTGGAACCCAGTACTTGGGCCATCTTTTGCTGTTTTCCCAGGCACGTTCTCAGGGAGCCGGATCAGGACAGCAACTGGGCCTTGAACCGGCACTCTCATAAGGGACTCCAGCGCCACCAACAGTGGCTTCAAATGTTGTGTCACACTGTCTGCTGACCCCTACATTCCCTTCATAACCCCATTCCCTCCCTGTCTTCCTCCTTGACCCTTTGTAATCATGTGTGTTCCAGTTGAAAAGTTTTGCCGTTTCAAAAGTGTAATGTAAATGAAATGATACAGCATGTACATTTTTGGAATTGATTTTTTGGTAAGTTTCAGTGCAGTAAAAATAAAATGTCATATACATTTTATTTTTAAAAATATTTATTTGTTTTTATTGGAAAGGCAGATTTTACAGAGAGGAGGAGACAAAAGATGTTCCATCTGCTGGTTCACTCCCCAAGTGGCCGCAATAGCTGGAGCTGAGCCATCGGAAATCAGGAACTTCTTTTGGGTCAGCCATGTGGTTGCAGTGTCCCAAGGTTTTGGGCCATTCTCCACTGCTTCCCCAGGCCATAAACAGGGAGCTGGATGGGAAGTGGAGCTGCCAGGATTAGAACCGGCACCCATATGGGATGCTGATACTTGCAATGGGGAAGAACTAGCCAACTGAACCATCGTGCTGCCCACCACCCTAAGACTTCTAACCCTAGGTAGCCACCAGTCTACTTTAAGTCTGTATAAATTGCTTCTCTGTGAACAGTTCATATTAATGGAATCACACAAATGTCAGTCTTTTGTGATTGATTGTTTTCAGCTAGCACTATGCTTTCTGGGCTTACAGAGATCGTCTGTCTGCCACGTCAATCCCCGAATGGTTGCAAGAGTCAGGGTTGGGCCAGGCTGAAGTCAGGAACCTGAAATGCGATCTCAGCGTCCCATTTGAGTGGCTGGGAGCCAAGTGCTTGAGGCATCACCTGGTGTTTCCCATGGGGCCCATTAGCAGGAAGCTGGACTTGAGAACAAAACTGGGACTCATACACAGGCACCCTGAGGGCCTCTGGTTGTCCCACACATTGTCTTAATCACTGTGCCCAGCCGCCCGTCCTTTTTGTACAAGTTTTAAGTGGCCATAGATTTTTATTTGCCTTGTGGAGATACCATAGACATCATGTGGTAACTATGTTTAACCTTTGAGAAGCTATTTGGATGTTTTCTGAAGTGGCTGTACTGTGTTGCATCCCTACCGGCAGTACAGTAGTGTTGCGTTTTCTCTGCATCCTTGCCAACATTTTGCCAACACTTGTTACTATCTGTCTTCTGGTTTTAATCCTCCCGATGATGTGACATGATTTCTGATTGCGGTTTGGCTTTGCATTTCCCTGGTGGCTAATAATGTCGAGTAATTTTTTGTGAGTTTATTGAACATTTATTTTGTTTCAAGACATGTCTAATCAGACCCTTTGTGTTATGAGAATTCTTTATATGTTCTGGAAAGTGAATTCCTATCAGATGTTTGCAAGTATCTCCCCCCATTCTGTGGGCTGTCGTTTCCTGTCTTGGTGATGACTACCGAAGCATGGACTTTTCTAGTTTGGTGAGGCCCAGCTCATTTTTTCCTTCTGCTTGTGATATTTTGTCTAAGAAGCCAATGCCTAACCCCAAGTTGTGAGGGTTCAGGTCTATGGTTTATTCTTCCTTAGAGTATTTTTATTTATTTTTAAGGATTTATTTTATTTTTATTGGAAAGTCAGATATACAGAGCAGAGAGATAGAGAAGAAGATCTTCCGTCTGATGATTAACTCCCCAAGTGAGCTCAATGGCTGGTGCTATTGCTGATCCAAAGCCAGGAGCCAGGAATTTCTTCCAGGTGTCCCACATGGGTGCAGAGTCCCAAGGCTTTGGGCTGTCCTCATCTGCCTTCCCAGGCCACAAGCAGGGAACTGGATGGAAAGTGAAGCTGCTGGGATTAGAACCGGCACCCATATGGGATCTCGGCGTGTGCAAGGCAAGGACTTTAGCCACTAGGCCACGCCGCCGGGCCCACCTTAGAGTATTTTTTAAACAAGATTTATTTTTATTGGGAAGTCAGATGTACAGAGAGGAGGAGAGACAGAGAGGAAGATCTTCCATCCAACGATTCACTCCCCAGGTAACCCACAATGGCTGGTGCTGAGCCATTCCGAAGCCAGGAGCCTGGAATCTCTTTTAGGCCTCCCACACAGATGCAGAATCCCAAGGCTTTAGGCCGTCCTCGACTGCTTTCCCAGGCCACAAGCAGCGAGCTGGATAGGATGTGGGGTCACTAGAACTAGAACTGTCGCCCATATGGGATCCCAGCACATGCATGGTGAGAACTAGCCACTAGGCTACTGCATCGGGCCCATTTTCCTAAGAGTATTATGATTTTGGCTGTTACTTTTAAGTCCCTGATCTATTTGGGGTTGATTTTTATAGTTGGGGTGAATAGGGGACGTAACATATCTGTCACTAGTACATGCATATACAGTTTTCCTATTACTATTTGTCAGAAAGGCTGTGTTTTTGCTGAATTATCTTGGCAGTGAAATGTGCTTTTTTTTTTTCTAATGTAAATTCCCTGGAGATTCATTCAAGTCACCATGTGTACCAATAGGCCATTCCTTTTTTGTTACTGAGTAATATTCCGTGATGCGGACAATACCCAAGCTAGTTTAAAGGGTCATCTGTTGAAGGAGATCTGGACTGGTTCCAATTTTTGGCTTTTATATACAGGTTTTTGCACGAACATAAGTTTTCATTTTACTGAGATAAATACCTAAGAGTATAATTGATGACTCTTGCAGTAATTGCATGTTTAACTTGCTCAGAACTACCGCAGTTGCTGTGTTGTTTCACATGCTCACCAGCGAAGTGTGACTGATCCAGTTTTCTGTATCTTTGCCAGCATTCGGTTTCTGGTTTTAGACATTCTGAGAGGTGTGTGTTGTGGTCTTTATTTGAATCTCTTTAATGCCTAGTGCTACCAAACATCTTTCCACACACTATTTGCCATCTGTGTGTCCTCTTTAGTATATTGTCTGTTCATATCGTTGCCCATTTTGTAATTGGATTGTTCATTTTTTTTACTACTGGGTTTTCAGATATCAGTCTGTTGTTGGATACACAGTTTGTCAATATTTTTTTCCCAGTTTGTGTCTTGTCATTTCATCCTACAGAGTCACCAGCTTTAGTTTGGACAAGGCCCAATTGATCAACTTTCCCTTCTTTTTTTTTTTTTTGTTGTTAAAGATTTAGTTTATTTTATTTGAAAGACAGAGTTATAGAAAGAAGAAGAGACAGAGAACATCTGTTGCTTTACTTTTGAAATGGCTGTAGTGGCCAGAGTGGAGCCGATCTGGAGCCGGGAACCAGAAGCTTCCTCTGAGTCTTCCATGTGGAGGACTTGGATCATCCTCTGTTACTTTCCCAGGCCACAAGCAGGGAACTGGATTGGCAGTGGAGCAGCTGGGACACAAACTGGCAGTGCTATGGGATGCTGGTGCCGCGGGTGGAAGCTTAGCCTACTATGCTATGGCACCAGCCCCTTAAGTTTCCCTTCTATGAACTATGATTTGGAGTCAAGTTTAAGAACTCCTGTCTAGCCTTGAATTTCAAATATTCCTTCCTGTTTGTTCCCCACCCCCCGCTAAAAGTATTATAGTTCTGTATATAAGTCTATCATCTGTTTTGAAGAATGTGTGAGGTCAAGGTTTATTTATTTTTTACAGTGGATATTCTTTTTTTTTTTTAAAGATTTATTTTATTTTTATTGGAAAGTCAGATATACAGAGAGGAGGAGAGACAGAGAGGAAGATCTTCTGTGCGATGATTCACTCCCCAAGTGAGCGTGACAGCCGGTGCTATACCGATCTGAAGCCAGGAGCCAGGAACTTCTTCCAGGTTTCCCACATGGGTGCAGAGTCCCAAGGCTTTGGGCCATCCTCGTCTGCTTTCCCAGGTCACAAGCAGGGAACTGGATGGGAAGTAGAGCTGCCTGGATTAGAACCGGCGCCCATATGGGATCCTGGCACGTTAAAGGCAAGGACTTTAGCCACTCGGCCACGCCGCGGGCCCTACAGTGGATATTCTTAAGTGTTTTTAAAAGCTGATCTATCATTTACAATACATTTGAATCCCTGACTTTGGGAGGTTACTGGGAGTGGGTCAGAGTGTTCCTGTGGGAACTGTTTCCTGGGTGATGGTTCCTTAACCTGACTGAGTGTCAGTCCCCCTGGCGCTCTTGCTCTCAAGGATGTATATTTGAAAGGCAGTTACACACACATACACACACAGACAAAGAGAGAGAGTGTGTGCTTGTAAGAAACAGATCTTCTGTCTGCTGATTCACTATTCAAATACTGCAATGGCTAGAACTGGGCCAGACTGAAGCCAGGATACCAGAGCTTCTCCAGGGTCGTCCACAAGGGTTCCGGAGCCCAAACACTTGGGCCATCTTCTGCTGCTCTCCCTGATACCCTAATAGGGAGCTGGATCAGAAATAGAGCAGCTGGGACCTGAACCTGCACTCTGATAAGGAATACTGGCCTTTCAGGCAGCAGTTTAGTTTGTGGCCCCCACATGTTGGCTCCAATAATATTCTGTGTCATATGGGGTTCATTAAGAGCTTTGTGTCACACATGTTTGTTGAGTGCCTGCTACATGCCAGGTGCTAGTGTGGTTGCTGGGGACATGTGGTGGCTAGACAAGTGGTGTCCATTTCCCTTGGAACTCACGTGCTGGCAGGAGAATTCAGACCACAAATCAGTGTTCAAGTGAGCTGCACAGCGTGGCAGGTGCTGACGAGTGCTGAAGCCAGGAGCTAGGAGTTTCTCATGGGTCTCCCACATAGGTGCAGAGTCCGAAGCACCTGAGCCATGTTCCACTGCTTTCACAGGCCATTAGCAGGGAGTTGGATTGATTGTCAGGACGTGACCCAGTGTTCATGTGGGTAGAGGCTTTAACTGCTGCACTGCAAGGCCAGCCCCAAAATGAACTATTCTGAGGTAGGATACAGTCGTTTTAACCACCAGGCTAGCTGCATGCCCATCTCTTTTTTCTTTTAAAGATTTATTTATTTTTATTACAAAGTCAGATAAACAGAGAGGAGGAGAGACAGAAAGGAAGATCTCCTGTCCGATGATTCACTCCCCAAGTGGCCACAACGCCCGGTGCTGTGCTGATCTGAAGCTGGGAACCAGGAACCTCTTCCAGGTCTCCCACGCGGGTGCAGGGACCCAAAGCTTTGGGCTTTGGGCTGTCCTCGACTGCCTTCCCAGGCCACAAGCAGGGAACTGGATGGGAAGTGGAGCTGCTAGAATACAAACTGGCATCTATATGGGCTGCCGGTGCTGCAGGGCAAAGGATGATTTCTCTGTGTCACCGTGTCAGCATGGTGACAGCTTTTGAGTAAGTGGTGTGAGAGGTTTATTCACCGAGTCTTCACGGTGAGTCTGTAGCAGAGCCAGAACATGAGTTTGAATTTCTGGATTTCCATTGCAGTGTGTTTAATTGTAGTGTTGGCAGCAATAGCAGCGGCAGTATCTGCCACCCTGGGATGGTACCTGCTTTGTGCCAGGCACTGCCGGGCACATTACCTGGGCTGGCTAGGACAGAAGCTGGGGCAGGGCTGGGCAGACGCAACTTCATCCTGCTCCTGATAATTATATGCTGCTCTTGGTTGGCATCCCCGCCCCTCCCTGCTCAGGCGCCTTGGCTAGGAGTTGTTTTGCTGTTGGCAGCTGTGTTTTCTTCTTCTCCCTCCCCAGGAGGCTTCCCTCTCACTGTATTATTTGCTGTAAAAACAATAATACAGCATCAGTAAAAGGCGTTTAAAAAATTGCTCAAGATCTCACCAGCCCAGCCCAACAGCTGTTTTGATTTTTCCTATTGCCTTCCCTCTTAGCCCTTGAGTGCAGTCCACACGTGTGCATGCCTGTCACGGGGACGGGGAGGCACGCAGACGCAGGTTGCATTTGCTCAGTGCTGTTACTTGTGTGTGTGTGAGGGTGGGTTTGATTGTAATCATTGCTTATTGGCTGCGGAGTGTCCAGATCTGTATTGTCATTATCATTATAAGCTATACTACATTGCAAAAACTCAGTGTTTAAGGTTTTGTAGTCTTTTATTTTTTTTTCTCCTGAGAACATTCTTTAGTGCAAATAATCAGGAATGGATTTTTTTTTTTCACCTCTTGCTTTGTTTGAAAGGCAAAGAGACATACACAGAGAGATCAGCCATAGAAAGATCTCCCACCTGCTGGTCCAATGCCCAGATGTCCACAGCAGCTGTATTGGGCCGGGCTGAATGAAGCCGGGAGCCAGAACTCTTTTGAGTCTTCCGTGTGGGTGGCAGAGGACCCAAGTTCTTGAGCCATCACCTGCTGCCTCCCAGGAGACATAGATTGCTTTAAAAAAAAAATCACCGTTCTGATTTATACTGCTCCTGGCGTCACCTGTGAGTGCACATGTATTTGTCACTTTCTGTAGTCCAGGCAGTTTGCCCCACATCACCTTTTGTAACTCGCACCATCACTTTTCAGAGTAGGCGTTATTGTCTGCATGTTTTAGTCGAGGAAACTGGCATCCACTTGGCATCAGTGTTCAAAGGGAGTGAAGTACTTGCCTCAAGTCGCTCGACTCAGGAGGAAGAGAGAGGACATGGCCTTTGTTGTCCTTGATCCCGGTCTGTGGCTCCTTCCCCCAGGTTTTAGAGTTGTTGCATCCTCATTAGCTTCATGACAGTTCACCACACTGTAGCCTTATTCAGCGGTTCTTCAGTGCTACCCTCTTGGTTTCCTGTGTGTTTCTATGGCTGCTCTCTGAGTGGCTCTGAACTCTGATGACTCCTATGGAATGTGGAGTGGTGGGGCTTCGAGGGCCCCCTGTTCTGCATTGCCAGTGTGGGTTGGCAGCTGAAGAGAGTGTGTCTGGGTGTCAGATGGTTTTCTAGAGACACAGACACATGGATTCACACCCTTCAATCATCATATCCGTCTGTAGGCAACACACTCTTTGGGCCCCTGACTCTGCCTAGGTTTGATCCAGACGGGGAGGGAGGAAGGAGGGGCCTTCTTTTCAGTGACCCCTCCCCCCACAAATGTACCAGGAAGATGGGAGATAACACAGCTGTTGGAAAATGGGATCTCCAGGTATGCAGTTGGGCGTCAGTGGCTACTACTTGTGGTGCTGTACGGAGTTTTAAGAAACTTGAGCAGATTGCTGGTATTTAGAAATCAGAGATCTTGCATGAAAATCTGAACTTCTGGGCCTGGCAGTGTGGCCTAGTGGCTAAAGTCCTCCCCTTGAATGTGCCGAGATCCCATATGGGCGCCGGTTCTAATCCCGGCAGCTCCACTTCCTATCCAGCTCCCTGCTTGTGGCCTGGGAAGGCAGTCGAGGACAGCCCAAAGCCCTGGGACCCTGCACCCGCATGGGAGACCTGGAAGAGGTTCCCTGGTTCCTGGCTTTGGATCGGCACAGCACCGGCCGTTGAGCTCACTTGGGGAGTGAATCATTGGACGGAAGATCTTCCTCTCTGTCTCTCCTCCTCTCTGTATATCTGACTTTGTAATAAAAAATAAATAAAAATCTTAAAAGAAAAAAGAAAATCTGAACTTCCATCCTCTCTTGAAGAATGGCAGGATCTGGCCATCCTGGGTCTGTAATATTGTGTGGCAAGCATCACCTTTTGGCCAAGGCACCTCTTAACCCGTTTGCTGTGGACTCCACCCAGCCACGTCCCCGGTTCTTCTCCAAATGCTGCAGGAGAGTGAGGAAGCAGTGTACACCTACCAAACCTGGAAAGATGAAAAAGAAATGTGGGACTGGCATTGTGAGGGGATGGGCATCCAAGAGCCTCCACTCACACTAATGCAAAGAAAGCAGAGACACCCGGGGCACACAGGATGGCTGGGACCAGAGCCGGGTAGGGGTTTGGGAGTGAAGATCCCACATGATCTTCCCCCTTCACTCCACACACACAGGATTGATGATGAGGAAAAGAAAAACATTGAAGAAAGCAAGAAAAGTCTCTTTTGGCTGCAAAGGAGAGAAAAATATAAGCGTGGACTGTGGGCTTGCAGCCAGCAAACCTGAGGCTGCGCTGAGCAGTGGGGGTAACATCCACATAGGATGGAGCTTGTGTGTGCCCCAGGCCTTGTTTGTTGAGAGAGGGGAGTTGGACAAGATGCAGGCCTTGCTCCTAGCAGGTCCCAAGGTCCATCTTTGATGCCCTCTATGTGAGTAGATTTGAGCCCGCTGCCAGTAGCCCCAGGAAGAGGAAGGCTCCAGAGGAAATGACAGCTTGTGCTGGGCTGTGTGCTTGGGGCAGTGTCTGAAACTGTCCCCTGTGTAGGGACATTCTGAGCAAATACATCATACAAAACTGATACTAGGGTTGTACCCCCCTCTCTTTCTCTCTTTTAAAGATTTATTTATTTTTATTGGAAAGAAAGATCAGATTTACAGAGAGAAAGAGAGAGAACTTTCATCTGTTGGTTCACTCCCCAGGTGGCTGCAATGGCCAGAGCTGAGCTGATACAAAGGCAGGATTCAGGAGCTTCTTCTGGGTCTCCCGAGTGGGTGCAGGGTTCCAAGGCTTTGGGCCATCATCTACTGCTTTCCCAGGCCACAAGCGCTGGGAGGAAGTGGTGCTTTCGGGTTACCAACCAGCGCCCATATGGGGTCTTGGTGCTTGGAGGTGAAGCTTTGGTCAGTTGAGCCATCACACTGGGTCCCCTACCCTATCCCTTTAAGAGGTTAAATTGCAGAACTTTCTCATCTGTTCACTAAGAGACCCTGAAATTGTCTCTTGAGGATATTCTGCAGGTGCATACATGGCTAGGAGGATTGAAGCTGCCATTGACACAGTCAGGGTGCAGGAGAGGGGTTTCGTGAGAGTGGGTTGGCTTGGGGGTTAGATGGTGTATGAGAGACCCATATCTCCTGAGAGTTTGGGTTTGAGTCCTGGCCCTTCTAGCTTCCTGTCAATGGGTGTCCTAAAGGACCACAGTAATGGCTCAAGTGGCTGGGTCCCCGGTACCCACAGGAGAGATCTGGGTGGAGTTCTGGACTTCTGTTTTTAGCTAGAAATCTGATCTTCCTTTCCAACTAGCCCTGGTTGTTGTGTGCCTTTGGGGCAGTGAATCAGTGGATGGGAAATCCACATTTGGCTTTTCAAATAAATAAACAACAGAGGTTGTGTTCTTCCCTGGTTGTACAGATGAGAAGCTGAGGCCCAGAGATAGAAGTGCACACAGCTGGGCAGTGCAGATGCGGAACTCAGGGCTGAGCCCCTGGACTACACTTGACCTTCCCGTGGAGCCTCTGGTTTCCTACATTGTAGGGGCAACTTGCTGGCCGCACAGGGTTGTGAAGAGGCCACAAGGCACAGCGACATGCTCCCCTCTGCGGCAGGTGTGAGCAGTTAGTCAGGAAACTACAGCAATGGGTTCCTTCAGACTGGCCTTGTGTGGTCCAGGCTGACTTTGACCTAGGGGGTGAGCTGTGCAGTCTGTCTGCTGAGGCATTGGTGCCAATTGTTGTCTGGCAGTGAACTTCTCATTTGGGGGTGGGGTATGGCAGGATAAGTGAAAGCGTGGATTCAGGAGCCAGCCTGTCCCAGCTGCAGTGCTCATTGAGTAACTGTAATCTCTCTGTTTTTCTGTATCTGCATTGGTATGACAGAGCTAATAATAGCCCTCGCCTCATTGGATTACAGTGAGGATTAAGTGACTATGGGATTTGGAAGGCTGCAGAACAATGTCTAGGATATCCAGAGCTTCCAAAATGTTAACTGCCACTCTTATTATTGTTGTTATGTCACAGATTGTGTTCCCTTTTTTGCTTTGGCAGCTAGGAAACTTACCACTGAGTTGGAACCTTATCTTTAGATCTTGACTTAGGACCTAATGCATACATTTTTGTTTCTGTTTTCCTATCATCCCCAGGCTTTATTGAACTATTTGCCTCTCACTTCCCCTATCATTGTGATTTTTGTCATTGTATCCGCTTCATTTCAGAACAAATTTGGAATTACTATGTCAGGAAGAATACAGCAATGGTTTACTTCAAATGAGCCTTCTGTCTTCCAGGATGTTACTGAATTAGGAGTTGAACTGTGCTATTAAAGAAAATAAAATAGGGGCTGTGGCACAGCCTTTAAAGCTGCGGCCTGCAATGCTGACATCCTTCCTATTTGGGATCTGGTTCAAGTCCTAGCTCCTTCCATTCTTATCCAGCTGCCCTGCTAATGCATCTGAGAAAGCAGAGGAGGATGATCTACGTGCTTGGACTCAGGTGGAATTCTGGGCTGCTGGCTTTGGCCTGGCCCAGCTCTGCTTTCCCAGAGAACTCGATGGGAAGCTCAGCAGCCAGGCCTTGAATCACTGACATGGCAAGTCATCGTTGCAGGTGTCAGCTTAATGTGCTGTGTTGCAACACAGGTCTCTTTGAGGGCCTATCTTTTTCAACTTCACAACAGTCCCTGAGGTAGGGCTGATTTTGCCAGCCAGGGGTTGCCCCTGGTCTACCCAGCTGCAGGGCACTGGCTGTGCTTTGCTGTGCAGGGTCAGAGTCAGGAGGGCTGTGGGCAGCTGAGTGATGTGCCCTTTTCATGTCTGTCTTCCTTTCCCCTTCCCATTGCTTCCCTCTTCTCTCTCTTTCCTGGGTCCCCAGAGCCCATGAGGGCCCCCAAAGGATTGGCTTTTGCTGAGATCCAGGCCCGCCAGCTGACCCTGCAGTGGGAGCCACTGGGCTACAATGTGACGCGTTGCCACACCTACAACGTGGCCCTGTGTTATCGCTACATCCTGGGCAGCAGCCACAACCAGACCATCCGGGAGTGCGTGACGATGGAGCGGGGCGTGAGCCGCTACACCATCAAGAACCTGCTGCCCTACCGGAATGTCCACGTGCGCCTCGTCCTCACCAACCCCGAGGGCCGCAAGGAGGGCAAGGAGGTCACCTTCCAGACTGATGAGGACGGTAAGCGGCCCAGTTCCACTGCTCCGTGCCTCCCCCACACACCCTGGGTTGGGCACTAAGTCTTGGACGTCTGTGGGGGGGAAATGTCTTGTTTCCGACTGAACCGGCTGTGTAGCAACAAAGTGGTGCTAGCTAACAGTTATTCTCATTTATTGGTATCATTTCTTTCTTACAGAGTTTGGGAGATTTCAGCAGTGAAGTTGTTGGGCCTGAGCTTTCCTTTGTGGCATTTTTTTTTCTTTTGTGGCATTCTTTTTACCAACAGCTTTAATTTTTGAAGTAGATATTGGAATATTTAGCTGATCTATTTTATTTAAAAAGTTATTTATTTTTATGGGGAAGTCAGATGTACAGAGAGAAGGAGAAACAGAGAGAAAGATATTTCATCCAGTGATTCACTCCCCAAGTGATGCAATGGCCAGGGATCGACTGATCTGAAGCCAGGAGCCAGGAGCTTCTTCCAGATCTCCCACGTGGGTGCAGGGTCCCAAGGCTTTGGGCCATCCTCTACTGTGTTCCCAGGCTACAAGCAGAGAGCTGAAAGGGAAGTGGAACATCCAGGTTATGCACTGGTGCCCAAATGAGACCCCAGCAAATGCAAGGTGGAGAGTTTAGCCACTAAGCTATCATGCCAGACCTGATCTTTTTTTTTTAAATTTATTTGTGAGCCAGAGTTCCAGAGTCAGAGAGAGAGAGAGAGAGAGAGAGAGAGAGAGAGAGCGAGCAAGCAAGCAACCTGCTGGTCTACTCCCCAGATGGCCACTAAGCCAGGATCTTCAGCTGGGTTTTCTCACATGGATGGAAGGGCCCAAACACTTGGGTCATCTTCCAATGCTGCCCCAGGCACATTACGAGGGAGCTGGATTGGAAGTGTAACAGTTAGGATGCTAGTGCTGCAGGTAGAAGTTTAATCAACTGTGCCACATGCCAGCCCCAAGATAATCTGTTCTTTTTAATTTGTTTATTTGTTTATTTATTTATTTTACTGAAAAGGCAGATTTACAGAGGTGAGAGACAGAAAGATTTCCATCCACTGGTTCACTTCCCAAGTGGCCACCATGGCTGGAGCTGAGCTGATCTGAAGGCAGGAGCCAGGAGCTTCTTCTGGGTCTCCCATGTGGGTTCAGGTTCCTAAGGCTTTATGCCATCCTCCATTGCTTTTCCAGGTCACAAACTGAAAGTGGATGGGAAGTAGAATACACCATGACCAATATGGGATCCTGGTTCTTGCAGGTGGTGGATAAGCCAATTGAGCCATTGTGCCAGGCCTAAGATAATGTGTTCTTGTATCAGTTTTGACCGGTTATTTTTTTAAAGGAATTTGTTGATTTTGCCTAAATCAACTCATATCAACACTTGTTGATAGTGTTCTGTTGTATTTACATGTTGTTTGTGGCATCTGTAGTGATAGCCCCTTTATCATTTCTGACAATAATTATGTTTTCTATTTTCATTGTTCATTCCTGCAGAGTATATAAATATCATTCATCTTTCCAAAGTACTGCCTTTCGACTTTTTAAATTTTTCTTTAGAGTATTTTTAAAAAATTATTTCCTTTGTGCGCTTTCTTTGGATTTGATTTGCTGTTCTTTTAGTGTCTTGAGATAGATTCTCCTTAGCTCCTTTTGTGACTTTTTCCATTTTTTAAAAATGTATTTGTATTTGAAAGTCAGAGTTACAGAGAGATCTTCCATCTGCTGGTTCACTCCTCAAATGTCTGCAAAGGCTAGAGCTTGGCTGATCTGAAGCCAAGAGCTTCTTTCCAGGTCTCCCATTTGGGTGCAGGGACCCAAGGATTTGGGCTGTCTTTTGCTGCTTTCCCAGGACATCAGCAGGAAGCTGGATCTGAAGTAGAGCAGCCAGGACTGGATCTGGCACCCACGTGGGATGCCTGGGCTGTAGGTGGAGGATTAGGCTGATGCGCCATGGCACTGGCCCTGCCTTCTTCTTCTTCTTCTTCTTCTTCTTCTTCTTCTTCTTCTTATTATTATTATTATTATTATTATTTAAGATTTATTTTTATTGGAAAGTCAGATTTGCAATGAGAAGGAGAGATAGAGAAAGATCTTCCATTCCCTGGTTCACTCCCAAAGTGGCTGCAACAGCTGGGACAGAACCAATCTGAAGCTAGGAACCAGGAGCTTCTTCTGGGTTTCCCACCCAGTTGCAGGGTCCCAAGGCTTTGGGTTGTCCTCTACTGCTTTTCCTGGTTACAAGCAGGGAGCTGGATGGGAAGTAGAGCAGCCAGGATTAGAACCCATGCCCATATAGGATCCCAGTGCATGCAAGGCGAGGACTTTAGCCACTAGGCTATTGCTTCTGGCTCCTGCCTTGTATATACATGTTCATCTACAAATTTTCCTTTCAGTCCTGCCTAGACTGCTTTCCACTAGTTTTGTTTTTTAAGGTTTATTGTTATTTGAAGAATAGAATTATACTGAGAGAGGAAAAGATCTTCCCCATCTGCAGGGTCACTCCCTGAACGGCCAAAACAGCCGGAGCTGGGCTGGTCTGAAGCTGGAAACCAGGAGATTCTTCTGGGTGTTCCATGTGGGTGCAGGGCCCAAGGACCTGAGTCATCCTCTGGGGCTTTCCCCGGCCTTTAGCAGGGAGCTGGATCAGAAATGGAGCAGCCGGGACTAGCACTGGCACCCATTTGGAGTGCTGGTGCTACAGGTGGAGGATTAGCCTGCTACACCATGGCACTGCCCCTGCACTACCCCATTTTGATATGTCCTATCTTCACTATCTTTGGTTTCAAAATATTTTCTGATTTCTGCTGCAATGTCTTCTTTGACTCAAGACTTGCTTAGTTTCTGAGCTTATGAGACCATTGGATTGGCTTTGGGTTATTGATTCTCAGCGCAATGGCACTCTGATCAGAGATTGTATTCTAAATTTAATCTGGAGACTTGATCCTTACTGCACGGCCCAGCATATTGTTAAGGTGTTTGGCTTGTATGCCCTATGTACGTATGAACAAAAATGGGAGTCTGTCCTTGTGGTAGTGTGCTATCCAGGTCAGGGGCATGCGCCCTCAGCACTTAGTTCCCTGGAGCACTCCTGGGTATGCTTTCCCTGGAGTAACGCATGCAGTCCCCACCACAGCCTTGTGTGGCCTTGGCTCCTGTTTCTGTCCTCACTTTACAGATGAGGTCACTCAGCTGGTAGATAGGTCACAGAGCAGGATGGCACACCTTGTCATCTGCCTTTGGAGTTGTCACTTTTGGCAGCCGCACTCCAGGGTCGGTACAGGTGCAGAGCCTTCTCTGGGGGTCCTGCCACTCCCCGGAACACCTGGCTTTCTGCTTTTCATAGCTCTCCCTCATGTATGGTTTTCTCTTCTCCATAGCACTGGCCCAGGTGCAAAATTCTGTTCCTTCCTTGGTTTCCACATTCACCCAGGCAGTGCGCATGCCCTGGGCTAGACATTTGCTGGGGCGGAAGTAGGCTCTAGGTGAATTTACCCTGAAACGTTGCACACAGACTCCAGGTGAGCATCCAAGTGCCCTTTCCTTTTTTTTTAGGGTGGGGGAGGGATGGAGGGGCGGAAGATTAAGGAACATTTATTTAAAAACTACCTTTCAGCCAAGCCTGTTTTTCACTTTAATGGGAGCTTGTATCACATCTTTTTACATTGTCCCTAAATATTTCGTCAATAGCTGCTCTTTCTATAATTAAAGCCAAGTTACATTTCATGTTAGATTTATTTGTTTATTGGAAAGAGTTATATACAGAGTGGGATAGACAGAGAGAGAGATTGTTCATCTGCTGGTTCACTCCCCAAATGGCCACAGTCCCTGGGCTAGGCCAGGCTGAAGCCAGGAACCAGGAGCTTCATTCAGGTCTCTTCAGGGAGCCAAAGCACTTGGACCATCCGCTGCTGCTTCCCCAGGTGCATTGGCAGGAAGCTGGATTGGAAATGGAGCAGCTGGGGCTTGAACTAGTGCCCATTTGGATGCCAGTGTGGCACATGGCAGTTCTACTCACAATGTTACAACAACCATTCCCTAACGCCACATTTTTAATGTACGCACAATAAGGAGACTCTCAAACTGTGCCTTAAATCCTGCCAAACTCACTAAGGGCATTCTGCATTGGGCCCACAGAGGCTAGAGGGTAAATACTAAGGGCACGTTGTACCCTGCCTCAGCCGGTACCACCACAGCCCCGCAAGGCACAGTGGAGAGAAGTGAGCCAGTGAACCCCAGAAGGGTGGAACTTTTCTTTCCCTGCTTCTGCTCATTGTTCTGGGCCTGACCGCCCGGTACCCTGGGGAGGACTCTGGCCCCCTGTGCCCAACACAGTATGATGTGGCCACTCCTTTTTTGTCTGTTCCTCCATGTTATTGCATGTAGCCCCGTGGTCCACTTCAGGAAGCCCACTGCAAGGCCCTGCAGGCTCACCTGGATGCTCCCCCCCACCCGCTGCCTCCACCACCCTGTGCTTAAAGTCTGTTGGTTTCTACTTCCTGTCTCTAAGATAAGTTGTGGCTGCTGTTTTCATCTCTACTCTCCAACCCTGTCCAGTCTTCACTTGGGCCACTTGGCCTTTCTTGTTCCTTCTCTTCATTTGATGATGGCCTGTCTAATATTTCTTTTTTTTTTTTTTTCACGAGTCATCCAAATGTCAGTGTAATACTTACAGAGGTTAGCCGGGGGCATTCCCACAGACTGGATGCATTTGGGTAAGCTATGCCCAGACCCAGAACAGGCATTGCCAGCTCCTGAAAGTGTCCCTCCTGCCCCTGAAGCCGTTACACTGACTGTCACATCACAGGTTAATTTCTGTTTGCTTGTGAGCTTTTTTCTAAACAGAATCACACTGTGAGCATAGTCTTTATGACTAGCTTCTTTGTGCTGGAGCCACGCAGCCATATCCTGTGTGCCATTCTAGAGAATTCAGTCCGTTGCTGTATGGTTTGTTGGGCTGATAGGCTGTGTTTCTGTAGCCCGTTGGCAATGGGGTGGTTTCTAATTTTTTGACTCTTTTGAATAATGCTACAAATAAAACTCTGGAGTTTTGCTTGTGTTTCAGAGGGGTTAGTGCCCAGGAGCAGAAAGGCTGGGTTGGAGGGCTTGCGTTTGTCTTTAGTGGATGTAGCCAGGCATTGTTCTGGAGGGACCGTAGTATGGCTGCTCCTGCCAGCAGCGTGTTTGAGATGCTCTTCTGACCAGCTTGAAGGAGGGGCTGGTGGTCTGGCCCTGGCATCTGCTTGCCCTGCCTCTGACTTTCAGCTCCCCCGACAGAGGCTGTTCTCCTGGCTGCAGTTGGCGCATCTGCAGCGGAGGGTGTACGTGGAAGCCCAGACCAATGCCTGGCAGTGTTAGTACTAACATGCCAACATTATTTATCCTTGAGTGAGGCAACTGTAGGTGCTCTTAATATTCAGGAACTTCATTTTAGATGTTCTGCATTGAACATCATGAGACTTTTTTTTTTAGATCAAAAGAAAAAGAACGTTTATGTGTAATTCCAAGATCCTAATGTAATTGTTGTTTTCAGATCTCGAGCAAATACATGCCTCAATTTTCTGCAAAGCATGCAAGTAGAACAAAATACAAACCTTCAAACCTTTCTTTCCATTGAAGGAAGCCTGCATGGTGGAGGCGCCAGCTGTGGTTTGTGGGTCCTCAGTCATGTACTGAGCTGTTCAAAATTGCTCCTGTCTGCCTTGGGCCTTTCTGTTCATTCCATCATTAAGTCCTCATCAGAGGAGTGACTGTGGCAGTTCCATTTCACAGACACATTCACTGAGGTGCAGAGGAGTTGAATGGGTCCAGCAGGCCAGCAAGGAAGCAGCGGGGCTGAGATTGGAGCCCCGATGACTGGCATCTAAGCCCACTCTCGCGTATGATGCCCCCTTTCCCTCGCAGTGCCTGGTGGGATTGCAGCCGAGTCCCTGACCTTCACTCCGTTGGAGGACATGATCTTTCTCAAGTGGGAGGAGCCCCAGGAACCCAATGGTCTCATCACTCAGTATGAGGTGAGTAGGGGCCCCTGCTGGGAAGTGGGTGGATGGCCCACTTGCTTTCAGCCACAGCAGCCCGGAGAGGGGACATGTGGGGGAGGACAGAATGGATTGGTTTGGTTCCTTTAATATTTGTCTGGGTCTGTGCAGGCAGGAGGGAGAGGCCAGTAACCATAAGCCTGGGCAGAGTGGAATCTACCATCACACTGTCTCATTAAGTCTCAGCTTTGCCAGTTGCATGGCCAACTCCCCTAGACCAAGGTGGGTGGGAAGCTGCCTCTTCTGTGTTCATCCTTGTCCCTCAGATCAGCTACCAGAGCATCGAGTCTTCTGACCCAGCGGTGAATGTGCCTGGCCCACGGCGCACCATCTCCAAACTTCGCAACGAGACCTACCATGTCTTCTCCAACCTGCACCCGGGCACCACCTATCTGTTCTCTGTGCGGGCACGCACGGGCAAGGGCTTTGGCCAGGCGGCGCTCACCGAGATCACCACCAACATCTCAGGTGAGCCCCACTGGGCCTCTGGCTGGCAAGCCAGCACTCCAGGGTTCTGTGGGGTCAGAGGGTATGGGACACATCCTGGGGGTGGTGACAGAGGGCCCCTGCCAAGGTAAAGGTGCAATTTAGGTACTGAAATCAAGGGTCAGGGGAGGTGAAGTCAGAGGGGGCGAGGAGTGTTGGGCTTAAGGGGAAGAAACCCGAGAATGGTGGTCAGGGTCCTGCAGGTGGAACCTTCCCGGCCCAGCTGCCTGTGACCCTGTTGGCTTCTGCAGCCCCCAGCTTTGACTACGCTGACATGCCGGCACCACTGGGTGAGTCCGAGAACACCATCACTGTGCTGTTGAGGCCGGCACAGGGCCGTGGTGCGCCCATCAGGTGAGGAAGGCTGCGTGGACACTGGATGCTGGGGAGGCCAGGGCCTTGGGAAGGGGCCCTTCCCATGACCCACAAACGCTAGCTAAACTCTTTGTTGGGGCCTTGGAGTCCTAGAGCAGCTGAACCTAGGCCACGTTGGGGAACCCTTCTCCTGTGCTTGTCCTCTGGGAGCCAGGTTGGCCAGCTCTCTCAGCGGTGATAATGGCGGGCCTGATCCTTGCAGTGTGTGTGTGTGTGTGTGTGTGTGTGTGTGTGTGTGTGTGTGTGTGTGTATGGGGCAAGGCAGGACGGCTGTATCACTGAGTACGTTCCTTCTACCTCCTGGGATCTTGTTTTCTTATTTGCACAATGGAGCTCTCTCCAAATGAAGAGAGGTGTGCTGCCAGCTAATGTTAATTTTTGTTGTCCTTGACCTTGGCTTGTGAACATGGAGTGTGAATGGTCCCTGGGCTAGTGAACAACATCCTGGGATGATTCCCCACCATGGGAATGCTCCAGAGGAGCAGTTGGGGAGCAGGGGAAAGGCATTTCCATTTCACAGGGCAGAGGTTCTTGGCTGTTACTGAGGGTGCCTGGGAAATAGGTAAACTCGTCAGCGTTTGTGGATTTGCTCTTGGTTTATTCCACAGAGGGCTTAGAGGAGCTTGTGGCAGTAGCCTGTTCTGTCAAGTTTTTTTAAATGCACAGGGGTCAGGACCAGGGCTCCCAAGTTTGGGTGGGCGACCTGAACCCAAGGAGGAGGGACTTGTGACCTGCAGAGGAATGTTTGAGAGGGGTCTAGAGACATAGCATCAGTGTGCCTTTGTTTGTGTAGACACTGCGGGGGGGGGGGGGGAGGCCCAGTACTGGATGCCCGGGGCCCCTTGTTTTGAGCCTAGTTAGCACTTTCTGAATGAATGGATCAGTCTGCAATTGCCTTAGGCTGAGAAGGGAGCCATTGGTGACGGGTTTCCTGGTCCTGTGTCATACACGGGAGGACCCTCTGGGGAGGCAGGGTGGACCTATAGTGTAGTTCTGTTGGGCCAGAGTCCGGTTCTCTGCATTGTGGGCAGTGGTGGGAGGAGCAGCTGACATGCGTGGGCCTCTGCCCCCCTCCTCCACGCTGCCCCTTCAGCCCCTGATCACTTCCACCCATGCTGCAGAGGACACACCTGAGATCTAGAATGTATAAGGACTGCCTGACTGATGAGGGGTGGAGTTGAGAGTCATCCCCCTGGTGGGCCTGAGCCCAGAGTCCACACCCTCAGTGACCAGGTGGCTCTGGTCAGCCTCTGGCCAGCTGTGACCAGTGGGCCCTGCCCTCCCTGTCCAGTGTGTACCAGGTGATTGTGGAGGAGGAGCGGCCACGGCGGCTGCGGAGGGAGCTCGGCGTCCAGGACTGCTTCCCAATTCCTCTGACCTTTGAGGCAGCGTTGGCCCGCGGCTTGGTGCACTACTTTGGGGCTGAGCTGGTGGCCAGCAGTCTGCCTGAGGCCATGCCCTTCACCGTGGGGGACAACCAGACTTACCGTGGCTTCTGGAACCCTCCGCTGGAGCCCAGGAAGTCCTACCTTATCTACTTCCAGGCGGCAAGCCACCTGAAGGGGGTGAGGACACCATCGTGTGCTGGAGGTTGGGGGTGGCGGATGGTAGGTGCGGGACACCAGGTGGTGGGCTCACCTTGGTGCTCTATGTCCCAGGCCTTGCCCCTGGCATCCCCGCCGCCTCCTTCCCACAGAGCTCTGTCCGCTCCTGACCCTTCTTTTCCAGACTCCTTTTCAGTCCCCATCCCCAGCCCAGTCCTGGCCACACCTATTGTCTTAGTAACCTTTTCCCTTGGAGTTGTTTCAGGTCCTGACCTCCACTTGTTTAGGCGTAGGCTCCACCTCCTCCCCAGGCCACGCCCTGTCCTCCAGGCTCCGCCCTCCTTAGATCTGTTCCCTGGCTTCTCTCTATCCTGACCCAGGGTATAGGCCCCGCCTTGCTCTGAGGCCCTGCCCCCTTCCCCTGCACTTCCTTTTGTGGGTAATCTCTGATTTCCTAGGGCACCACCTGTGGCAGATTTCTCCCTACTAGGCCCCACCCCTGGGTTCCAGACAAAGCCCAGATCAGACCCAAGAGCCCTGGCCTTGAGGTTACTGTCCTGGGGAGGTGGTGATCAGGGCTTTAGTGGCTCAGAGGCCCCTACTTCTTGCCCCTCCAGGAGACTCGGCTGAACTGCATTCGCATCGCCAGAAAAGGTGAGGTCCCCTGGTTTCCCCCAGCCCTTCCTTGGTGGAATCCTGAGCAGAGGGATGGCTGGAAGCCTGCGGTCACAAACTGACCTTCTCCAGTGCCCCTGTGGCTCACAACAAGGGCTCCTTGTCCCAGGCTGGACAGCAGGGTCCCCCCTTCTCAGTCCTCCTGACTTCACTGTGGTCACCAAAGGGGCATTGGCAGGGGCCTTGGCAGGCCCAAGGACAGATGTCATTGTGCTTAGGCTGGGCACTGACTCTAAATTCTCTGTCTCGCCTTCCTTTCCTATGGTGGGAGAAAGAGAGAGGTGGGCATAGTAGGGACCCTGGGGTAGGGGTAGCCTCTGCTTCCAGATATGAAAGTGGTTGGGTCCCACCAGGGAGAGAGTCCTGAACTGTGCTTAGGTGCCCCCTTAGCCTCCTGTCCCCATCACCTCCCCAGAGGGAAGGGGTTGGGTCTGAAGGTCCCACTGATGTGCTGAATGCTGGGGAGGGCTTAGCACATGGTGAGCAGGGAAAGCCGTGAGGATGCAGGCAGAGTCTGACTCAGGAGCGCAGGGAGTGCGGGGCTGGAGCTGATGGAGTGGCAGACAGTGCTGGGCTGCTGAGGGACAGTGGCCTGTGCATAAGTGGGTTCTTGCAGCCCACCTGTCTGCTTGGAGGCTCATGGCCCTGCAGCGGGGACTTCAGTGTCCCGCTTTGCTCTCTGACCCTCTGTCTTGCTTTGTCCTCCCAGCTGCCTGCAAGGAGAGCAAGCAGCCCCTGGAGGTGTCGCAGAGGTCGGAGGAGATGGGCCTTATCCTGGGCATCTGTGCGGGGGGCCTTGCTGTCCTCATCCTCCTGCTAGGCGCCATCATCATCATCATCCGCAAGGGGTGAGTGGGGCTGTGGTTCCCCCCCCAAGAGGGCTGGTGGGTACAGAAGTGTGATGGTGGCCAGTGTTAGGGGAGTGCCGCCCGCCTGGGGCCTGGACCTACAGGAAGGCTCTGAGGTGGGTAGCAGGAAGCCAGACACTTGGCACATGGCACTGTCCCAAGGCAGAGTAGCTGGAGCACAGGACTGGCTGGTGCCAGGTGCATTTATCCAGGGAAGGGTGCCTGGGGCTGTGCTGGGAGTGGGCACTCCCCTGCTGTGGTTGTGGTTATGGGGGCTGCTGCAGTAGGCAAGGTGCAATCGTGACCATGGGACTACGCGAGCAGTGGGTGGCGTGTATTCAGCTTCAAACCCAGGGACCTGAGCCAGGGCTCTTTTCAGGCCCTGTCCTCTTTTGGGCTGGGCTTGCCTTGAACCGTAAGTCCCTATGGAGTCCTCCTGGGCCTCAAGGTGCAGCCCTGCGCTTACGCAGGCCACATGCCTGATGCATTTTGTGGAGCATGGCATGCATCCCCAGCACATTTCAGAATCCACAACCCCGGATCGTAGTGGATCAGAAATTCAAGACTTGGAATTCCAAGAATCTCAGAATTTAGAACCCTCAGGGCTCTGAGCCTCAGAAAGTGAGAGATGCCATGTAGTTGAAGGGCATACAATCAGATGGTGGCCAGAGCTTTTTAAAATAATACAGCCTGTCTTCAGAACACTGTTCAAAGTGGAAAAGAAAAACCCTTGCCTGCGAGGCCCCCTGGCGCCCCTGCCCCCGGCATGGAGCAGGAGAAGGCTGAGCAGCAGTCTTGGCAGGAGGCGGGGTGAGGGCTTCTGAGACCCTTTGCTCACCAGGCAGCTCCAGGACACTGTGGTCCAAGCACCTGAGAGCACACACCTGCTCAAGGTCACCCAAGGAGCCCGAGGCAGAGCCAGCTGTACCCTTCCTCCCCGCCACCACCACCTGGGTTCTGGTTTGTGGAGTCCCTGTTGCTGCCAGGCTGGCATACATCAGTGAGTTGGCGCTGGCTGTTCTGTGCTGCCGGGAGCAGATAAGCAGAAGCCAGGAAGATGAGAATGAGTTGGCCAGGGCTGCCGAGGCAGGTTCCAGCAGGAGAGAGTTTGGGGGTGGACGTGCCAGCATGGCAAGGAGGGTTGGGGTTGACCTGTCCAGGTGTTGGACTCTGCTTTTCCCTTCCTCTCATTGCTGCACAGCTGCAGGGGAAAATATTTTTGTTAATTTAGTTAGTAATTACTGTGTACCCTTAGTACGTTAGGTCCTGAGCACCTGCTCCATGTCTGGCACTGTCTGGTGCTCAGGATGCATCGGAAAATTTCTGCTTCTTGGATTCTGACCCCTGGAGCAATCCTGCCTCGCTTCTTAGGCGTGCAGTTATCGTAACTAAAGCCACTGGCTTAAGTCACTAGTCTCCCCACGTCAGGTACGCCGTTAGGTGCACCATAGATGGCTCTCCCACAGGGCCCTGAGAAGCGGCTCTTCTAGGTAGGGATGGTGAGGGCTGTAAGGAAGGGGCCAATTTAGGCAATTTCAGGTGGCACTTGAAGGCCTGTAGTCTTCGCTCAAGGAGAGGGAAACAGCAGAGAGTGTGTGTGTGTGTGTGTGTGTGTGTGTGTGTGTGTGTGTGTGTGTGGTCTCATTCACCCTTGCCAAAAGGGGGTGGGTCAGAGATCCATGGTTAGGACCCCACAGGGGAGACAGCCTGTGTCACACGGTTGGCGAACCCATCCAGGCTGACCTTCTACAGAGAGGCGCTTTGTACTTGGTCTGACATTGCATTCAAACACACTTGCATGAGGTTTGTCAGGACTTGTGATAGGGACTCGGTGCTGGGATGTGGGGGATAGGGCATAGAGGTTGCAAGGGACTTTTGTAGGGCTCCTGGCCAGCTACTGGGGGGCAGGGAGGCCTTAGGTTGGGGTGTGGCCTTCGGGCCAGCCTTGTAGGGAGGCCTGGGACCCACTGTGCTGTCTTCTCTCTGCACGCCGCCAGGAGGGACCACTACGCCTACTCCTACTACCCGTAAGTAGTGCCAGCCAGGGAGGTCCCTCTTGGGGTAAGACCTCCTGCCCCTTCCTCCCCAGCTGGCCTGGGGATTTTGGTGGCCGCCTCTGCTCTGGTTTTCCTTTTTGTAATTCTCGCTTCTGTTTGCATCTTCCTGTCCCTGCTTCCCCCGAGGTATGGGTACTTGTGCTGGCTTTGCAATTAGCTAGTTGCAAGTTCAAGGCTGGCTCTGTGAGTTGCCCTGTGCAGGTCACATTCCCTGCCTGAGTCCTCGGGGTCTTCTCCATACTGGATTGGGTTCTGCACCTGCTCCTCCTGGGACCTGCCACTCAGGTCACTGTTTCCCAGCCTCAGTTTTCCCAGCAGCCACCTCTGCACCCCCCACCTGAGCCCCTGAATTGCTGAGCAGGCAGCTCTGCCTCTCGCGTTCCCTGGGCGGTTTATCTGTGAGCCTGAAAGCAGAACTTCCAGAAGTGTCTGCTCAGCTCCAGCCACATACTCTCACAGCGAGGTCAGCCAGCCCGTCCTGGCTCCCAGGCACCAGAAATGGGTATGTGGGTCTTCTCCCAGGTAGACCAGGAGTCCTGTTGGAGACAGGGCTCTATGTGCATGGAGATGGCCTTTCAGGCCAGCACCACTTGCTGAAGGCCCCCTCGGGCTGTTGCTCAGCTTGCTGGGCCAGCAGTCAGCTGGACAGGGTTTTCTGTCTGTCTGCCCTGGGGTTTGCTGGGGTCTGGCCTATCCCTCCTCCCTCTCTGCTCCCTTCCCCATTTCTCTTATTGTCTTTTTACTCTCTGTTTCTTCCTTTCCTTTCTCATTATCTGTTCCCTCCTAATCCTCTTCCTTCCTCTAGGTGGTCAAGGTCATGGCTTCTCCCCACCTGACCCCTAAGTTTCTGTCCTGGGCCCCGGGGAAGGTGGTGCCCAGAGGGTGGGATGGGGCAGCTGGGCTGGCTTAGTGCCCGGCAGTGGTGGTGTTGGCAATGACATGGCTGCACAGAGAGGATTTTTTTTAAAGATTTATTTATTTTATTATAAAGTCAGATATACACAGAGGAGGAGAGACAGAGAGGAAGGTCTTCCGTCTGATGATTCACTCCCCAAGTGAGCCACAACGGCTGTGCCGATCCGAAGCCAGGAACCAGGAACCTCTTCCAGGTCTCCCATACGGGTGCAGGGTCCCAGTGCATTGGGCCATCCTCGACTGCTTTCCCAGGCCACAAGCAGGGAGCTGGATGGGAAGTGGAGCTGCCGGAATTAGAACCGGCGCCCATATGGGATCCTGGGGCGTTCAAGGCGAGGACTTTAGCCGCTAGGCCACGCCGCTGGGCCCACACAGGAAGGATTTTGTAGTTCTAGAGGTGGGACATCCACAGGTCATCCTGTCCTGCACCCTCTCTGGGCAGCTGTGGTGTCCTGGGCAGGCTCGTTGGAATTTCTCTGCTTGGAAGACACCTTCATTGGTTGCCACATCTCTTGGATGATCATGGTCCCTGAGCACTTTCAACCTGGAAGTCCCATCTCAGGTCTGCTTTGTGTCCCACATGCTGTGGGACCGAGCAGGTGATCGGCCATCTCCTCTCGACCCTTCCATGCTCCTTGGGTTCCTCTGCAGCCCCCACAGCGTCCCAAGTCAGTTGCCTCCTTTACTTGTTTCCTGGGTCCATATTTCCTGCTCCCCACCCCATGTTTCCTTTTCCCTCATTCCCCGGAGTTTCTCTGGAATCCTGACTCTTGTTCCCACTATGGAACTGGGCCTGAGTTGGGGATGAAGGTGTCCCCAGCTTCCTCCTGTGGTTTCTCTGGGCCAGTGGTCTGGATCTCTGGCAGAGGTGGTAGTATGGATCCCATGTAGATCTCTTTGCAAGGTCCCATGGTTCTTGGCAGGGCCATCTGGGGGTGCTGGGAGTAAGAAGGAGCCCAGGCTGGAGTTTGCTGTCTGCCAGAGGCACCCCTGAGCATGGGCTGGGCCTGTCCCTTCTCTGTGGAGGGGGGCACGTGGTGTCCTCACTACAGGAAGACATGTTCCCAGGCAGGTGTCTCAGAGGACGGGGGAGGGAGTTGGGAGGGGGGACAAGTTGTGGCTGGATCTGCCTTCATCCTGGTTTGGGTGCAATAAGGGTGGCTTTGCTGTGACGCTGGATCAGGTCCAGAGGGAATTTTCTGCCCATTCCATGAGCACACAGGGCCAGGTGATCAAGGTCCCAGCCCGAGGTCTCTGTGCTTCATCCCTTGCCATCAGCAGAGGGTCCCAGAGTATAGACCCTGCTAACCCTTTAGGGTGAGTCAGCAGCTCTCTGGGTCTTGTGAGTGAAGGATGGAGGCCAAGCCGCGTCTGCATCCTTCTAGGGATGCTTCTAGAATGGCTTTCTATCCCTGGTCCCAAGGCCTCTGACTGCTGGGCCTGCTACCCACCACAGTCCACTGTCCAGTACCACCCAGCACCTGTATGCCCTGTGGCTCCCCCTGCAGGAAGCCAGTGAACATGACCAAGGCCACGGTCAACTACCGCCAGGAGAAGACGCACATGATGAGTGCTGTGGACCGGAGCTTCACGGACCAGAGCACCCTGCAGGAGGATGAGCGCCTGGGCCTGAGCTTCATGGACGCCCATGGCTACAGCCCGCGGGGTGAGTGCGCCCTGCCCGGGACTTGGGGTTCCCCACATGAGCCAGAAGGCAGAAACATCTCCAATGCCCCAAGCGGAAGCATTCACTGAGCGCCTGCTGGATGCTGCACTGGCGCTGGTCATGCAGAGAGCCTGGTGGTGGTGGTGGTAGTGGGGTCTGTGTGTTGCTCCTGGGGGGTTGCCAGGAGCTCTGTGAGGATCATGGGCACAAGATCCAGCAGGACAGTTGTGAGGAGAAGGTGTCCAGCGCTGCTGTTCAGCCTGTTGTGTGAGGGGTGGGCGTCCAGTGGCTGCGAGGGTCCCATGTATCATCCTGCAGACATGGGCCTACCACGGATACCTTTCTTTGCTGTGTGACCTGGGGCAATTTGCCGAACCTCTCTGGATGTCCATTTTGACATGTTCACAATAGAAGTAAAAATCATCTCTTCTGGTAAGGCCAGTGATAACCCTGGATGACATGAATACCATGTGTATAGATCACCTGATGTTGGTACATCAGCTGCGATGTGCTGGGAATGTGTCCTAAACTTCCTCGTTGCTCATCTCTCTGCCCTATTTGGTATTGACTGGCACCGATGAGAATATATGATGCATAGGATAGCTGGTGAATGAGAACACATCATTTGGCTGCCCCTCCTTGCTGTCCCTCCAGCATAATTTTCTCTGAATTCTGGGTATAATTTCACAAAGTGTGTGTATGTATTCTCAAACAGTGCATCCATTAGTTTACCTTATCTTCAAGCTTTATAAAAAACATATAAATGATATATATGTATAAGATACACACACATATATGTATATATGTGATTAAATGCTAGAGAAACACTCCGACGGAGGTAAGTTGAGGGATCCAACTGGTTCATTCCTTAAATACCTGCAGTAGCTCAGGCCAAAGCCAGGACCTAGGAACCCAGTTTCAGGTTTCCCATGTGAAGGCAGCGACCCAGCCTTTTGGGGCACAATTGCTGCTTTCTGGGGTGTGCATTAGTGGGCAGCTGAGGCTAGGGGTGTGGAATGCACGTACCCCTGCATGGTATGTGGGAATCCTAACCTGCCAGGCTACACTCTGGTTTTCAGCTCAGCATTGTGCCTCTCCTATCTGCCCGGGAGGCTGTTTTGCTGAGCTTGTGTACCGTTACGGATGGATGGTCCTGTTATGACTGTGTTGCAGGCTGCTTTTCCGTTCTGCCATCCTAGATGTTTGGATTTCTGTTTATTTTCTCATTATCCTTGGTGAGGCTATTGTGAGCATTCTCACATGAGTGTCTGCTCATCTAGTTGCACTTGCTCTTGGGGCTGTAGAAGCAGTGTTGCTGGACCCCGCAGGGCATGGAGTTCAACTTGGCAAGACAAGGAAAATCGCCTTCTGTAGGGATTTTGGCTTCTTTATACTCCCAGCAGCGTGTGGAGTACTTTCTATTGATGTATATCAAGATCAAAATTTGCAAGCCTTCTTTGCTTCTGCCGAGCTAGTGTATAGAAGATGAGAATTTTCTATAGTCTTCATTTGCATTTCTTTGATTACGAGTGAGGTTGAACATACTTTCAAGTCATTACTGGCCATTCAGGTCTCTTTCTGTGAAGTGCCTGTTCATGTTTTTTACCTAATTTTCTATTGCTGTTTTTTTTTTTTTTGATATGTCTGTGGCTTTCTTAGTGGTTTTTAGGAGTTCTTTATATATTTAGGATAATAAAGATTTGTCTCTTAGGCATTGCAAATATCTCTCTGCAATTTGTGGCTCATCCTTCCTGGTTATTTATAGTGTCTTGGGATGAACAGAAGGGTTTTTAAAGTAGTTTTAATTCATCAGCACTTTCTTTTTGGATTTTTACTTTTTGGGTTTTCTTAACTTCTTCCTTTAGACCAGGTCATCAGGCAGTTTTTACTTTTTTCCCTATAGTGTTAATATTATATATTGTATATAGAAATTTTCATCTGGAACTGCTATTATTTACTTATTATTTTGAGATACAGAGAGAGATCCCTTGCCCACTGGTTCACCCCTAGATTGCTTGCAATAGTCATGGCTAGCCCAGGCTAAGGCCAGAACCTGGATGAGCAATCCAGGTCTCCTAGGGGGAGGGGAATGGCCCAGTCACCTGCTACCTCCTAGGGCATGCACCTGCAGGAAGCTGGATGGGGGAGAGGAGCAAGACATGGACCCAAGTGTCCTGAAGTGGGATGGAAGTGTTATAGTAGCATCTTAAATGTTGTCTCTAGAGTTGACATTGATGGGTGCTGTGAATGAAGTTTCATTTTCTTCTATTGGAATAGTTAGCTTTCTCAGTATCGTTTGTTGAGTTCTTCCTCTCACTGCTCTTTGCACGTGTCTGCTTGTGATGTGCTGTTTTGGCTGTGTGCTCTCTCATCAGTCAGGACCACTCTGTTTGATGACCATGGCTGAGTCTTGCTGTGGGGGACTCCAGCCCATCCCCCAACTCCACACCTCACCGAGGGCGTCCTTACTGCTTGATTCTCATCCTTTTCCTCATGCGTTTTTGAACTGTCTTTTCAAATTCCCTGAAAAGTTCCACTGGATGGGTTTGTGCTAAATCTGTGGGTCCATCTGGGAGAGCAGACATCTGATAAAATTGTCATGCTGCCCGTGAGCATGACACATATCACCCATGTAGTGTGATCACAAATATCTCTTAGTGATATTCTTCACAGAAGCTAGTCTGTATTCTGTTAGATGCATCCTTAGGTTCTTTCTTTATTTTTAAAAAAGATTTGTTTTATTTTACTTGAAAGTGAAAGAAATACACACAAACACACATACACGCAGTGAGAGAAAGAGAAAGGAGAGAGAAAAATCTTCAATCCCATGGTTCACTCCGCGGTTGGCTGCCATGATCAGAGCTGAGCCATTCTGAAGCCAGGAGCCAGGAACCTCTTCCAGGTCTCCCATGTGGGTTCAGGGTCCCAAGACCCTGGGCCATGTTCTACTGCTTTCCCAGGCCACAAGGAGGGAGCTGGATGGGAAATGGAGCACTTGGGACTTGATATGGAATGTCAGCTCTGTAGGTAGAGGATTGGGCTGCTACACCACTGTGCCAATCTCAAATCCCTTATTTCTGACTTCTTTTGCAAATGATGCTCTTTTCTTTTAAAATTACGCTTCTAATAGTTTCTTCTCTAGGGCCATAGAGCTGATTTTTGTGTGTATGTTTTATATCCTCTTACTGATTTGCAGAATCTTTCAGGTTTTTCTGCGTATGCCAGTGCCAACAGTTTTATTTTTTCTTTCCCATTTCTTCTGCACCACCTGCCATGTTTTCCTGCCTGGCATTGCTTGGGCCCTCCAGTGCTGTGCTGAATAGAGGTGCTTATAGCAGGAATCCTTGTTTTATTTTCCTGACTTTAAAAGGAATGCTTCTAACATTTACACATCAAGAATGAAGTTTGCCATGGGTTTGTGGTAGGCATGTTTTGTTAGGTTAACAAAGTTCCCCTTAGTTTTCAGTTTGCTGAGAGGTTTTATTTTAAATGTGTATTAAACTTGTCAAATGCCATTTTTGCCCCTAAAGTTATTTGTGGTGGCCGTATATTTTTTTCCTCTAGTGATACAGTGAGTGGCATTTTTAGATTTTCTATTGTTTAACTTGACCTTCATAAATTCCTGGAGTAGCTTCAGCTTTGTCATGATAGATACACAATGTATTTGAAAGGCAACATGATAGGGAGAGAGATAGAGACAGAGGTATTATTGTCTTACCTGTTGGTTAATGTCCCCAAATACCTATGATAGCTGGGGCTGGAGCAGGTTGAAGCCAGGAACTGAGAGGATGGTGGGGAGCCAAGTACTTGAGCCATCACCTGCTGCCTTCCAGGCTGCACATTAGCAGGAAACTGGAATGGGGGTGGGGTGGACCCAGGACAAATCCAGGTACCTGCTGTCAAATGTGGGTGTCCCAAGCAGCATTATAGCTGTACCTACTCCTTGGTGTGTTGTTGGATTTAGCATATTTATTGCTGAAGGATTTATTTTTTAAAAAATATTTATTTGAAAAAGTGGCACAAGGAGGAGAGGGAGAAACAGAGAAAAGAATGAGATTTTTCATCTGCAGATTTGCTCTCCAAATAGCCAAATAGCAGCTGGGGTTGGGCCAGCCTGAAGTCAGGAACCTAGAACTCTATTTGGGTCTTCCACGTGGGTGGCAGGGACCCAAGTACTTAGGACCATCCTCTGCTGTGTCCCCAGGTGCATTAGCAGGGAGCTGGATGGGAAATGGAGCAGCTGGGACTCACACCGGTGTTCGACGGCTTAACCCAAGGCGCATGGCACCTGCCCTGTGCTCCAGGTTTCAAAGTCGTCTTAAGTGGAATTGGCCTCTCAGTTTTCTCTTTTGGGCTGGCCCTGTCTGGTTTCTGGCATCAAGATTTTCATAATCTCATATAATGGATTGTGGTCTTCTCTTTTTTTATTGTCCTTTTGTCACAGAAGATTAGCAGCATTTCCTCCTAAGGAGTCTTGTGGAATTTATCTGTAATTGCATTCTGTTTTCCTTCTGGAAAGATTTGAAACTTCCAATCACTTGAGGAGGAGTCCATGATTATTCAATCTTTTTGTTGTTGTTGCTGTTCTTGTTATTTCTTTTCTTTTTTTTTTAAAAGATTTATTCATTTTATTACAAAGTCAGATGTACAGAGAGGAGGAGAGACAGAGAGGAAGATCTTCCATCCGATGATTCACTCCCCAAGTGACTGCAACGGCCGGTGCTGCGCCGATCCGAAGCCGGGAACCAGGAACCTCTTCCGGGTCTCCCACACGGGTGCAGGGTCCCAGGGCTTTGGGCCGTCCTCGACTGCTTTCCCAGGCCACAAGCAGGGAGCTGAATGGGAAGTGGAGCAGCCGGGATTAGAACCTGCACCCATATGGGATCCCGGGGCATTCAAGGTGAGGGCTTTAGCCACTAGGCCACGCTGCTGGGCCCATATTTCTTCAGGGTAAGTCAGGCTTGTCTAGGAATCTGTCCATTTCATATAAGTTTTCAAGTTCATGAACCTGTACTTGTTAATCAGGCTCTGTTTCTAATTTTTCACATGAAAATTTCATCATCTTACCCTGCTCGGGAGCTGCTATGGAGGCTCTGAGGGAGGGAAGGTGTGTGTCCAGAAGGTGGCAGAGCTAGGATTTAAATGCCAACCTTTCTGAATTGTGACGAGTTAGCAGTGGTGGGGTGGGGGGGGGGGGAGGCTTGAGAAGAGCCAGGCTGCGTGGGGGGGAAAGGCAGGTGTTGATGAGGAGCAGCACCAGCAAAGGCCTGCAGGGGGCACTGGGAAGCCAGGGGCGCCGTCCTTGTGGGCTGCATCCTCTGTAAGAAGTGAGGGGGGTGGGAGGTGAGGGTGGTACGGATGCTGGCCTGGCACCAGTCCTCCCCGGGGAAGAGCAAGGGGCAAGAAAGTTGGCCTCTGCTCCTAGAATGCCAAGACCGACCCAGGAAAGTCGGGACCAGGTTGAAGGCTGTGTGCAGTGGGAGTGGCCAATGGTGCTCTGGTCTGTGCACCCTTGGGCAGGGATGGTCAGGGTTGGGTTAAGCTGGGTAGGGTTTGGCAGAATGCAGGCCAAGGGGGGAGGATGTGTTTGAGAGAACGAGGGGCTGGAGCCGAGTCTCTGGTGCACCCTCACATGTGTCCCTGCTCGCTACTCTCCGCTTCAGTGTCCCCCTTCTTCTTTCTCTCTGGACAGCAGAGGCCTGAAATAGGAAAGCAGTTTGGGTTGATGCTTCCTTTGTACACAGGTTTTAAAATAGGCATATGCCATGTGGGGTGAGGGGTGGCAGGCTGGTGTGGAGATGCCAGCTGGGATCTTCCCTCTAAGTCCACTCCAGCCTTGAAGTGTGGTGCATGACAACCTGGGACCCCTTCAGGGCCTCTTGTCTGGTGACTTTTTTTTAAACATTTATTTATTTTTGTTTGATGAAAAGGAGAGAAGGAGAGACAGAGATAAAGCTCTTACATCTCCTGGTTCACTCCACAAGTGGCTGCAATGGCTAGAGCTGAGCTGATCCAAAGCTAGGAGACAGGAGCTTCTTCCGGGACTCCCATGTAGGTGCAGGGTCCCAGGGCTTTGGGCCATCTTCTGCTGCTTTCCCAGGCCACAAGCAGGGAGCTGGATGGGAAGTGGAGCATCTGGGTTACAAACTAGCACCCCTATGGGATCCTGGTGCCTAGAGGTAGAGGATTAACCAGTTGAGCCATCGTGCCGGGCCCTATCCAGTGGCTTTGTTCCCCCAAGTGCTAGGTTCTTACATTAGGGAGAGAGGAAGGCAGAGAAAGGCTGGACAGCAGGGTCCCCGAGTCCCAGGGGCCTGGCCTTGAATCCTGCTGCTGTGGTGAGCAGGTTGCTTCAGCCTGCTCTGCTCAGTGGTTTCCTCTGCAGGTACCCGTAGTGTCTGATTGTAAGGCTGTTTTAAATGTTATTTCACTTAAAAAATCATGCCAGGCCCTGTCAGGGACTATCTGCTGTTGCTGGGGGCTGTGTTTCTTTAGGGAAATTGTCAGCCAGCATGAGCTGTGAGGGAACAGTCACGGGCGCTAGTGGATCACATCACTGGGTGGGGAATGGGGCCAGGCGTCCGTCTCCATCCAGGTCCAAGGAAGGCCTGAAGATTCTCATTCCAGATGAGGAAGCTGAGACCCCGAGAGAGCTGAGAACTTGTGTCAGAATCTGCTTCCAGGTCTTTTGGCGGGGCCTATGTCAGCTGTCCAGTGGTCACTCATAGGTGACCTTCTGTAGTCGAGGCAGAGCCTGACAGAAGGAAGTCCTGGGGTAGGGATGACCTTGAAGCCCAGGACTCCTGCCTCCCATCACTCCTGGACTAGCCACTGCAGTCCAGCTGAGCCCTACAGCCTGGGTAGAAATGTGCTTCAATGGGCACGGGATAGGAGGGGAGGGTCAGGTCCTGGCACTTCCCTGCAGACCCACTCTGAGGACACCTGGTGCTGCACTTGGCCTCAGCTATGAGCGGCTTGGCTTTGGCTCAGGTTGCCCATCAGGGTGTCAGGCAGCCGGAACTGCTTTGCTAGTCCCCAGCCATGGTGAGCTGCCTGCACCCCCATCCTCGGGGCCAGGTCAGGGCTGAGCTGTCGGATCCCCTGGTGCCCCCACTTGCACCTCCCTCCACCTGGAGAGCTCCATGTGGAATTACATCTGTCAGCTCTGTTTCTGCAAAGAACACTCGGGCTGCTCTATCGGTGATCCCCTGAGCTCTCCAAGAAGGCTTGCCCGAGAGGACCATGTGTGTTTGTGGCAGAAGCTCCTGAGAACTCCAGCGGGAGGCTCTCTGAGTCTGCAGCCCTGGCTCTCAGGGTCTCAGCAGGTCCCTCCCCTCCCCAGCCTAGCTGCCAGGCTAGGTTGCTGTGCTGGGCCTGGGCTAGCAGCTTTAGGCACAGCACCTCGTGGGATGCTCAGAGCCCCCCTCAGTGTGAAAGGTGCCCCCAGATGTCTTGTGTCTGCCTGTCTTGGGGGATCCAGATGTACACAAGCCCCTGGAGGCCCCCAGAGGTTGTAGATGTGGTGTGGGGGAATATCCAACCTGTGGGATGTATATATATATATAAGGCCCATGAGATTGTCAGGGCTGGCCCTGTAACTTGGGTTGCCCTCCCACAGAAGCAGAGGAAATGTGCAAAGCCACTATGTTCAGATCTTGAACTGGAGGCAGCCCGGCATTGGTTTTGGTCTTAGGAGGAGAAAAGCAGCGAGGCCTGAACTGCTGTCCTTCTCGGCCTGCTGGCTGGTTGCAGACTGCAGCTGGGATGGGGAAGGCCAGTAGAAGCCCTGGAGCAACCTGACATGTGCCGAGTTTGGGAAAGTGGAGTTCTTCAAGGAGGTCTCTGGGGGTCCTGCTGGGTGGCCCTGGACAGGGTCATTTTGGGGGAGGCTTCAAGTATGAGTGTGAACGAAAAGAGTAGGGGGAGGAAGGGTGCCGGGGCAGAGGGAACAGCATATGAGAAGGCAGGGCAGGCATACGGGCTCCACTGGGGTCCCCAGCCAGCTCAGACTCAGGCAGAGGAGGACTGTGGGCAAGTGTTATGGGCCAGACCAGGAGGTGGGGAGAAGTGTCCCCAGGTAGGTGTGGCCGAGTGGGGCTGGGGGGCTGGGGAGGCTTGTCACTCCCAGCACCTGACCCTGAGATCTGAGTGGTACATCCCTGGGGTTGCTGATTGGGAGGGCTGGGGATAGGGTGAAGTATGGGGTACTGTGAGCCTTGCCACCTGCCTGGCCTGGTAAAGGCTTTGGCATGGCCAATAGTGGAAGTGCTGGCACCATGGATTGATGCTGGTCAGGTGCCTGGCACTCATCTGCAGGGAGAATGGGGTGGCAGCTCATTCTCTTGTGCCTGTGTTTGAATGGGGTTGGCTGATTGCAGGGCCTCGCCACTATTCCAGATTGTTTGCTGGAAGGCGGGAAGGTTGGCTGGGCTGTCCTGGGCCCTGTTGAGCGCTGACCCCTGCAGGCAGCATAGTGATGCTTCCTGGGGTGGGGTTGGGGTGTCATAGGATCCCCAGGTGGCAGGACCATAGTATGCTCAGAGGTTGCATGGTCTGGGGACCTGAGAAGCACAGGGGGAGGGACTGGCCCAGAGTCTCTGCCTGGCTCTAGGCACGTGGGTTGGGGGGGTGTTCTCCCCACGCCAGACCCTCCTGAGCACCAGGAACTCCTCCTCTCTTCTTCCCTCACTACAGGAGAGCAGCGCGGTGGTGGGGTCACTGAGGCCAGCAGCCTCCTGGGGGGCTCCCCACGGCGTCCATGTGGCCGGAAGGGCTCCCCATACCACACGGGGCAGCTGCACCCTGCGGTGCGTGTGGCCGACCTCCTGCAACATATCAACCAGATGAAGACGGCTGAGGGCTATGGCTTCAAGCAGGAGTACGAGGTGCATGCTCGGCCCCGGGGCCACCAGCACACCCGCTGGCCTCGCATGCTTCCCCCTGACCCCAACAGCTCTCTGCCCAGCCCTGCCCTGGTTGGACCCCCCTGCTCCAACACTGTCCAACCCACCACCCTTCATGGCCTTGACCCTGGCTCTCACCCTAACACTGCACTGCCCTGCTTTCTCACTCTTAACTGTGGAAATCTGCCCTTGAATCTCATCTGGGTCTCCATCCTCACCTGGTCCCTCATCTGACCTGCCTGTGACCTAAGGCCAGTCTGAGGTTGACCCTGACTCTCAACCTGAGCTCCATGTCAGTTCTGACCTGGATCCCGGGCTGCCTATATCTGGACTCAGATGCTCCCTCGGCCTCCTCTCTATCTGGGCCTCTCGCCACCTTCCTGGCCTTTGTTCTAATCTGAGCTCATGCTGAACTCTGCACTTGGACCCTCTTTGCCTTTCTTCCACTTCCCCTGCTTTTGAACCTGGCCCCTTGCTGATGGAGGGCTCCACAGGGGTTTTATCTCAGGTCCTCGTTGAGACCCATCCCTGACCTTTATGGCCCACCCTATCATCTCTGTGGAGGGGAAGGAGTCCCGTGCGTGGGGGTCCCACCATCCTCCCTGAATTCTGTTTTCTGTTCCAACAGAGCTTCTTTGAAGGCTGGGATGCCACAAAGAAGAAAGACAAGCCCAAGGGTGGCCGGCAGGAGCCTGTGCCTGCCTGTGAGTGCTGGGGAAGAGCTGGGGTGTGGGGCAGCAGGTGGGAGATGCTCCTCCACCAACAAAGGGGAGCACAGCCAGAATGAGTTCCAATGGCATTGGAGCCAAATCCCACACCAAATGTCAGAGCTGTTCTTTCCCCACTGCCCTGTGATATGGCAGGATTGTAAAATGTTCCCATTTTATGGATGATGAAACTGAGGTGTGGGAGGTTAAGACTGCTCCATGAGGACACACAGCTGATAGCTAACTAGCAGATGCTGTTGGGCCTCCTGGACTACACAGTCCATGCATTGGACTCTGTGGCCTCTGGGGTCCCCTCTGCTGCCCATCCTTTACTCCAGCTCCTGGCTTCATGGCTCAGTTCTGTTTCCACCTGTTCTGCCTTCACAGATGACCGACACCGAGTGAAACTGCACCCGATGCTGGCAGACCCCAACGCCGACTACATTAACGCCAACTACATAGACGTGAGTGCATCGCCCCTGCCGTTTCTGCTGCCCTGGCCCTGCCTGCTCCAGGCTACCTGTCCAGGCTGGGCAGAAACCCGTCAGGGCGTAGATGGAGGCTCCAAGAATTGAGCTGTGAGCACTCTACCTCCTGCACTCAGAGCCAGGGAGCGAGGAGGAGTGAGTGGGCAGCAGCCTCGGGAAGGTTGCAGGCTGGAGTTGCCTGAGACATGGGCTGTGAAGCTGAGAGAAGGGAAGAGGGTAGACATATAAGGAAGGACCCCTCTTGTGAAGGAATCGAAGGCTCACAGTGAGGCTGGAGGAAGAGGTAGATGGGGGCTGAGTAGTGGAGGCCTTGCGCAGTAGGCTGAGAAGTTGGGTTTTGCTCTTGGGGGTATCAGGCGACAGGTGCAGTGCTGGGACCAGAGCCACAGTGATGGTTTAAGAGCAGCAATGCTTGCTTCTTGAGCAGGGCCGTGTACCCCGTGCTGTGCCCAGCACTTCACGCTCAGTGTATAAGCCCTGCAACCACCCTGCAAGGCAATTCCCAGCAGGCCCTTACTTTGCTGGGGATCTGAGTCACCTCTTGGTCACAGAGCAGGTGTCTGCCTGTATCGCTAAGCCTTTACTGTTTGCCATTAGGCTGTCCTGCCACCTGCTGCATCTGGCTAGGTTGGAAGAAAGGTATCTGAGGAGAGGAAAGCTAGCCTGGAGGACTAGGGTTGGGTATCAAGAAAGGGTGATGAGTCTGTTCCCCAGATGTGAATGACGAGTCAGAGGGGACAGGCCCCCCACCCTGGGGATTTGGGCAGGATCCCCCTTCTGCCTGCAGCTAACCAAACTGGGGACTGCATCGTCTGGTTGTTTATCAGGTCAGTGTTGAGTGCTTCCTGCGTGCCAGGCATTGGTTGTGTCAGACAGCAGTAGACCAGACAGGCCCAGCCCCTGTTCCCTTGGACGTGTAGCTGTATATGCATATGCACATTCATTCATGCATTCTAGCAGGGGAGATGGAGAGACGCTGGAGTGGGTGGGAATGTGCAGGCCGGGCCCAAGCCAGGGTTGGCTGTGGCAGGCTGTGTGGACCAAGCGAGGCTTAAATAAGCTTTGGGTGGCTTGAGAGGAAAGGGAAGAACTTTCCAGGTAGGGAACAGCATAAGTGAAGGCCTGCAGGGCCCCGAGGAGCAAGGCTCATCCTGAGCAGCTGGGGCTATGGAAACCATCTCCCCTTTCCCTCTTCTCATCTCCCTGGGGTCAGAGGTGCCACCTCGTGTTTCCCAGAAGCCCTTGCCCTCACCCCTACCTGCCGCCCCGTCCCCTAGCTGAGGTGAGGGCTGGGCCTGGTGTTGAAGATGTGTGTAGCTTTGGTGGTGGTGGTGGGGCCTCTTTTCTATCTCTGTGAGGTCCCAGTGGGCTTAAGGGACATGCCACGCCCTGGCACGTTGCCCCCTCTGCTCTGCCTTCCACGCTGATATCGTCCATGGTGGCCACTCCTGTGCCCTGCCCACCTCCATCTGCCTCTTGCCTAATCTCTGTCTCTTTTGCCTTGTACTGTTCCTCACTGGAATCATTAAGATTCGGATAAACCGCCAAGTAAGTATCTTCTCCCCTCCTCCTCTTCCTCCTCCTCCCCTTGTCTGATGGGCTGTATCTCTGACTCTCTCGCTGCCTCTCTCTCTCTCTGTCCTTCCCCTCTCCCTGTGCACCTGGCACCGGGCATCCATTTCAGTGGGGCAGCTGGGGACTAGACCCCACAGTTACCTGCTGCATTCAGGTCCCTCCTGTCCCCCTCTGCCTGGGTGTAGGCAGTATGTGGGGACACACTGGCCGTTCCTGGATGTCCCATGGCCCTACTGCTCCCAGGTAGCCTTTGCTAGCCATGCCTTCTGCAGGTCTCCTGGGATGGCAGGGAGCTGCCCTGGGTGGCCCTGACTGATGCCTGCTGGGAGTTTTGGGTCAGTGCCCATCCCCTGCCCCTAAGCTAGTTTTCCTGGTGTTCCATTCCCTTTATGATCAGTGTGCTTGAATGAACCCACACCATTTCACCCTCAACTTAGTCCTACGTTGAATGTGTTCTTGGGGAACAGGTTGAATATTCTGTCATTTAAATTTATGTCACCTTTTGGTCCTTTTAAGAATTACAAAAGCCACCCTAATTCATCCACTTGTCCTCTGATTTGATTTTGATACACATATATTATTGCCATAAAACTTGATCATGGATGTGATTCTTATTATTTGATTAAAAATGATTTATTTGAAAGGAAGAATTACAGGGAGTCAGAAGGAAAGGTGCAGAAAGATCTTGTATCTACTGGTTCAGTTCCCCAGATGGCAGCAATGGCTGGGTTTGGAGCAATCCCAAACTGGGAGCCTGAGACTCAGTCTGGGGCTCCCACATGGGTGGCAGGGACCCATGCACTTGGACTGACTGCTGTTGCCCCCCCCCCCCCCAGGTGCCTTAGCAGGGAGCTGGATGGGAAGTGGAGCAACCAGACTTGCACAGGCGCCCACATGGGATGCCAGCATTAGTAGACAAATACTTACCTTGCTATACCACGTATCCAGCCCCTCCCAGGTAGTACTCCTTACTATGTGATAGCTAAATTTTCTTTTATTTTTTTTTATTTGAAAGGCAGAGTTTTACAGAGATAGAAGGGGAGACGGAGAGAAAGATCTTCCATCCACTGGTTTACTCCTCAAGTGGCCACAAAGGCCAGAGCTGAGCCGATCTGAAGCCAAGAGCCAGGAGCTTTTTGCTGATCTTTCATGTGGTTGTGAGGACCCAAGGACTTGGACCATCCTTCATTGCTAGTCCAGGCCATAAGCAGGGAGCTAGATGGGAACTGTAGCAGCTGGGATGCTGAACCGACGCCCATATGGAATGCCAGCCCCCAAAGTCGAGGATTAGCTTGCTGTGCCACTGTGCTGGCCCCCCTCCTCTTTCCTTTTAAAAATACATCACTTGCCTTTTAAAAATTATTGCTAAAATACTGCATATTATCAGACTTTCAGACAATACAATGTAGAATGTGTGAAGTGGAAAGTCTTCACAGTGGCACGTGCTGGAGGTGACCAACTTTATCCTGGACGTAGGCCTTTATTTTGAGCGTGGCTAACATTTTGTTTGTAAACTTTTCAAATTTATTTATTTATTTAAAAGTGTTTTATTTATTTATAAGGTGGTGAGAGAGAGAAAGAGAGAGAGAGAGAGAGAGAGAGAGAGAGAGAGAGAGAGAGAGAGAGAGAGAGAGTGTGTGTGTGTCAAATAGACAGAGGCCTTCCACCTGCTGATGCACTCCCCAGTTGGCAGTAATGGCCAGGGCGGTGCCATAATGCTGGCCCTGGTTCTCAGGTTTAAAGAAACATTAGGCTCACGCAATTAAGTGGGTGTTTAAGCCCCAGCACCCCCATGAGGAGGTTTTGTGCATATTCGCTTTCTTGGATTTAGATTTACATTATAACCACCTGCTTGGAAATCCCACCAGTGTGGTTCAATTCTTTCAGACTAGAAGACATGGTTCAATGCTTCTTCCAATGCCAGTTGACAGTCGGGTCCTGCCTGAACACCTGCTGTGTGCCCAGTGCCTTGCATGCATCATTTTATCTCTTCCACCTCTGGGGGGCTGCAGCTGTGTTGATCTACAGTGACATCTTAAGAAAATGGAGGCTTAGTCAAGTTCAGTGACTTGTTCTTGGCCAGAGGGCTCTTAGTTGGCAAACCCAGCCTTAGCCCTTGACTGATCAACCATGATGCCAAATTGTGCTTACTCTTTTTTTCATTTTTTTTCAACAATCTTTATATAGTAGATTAGGGCAAAAAGGTTCAAGGGCTACAGGAAAGTGGGTAAGACTATTATTTCCACATTTATTGTGCTTACCTTTTGGGGAGCATTCAATTTGCCCTGGGGTGGTCTTGCCTGTAGGTGCAGGTGCCTATCCTTTCCTACAACCCTATCACAGAGGGCTCAGACCCAGGGGCACTCTTCCAACTCCTGGGACCTGTCCATGCTTCCTGCACCCTTAGTGATGGGCTTCCACAGTGGGAATGAGAAAGGCGATTGGGAAGACCGAGTTACAGAGAGATGGTTGGTTCCCTCCCCAAATGTCTGCAATGGTCAGGATTGGGTCAGGCTGAAACCAGGAGCCTGGAACCCCATCCAGGTCTGCCATGTGGATACAGGGATCCCAAGACTTGGCCCGTCTTCTGCTGCATTCCCAGGAGTGTTCACAGGGAGCTGGATGGGAAGCAGAGCAGCTGGCACTTGGTACTTATTTGGGATGCTGGTGTTGAAGGCAGCGGCTTAACTCGATTTGCACCACAACATTGGCCTCATGTAATACAATTTTACAATAGTATGTGCATGTATTTAAAAGGTTAAGTACAGATAATGAAGGTTATCTGCTCTAAGCTAGTTTCCAGGGGTGTTGTGGCAAAGCAGGCCATGTGACCGTGGCACCATCCTTGGCCCTGAGGACAGGATGCAGGAGCGAAGCAGCAGTGTTTGTCCTGGAACTGCACTGTAGACCAGCCAGTTGTTGGTCAGTGAACTGTTCCAGTGAATTCTATTCCTGATTGGCACCTGAGTGCTGGCACTGGGCTGGGCCTAGGATGGGGGCAGGAAACAGGGATGGCTGAATTGGATGAGGCCCCTGCTCTCAGGTGGAATTCTTAGACTGGTATTAGTGGGTGTCTGCTGCCAGTGTGCCTTGCTCTGGGGTAGGAGGGCAGCCCCTGCAGCACTTCCCCTGGCCCTGCTCATCCTCCTCTTTGCCCCTCTTCTTGGCTCTAGTCGCTCTGCTATGGCACTGGACTCCGACCCCTCTGCCCAGCAGCTCCCCACATCCATGCTGTTGGGATCTCTAAGGATCCTGTATGCTCTGAAAGAGTGTCAGAGGCTGACTCGGCTTGACAAGTTGCCAAATACATAGCGTAGATCACTTCATAATAGCTTTAGCCATTCAAAAATATCCATGTAGTGATTTACTCCCCATTGATTTACTCCCAAAATTCCACCATTGCCAGGCATGAATTTGGGAGCTGGGAACACAACCCAGGTGTCCCAGCTGGGTGGCAGGAATGCAGGTACTTGATTCATCCCTGAGAATACGTGAGCAGGAAGCTGGGTCAGGAGCTGGACCAGGCACTCCAGCGTGTCAGGTCTTTATGGCTAGACCCAATGCCCACCCCAATGTGTAATACTTTATTAACATAACAGCCTTAGGAAGGAGATTCTGTCATTCTCCCACTTCACAGATGGGAGTGTGAAAGCATAGGGAAGTAGAGGGGTTTTGGCCCAAGGACACACGGCTAGCAGGAGGTAGAGCTGGGATATGAACCTGGACCATCTGGCTCCTGACGTGCTTGGGCTGCAGGAGTCGCTGGGAGCTGTATGAAGCTGAGATGTGGGGCCCAGCTGCCTGATTTCCCCCGCACCAATCCCGGCCCTACAGTGCTGCACCCCCTTGCCCTGGCTCCTACACCAATGCCCTGGGTACCGCACAGGCTCTGTGGCAGGACCTCTTGCTGGATGTAGCCCTCCATGGGCAGGCGTGGTGCTGGGGGCCTGCTTGCTGACCCCAACTGGAGGGTTCTGGGGAGGGAGTTGTGCTGGGCCTCTGGTGGGGATGTGTGGCAGGTAGAATGCTTAGTGTAGTGAGCTTAACAGGGTCTCAGGAAAAGTCCCTTGTTGGTGTCACTGATTTTCAAAATTTATGTTTACCTCTTGTACTCATTTGCTTCCAACCCGATGCCTTCGTTGTCCAGGCACCCAGGCTCTCTGGCTTAGAGAGAGGGGTGTGATGCATTCCTGAGGTCCCAAGAGGGGTGGGAGAGCTGACAAATGCTGCTTGTCCCTGGGAGTGAGATGGGGTGGTCGTGACCTCATTTCTGCCTGCAAACAGGGCCTGGTGGCAAGCAGCTGGCTCGCCCCACTTCATGGGGAGGAAGCCCCCTGAGGCCTTCCCAGGGTCCCACAGCAAAGGTGGAATGCAGCCAAGACGTTGGTGTCTCCACTGCCTGTCCCCACCTCCTTCCTTGGGGATGAAGCTTCCCTCAATAGGAAGCCTGTGGATGAAGGGGGCAGGGGGCCGGAGGAGGGGGTTTTCCCTGATGGGAGAGAAGGCAGGGGAGCTCGGAGAGATTGAGGGCTGATCCTTGGGGACTCACCAAACATCTTGTCCTCTTCCAGGGTTACCATCGTTCCAACCACTTCATAGCCACCCAAGGTACCCGACCCCTCTGCCTGTGCATCCGTTGTCCCTTCCTCCTCTTCCCACCCAGTGTGCTGCAATGCCCTTGCCTGCCTGCCTGACCCTGTCTGCCTCCTGGTCTTCCTGCCTCTCTGATCCCTGCTCTTTGACTGCATCTCTTGGAACCTGGCCCTTGCCTTGTCAGTGTCTGTCCTTTTTGTCCTCTGTGACCTGTTTGCTTGAGACTTCTGGTTGAACCATTTGTCTCCCAGGTGGTCCACTCAGAGGCCTGGCCAGCCCAGTCTTCCTGGCTGTAGATTGTGGCCCTGGGTCTGGTGGCCACCTGTTCCCTGTGGCTGTGTGTCATGTCTCCAACTGTCCATTGGACCATCCCTCGTGGAGACTGGCCTTGTGGATCAGGGGATCTGATCCTGCAGGCTGGCCCTCCCCTGCTGCCACCTGAAGTCCATTCAGGATAGCTGGGGCCAGGCCCTCCCCTGATACCACCTACACCCAGGGTATTGCAGGAAGGAGCTGGCAGTGGTGGGGTAGGATGGGGTGAGCACAGATCCCCCATCCGGGGTCAGGAAGCCTCTGGCCTAGGTTGGTGGTGCTGGGCAGAGACCTTGCCTCAGGGCCAGGCACCCTATGTGCACCCCCCCAGGGCCAAAGCCCGAGATGATCTACGACTTCTGGCGTATGGTGTGGCAGGAACACTGCTCCAGCATCGTCATGATCACCAAGCTGGTCGAGGTGGGCAGGGTAAGCTGGGCTGTGGGCTGCGCTGGGGCGTGTGCCATGCGCCAGGGTGGGAAGGGTATGGCAAAGTGCCTGCTGAGTGTGGTCCTGTGGACACCACAGGTAAAGTGTTCGCGGTACTGGCCTGAGGACTCAGACATGTATGGGGACATCAAGATTACTCTGGTGAAGACAGAGACCCTGGCTGAGTATGTTGTGCGCACCTTTGCCCTGGAAAGGGTGAGTCTCCCTGTCCCATGTCCTGCACAGGGAGACCTTCCCCCAAATAAGCCCCAGCCTCAGCCTAGGCAGCAGGGGTAGGGGGAGGAGGGGAAGGAGGAAGAGGAGGGAGCTGCTGCCTTCCACTGCAGAGAACAACTGGGCTTCCCTGCAGAGAGCACCATGGAAGGCTAGGAGGGTGACTGCTGGGCAGTCCATGAGGAGGTTAGGGCAGTGCAGGCAGTGACTGTTCTGAGCTCATGCCATGCATCATGCCAAGTCCTGGGAAGCTTGTGGGATTCAGTGTTTCCCATTAGCCCATTTTACAGACAAGGACAGTGAGGCCTGGAGTGGTTGTGTCATTTACCAGAGGCCATGGTTTGTGACTAGCAGGCGAGACCTGTCCACATTTGTACTTGAATTGCCCTGTAAAATCCTTAGAGGAAAGGCTGTGCCTCTTGAATCATATGGATCTCTGCTCACGCAGTGCCCTGGTGGTGGAGATGGGTGTTGAATCGTAGGTTCAGGGGCCAGGATGACCCCGGTCTAAGTCCTGCCCGTGTGATCAACCTGCCCTCCTGGAAGTGGTGTTTCCTCTTTGAGCCTGATGTTTCCGGCTGCACCATGTGACATAAATCCCCACCTCCCCAGAGCTGACTGTGGGCTGCAGGGAGATCCTCACTGGTATGCCTGGAATGGAGCAGGTGCCCCATGGATGCTGCCCGTGACTCTGCTTCTATTCTCGTCTCTACAGAGAGGCTACTCTGCCCGGCATGAGGTCCGCCAGTTCCACTTCACTGCGTGGCCAGAGCATGGCGTGCCCTACCATGCCACGGGGCTACTGGCCTTCATCCGCCGCGTGAAGGCCTCCACCCCGCCCGATGCGGGGCCCGTGGTCATCCACTGCAGGTGGGTGCGCTGGGAGTCCCCAGGGGAAGAGGGGCCAGTAGGGTGGGAGTAGTCAGGAAGGTCAGGGGCAGGTGGGGGGCTGGCTCAAGGTCCCACAGGGGCTCTAGGCCTCAGATTGTCCTGTGTGGAGACAGAACATGAGCGAGATGTGACCCGCCCCCCCAAAGGATCTTTGCCCTTTGAGGTTGACATCCTCACCTGGCCCCAGGCGCTGAGTAGTGCTGAGATGCTGAGGCACCAGGCTCCCACCTGCTTTGATACGGCAGGTGGTTGTTATGTACCTGCTGTGTGCTGGGTGTGGCCCGGGAGCTGAGAAGGAGTTCACCTTCTCTGCACCCCTGCATTGACCTTGGCCTTGACATACCTTGCAGTGCCTCACCTACTCTCCACCCCTTCCAGACCCAGCTCCCCTGGATTGGCATCTGTGACCCCAGCTGCCCTTCCTCTTCTTCTGCTTCCTTTTTGGGCTCAAGGTCTTCTTATCTCATTTTTAAAAATGAAACTTGAAACAGTTACAGGGAATGGGGAGAGACAGAGAGAGATCATCTATGCATCTTTTCATTCACTAAATGGCTGCAGTGGCCAGAGCTGACATGATCCGAAGCCAAGAGCCAGGAGCCTCCCCCAGGTCTCTGTTGTGGGTGTGGGGGCCCAAGGACTGGAGCCATCTTCTGCTGCCCTCCCAAGCCACAAGCAGGGGGCTGGATAGGGAAGTGGAGCTGCCAGGACGCAAACCAGCACCCACACAAAATGCTGCACTGCAGGTGTAGGATCAGCCGGCTAAGCCACCGTGCTGGCCCACTCCACTTTCTTTCTTTTTTTTTTTTTAAGATTTATTTTTATTACAAAGTCAGATATACATAGAGGAGGAGAGACAGAGAGGAAGATCTTCCGTCCGACAATTCATTCCCCAAGTGAGCGCAACGGCTGGAGCTGAGCCAGTCTGAAGCCAGGAGCCAGGAGCCAGGAGCTCTTCCAGGTCTCCCACGCATGTGCAGGGTCCCAAGGCTTTGGGCCGTCCTTGACTGCTTTCCCAGGCCACAAGCAGGGAGCTGGATGGGAAACAGGGCTGCTGGGACTAGAACCGGCGCCCATATGGGATCTTGGCGCGTGTCTGGCAGGTGCATGAATGGCCTAGGATGTCTGTGTCCCTGTTGCTGTCGTGGTTTCTGGTTCGAGGCTGTTAGGCACACTGCTGCCGAGGACATCCTATAGCACCCCTGTTGTGAGGTGTCCAGGGGGAAGAATTGGTGTCATTGTGCAGCTGTCGGAGGTTTTGCATGTCCTGGAGTGGCTGTGCTAATGGAAGCCCTTCCTAGCTGTAAGGGATCCCATTTGCCGCATGCCCTCACCACCACTTGGACCCTGCCATCTCCAACCCAGAATCTCAGTGTCCATCCTTGTCCACTTCTCCCCTCTCCACCGTGCTCCACCTGCTGTTGACTGAAGGAATGCAGCTCGGCTGAGCTCCTGGTCGGGTTAGAGCAATGGCCCCCTCGGCAGCAGCCACATAGCAGCAGGAGCATTTTATTGAAAACCTGCCCACATTACTGTGGGTGCCGAGGAGGGACATCTGTTTGGAATTGGGCAGGATGGGAGGGGAGAGGCCCCATGAGTAAGTGAATGGGTGTGATCTGTGGGGTTTTGAAGGATGTGTAGGAGTCGCTGAGGTAGGTCTAGGGCAAAAGAACATTCTTGCCTAGCCCTGTGAGCCTCCTCTGCCCTCTCTTCCTGCCCGAGTTGCTACACTGGGCAGGCTTCGCCTTGGACCTCCCACACCCCTCCCAATCCTCTCCTTCCTGGAGCCCATCCCTCTGCTCTGGCCTCTGTCCCCTCTTCCCCAGAACATTCTGGCATGTTGTCTCTGCGTGGTGTAGGTGGGGCTGGGCGTCCCAGAGCCCCTCGGTCCCACGCTCTCTGCCTGAGGCTCTGATGGGGTCTGGGATGCTGTCTCTGCAGCGCGGGCACTGGCCGCACTGGTTGCTACATCGTCCTGGATGTGATGCTGGACATGGCCGAGTGTGAGGGAGTCGTGGACATCTACAACTGCGTGAAGACCCTCTGCTCCCGGCGCGTCAACATGATCCAGACTGAGGTGTGGGGCCCAGCCCTGACCCTACCGTCGCTCACCCCAGGACTGGAGCATGTCCTGGGCAGGGTCCTTCCCTTGGGGTTGCCGACCTCCTAGTGTTTCCTCCAAGTCAGCCCCTCTGTGTTCTGTTGGGCGAGGTAGCCCACTGGGCTCTATAGCCAAGTGGGGTTTGCATTCTCACTAGATGTGTGGCATTGGCTGTCCGTTTTGCTGTTACAGCGTGGCACATGTCCATGATAGAGTGAAGGTCATTTAAGCAGGGTTTGTCCAGCCTGTGCCTTGACCATGAGCTTGCTTATTTTCCTTGTCCCCTACAGCTCTCCAGCTCAGTCACCCCCATAATGCTGTGTCCTGTTGCAGGAACAGTACATTTTCATCCATGATGCAATCCTGGAGGCCTGCCTGTGTGGGGAGACCACCATCCCTGTCAGTGAGTTCAAGGCCACCTACAAGGAGATGATTCGTATTGATCCTCAAAGTAATTCCTCCCAACTGCGGGAAGAGTTCCAGGTAGGGGATGAGTGGTGCGTGTGTGCGCATGTGCGTGTAAATGTGAGTGCATATATGAGTGTGTTTGTACTCAGAAGTCCTTGGTACGTACTATAGCAGGACCGAGCAGGAGGGGGCCAGACTAAGTCTGTAGCTGGAGGGACAGGCAAGGTTTCCAGTCCTTGACCTAGTTAGGCCCTGGTCTCCTTGCACCAGCCCCTCAACCTGGGACTCAGCATTGTCACCGAGGGAAGGAAGCTAACCTCTTCCTTCACTGGCTGCTTTGAAGGCAAAAAATGCTGGCTCGGAGACTCCTGTGTGAGAGGCCTGAGGATGGGATGGCTTCGGCTGTGGCTGGATCTGGGCGCCGCATCGTTAGTGACGATGCCGACACTTGGGCTCCATGCACCCTCGGTTCTGTCTGCTGCTCTTGGCACTGTTCTCAGACTTACACCTGCTCCCGGCAGGACCAGGATCCCAAGGGCTCTGCTGTTTGGAGATTCTGGAGAAAGACATGTGCAGCTTTCCGCAGCCCCAACAGAGCCCAATGGGCTCTTCTTTGCCCATCCCTGAGCCAGCTACTGGGGCTAGAGGGATAAGGCAGAAATGCGTCAGGGTAGGGCCCTAGGGGATGCTTGGGGCAGGTGCACTGGTGGCCCTGGGTTTCAATCTTTTACCTGAGGGCCTGGGCTTGCTTCCCTGTAGTTCTGAGGAATCTGACAGTGGTCACTGGGTGGGTGAGACCCAGGCTTCCTGTGAGGGTCTGGCGGGACAGCAGGTGCCAGAGACCTGGTACTCTAGAAGTGGCCACGGGTGATCTCACAGGAAGTGCTCCTATGACTCCTGGAGAAAGGGGTCATGTCTGCCGGTCATGATAGTTTGGGATTCCCTGTGAGGGATTCCCAGAAACAACAGAAGGAAACTCAGCCTCCCTCTCTCCCCGACTTAGATACACAGGACATTGAAGTCAGAGAGTACAGGAGAGGTCCGAGGCCATGGCTGGGTTTAATGCCGAGTGCTTAGGACCTATGTCCTGGTTGGACACCGCTGAGGTGACAGCTTTCTGCCAGGCCCCGCGTGGGGGTGGCAGAGGGTGTGGGGCTTCTGGACTTGTCTTGGGCAGGGGGTGCTGAGGAGCTGGGGTAGCCGTACTCTGCCTTCTGCCCAGCACTCCCCATTTTCTGGCTTGAGCCTCCCATTTTACAGACAAGAAAAGTGAGGCTGAGAGTTGCAGTTGCATGTCTGAGATTGTGCAGGGGGTGAGGAGGCTGACCCTGATCTCCAGAGCTCCACCCAGGCACTGCACAGCCTGGACACGAACCCAGGGGCCCTGCCTTCTCTCCTGTCAGGGAAGTGAGCTTCAGCACACTCAGCCAGGTCTCCATCCTGGGAGCCACTTGCTAATGTGTTCTTTCTCCCGCTGGCAGACACTGAACTCAGTGACGCCAGCGCTGGACGTGGAGGAGTGCAGCATCGCCCTGCTGCCCCGGAACCGCGACAAGAACCGCAGCATGGATGTCCTGCCACCTGACCGCTGCCTGCCCTTCCTCCTCTCTACTGACGGGGACCCCAACAACTACATCAACGCAGCCCTGACTGACGTACGCATGTGGCGGGAGTATAGGGGGGCGCGTGGGCCTGGGATGCCCTTCTCTGTAGTGTTGGTAGTCAAGGTCCAGGGCTCCGGGTTGGCCTCTGCCTGTGCTGGGAGCAGGCTGGGCAGGCCTGGGCAGGCTCCCCAGGGTTTTTTTCTTCCACCTGACTTCCAGGTGGCTTCCAGGGGGGCAGAACAGCCCCAGCCAGTGAGGGGCCTGCTGAGCCTTGTCACTCAGCCTGCTGGAGTGTGTTGGCTTATATGTGCCTTTGTATGTCCAGGCATGCACATGTATGTACACACACACACACACTCTTATCTACCTGCTTGCCTGGGTGGCTGGGCCTGCCAGTGTAGGGTACAGGTGAGTTTTAGATAGAAATTGAGGATTCCCAGTCCCTTTTTTGACCTCAGCGTGTTCATCTGCCCATTGGGAGCCTGGGAAGAAGGCTTTCTTTTGGTCCCTAGTGCACTGGGGCTGGCTGGCTCTGGGAGGGGAGAAGCTGTTGGGATGATCCCGCCCCTTTCCTGAGGGCCTTGATGCCTCTGACACCTGCTTCCAGCCACCTGGGTTCTGTTAGCAGGGGAGCCAGATGCCATGATATCTAATGGCAGTGGCTTTTCTGGGGGCCAGCTTGGATCTGTTTGGGGGTGCTCAAGCCTGTGGGTGTTTTGTCAGGTAGCCAGGCTGGCTGGGCCCTAGGGAGCTGCTGCTTGGTGAGCTATCAGAGAGCCCTGCTGTGGGGAGGGAGGCAGTTGGGGCGCAGCTGAACCGGGAAGGGCCCCTGCAGGCTGCCTACCTCTTGCCCCGTTCCAAAGCATGGGACAAGGTCAAGCCAGAAGAGCTCCCCTGGAGCCTGGGTCAGGCCCCTGCATCAGGAGGAGGGCTAGAGTCAGAGGTCAGGAGAAGGAGGGGACAAGGCAGGAGTCAGGCAGGGCAAGGCCCCAGGGGAGACTTGGGACAGGAGCTCTGATGGACAGAAAGCTAGGGCCAGCTTACCCAGGAATGCAAAGTGGGGCGCTGGGTTGATGCCTGCCATCACTTGGGGTGCTTGGGGTACAATCCGTGGAGTTGCAAGGGACCTGGAGATATTTCAGAATAAATATCAATTGAAGCCCTTCCATGTGCTGGCACAAGCAGGGACCCTTAGCGTCTGTTCTCCTGAGCTGCATGTTGGGTGCTGGGGTGGTGCAGTGGATAAATAGGCATACAGTATAATCCCAAGCACTGGAAATCTCTGGAAAAGGAGGCTGAAGGGGTGTTGTGAATGTTGTGTATGTGCCTCTTGTTGATGAGGCGGTGACAGTGAAGCAAGAGTGAGCGCCATGCACGTTGAGGAGACCTGGTCTAGGCAGCAGAAATAGCAGATGCCCAGAGATGGGGGCGCAGGTTTGGGCAGCCGCTGCCGGCAGTGCTTAACGCTCCTTCCCCATGTTTGGGCACCTCTTGCTGTTTCCATCCCAGGACTACAGGTTTGGGTACCAGAAGCCTGGGGACCCACCTGGTCAGCCCAGGCCTCTGTGTATCTGCCAGGTTCTGGAAATGGGCCCCTGTAGGAGGTCTGGTCTTGTGGGACCCCACCATGCAGCTCGGGGAAGTAGTGGGCCAGGGTGTGTGTGGCCTGTGTCAGGGTCCCTCCCCTGTCCCTGTGTTGTCAAAGCCCCCCTGCTCCCCAGTGATTCACCATTTCCTTGCAGAGCTATACTCGAAGCGCGGCCTTCATCGTGACCCTGCACCCGCTGCAGAGCACCACGCCCGACTTCTGGCGTCTGGTCTACGACTATGGGTGCACCTCCATCGTCATGCTCAACCAGCTCAACCAGTCCAACTCTGCCTGGGTGAGCCCTGTGCCCATGGTACCCCTCCTCCCCCCACTGCTGTCCACAGCCCTTGTCTTTTTTTTTTTTTTAAGATTTATTTGTTTTCATTGGAAAGGCAGATTTACAGAGAGGAGAGAGAAAGACCTTCTATCCACTAGTTCACTCCCCAAGTGGCCACAATGGCCAGAGCTAGGTTGGTTGATTCAAAGCCAGGAGCTTCTTCCAGGTCTCCCATATGGGGGTGCAGAGGCTGAGGACGTGGGCCATTCTGCTGCTGCTCTCCCAGGCCATCAGCAGGGAGTTGAATGGGAAGTGAAGCAGTGGGGACCCAAACCGGTACTTACATGGGATCCTGGTACTTGAGGGTGGAGGTCATTGTGTCAGCCCCTCTACTGCCTCTTTGCTCTTTGACTTCAGACAAGTCACACTCCTTCCCCTATCCCAGGGCCTCGGTTTCCTCATCTGTAAGGAAGCCCGCAGCTCCTGGCTGAGCACTTGCAGGAAGCCTAGATTCTGCTTGGCGCTTGCGGTCTTAGCCATAACCTGCAGTGGCCTGGGGGATGGAGGCACCAGGTGAGGGAGTTAGGAAGACCTGAATGGCCCTCTCTGAGGTCGTGGGGCTGGAACGTCGTGGAGCCAGGCCTCTCCTGGACTGCCTCTCTTAGGGCCTCTGCTGTCCCCATTGCTCTGCCTCCAACACCCGAGAGGGAGATTAGAACTTGGGCCTCATGTTTCCTCTCTGCTTTGCCTCTCTGATTCTATCCTGTTACACAGAGCCATGCTTGCAGGGTTAGCGTGAGGACAAGCTGCACATGGGGTGTTTAGTACTGCGCTGGGTCTCTCTGTTTGGCAGGGATGGAGAAGATGAGGGCAGCGATTGCTTCCAAGCCTGGGCTCACGCTGGCTTGGTCAACTCAGCTCTGGAGCAGCCCCTGGCACCCTCCCCATTTCCCTTTGGAGTTCCCAAAGCTGGGGCTCAAGGACATACACAGGCCCTGCCTGAGCACACCCTGCTAGCTCCCAGGACCCCCTCACACTCAAGCTCTCTTCCCCCTCACAGCTGCCTAGCGGCCACCCAGGCAAGGCATGGTCACCTGGGCTCTTCCGGGGGCAGGCACTTGGGGTAGATGACCCAGGACTGCAGGGTGAGGGGCTGCAGGTGCTGGGTGGGGGTTCAGAGCAAATCCCTGCCAAGGAGGAGGGAGGAGGGACGGACCCAGGGAGGGACAGGGAGGGACAGGGAGGGGCCTACCACTCTGTGACATCATTCACTGGTCACTCATCTCCCTATGCATTTAACCAGTACTTCCGACCCTGCAGTGGGCAGTGGGGAAACGAAGTCCCAGTCTGTGCCAGACTTTACATGCATGGGGAAGCAGGGGCCAAAACCAGACAGATAGAAAAGGACTCTCATGGGGCCAGCACAGGGACACACGGAAGTGTGGGGGATAATGTATCAGGGAAGGTTCCTGGAGGAAGTGATGCCTGTTGTTTCTGGAGGGATCAGCAGGTAAAAGATTCTGAATACAAGGAGCTTCCAGGACCCAGACAACGAGAGAAAGGTGGCAGCCCCTTCCCGAGGGGCTGTGGTGAGTGGGAAGCAGATAGGATTTCCTGTCATCTGGGAGGAGTTGGAGGGCCAAATGGGACCCATGGAAGGGAGGAGCCTCTTCCAGGCTCCAGGCAGAGCTGACACAAGTAAGTAGGGTTCTGTGACAAGTAGCCTCAGATTGTCTGTATTATCGTGGGGTCTGTGATTGGGGAGGTGCATGTTTTGTGCCTTGGTGCCCTGGATGGGATGGGTCCTGCGGCAGGAGGGAGATGCTGAGCTGTACCACCTCCTGGGACAGGCACCAACAGGCAGAAGTGAGAGGGAAGATGGGGTTGGGTGGACGGCGGTGACAGGGTACTGGGCTGAGTGGGCAATCCAGGCCTGTCCCCAGGAGGCAGCCTTGCGTAAGCCTGTGTGTCTGGATATGTGCACATGTGACCACGTGGGCATCTCTGTAGGGCAGGCATGGCCTGCAGCTGGTGGCCTGATGGCAGGGGAGATTGAAGGTGGTGGGTGGTGCAGGGGTGGACCAGGGTGTCTGGGAATCTCAGGCGGGTGTGCACCCTGGGGTGTGTGTGGCTGTGGGAGTGACCTCTGGCCTGGCTCCACTCAGCTGTCCTCTCTCTCCCAGCCCTGCCACCAGTACTGGCCAGAGCCGGGCCGCCAACAGTATGGCCTCATGGAGGTGGAGTTTGTGTCAGGCTCAGCGGATGAGGACTTGGTGGCCCGAGTTTTCCGGGTGCAGAATGTGTCTCGGGTGAGTGGAGTGAGTTGGGTGGAGACCAGGGTAGCCAGTGGTGACCCTCTTGAGGTCACCAGAGGCCCATGTGGCCCTGGAGTTCACGTGCCCCTGACTGGCTGCCCGTGCCCTCAGCTGCAGGAGGGACACCTGCTGGTGAGGCACTTCCAGTTCCTGCGCTGGTCTGCGTACCGGGACACACCTGACTCCAGGAAGGCCTTCCTGCACCTGCTGGATGAGGTGGACAAGTGGCAGGCTGAGAGCGGGGATGGGCGCACCATTGTGCACTGCCTGTGAGTGTTGGGGTGCACGGAGGTCCGGTGTGAGAGGGAAGGACGTGCAAACCCTGGGGCCGGCTGTCCAGTCCCACTGGCCACAGCCTCCTTCAGAATCCACTGTTTCCCTGAGGACAAGCCAGTGATTTGAATGTTGGTCTTGGCCTCTGATCTGCCTCCTTAACCTAATGGTCCTGCTGTTCACCTCTTGGTTGTCTGCACAAACCCTCACTCTCTGTTTCCCACCCTTACCCCCAGTCTTGGCCCTTCTTCTCGGGTTGCCTCCTCACCTGTGGGTTCCCTGGCCCACGCCCCACCCCCCAGACCCATTGTGTCTCTTTTAGAAATGGGGGCGGCCGCAGCGGTACCTTCTGCGCCTGCGCCACGGTCCTGGAGATGATTCGCTGCCACAACCTGGTGGATGTTTTCTTTGCTGCCAAAACGCTCCGGAACTACAAGCCCAACATGGTGGAGACCATGGTGAGGCCGTGTGCCCGAGTACAGCCACTTCCATCTTTGTCAGCTGGGCCTGGCCAGGGGCCTTAGTACCTCCCCCGAGACCTGATTCTGGCCCCCTTGACATTGAAAACATGCACCTGCCCTCCTCTCTTCTCCCCACCCTGGCCAGGGAGAGGCAGGCCCCTGACTCGCTCTCTCCCTCTGCCCAGGATCAGTACCACTTCTGCTACGACGTGGCCCTGGAGTACCTGGAGGGGTTGGAGTCCAGATAGCAGGGGGCCACTGGCCTGAGGTGCCCATCTCGCACTCGGGGCCAAGCCTGCCACCTTGCACCGGCCGGGAAGACCTGTACCTTCAGCTTCATCTAAGCCGCAGCCCCCGTGGAAGACGCTCTGGGGTGGACGCTGGGCCAGCTGGGTGTGCCCTGCTGCTGTGGGCCCAGGAGGAGCCATCTAGCCTGCAGCCCCTGCCCAGTTTTATGGGGTCCAGCAGGCCCCGCCTGGCAGGGCTGTCAGGTGCCTGCTCTGGGGGATTCAAGCTGAGTAGCTCCTAGCCTCCATATAGCCCACGGCAGAGATCTGTGGGGCCTGGCAGAGTCCCAGGCCCTGCTGTCCACCTGCTGCACTCCCTCTGTTCGCGGGCAGGGGTGTGCTGGCGTTGGCATCTAGAAACCCTGAGGGCCCTGAGGGACTGGGCTCGCCCAGATGAGCCCGTCCTCCCCAGGGGAGCAGCAGAATCCTTTTGCAACCCCTTCCCACCCCCAGCCCCAGGAGTGTTCTGCTCACCATCCCTGCCCGCCCGGCTTTCCTGCCATGCGCTCTGAGCATACCTGAGCTGGGTTCTGCCACCCCTGCCTGTCCAGTGTGTGCAGAGTGAAGTCACTTCCGCTCGCTCTTCCTGGAACCTCGCAGCCTACACATTAACTGGCTACAGGGCTGGGTGACAGAGCCTGGGTTTGGGGTTCCTGTGGCTCCTGGCTGGGCTGCAGAGGGAGGACCAGCGGAAAGCACGGCTGCTCACCAGCCCCTGCTCTGCTTTTCTGATTTCCTTTGCTCTTTTTTGATGGGTGGGTGGGAAGTTCTCTTTACAATGGGCGGGCCACACCCCCATTCCGTGCCTCAATTTCCCCATCTGTAAACTGTAGATATGACTACTGACCTACCTCGCAGGGGGCTGTGGGGAGGCGTAAGCGGATGTTTGTAAAATGCTTTGTAAATAAACTGCTCTCTGAATGCCGCTGGGTGGTCCTGAGTGTGTCTCCTGCCCGGGACCTGCCCCCGCCTCCCGGTGCAGCAGAGATCCGTGGTCCAGGTCCTAGTCTGGCTTTGGGTTTCTGCCCTGAACATGTGGAGCAGTTCCCAGGGACCCAGGGTGTGGCCTGGGTGTCTCAGTGTTTCCGGCTGTGGGGTTTATCTTGAGGCCCTTCAGGGGCATTGCCCACCTGGGACATGGGATGTGGGCTCAGCTTTTTCTGGGGCAGCCTGGGAGATGCAGGCTTTGGCGACCCTGAGGGAGCCCGCTGCCCTCTCTGGGCCTCACTGTTGGCATCAGGTAAGTTACTGGTGCCAGGTGTACCGAGGGGGCCTGGGTTTCAAACACATCATGGAGGTGGGGAGAGGGGTCCACCCCTGCTGGGGCCACACCCCCATTTTGGGCTTCTTTGTAGGGGTGCAGTGGCAGGAGTGGGCTAGCTGGTGGGCAGCCCCATCTCTCCTGGCTCTGCCATGAACTTGGCAGTGACCTCAGCTGCTCTGTAGGAAAGCATGTTCTGGTGCTCCTCACACTGGCCCACTGCCAGGCCTCAGCTTCTCTGCTGGTGTGACGCATGCTCATGACTACACAGTTCAGCCCCTTTTGATCTGAGTTTAAATTCAATGGACGGGGCAGACGTTATGGAGGAGTGGGTAAAGCCTCTGATGGCAGCCTCCCATGTGGGCACTGCTTTGTATCTGGACTGCTTTCTAAACCAGCTCCCTGCTCATGCACCTGGGAAAGCAGTGGAACATGGCCCAAGTACTTGAGCCTCTGCACCCACCTGAGAGACCCAGATGCAGCTCCTGGCTCTGGCCTGGCCCACCCTGACAGTTGTAGCCATGTGGACAGTGACCTAGCAGATGGAAGATCTCTGTCTCTCCTTCTCTCTCTGTAACTCTGCCTTTCAAACAAATAAATCCTAAAAACATTCAGTGGCCAGACGGGATCCTGCTTGGCTTGGGCACACTGAACCCTCATCATCTTTCTCATCTAACCTGTAAGCTTTATGTGATGGGCCATGGAGGTACAAAGCTTTGAAACATATATGGGAAACATGTCATGGGCAGAAGCTGAGCATGCACCCAAGTAAACATCTAATTCCATTTTCCATCAACGTTTGGAAGTCCCCTTGTGTGTCAAAGACCCTGGTAGAGCAAGAGAAGGCAACTTACTTTGAGCAATAGCAGGTGGTTTTAGGTGAGAGCCTGTGAGTTCTGGATTCCAGGCTTTGCTGGGCCCCCTAGAACTGTGCCATGGAAGGAAGCTCCACTGGGTGGGCTGAGGCTTGCGGGCAGAACCAGCACACCCCATGAACAGTCAATGCCACATGAGAACTTGAGAATGGGTTATTTGGGGACTTAGAGCCTGGCTGCCCTGTTTGCTAGGCACAGCTGGCCAAGCCATCCCAGGAAACAGCAGCTCTTTTCTGGAAGCTGGAGAGTTTTGGGGGTCCCTTGTTCCAATCCCACAGGTCACAGGTATGTCATGTTATGGGCCATGTGGCTGCACCTGTATTCTTGGGTCTAAGAAGTGTTGGGCTCACTGAGACTGGAAGTGTTTCTGTGTTTGTCCATTGCCTGGCACAGAGCTTGTCTTGGCGCTGGTGCTTGGGAGATGTGTGTGAGAGAGGGGAGGCAGGAAGGAGTGTGGTTTGGCCTCACCTGGCGTTCCAGAGCTTTAATTTGGGTAGGTCGTGCAGAGGGCACCAGTTCCAGAAGTCATGGGACAAAGCTCCATCCTCCCCTGACCCCCCACCCCGCCCTCCTGGTGGCTTGCAGGATCTCCTCACCACCCACAGGGAACCTCACAGCACCTGCCTATAGGGCCAGGTATGAGATCTGGAGATCAAATGTTTAAAAAGAGCAGCATCATCCCTGGTGACAGATTGGCCTCTGAAAAGGACATCGCATGGCATAATGCAAATGGTTCCTGACTTACTGGTCTTACAAATTTCTGGCTTCCCAGGGGCACAGGGAGTGAGCCATGTTCCACTGGCACTGAACTTGCTGGGAGTGTTGGCCTTTTCCCAGGCCCTCTCTGTGCAGTAATGCCTGCCCCATGTGGCAGTGCCAGGCTGTGGCCTTGGGCGTGGCTTCCAGACACTCCACGGGTGCTGTGTTGCTGGGGATTGTTTTTGGAGACAGGTAAGCCCCATGAAATATTAAATACTTTCTTACCAAATAGGCTCTGTGTTGAATGCTTTTGCCTAGCTGGAGAGTAACGTCTGTTTTCTGAGCGAGTCTTGAATTGGGCAGCTTAACCCTTGGTGCTTGACAGGTTGGGTGTCACATGTGTCTTCCCACCCAGGCTATTTTCAGCTTTTGGTGGGTTTATTAGGACCCCCGTGCTGGCTTGTTAAGTCCCTGGGGAATGAATATGGTGCTCCTTGCCTTTCCTGTGGTGTCTCTGGCTGTGTTCTGGACCCTTCATCTCGCCCTTCATTGATATAACAACTCTTTCAGGATGGGATTGCTTCCCTTCCCTTCCAAAGGAGAAGAAGCAGAGATCAGGAGTTGAGTTGATTCAGCCAAGGTCTTGTGGCCATCACATGGCAGAGCTGGGATTTGAACCCATGTTGGTGGGTCTTTGGAGGAGGTAGACATTGTCCTCCTGCCTAGACCCACAGGTGACCTCATGCGCCTCTGTGCCAGGCACAGCAGCCAGCCCTCTCCCTGTGGTCTCTAGGACCCTGCCTGTCCTGGCCTCTGCCTGCTGTTTGGCCTCTTCACTGCTCTTTGCCTACTCCAGCCTCACGGGTCCTCCTTACTCTCAGATCAGCGCCTAAATGTCCTTTGCCAGTCTCCGTGTGGCTGGTGCAGGTCCCAGCTCAGATGTCCTTCCCTTGAGACGCAAGCAGTGAGTGGGTCAGGGTCATGCAGCTCTTGTCCTCCTGGGTCCCTGCACTGAGCATGGGGTTTAGCATGTGCCAGGCATTCAGCAGGTATTCTCTGCATGTGGGGAACTTGCAGAGCTGGGTCTGTCTGGCTCTGAAGTCCACACTCTTAGACTTCTGAGTGCCACTGCTGGCTGGGGCACACGTGTTGTGTGGCCTTGAGCAAATACCTGCTCTCTCTGGGCCCAGGTTTTGTCCAGGAAAGAGGTGACACTAGGTGCTTTCTAGGAGCCCATTCCCAGCAGGGTAGTGGCAGCAGGTTCAACATTGCTCAGTGACAAGGTGGATGGGGTGTGTGTGTGTGTCTCAGGCCATAGGCCTTGGCACCTGCTTGCTAAACCCTGTGCATCTTGAATGTGGCCAGAGCGTTGGCCTGCACAGCTACCCTGGCAGGTCCTGGCATCATTCCCAACTTGGACAATGTCTCTCACTTTTGTAGAAATCTCAAGAGGTGGATTTACCAAAATCCACTTGATCTGTGAGGAAACAGGCAAAGAGAGGGGCTTCACATACAGCTAGGAAGGAATCAAGGCTTAGAGCTCATGTCACTCAACTCCAAGCCTGTTACTCTTAGCCTCCTTGGAGAACCGCTGGCAACTGGAAGCTGCCTGCCCCACACCAACTGCTAGTTATGGCTCTTGGTCTTGAGTCCACTTGCCCTGTCTGTACTCGCTGTGCCCTGACAACCAGGAATGGGCTTAGCGGAGGCTCAGCGCCTGGTGCTGAGTGGGCCTGCAGTGACTGCAGCTCAGTGGCTGATTGCTGGTCTTGACTCTGCAGCTGGCAGGATGGCCTGAGTGAGCAGGTGCTGCAGAGCTGAGAAACCCTTTTTTTTTTTTTTCAGGAAAACTGAGATGTGATGCAACCCACTTCCTGCTGCCTCCCAGGGGTGGGACAAGGGAACCTAGGCCAGGAATTTTCTGTTGACGTGGAAGCTTAACAATGTGGCTTTTTGGAGTGGCTGTATTCTTTGAAGAAAGCCATAGTCTGTTCACTTCCCAGGGCTCCACCCCCCCCACCAGCCTCCCTCATCACCTCCAAAAGCAGAAGCTCTGCCAGTATCCTACAAGTTTTTTCTCCATAAACTCTTTGCTCCTGTCCCCATCTGATTCCTTCCCATGTGCGTTTTGCCTCTGAGCTCCCAGTCTGTCCTTCTTTGCCCTGCTTGGTGGTGCTGGAGCTGGACCCTGTTTAACAATTCCTTTGAAATTGGGAGCATTGTTGGGCTTAGTCAGTAGAGGGCACTCAAGGGTCACTGTAAGGTGACAGCAGTAGGAAGGCCCAGCCCCTTCTACATGGTGGTCCTTCTTTCCTCTTTGGGTTTCCTCAGCACAGGGACCAAAGCCGCCCAGTGTCCATGAGTTCCACACCTGTAGTCCTTGCAGTTACCATGTAAAGGTCAAGGCCTTGGGCTTGCAACACATTTGTTTCAGTTGACACTGATGGCTTCAAAAACCCAATGCAGGTGACAGCATCATTGTTGTGTCACCTGTTGTGGATAATAAATATCTCAGCCCTCATTGGTCCTTATTAGTAAGCTCTACATGTACATCTCTATTTCCCCCATCCGAAAGTCGCTGCTAAAGACTTGCACGACTCAGATACCTTTGGTGGGGCACCAGCCTTCCTGACAACAGGCTGCATGTTCTAGTGGGTGGCACTCCTCCATGAAAGGGACCTGAATCAGGGGACCTTCTGCATGCTGAGTTCCTCCATAATTCACATCCCCTCTGCCTTGACACTGTAGGTCCTTCCTGGCACGTGTGACGTCTGGGTCTCTAAGACCCTGTCTAACCCCTTTAAAAATTAAATGCCCATTGCTAGATAGCAATCCTTTATTTTGAGTTTTTCATATCCAAGTATGGATGCGAGTTCTGTCTTTTGGAAGGATCCTAATTGTTACAGAATTGGGAATAACAGTGGTCTTGGGTGACAGACCTTCAAAAATGGGATTTTAATGGATTTCATTGTGTCCTTGAGTCTGAGCACAGTGTTGAGGTCATTGTTAATGGGACACAGGATGCTTGTAACCCATAGTATGGGGACATCAGAATTATGCTGTCACCTGTGTTGCGTTTTGATGCAGTGCCAACTGAAGCAGATGTCTTTGGGAACCTAAGTGAATCCTGGATGTTTCCATAACTTCACTAATGTTGACTGCAAGGACTGTGTTATGGGATCGATTCTTGAATACACTGGAACACTTAACTAGAAAGATAATGACAAGTTCAGGATGTTTGACTCTCAGCATGACTTGAGAATGGCAGGGCTTCGATGGCATCCAAGAAAGAATCTTATTTCATATGGATAGTGCTGGAAGTCAAACAGATGTGATCATGTGACTTGCAGAATCAAGACGGAAGTTCAGCTTACAGCAGTACCATGTTTCTCATGCAAATGTTTAGGCATTGAGTAGGAAAGAATGGGATCCTGAAACTTGCAGTATGCACACCTGGTTGGACTCAGCTGGATGAAAAATCTTGAATTCCCAAGTCACCTTGAGCCTCCCTTGCTAATGAGAGTACTTCTGCTTGTCTTGTGTCTGAGGAGACAAAACCCTGTGATAAGTCTATTGAAAGGGACTGCCTTGAAAGGGACTGACCATGCTCATCAAGTTATGTTACAAGCACCCTTTGTTGCCTCTAGATTCATAACCAGTGCATGCTCTAAGAAGTCAGTCATTGTCTCTGACCTCAAAGGGGATAGTTACACAATAGAAGAAGCAGAAGGCTTGCCAATGACAAGACTGAGCAAAATCCTGGGAAATACTTATGAGAGTTTGTTCTAAGGTGATGGACGATTGTTCTGATGTCATGTATGTGGATCTGGTATGCAATGCACTAACTTGCATAGCTGAAGTTGGTCCTCACAGCCAATTTGTTATTGAAACTAGGACTTGAAGGTGGCTTATGTTTAGTGCCATTGAGATGACAGGGCTTCCATGGCATAATATGGAAGTGGGCATCCGAAGATTTAAGGAACCAGGATATTGGAGTGGATTTATCATGTATGATATACACAGTCTCACAAAAACTGTGTGCCCTGAAAATTCCCAGAATATACTTTCTTAAGTCACTGGGAAATATATATTTTTGAGGGGAGGGCCTGCATAGCCTGACTCTCTGTGGAGGTTCACCTTTGTAATCCAGGTATCACCATGCAGTATGTGCTCAGTCATGCGAGCTTCTGGGTGTCATGGTGCTGTTGGGGTTCTGGAGTGGTGGAGACTTGGTGGCATCATCCAGAACAGTAGGGAGGTATCAGTAATCAGAAAACCTTGGCTCCTAGAGGTCCTTGGTAGTGACTAATGGATCACTGTGTCCTAGGAAGGAAATAGATGAGCATTTTACAAGCCAATCAACCAACCACAACCAACCACCAGCCAGCCAACCAACCGACCGTTCAACCAGCCAGCTTTTAGTACTGGTGTCCAAAATCTAACCTGAATTGCATCTGTGGAGAATTTGTGGTCTCTCTTACAGTTTCCAGACCCACACTCCATCACAGACAAGTCAGACAAGTGCTTCCTTTAGAAAAGGATCCTGAAGAAAGGCTGTGCAGCAAGGACTCAGTGGTCATGTGCTGGAGTGACTATAGCAGGGAAAGAAGGCGCCCAGATCTTTGGCAGATGAGATGACCCTGAATCTAAGATAATCACGGAAGTACAATGCCACAGTGGCCTACCACTCTGAGTGGTGACTTAGGGAGTCAGGTGACAGATACTTAGCCCAAGTGTGTCCAATGGGTCATTCTTGAAGTTTCTGAATGTGTAATTAGATAAACATACTTGCTGAGAGAAAAGAGCTTCCCTGGTGTGTGTCTAGAATCTTGTTACCCAACAGAAGGATGATGTTAAGATTGCTGTTTTTTAAAGTCATACACATGAAAGCTAACATTTTTGAATAGCTCTTAATCACAAAATCTATGTGGAAAATTATTTTTTTAAGATTGATATTAATTATTGGAAAGGCAGCGGAGTGATGGACAAAGGGGAGTGGGTAGCAACAGAGAGAGAGTTCTTGCATCTTGTGGTTCATAGGAGTCAGGAACTTTGGATCTCCCACATGGGTGGCATGGCACGGGTCCAGATTTCTCTCTCTCTCTCCTTTTCTTTGTAACTCTGCTTTCAAATGAAAATGAAAATAAATCTTAAAAAAAATTGATATACTTGACAGCTGGAAGAATCTCCACGTTGGTTCTATGGCTCCTGGAGTGAGATGTGTTATGGAAAGAAAGGCGTAAATGAAAATTTGCTACCAAGACAATCAATTGGAAACACTTCTCTAATTCCAGGGAAAGTTCAGAGATAAACGAAGGCTTGAAGTATGCAAAGGTGCTGTTTTGTTTCCATTTCCTTTCACCTGCCTATCGGGCCTGCGTGGGGCATGGGTGGGCTTCTGAGAGCAGCTGGATGACTTAGCTTCATCAGGTGGTGGCTCCAGTGGCAACTGCTGTTTCAGATTAGAACATTTCTTTACTGGAGGAGCGCTCGGTAGCATCTGGAATGTAGCCTAAAGGCCATCTACTGCTTTCTGCTCTGTGCCAATTCATGAGGATCACTGAAAGAAATCACTTTCGCCTGGGAGGCCCTGCAGGACCTATTCGAAGCCTTGCTTCAGAGCTCAGCCAGGCCTCTAGAACTCTCTTGTTTCTAGAAGATGTGGCCATCTGGACTCTAAAAGGATGACACCAGTGTACTATGCAGACCAGCAACAGGTTGCACCTGATCAACTAGAAGTTGTGAGTGTGACATACGTGAACCACAGGGAGCGATATAGATCTTGGAGGATTACAGAGGTCTCCTGTATCAGTCAAGATTCCAAGGGCTCTGTGGTCTGGGATCTATGGAAAGATCCCCTCCACTCTGGAAGTCAAGTTACTGTGTGGCTGAAATTCAGCTACGAAGAGAGAGATGCAGCACTTGGCAGAGCTTTTGGATTTAGAGTCAACACATGTTGCTGTTGTGTGCACTACCCTGACTTGTTGGTTTTGAGTGCAGCTCGGTAGCAAGGACTTCAGCACAAGCCCCTCCATCACTCAGTCCTTGTGATCCAGTAGATCCCATGATTCTCAAAGTGCCCATAACAAGTAGGGATGCTGCATGGGGTCCTAGACAAGCTCCTGGAGGGAAACCCCTGGAATTTTAAAGTAAATCTAGGCTTGGGTGTTTGATACAGCAGTTAAGTTGCTGCTTCGGGCACCTGCATTCCTTGTCGGAGGGCTTAGTTCAAGTCTTGGCTACTCCCCCTCACCCCCATTTTTTTTTTAAAAAGCAGAGTTATGGAGAGAAAGAAAGAGAGCTATCTTCCAGTTGCTGGTTCCCTCCCCAAATGGCCACAGCAAGTGAGGCTAGGCTAGGCTGAAGCCAGGAGCTGGGAGCTCCTCTGGGTCTTCTACGTGGGTGACAGAGGCTCAGGAACTTGAGCTATCTTCTGCTGCTTTCCAAGGCAGGGGGCTAAATTGGAAGGATAGTAGCTGGGATACAAATTGGTGGACATATGGAATATCAGTGCTGTAGGCTTAATTCCCTGTATCTGCTCTCGACTTTGGATCCAGCTCCTTGCTTATGTCTACACTGGGAGGTAGCAAATGATGAATCTAGTAGTTGGATTACTGCCATGTGTGTGAGACCCAGAGGGACTTCATGGTCCCTGGCTTTGGCCTGGCCCAGCCTTAGCTGCTGTGCGCATTTTGGGAATGAACCAGTTAGTGCAAGATCTTTTTCTGTTTCTGTCTCACAGCCTTTTGAATCAAAGGAGGGTAGATAAATAGATACTTTTAAAGAGTAAATCTGTTGGTGCCTGTGTGGTGGCATATCATAGTAATACTCCACCTGTGGCGCTGGCATCCCATTCGGACACCGGTTTGAGTCCCAGTTGTTCCACTTCTAATTCAGCTCCCTGCTAATGGCCTGGGAAAGTAGCTGAGGGTAGCCCATGTACTTGGGGGCCCAGAGCCCACATGGGAGACCCAGAAGATGCTCCTGGTTTCCTGACTTCAGACTGGCCTAGCTGAAGCCATGGTAGCCATTTGGGGCGTGAACAAGTCAATGGAAGATCTCTCTCTGTAATTCTGACTTTCAAGTAAAAAAAAAAAAAAAAAAAAAACCTTTAAAAAAGTAAATCTATCTTGTCTTATGGAAATACTTTTTCTTCTAAGCAACAGCTTCTGGCTTGCTCCTGACCTGCGGTAGAGACTGGTTCATCTTGTCAGTCCTATGTAGGGTATTCTTGACACATCCAGCTCTAAGATGAGCTTTGTGTTTCAGCAATCTGTCAGCCATGATACTTAGGGGACTGCACTTTGGCAAGTGAATGGCTCAGACACCAACCCCTGCCTCATTGCCTCATCTCCTTCAAATCATGGAGAGCTCCTATGAGTTATTGACTAAAGAATAACAATTTGAGCCTGGTTTACTGATGGTGCTGGCTGTGATACGTCCCATCTTGCGAGCCTGCTGTGCAGTGGTGAGGGGACACCTTGACACGGGGTAGAACATTTAAAAAAAAATATTTATTTTTACTAGGGAGACAGATACAAAGAAAAGGAGAGACACAGATCTTCCATCCCCTGGTTCACTCCCTAAGTGGCTGTGGCTGTAATGGCTGGAGCTGAGCTGATCCAAAGCCAGGAGCCAGGAGCTTCTTCCTGGTCTTCCACATGTGCAAAGGGTCCCAAACTCTTGGGTCATTCTCCACTGCTTTCCTTGGCCACAAGCAGGGAGCTGGATTGGAAATGCAGCAGTCAGGACTTGAACTGGTACCCATGTGGGATGCTGGTGCTTAAAGGTGGAGGATTAGTCTGTTGAGCCATGGTGCTGGCCCCAGTGGGTAGAATTTTTAGTGGTATATTTGGTTGTCCATTTTGAAATGAGAATGGCCACAATATGGATCTGCAGTGGATGATAGCAATTGTTCATTCATGGTCTGGCTCACTGGACCAGGATTGGGAGATGGTTGACAAGAACTTTTGGAGGAGGCATGTGAATGGGCTCATCCAAACAGGCAGAGGCCACAAAGACTGAGGACACACAGCTGGACAACATCTACTGCAGCAGGGATTTAAGCAATCGGATAAGAAATAGGAGAGGCTCTGCGGTTAACACATGACCTCTGTGCCCAGGTATGCCAGTGCTCATCCGAGGGGCCCTTGAGTAAAGTGGCTTTAGTGACTGGGATAGTGGAAACTCATGGGCTCAGCCATGTGGCCCATCCCTCATGTAAGTCCACCTCAGATAGCGCCTCTGTTGGGTGCTCAGCCTCCCAACAGGAAGGATGCTGCAGCTCAATGGAGCTGCTGACTACTTGGCAGCTAATGGATTTTGTTGGCTCTTGTCTGCCGTAGAAAGGCAGAGGTTTTTCTTTACCAGAATGGAACCATTTTTTTGGGGAGGGGTTGGCTGTGCCTCTCTGGAATGTTCTCAGCAGAGTGCTCTCAGCCGCCAGCATGGTCTCTCAGATAGAAATGCTGCCGCCCAAGGAACTCTTCTCCACAACAGCGGAAATGCCACTGTGGGCTCACTCCTTCCTGTGGAATTAACTGGTCTTATCACATAACTCACCATCTGGGTGTGGATGGCCTAATTCAAAGGTAGGATGGCTTCCCAAAGTCTCAGATATGGTGCCAACTGGGAGGCAGACCCTGAGAGGAGGCAGCAGGCGCTGTGGATTAGATACCCTTGTGTAGAGCCGCCTCCACTCTTGGCAGAGCACACAGATTTGTTTGATTAAGGGACAGGAGGAGATCGGAGCTATGTTAGTCAAGGTTACTCCAGGAAACAGGAGATACAATTGACTGGCCAGACAACACTGCCAAGATGGGAGGGCGGAACCTCTCTACATCTGGAACTCAGATCACTGTGGAGTGTGTGGTTACTGCTCACTGCACCAAGGAGAAGTTCACTGGGCCAGAGATGGTCTAGCAGTGGGTCTAGGTTAATTGGCAAAGGATTATCTGCCAAGGTGCACTCAGAAAGCTGCCTGTGGGTGTTGCTGTTGAACTTGCTGGTAAGCCACAGTGTTGGGATTTGGAGGGATAAAGAAACCATCACTAATATGATGAGTGGAAGTGAGCCAGGGCTACTGCCAGCCTTGCCTCCAGCAAGCTGGATGGTGGTGGTCGGGGTGCTGTTGTTATTAGTAAGGGTGTGCCTGCCCAGTGTCCTGCAAACCGCCTAGTGCTGCAGGAGCAAGAAGCAAGTACCCTGGAGTCAGAGTGTCCAGTGTCCTGCCAGTGCCACCTACTGACAAATGAACATGGTGCCAGCATACAGCAGGAAATGCTGCAGCTTCACTAGTGGACCTTGAAGGGTGGACTTGGACGTGAAAAGCAAGAGATGACAGCTGGTGCAGGCTCCATGTGTGAGCACCAGTCCTCACCCACTTGCAGAGTTGTTGCTTCTTGTGTGAGAAAACTGGCTGGCTTGGCTGGCTTTGGCCCTAAGGTGGGGGTTGGGTGTAGGAAGCCTTGCAGAGAACAGTGGAGGCTCTAAAGAATGGGCGGGGATTAGGGGATTGATAGGACTGTGTGCTAGCCTTTTGGGTTCCTTGCATCTCGGAAAAAACAGGCAGCAAAAGGGTGACCCTTTTGGATGGGATGGGATGGTGGGTGTTGCTTACCAAGGGGAAGTTAAGGTGCTTCTGTCCAGTGGGGACAGGGAGAGCTGTATCTGGAACTCAGTACCTCTGAGCACTCTGAATTACAAGGCTTAATGGAAAAATTCAGCAATCAGAAAAAAGCAGGATGACTGAGGACCTGTACCATTCAGAAAGGAAGTCTGGGTTTACTCTTCCCCATGAACAATCTCAACTAAGGACAGGCAGTTAGCCTGTTGAGCAGTTGAGATGCTTGCACCCTATGCTGGAGTATCTGGCTTCAAGACCCGGCTCCCCACTAACTTCCTGCTAATACAGACGCTGGGAAGCAACAGTGGATCTTGCCATGTGGTGGACACTTGGTTGCAATGTTTGACTCTTAGATTCCTCCCTGAATCAGTTCTGGTGGGTGCAGGCATTTGGGGAATATGAAGGGGCTAATGGGAACACTCTCTCTCCCACCCCCACCCCACTCTCTGCCTCTCAAAATTAGGGGGAAAAGCCTAACTTGCTGAGAGCAAGTTGGGGAGATATTCCATATCTCTTGGGGAGATATGGAATGGGTCAAGGAAAAAGGAAATCGCTGATGCGAATTCTGGCCTTGTGAGCAGTTCTAGAAGTGAGGGCTACGATAGAGTTTAGTTCATTTTCTCTGTTAGGCTTGCATTCATAGCTAACTGTTGAACATTTTCCGCTCTTTCTTGTTGTTGGTTATGTACACGTTACTGCAAGTTAGCTTCACAGTGTGGTCTTAGCAGACAGAGTAGGAGTAGGAGTGCTTCCTGGATCTGGGAACAGATCAGTGCTGGCGGAAGGACGACCCTCCACATTTAGATGCCAGTGTGGTGACGTCCTGATTTGGACCAAGGCTCACTGCCTCTTCTTGGGTGGCACCAGGGCTGCTGGACTGTGACTCAAGTTCAGAAGGGGCTGGACCCATCGGTGGAAGCATCTTGGTCAAAGGCAAGGGTCGTGTCTGCCATCCCCCCCTTCGCTGCTCAATGCCATGGCCACCCTGCCTGCTCTGCCCTGCTTAATGCTCCTGCAGTAGAACCCTGTGAGCCTTTCCTCTCTGCTGGCTAGTGCCACTGGGGTGGCTGTTGACAGAGGGTTCAGGAGAGACACTGCAAGAGGCTAGCAGCATATGGCTTTTCTTCTCTGGCTTTGGATCTTCTGGTTCCGCTCAACCAGACAAGCGCCAGCCAGCCACACCTTTGGCCGGTGCTGACCGAAGTACCTTTGCTCCACCCTTAGGAGTGGTCACCCTCCTTGGCTGATGAGCAGTTCACCATAGCGAAATGTCTATGTCTGGATACTCGGGTGGACTCTGTTCCCACAGTGGATCCCATTCAGGCACTGTCCACCCTGCTCTTGGGTCCCTGTGCCACCTCCATCTCAGCCCTTGACTATGTGGGCTCCCTTTTTCTCCTCTTGTCTTGGCCACCTTCCTCCTCCCCTCTGCCTCTCTAACCTGTTTTGAGAACACACAGTGGTTACAGCGTTCTCATAGTTGAAATTCCCCAGAACTGGTAATAGGCAGAGTCTGGGGCTTGCCATGGGCAGAGGGGACATGACTTGCAGGCTCAGCCTGGCCTGGTACCTGTGCATTGTATAGGTGGGAAAGCGGAGATGCTGGGCTGGGTGACTGCTCCCATCGGAGATGCTCCCATGAGTTGCACAAGTTTTCTCTCTACAGTTTCCATTATTATTTGTAGTAAATATTTATTTGCAAGGCAGAGTGACTGAGAGAGGGAAACACAGAGAAGAGAGACATGGCCCATCTGCTGGCTCACTGCTCTGTGTGTGTGTGTGTGTGTGTGTGTGTGTGTGTGTGGTGGGGGGCAATGCAACCTGGCCAAACCAAAGCCAGGAGCCAAAAACCTGATCTGGGTTTTCCATGTAGATGGCAGGGATTCAAATACTTGGGCTGTCATCTGCTTCCTGCCTCCCAGGCATAGTAGCAGGAAGCCAAGAGTAGCCAGGACTTAAATCAGTGGTGGCTTCACTGCCAGAATGTGTCCCCCCTTCCCAGTTCCCATGATTTTATGTGACCCATGTGGAAACTCCTCTTTTCCTGGGTGGGCTGATTACACTGATATTGATCTTTATTAGTCAATTACATTAAGACTGCTTTGATTACGTGCAACTTGGCTTCCCAGGGAATGTTTGGATATCACAGAGGGGACACCAGTGCTGACTGGTGGTGGCCGGGATGCTGCTAACCATCCCACAATGTAGTGCAACTTTCAGAGCAGGACATGAGAAGTTCTGACCCAATAAGGGAGGAGGCAGAGGTCCCTAGATGAGGAGGGGATGACTTGCCTAGGGTCCCATGGGAAGGGAGAGCAGCAGGGATGGGATGATAGCTTAGGTCATCTTCCCACTCCTCTTCCCATCTGTTCTGCTGCCCAGTGATAGCAAAGGAGGCAGAAAGCCAGGCCTGCCTCCAGGACCCAGTGTCTGCGGGTGGCCGCCTTCTCTCTCCCTCCCTCTGCCTTCCCAACCCCCAGCCATTTTCCAAGGCAACCATCTGCTCGCTCAACTCCTTGGAGCTGTTGGGAAGCTGCTGAGAAAACTGCACCCAGCGAGGACTGGCAGCATCACCCAGGCTGGTTCCTTTTTGCCATCTCCTCCGAGAGCTTTTAAATCCTGCCCCCTTCTCCAGCCCTTTCACACCCCACCATCAGCTTGTTCCCTCTCAGCAGGTGCTTGACTCCTCCAGTGCACCAGCCTTCTCTGCCAAACCCACTCTCAGCCAGCTCAGGGTGAGCTGGTCTGTGCATGCATGCTGATTGGGTGGGATGCACTCCCTTCCATCCTGGCTGGGGGCTGTGCCCCCCCACCACCCCAACCTCTACCCCCAGAGCCTTCCCAGAAGCTAGTCATGCCCCCGTCCCATACTTCGTCATAAGATGAATTTGTGTCTTGAAATGAAATTATCAGGTTCTTGAGGCCACTTTCATTATCCCCTTTCATCTGGACTCTATTCTAGCTGCCTAGATTAGCCTCTGCCCAGGCCCCCACACCAGCGATGAGACTCCTACTTGTGTCTGGCTCCCAGCATCCTGCAGCTTTTCTAAGGGGTCCTGGAGGATGTGCTGATAACCCCAACCCTGGGGGACCCGCTCCTCTGTGTGGTGCAGCTCCAGTTACTCCCCAGCAACCTGGCTGCTGCATCCACAGATGCCTGCTGTGCGCCCAGAGAACTTGTCTGTCAGTGTGACTGCAGCCAGCTGGAAGGAGGAAAGGTGGAGTTGATGCCCCCGGGGGTTCATGGGCAGATGGCTATGCATCCACCAAGACAGCAGGTTAGAGGCACAGTCCCCTGATGGCCCCAGCAGGACTTGTGGGAATTCTCTGTCCTTACCTGTTCTTCCCCCTTTCCCTTGTGTCCCCTGGGGTCATCTCTCAGGTAACTCCAGACATCAGAACCTGCTGTGTGATGCCTTCAGGGTAAGGGGCGAGTTTTCCTCACCCCTGGAGCCCATGTGCGGTGCAGCCACAACCAACAGGCATTTGCAGGGAGACTGCATGGGGCTATGGGCACAGGAGAAACACTGGTGAAGCATATGGTATATGTGATATGATGTGATGCCCTCCACTGGGATGCAGGTTCACGGAGGCACCTGTCCCATCCTGGGTCCTCTCAAGCTGCTGCCAGCCCAGAGTTCCCTGGTGCTGGTGCATGGTGAAGCCCCTGGGAGCCGCTGCTCTGGGCATGCCCAGCTGCCATGTCCTATGGGGGATGCTTTGGCAGGAAACAGAGGCCTTCGGGGCAAAGGGACAGTTGCTCCGGGCTAGGCACACTCACGGGGGCACACAGAGACACACACATGGACACATGCACACACAGACATCTGGAGCCAGCCAGCATTAAGCAGACCTGCAGCTTTGAGCAGGGGTTCAGGCCCCCCTGCCTTCACAGTCACCAGTTGCTCTGAAGGGTAGCCTGGATGAGACTTGGGCTGAAATGAAAAACTCAACAACAAGCTACTGTGGCATCCCGTAGTACTCCTACAGGTTGTGCTGGCCATTTTGTGGTAGATGCTGGCTGGAGAGTTGGAGACCTTGGGATCTGATGCTGTTTGTGTTATCTTGCTTATCCACCCACCAGGGATATCGATGCTCTACTTTGGTTGAGCATGATGGGAGACCCAGAAGCAGCTCCTGGGCACATGGTGTGTGAAGGAACCTGGCACTGCGTTGTCAGTCCCATGTGTCCGCTGTCTGGATGAGGATGGGCAACACGCCATACTCCAGTTGCTGGAAGGAGTGCAGGAAGAACAAGGGTGTCTGGTTCTAGTCAAAGCCTCAGACTGGGCTGCTTGTCTGGGGGCCTTGGACTTCCTCCCCATGGTGTGAAGGTGCCTTTGAAGCCAGATTCCCTTCACTATCCCAGCAGGTTACACCAATTCTTAGCTCTTGGGATGATTGTCCTTAGGGCCTGTAGCGTGGGGTTGTAGCCCTGGAGCTGGGGCAGGGGAAGAGAAGGGAGAGGAGGTTGACAAGCAGGTGGAGGTAGAGGAAGAGAAGGAACTGTCGGAGGAGGTCATAGTTCCTGTGCTAATGGCAGCCATGTGGATGAGTGTATAAGAAACTCAAGGCAGGTTTTATGTCAGTGGATCGTTACCAAAGAAATGTAAAGAGACAACCCTAAACAAATAACTGCCACATTTCCCCAGTAGGACTTGTGGGAGATCTCCTGCTGGGAGATGGTGAGGGTTCCACGATGACGTGACCCTGCCTATGTGGCAGTCACCATGGGCACTCGCTAAGTCCAGCATTTTTGATCCCAAATGAGGCTCAGCAGGCAAAGCAGCATCCCCCAAGTCCCATGGTGGGGGTGTGGTGGAGTCCTCCAGTGCAGCTCTGCTTGAAACCAAGGTCTTGAACACTCACCTGAGCTGGCCCAGACAATGTCTGTGGCTGTGCCTCCCCCAGGCCTCTAAGGTCCAGCAAGACTGGAGACAGAACACCTCATCAGAGATGAGTGTAGACATATGGGCCTCTCCCTTTAGTCCTGATGAGCTGCAAGGAAATAGAACCAGGGACCACATCTGCAAGTCCAGAAGGATGGATGCACTGAGCTGTGGCTTTCCAGCTGCCTGAGACTGTGAAATCTTTGCAGGGTCTCCCTTCAGCCACCACCAAGGCAGCCCTGCAGCTGCTCAAGGATGCCAGAGCTTTCTGCTTTTAGCAAGTGTTATCTGGGTGACTGTGACCACAGGGCTGTGGGCGGATACACAAACAACCCATAGTGTGCTCATGTTGGAACTTGGATGAAACACCAGTTGAGCATTTATTCTACATTTTCCCTCTTGAGGAACTGAGTCATGAGATGACAGTTGTTTTAAGATGAGATGTGTACCATTACACATAGAGTTTATTACGTGCAGTCAACCACATGCGTGCATACAGAAATAATCACACAAATGCAGAAAACCTAGGAGTTATTTCCTTCTTTTAAAGAAGTTTTATTTATTTATATATTTATTTAAAAAACAGTGTGACAAACACATACACAGACACATGCACACACACAGAAAGAGAGAGGAAGGGGGTAGGATCTTCCATCTGCTAGTTTATCTTCCAAATGCCTGCAGTAGCCGAGATGGGGCCAGGCTGAAGCCAGGAGCCTGGAACTTCACTTCCTCCCAAGTGGATGACAGGCACCCAAATACCTGAACCATCACTGCTGCCTCCCTGGATGTCCAATAGCCAGAAGCTGGATCAGAGACAAAGGCATGAGTTGAATGAACCTAGGCACTACTTTGTAGGATGTGGGTACCCCAAGTGGTGGCTTAATTGCTGTGCCACAATGGCTGTCTGTTTTTCTTTAAGAACCTTTAGGATATGAAAACTCTCCGAATTCAAGAAAATACTTTTTCTGGGATCTATGAGTGGTACATGTAATAATCGCTCATGTCTTGGTGCCCCAAGTCCTCTTTCCCTCTCCAGCCCTACTTGCCCTGAGATTACACCTTCTGATTGGAGCAGTTGGGAATATTTATGGGTGCCCAGCTTCTTGGAAGCTCTCTAAGCTTCCTTACCTTCTTCTAGCTTCCAAGTGTTGGAGACTTCAAGGAGAAACTACCATTGAAGTGGCAGAATCCAGTTTCAGCACCACGGACAGAAACCCATCCCTGCCCTCCCATTTTTGGATGGGGCTGTGGCTGGCTTTCCACCTGTTTGGGAAGGAGGGCCTGGGAAGTTCTTGCTCACAGCCTCAGGGTGTGGGGACATCCACACCCCCTGGGAGGTTTGCCTCTGGAAAGTGCTTGCTCTAGATGTCAGCCACAAGCTCACAAGTTCCTCGAAGGGTTCCATCTAACATTTCAAATGCATACATGATTCGTCCTCTGTGATATAGCCATGATTATGTTTCAAATATAAAAATAATAGACTCTTCAAAATAACACTGTCCATGGTGTTAGAATGAAACTGATGCAGAGAGAGGATTTGCTGTACCTATAGTATGTCTTCATGCTGGGCACAGTGCCAAAATTCTCACGGGATATGTATGTGTGTGCGTGTGTGTGTGTGTGCATCTGTGTACATGTGTGGGAGGTGTAGGGTACACTGCTACAGGTGAAATTCAATATCCTTAACTTGTAATTTATCCACCACCTGCTCGTTGTCCTTGCTGCCTTCTTCCCTGCCCACATTCACTCCTCACACATGCAGGCTCACTTGGGGGTCCCTCATTTTTGGGGCTCTGTGGGAGGAGTGGTACCTCTTATTGCTTGCTCCCGGATTCCGACAGACATCCCCACACCCTGGGCATTCAGAGCGGTAGCCCATACTGGCTCTGATGGTGTGAAGGCATGAGCCTGGGCTGAGCCCCACTGGTTTATTTCACCCTGGGGTCTTGTCTCAGTACATGACCCCTCTTCAGTGCCTGCAGTGAGCAGACTGGAGAGAGAGACCCAGAGCTTGACTGCCCAGGGCAGTAGCAGTGGCAGACATGGATGAGTCCTGGGGGCTTTGCTCCGCCTATAGGGCAATAGGGGCTCAGTGAGTTCTCAACAACAGTAGGGTTCTGCGTGGCTGCTGCCTCCGCCATGCAGCCTGCAAGTGCGATTTCTTTCTGTGAAATTTCTTTCTATGAGATTTCTTTCCATAGCTCTGCCCTGGGGCTGCCCACCTGAGGATGGACAGGTGGATGTGTAGCTGTCCACACACAGCCCTATGGGCCAGGAGAGTTGAGCAGGAAGGCACTGCTTGCACACGACAGCTCCTTTGATGTTTACTGTTTGCTGTCCTATTTCACCTGCTGGAGTCACAGGGATGAGCTGTGCATTGGATCTCAGATCTGCGCCCTGGAGTGGAAGTGATTCAGCTAAGGCCCCACAGCCAGGCCAGGGCCAGTGCTAGGGACATAGTCCAGGGCGCATGGCACCCAGGTTGCCTGCCTCTGTTTCCCAGGTTCCTGGCCAGTGTTAAGCTTGGAGATGTTTTCAGGGCCAAGAGCCCGCTTTGCCCTTCACCCTCCTGTGGCTTTCTTAGCACCGTGCTTGCCCTCCTGTGTGGGCAGCACTGTGGAGGTGGGTTTTTTCTTAAATCTCCGCCCTTTTGCTCCCCCTCTCCCTGACACACAGAGCTTGCCAGTGCTTTGAAGGTTTAACTCCGGACGAATCATAATTAATCTCTCTGTTCTCAGCCTCCAGGTATTGCCTGGTTCAGAGAAAGAACTCAATAAATATTTGTTGAATTAATGAAAATAAGTTCATGCTGAAGACCGACTGCTGTGAAGTGGTTTGCATTTCAACAAACAGCAGAGCCTCAAGCCCTGGGCACGGTGCGGTGGTGGCTGAGTGTCAGGCACCAGCAAGCTGGGCCAGAAGCTTCCTGTGTCTCTCGGTGCCTGGGGGAGGATGTGACTGTCTTGGCAGGTGGAATTTTCTATTCATGTCTCCTCAGTGCGAGAAACAATCACACCGTCTCCTGGATGCACAGTGTGTCACGGGAACAAATGTGCTCCCTTTGGCTCTCTGGTGGGAGGAAGCCTCTTGCATTTTGTCAGTTTTCCTGCCCAGGTTCCAGTGGACAGAATGTTCTTGACATCTCTGGGAGTTGTGTGTGTGGGTGTGTGTGTGATGCTCTCGTCAGTTCTCCCAGTTCTCTGACCCAGCAGTCACCAGTCCTGCTCTGCCTGGTGGGTAGGTGGGGGGCTGAGGTCAGCTGGGGGTTAAAAGAAGCCTGCAGGGTGGTTCAAACCCTTTCACATCAAACCCCTCCACCCCCGACCTGGTTGCTTTTCCCCAGTGAACTCAAGGGCTGTCCTGGCTGTCTATACCCTGGCTGAGACACCTCCTGTACCTGCTCTGGTTACAGATGGCCTCTCTGCCCTCAAGCTCCTCTCCTCCCTGCCTCTCCTCTCTGCCCATCACCATCACCAGCAGTGCTCAGCTGGCTGGAAACCTCCAACTGGAAACAGCACCCAGGCGTGTGAGCCTTTGGGTCATAGTCCAGGCGCTGATGTTTGCCATGGGCATGCCAGCCAGATCCACTGGCCATGAGCATCCTCGTAGAATGCAGGGGCTCATGCTAACTGACATTTCCCATTTCTACAAGTACCAACTTCAATTCCCGTGTTGTGCATATGGGCAAATGGAGGTCTAGCATGCAGACGGACCTGCTCAGAATCACATGGTGTGCGGGCATAGGATTCTCTGTCCAAAGGTTCTGTCACCCTGGCCCCTTCCCCCAACTGCCTCTGGCCTCCATCCTGTCTCAGGGAAGGGGTTGGGAGGTGGCAGCTGGTGAAAGGAAGAGCCTGCAGACAAGCACGGTGAGGACTGCTATTGTCTGCAGCAATGGCAGCAGCTGGGAGAAGAGCAGCCCAAGTGTGGGGGCTGGCGGCTGTTTCCGAAGAGGGGTGAGTGATTCTTACCCAGGCCAGGTGCCGGCCACCCCATCTTCATGCTGCTTCTGTGTGCCAGCTCATTAAGCAGTTTCTACCCACTCCCAGGCACCAGATATGACCCCTCTGCCAGGCAGGCTGAGTTCAAGCTTCCATGTCCACAGCTACCAATGATCAAGCTTCAAGTGGAAGATGCTTCCCCACGAGGCAGGAGGGTACAACACCTATTTTGTAGAGGTAACAGCTGAGACCAGAAGGGTAAAGCTGTGCGATCAAGGGATGGCTGGCAAGTGGCTGTCGCAGAGATCTGGAGACCCAGAGGGCATCATTTGTAACCACCTAACTTTTCCTAGCCTCTCGGGCTCCTGGGTACAGCCCACGGCTCGCTACTCCTACTAGTCACTCACTCATTCCTGTACTTTAGTATTCTCTGGAGAGTGGAAGTGGGACTCCTGACCTTTCCTCCTCCTAGGACCTCGTGACGCTCCTGCCCCGGGAGGAAAATGGATGCATAATGGCCCAGACACAGCACAGAGTCCTGGGTCTCCCACATGTGCTCTGCCACTCTCCAACCCTGTGGAGGAGGGGTCTCAGCTGTGTTTGCTGTGGGTGTGTTTCTGGGGCTCAGAGAGGTTCTGGAGCTCGGCCAAGGCCGCACAGCCAGAAAGGTTAGAGCCCGGCCACATCCGTCTGATCTCCTTCCCACAATTTTTTTTTTAAAGATTCATTTATTTTTATTACAAGGTCAGATATACAGAGAGGAGAGACAGAGAGGAAGATCTTATGTCCAATGATTCACTCCCCAAGTGAGTGCAATGGCTGGTGTTGCGCTGATCCGAAGCCGGGAACCTGGAACCTCTTCTGGGTTCCCACGTGGGTGCAGGGTCCCAAAGCTTTGGGCCGTCCTCGACTGCTTTCCCAGGCCACAAGCAGGGAGCTGGATGGGAAGTGGAGCTGCCAGGATTAGAACTGGCGCCCATATGGGCTCCCGGGGCATGTTCAAGGCGAGGACTTTAGCCGCTAGGCCACGCTGTCGGGCCCCCCATAATTTTTTTTAAGATTTATTTATTTTCATTGGAAAGTCAGATACACAGAGAGGAAGAGAGAAACAGAGGAAGATCTTCTATCCACTGGTTCACTCCCCAAGTAGCCTCAATGACCAGAGCTGAGCTGATCTGAAGCCAGGACCAGGAGCTTCCTCCAGGTTTCCCAAGTGGGTGCAGGGTCCCAAGGCTTTGGGCCATCCTCGGCTACTTTCCAAGGCCGTGAGCAGGGAGCTGGAAGGGAAGTGGGCTGTTAGGATATGAACTGGAACCCATATGAAATTCTGGGGCATGCAAGGCAAGGACTTTAACCACTAGGCTACCACCCCAGGTCCCCTCCCCCATCTTACAGAAGCTGAACCACCTGGTACCTTGGCCAGTGCTGGGTGTGAGTCAACACGAGGCTGGGCTCAAGGAGAAATTGCAGGGTGACCTGTCTCTGCCTTTAAGCCGTGTCCTGACCAAGCACCTGTGATGCCCCATGTGGTGGTGCCCCACCACCATCCCACTCTGCTCTCAAGCCCTCTCTTCTCTCATGCTCCCACCACAGCTCTTGGCAGTCGCTGGAACCTATTGCTTACATCTGCACCATGACCTGACCTGTTGGCCAGCTGGTCTTCCCTGCTAGACCACTCTTTGCCCCTAGCCTGCTCTCCGCAGTGCAGGCAGAAGAACCTAGCGGCATCACAACCCAGCTGAAACCTCTCCCATGTCCCTACTGTCCTTGGACAAGCCATCAGACCTGCTGGTGCACCTGATTTGGTCCGGGCTCATTCAGCCCACCCTAGGGCTCCAATTCCCAGATGCCCCAAGCTGCCTACTGCCTTGGGATCTCTTTGCAGGCACTTCTTGCCCCTGGAGGGCTGTTCTCTAGCCTTTTACCTGCCTGACCTTGGTTCGAATGATTGCTCAGCGAGGCCTTCCCTGGACATCACCCCCACAGGTCAGGCCCTCTTCTCCTCCCTCCTGTGGTTTCCTTCTCCCCTTTGCAGCCTGCTGTGATACTGCAGTCGAAGGTTGATCTGTTTGCTTCTCCCGCATCACCTGAGCATAGGAAGCATAGTACGGGGCCCACGGTGCTCAGCATGAAGCAGGTGGTAAGTACACACGTGGAAGGTATAAGTGAGTGAATAAGCAAAGCCAAGTGTCTGCGATAGGGTCCCAGGAGGGCCTGACAGTCATCTTCTCTCCTAAGTGCCCATGACCCCGTTGGTGAGTGGGGAGGTCAGGGGGAGGCTTTCACCAAGGCCACACATGCAGGAGTTCCTGTGTCCTGTGGAGTTTGTGTCATTCCCTTCACTTCCACTCCCGGGCAGTTGCTAACGTCCTGATGCAGAAGGTGCGTGGAGAGCCAAAGGTGGTGTTGCTGCTGTCCTTCTGCCACAATGTTTAGTTTAAAATAGACTTAGATTCACTGGAAAGCTGCCAGACCATAACAGCCCCCCATATCTGGTTTCCCCTTGATCATTTGTCTATTTAGAAACAAGGCCAATGTTTCAAGATGAGGCTGCTCTGCAGGAAGTCCACGTGTTGGCCTTGTCCTGAAAACTCAGGCGTTCTTGTCACACTGGGCTCAGACTGGGCCTGAGCCTCGGTGGGCAGTGGGCTGCACTTCTCCCTCCCAACCTGCCATGTTTTGCACAGGGCATGCATTGCCTGTAGGCTTGGTCCATCTCACTTGCCCACCCGTGCCTGCCTGGCGCAGTCATCACTGGGACAGAGACTCCCTGTTAAAAGCAGTGACAGCTTGAGATTCTTGAACCGCAGTCACAGAACCTTTAAACCTGGGGTTTTAAAATCTTATATAAGGTTCATTGATGGTGTTTGAGAAATACTCCTGGAGTGCCCGCTCTGCGCCAGGCTCTGCGACTTTGCAGCTGTCAGGGTAGGAAGAGATGATCTCAATGCTGTCAGGCGTTGCAAGCCCAGGAGGAGGCGGCCATAGTGGGGCACACCCCTTGGGCTAAATGGATTCCTCCACCCCAAACTTTACCCACCTGCTGCCTGGTGCCAGCAAACAGGATCCCCTTTTTGAATGTCTAGACATAAAACTGAGGCCACTGAGTTCTTCAGCTGTATCAGGGGCTGCAGTGGGGGAGGAGTCCCCACCACTCTGCCCCTTGCTGGAAGAAAAGTGTGTGTGTATGTGAGAGAGAGAGAGAGAGAGAGAGAGAGAAACCTCCCTGCTGGGAAGTCTTCTCTCTGTAGCCACTTAAGATTCATGCCTATTCTGGCTCTCAGTGTTAGCCCCACAGTTCTCCCCAGCACAGTGGGAAGAAAGGAAGAACGTTCCGACAGTGGTGATGGCTGCATGAATGGTCACACTGCTGTGAGCTGAATAACCCCCACACTCCAGACGGCGGTCCCTTTGGTCCAAGATGCCACAGGAGCCCTGTAAACCTGTCACTTTCTGTTCCATAGGTGAGGAAACTTCTGAAGGTCCCACAACAGCCAAGCAGAGGGGCTGGAATCAAACCCAGTGCCATGTCTAGCATCTTCTCTGCTGGCCACCTTCTGGCCGTTTGGTAATTCTATGCAATAAGATGAAGCAGTGCTCAGCACATGGGCTTCTTGTGCCTTTGTCACACTCCTGTCCCACAGAAACAGTAGCTGTCACTGGCAGGATGTGGTGGGTCCCACAGGGAGGTTGGTCTGGCATCTTGGTTCTGGTTCTGCCATGGGCTTGGTTGATGTGAGCCCGAGGCTGATGTCTGTATTTGGGGGTAGGGAGTGTGGAGGCACAGCTGCTGTGTATCCTGCAGCCCATTCTCAGCTAGAAAGGGCCGGATCCGAGAGCCAGGCAAGGTGCGAGAGCAAGTATAGGGTGGGTAGGTGTTTTACTCAAATGACTTGTGGTTACCTTGGAAAGACCACAGCCCTCTCTGCTCACCATGGTCCTGACTTTCCCAGGTGCTGACAGGCAGTGCCCCTACACTGGGATGATTCCATCTTGAAGGTGGAGACCTGTGTTTGTGCCACCAGGGGGCCGGCAGAGCCAGAGGCTCCGAGGTGTCCCTGTGCTCTCCAGATCTTGGCTGATTGTGCCCCACATGGGTAGGGCCTGAAGGAGGGGACACCTGTGCCCCATGTGGGTGGGTCTTGAAGAAGGGGATACCTTTTGGAAGATGTTGGACAGATCTTGTGGCATAGCATGGGAAGCTGCTGCTTGGGCTGCCCCAATTGGGAGTGCCATTTTGATCCCTCACTTTTCCACTTCTGACCAATTACCTGCTAATGCATCCTGGGAAGCAGCAGATGATGGGCCCAGTGTTTGGGTCCCTTTTAGCCACATGGGACACCCTGATGGACTGCCAGGCTGCTGGCTTTGGCCTGCCCCAACCCTGGCTATTGTGGTCATTTGGGAAGTGAACCAGTACATGAAAAATCTCACTCTCTCTGCCTCTATTTCTTTCTATTTCAAGTAAATGGAAAACAAACACAACAAAAGAGGTAGAGGAGAGATAGAGACTCCTGGCTTCCGTCTTGAACTTTCCCAGCTTTTAATTCCAGTTTTGAGGGTACCCAGTCCCGGGGTGGGGGGAACATCCTGGGACTCTCTTTCCCCATTTGATAATAGAGTAATTGTGCCCTGAAATAAATACTGCTCCAGGCTGAACAGCAAATAGAGAGCATGGCACTTTGACTAGGAAAAGCAGACTGAGCTTTGTGGGGTGCTCAGAGGGCCTTGTGGGGACGGTGGGGTGAGACCTCAAGGGCAGGGAAGGAGGAGTTTCCAGCTGCAGGGACAGTGAGGAGAGCAATGGGAGGACAACAGCAGACTAGCACTCAGGGCTGGGGAGCTGGCATCCTTTCCAGGCCTGGATTCCCTGAAGAAATTCCAAAGAGAGGAAGGGACAAGTACCCCTCTGCACAGGGACAGGCTGAGCCCAAACAGCTATGGCAGATACAGTGCTGGGACTGCTAGGACTTGAACCTAAATTTCTACCTGGTGTGCCCGTCCTCCCCATGTGCAGGGCAGGGCAGGGCAGAGCAGGGCAGAGCAGGGCAGGGCAGGGCCTTCCCTGACGAACAGATACCCTGAGAGGTGCAGCAGCTCATGACACAGGTGAGTGTTCCATCTTGGACATGACTGTAGTCATGTGCAGTGTGGTACTCAGGCTGCCATACCTGGGGCTCACACCCAGGGCCAAGCCACCCTTGAGCAAGGCAGTGAGAGGGACCTTCGGCTCCTGGCACCCAGGACCACACTTCTGCTCCCAGGACCCAGAGCACCCATTGTGCCAGCTGGACATGGGCAGATGCTATTGGCCCCCATGGTTGGTGAGTGGCAGGAGTTGCTGGATACAGGATCGCTGCAGAAGGGGAAAGTGGACCTGCTGACGGATGCTCAGGACACAGAGTGACTGAGCCAGAGGCTGCCGGGTTCCAGCAGAGGCTTCCAGCCCAGTGACCCTGCCACTTGCTCCTTTGTGACTTCTTGCAGCCTGGCTTGCTCCTGGGTGACAGGGCTCTGTCCTTCACAGCTTCATCTGTCCCACTCTGGATTCTTCATGGACGCCATCCCTGATGGGCTGTCACCTCCTCTGTGGCACCTGCTGTCCCTCTCAGCTTTGATGTGGGCTGGTGGCCCTGCCTGGCGCCCCTTCCTCTCCTTTGGCTTGCCTGCCCCACTCCTTCTCCTCTGCCCCATTCCTCTTCTGACCCTAGCAGGAACACCACTTCCTTCAGAGAGTACCCCTGGCTCCTTCATGCTGGATGGACTGCCTTGCTTTGCTGCACAGCCTGCTGGTGCCTCCCCAGGGTGAGGACTCTGTCTGCTCAGTGCTGTATCCCCAGTTTGAGAGGGGAACAGGCATACAGTAGGTGCTTAATAAATGTATGACATTGATTCGTTCTAAAGGTGTTCATTGAGCACTGACTGTATGCCAGGACCGGTCCTGTGGATACTCTTGAGGGATGAGGAGCAGGATCTTTGGTCCTAGAAGCTGTTCCTTCTAGAGGTGAAAGAGGAGGCTAGGCAGGCAGAGGAAACGCCCACAGACTGGTCACCTTAGAGGGGCTGTGAAGATAACCCCAGGTGATGAGTGATAGAGGGGCCCCTCGGGTAGTGGGCCAGGGCCAGGGTCTCTGAGGAACTGGTCCAAGAGATGTCACCCAGCTGGACAAACCTGGGCACACAAAGGTGACACTATGGTGACCAAGGTTTGACTGCGGCAGAGGTCCTACGAGATGCAGAGGGCTTGGGGCTCAAACTGGGGCCACTCCCAGATAAAAATGGGCTATGCTGGTCTTCCTACTGGAGACAGGTTCCCCAAGCCTTCCTTGGAGGGTGCAAAGTGCCCAGCCCATGTCAAGTGCCCACCTGTATTAACTCAGCCCTCACAGCACCTCTGTGAGGACAGCGCGGGCACCAGCCTTGCCTTTCTAGCACAGAACCCGAGGTCCAGCTGGGAAGACAGCTTTCCCAAGGCTCCTGCTGGAGGTGAATGCCAGAGCTGTGCTTCACCCCAGCCTGCCGACTGTGCCAACGCTGCCGCTCTGACAGCACCTCACCAGGGCTGCCCCTGCTTCCCTGGGCGCTGTCTCACGCCCTGTCTTCTGGCTCGCGCCTTCAGGTCCCAAGAACAGGTGTGAGGCTGTCGCAGAGGCTGTCAGGGATGGCACTCTAGGTCATGAGGTGTCAGCACCTAAGCCCCTTGTGACAAGGAGGTGTGACACTCAGAGTGTGGGAGCAGGGCCAGAGGGCAGACAGGGTGAGAAAGTGCAATGTGGTCCCTCTCTTGGAGAATTAGTGTTCCAAAAGAGCCTGGGGATCCAGGCCTGCGACAGATGGTGACCGACTTCACCTGGAGTTCCCCTCACCCCCCATCATAGGCACAGAGACAGAGAGTCCTAGGTTGGGTCCCCAAAAGTGAGCGATGGCTGTGCCTGGCAGATATGCTATGGGAACACATGACACCTGATTCCCTGGGGGAGTGGCCAGGTCACAGATAAATGACAGTGGCTTTGGGCATGTGGCTGGTAGTGACTGGATGATGAAATATCCCAGAAAAGGTGCCAGCTGCGCCCAATAGTGGCAACCAGTGGCTGGCTTAGAAGAGACCAGCAGAGTCCCGCACACTCTGAAATCGAGGGCCCTCCCAGCACTGTGGGACTGTGGCTGGGGCTGGGCATATGGGTGACCTTCATAGCCACAGATGGGGCGGGAGGGCCAGCTGGAGTGGTCTGCTGGCAGGGGACTTGGCTCATCCTGCTGGCTGCTTTAGGAAGCCTTGGCCTTCACCTGGGGAACAGGCAGGAGGGGTGAGCAACCCCAGGGAGCCTCGCTGGTCACTGACCTCAGTGGCGCCTTACAGAGCCCAGGGAGACTGGGTGAGCACCCTGAAGAGGAGGGCCTGTGAGCATGCAGATCTGGGTCTGAAGCCAGGGCTTGGAATCAGTAACAGTGGGCGGCGGGGGCGGGGGTGGGTGGGTGGTGGGTGGTGGGCACAGGAAAGCCCTAAAGTACAGGTGTAGGAATGCATGGGCACACTGGCCTGGAGGAAAGCTAGGCCGACAGGGTTGTGTCCTGCTCCACACTGCTTGGCCGTGTGCCCTTGGGCAGGTCTCCTGGCCTCTCTGAGTCTGTGCATCCATGTGACAGGGGCGTCTGCTGGGCTCTCAGGAAGGCGCCGCGTACATAGGAACTTGATTTTGATTCAGTGCTTCCCGTCTGGCAGCCTCTGATCATGGCATGAACTCTGGCAGTGAAGGTATTTCTTTGTTGTCCTGTCCCCGTTTGCTTCGTGGCTGTCCATCAAGCAAACACTGGACCAATACATGTAACCCTAACTGCCCTGGCCAAGCTCAGATGTCTGTACCCTTCTCTGTGGGCTGGGCCTGCTCCAGCTGCCTCTCTGTTTCACTCACAGAGGCAGCCCAGGGGCTGTAGGGCATCTTAGAAAGAATCCCTGTCTCACTTTCATTTCTGGGAGCAAAGCATCGCTGGAACCCCCTGTGGCATTTGCTGGCGGTGGGGTGGGGTGGGCATTCCTTGCTCCCTATGGGGAGAGCCTCTGAGAGGTTAGGCTCCCCAAGCTGCCCAGACAAACTCCTGGAGCTGTCCACGTGGCTCCCACCTCAGCTCAGCCTCACCAGGTCTCCTTTGCTTTTCTCTCCATGGCGATCCCGCTGTGCGTTTTCATGTTGGTGCAGGCACACACATTCTCCATGTGGATGTAGGTGCTTGCTCAAAGCATCACGACGGTCCATTGCCTCCTGCCATGTCAGGCTAGCAGTGAGCACCCAGGGAAACCCCTGCAGTATAAGATGCTGCCAGTCCATGAATTTTAAGATGCCAGATCTCAAGGGAATGGGCTGAGGGACACGCCGTCATTCCACAGTGCCTCCTGCCGCTGCCTGTGCCGTGCTCCGGCCCTGCAGAGTGACCCCCGATGTGTCAGGCAGTTTCTGAGTAGTATAGGAAGGGAGAGAAAAAGTGCTGGGGGCAAGAGTGGGGCAGCCACAGATCCCACTAGGAAGGAAGGGACACAGGTGTGGATGACAGCTGTGGGGGTGATAACAGCCCCTCCTGTGGGTCTGAAAGGCTCCTGCAGAGCCCCAGCTTGGGTGCTGCCTGTTGCCCTTGACCCTATGTACCTGCTATGACTGGCTCAGTATGGTGCCTGAATCCTTGCCTGGAGTTGGAGTGAGGGCCAAGTTATCACCCGTATTGCAGATGGAGAAACTGAGGCCCAGGCTCCTACATCCAGGAAAGAGGCAGTACGGGGAGTACCTGCTCATTGGGATACCCTGGTAAGGTGGCTGAAGAGGGCTCCTCTGCCAGGAGCTGGCTGGTATGTTTCATATTTCAGGCTCCTTCAGTCCCTGCTGCAGCACCAGCAGACAGTATCTTCACCCCCATCCCCAACTGAGAGCAGACAGGTGACTGCCTGGGCCCAAGGGATGGGCACGGAGAGCAGCTTTATATCCATACACTGATTGCATGCCCAAGAATGCCTTGCTGTGGGAGAGGGGTCCTGGCATGCAGCACCCACCAGATGCTGTGTCTGTCCCTCTCTCCTTCTGGCCCCTCCCCTGGTGGCCGAACTACCCCTCCTGGCTGTGCTGCCCAGCCCCTGCTGAACTCACAACACAGCCATTACGGTGTGTGTCCAGTCAGTGAGATTCTAACAGGTGGCCCTGAAGACAACACAGTGAGCTGTAGCATCTGCTTAGCCATGGGGTGCTGTCCAGAGGCATGAGGGTGCTGCCTTGCTGGGGACAGAGGTGGTGGTGGGTCTGTATTCACCACTAGCTGCCCAAGGTTGAGTGCAGTTGAGCTTCCACCTGCCATGTGTTAGCAGACCCTCCCAGTTCCCCCTGGTGGGGCTATAGACTGGCCAGGGCAACCCTACTCCAGAAGACAAGCTGGATGGGCCTGGCTGCTGGATGACATGGTTCTGATCTTTGGATGGTCAGTGGCTTCTGAAGACATTTTCTTGTCATTCAAAACGGCTCAGGAAGCCAGTGTGTGGTGCAGCTGGTGATACTGCTGCTTGCCTGACTCCAGTCCTGACTCCTCCTCTTCCCAACCTGTTTCTTATCAATATGTACCCTGGGAGGTGGCACATGATAATGTAGGTCCCTACCACCCAGGCGGGAGACTCTGGTGGACTTCCGGGGTCCTGGCGTCAGCTTGCCTCAGCCCTGGCTGTTGTAGACATTTACAGAGTGAACTAGCAGCTGGAAGGTCTCTGTCTTTCAGTTGTTCTGGCTGTTAAACGAATCAACGAAACAAGCAATCGATCAATCAATACATCTTTATATATATATAAACAGCTCGAGCCCAGAGGAGAGCAGAAAGCCAGATGTCCTGGCTTGAAGCTGGCTGCCGTCCCACCCACTAACACTCTCTGGGTCCCAACAGGCTCCAGGCCCTGTGTACCACTCATGTACTCTGATGCAAATATAAGGAAGGGTAGTGTTTGCTGAATGGAATCCAAGTTCCTGGCGATGAGGCCTGGGGCCGCCTCTTCCCATGGAGTTCCTGTGAGTGGTCCCAGGCTGACATATTGCCAAGAGCTGTCACATTCTCAGTCCCTTGTGGCCATGTGACCCTGACACTGGGGTAAGCCCAGCAGCACTCAGGTCTGCACGCCCCCGTGAGCTGGGTTGGAGTTGGGGGAGCACTCAGATCCAGGCTCCTGTTCCTTCTTAAACTGCTGAGTCCCTCGCATACCTGGCACCCCCTATCACCCTCTCCCTCCTCACAGTCTCTCCGAACCACCTGCTGGCCGCAGGCCCATCTGGCCTGGAAACCCTTCCATTCACTGCGGTTCTAGCCCCTGAGCCGTTGACATCTGGCACGGTCTTCGCAGCTGCAGGCACACCTTCTGCCCTAAAATGACTCTGCCTTTTCCTTCAACTCTAGAGAAATTCTAATCCTTACCAGCTGTGATCCCAGGATCCCACATTCAAGCCCCAGTGCCAGCTGTCTCCACTTACGACTCTGTAAGAAAGAGCATCCAAGCCCAGCCCACTGAATCTTGGCCAAGAGAAGGGATCTGCTCCGTCTTCTGCATCAGTGGGGCAGAGCATCGCATTGTGGCACCTGCCTTCTAAGAGACCAGAACCCCAGGTCCCTGGCAGGTGCATTCCTACAATGCTTACCTTTGTCCAAGGGAGCAGGTTCCTCGTTTTGTCTTCCAACCTCCACCTCCCATTGCTGGGGTTCCCACCTCTCCCAGCTCTCACTGATGCTTACCTTTGTGCCACGGTAGCTCGCCTTCCCATCCAGCCACATGGGCCTGGGCTTTCCAGGACACCCAAGGGCTCTAGTCCCAGGGGCCAGGTCTCTCCATGCTCCTTAATCCCAGCTATGCACCAAGTCCTACTGTCTGCTCCTCAGAGGAAGGTGGGCCAACACCAGGAGTGTGACAGGACTGTCTCCCCTATGGCCATAAATGCAATTCTCCTTGCATGGCATGAAGCAGCCCAGGGGCCCTTGCTTCACAGCACCTCCCCATACCAACATGGTAACCCAGGAGGGATGAGCCACGTGGTCACTATAACCATGAGGTGGACTGCGATCCTGGAGCATGGGGCCCTTCCTGAGCAGCCAAGCCCTTTTCAGACTCTCACCTCTTAGTCCTTCCTGGAACTCTGTCAAGTGGGGGCTGTCACTGTTCCCATTCCACAGAGAAAGTTAGGAGGCATAACACATCATGTAACAAGTTAGCAGCACCAGAACTGTGCCATGCAGGTGTTTCTGATGACATCATAGCCATGTCATTGGCATCAAGCCAGGGCCAGATGCACTCCTGGCTCCCCCATCCGGAGCCTCTAAGCTGTGCTATGGAGGTGACACTCGCTTCGCCAGTCCTGGCCTCTCTGTGTGTACTGCTGGGAAGCTTCCTGGTGCCTGGGCACATCTGGTTAGCCTGCCTGCTGCTGGCTCCACAATGGGCCCATTTCAAGGATACCTGCGGATGCCTCCCAGAAGAGTTGGGCTCCAGAGGACTAGAGTTTCTAGGGGGACCTCTCACTTGAATGAACTCTCCTAAGTACTGCTCTGCCATCTTGGGGACCCGTGAGTCCAAAGGAATCCATGCACCCTGGTTCCTCCATCCTTTTCACCAGACTTGCCCCCTTACAGGCTCCTCTACCCACCCTCTGCTGGCTGAGGCAGCAGCCATGGAACTGCCACATCCTGGTTCTGCCTTGATCAGTACTGACAAAGGGACGCAAGCGGATCCGGGCAGCCTGGGTCCAAGGGTGTGAGCTGTGAGCTCACAGTGGCCTCAGCACCTTGCTTACTGGCTCATCTTTATTCATTCTGACAAATTGAATTAGCATTGTCTTTCCCAGCTAACTCTTCATAAGGAATTGAACAACAGTGGCAAAGAGGGAGATAGCCACAACAGTCCAGCTAGTCTTCTGCTCTGAAAAATTGCCAGGCCTCTAGATCTCACGCGTATGTGTATGTGTGTGGAGTGGGTGTCATGGTGGGAACACTGCCATGTTTCTTCTTTATGCAAGACATGGGTTAGGGCTTAGCAGCCCTAGGCCTAGCATAGTGCTCTGTTCCTCAGCTGTCCTATCAGTAAAATGGGCCCTTAGTCCTTGCTCATAGCAAGGCGAAGGGGAGGACCTGGGTTCAAATGCTGGGTGGGTTTGGGCATGTTATGCATCATTCCCTAGGCCTCAAGTTACCCAGATATAAAGCGTGAGGGTTGTACTAGATGGTCCCTCTTCTGTGTACTTGCACTCTCTGGCCAAACCATGATCTACTCGGCTCTGTCTTCCCCTGCCCCATTCCCTCTGCCAAGATACCACTCCCACCCCTTTCACTTGCATGTTTTACTTTGAAAGTAAATATCCCAGGGCCTCCAAGGTCTGGTTCAGATGCTGTTACGATCTGCCTGACCCAGGTAGGATGGCCTTTCCCTTCCCAGGGCCCTTCACTCTCGATCTAGAGTTTTGCTGCTAACGCTTCCCCTTTCTTCCCTTATTTCTATGTTTTCCAGACTTTCCCAATTAAAAAAAACAAGAGCAAATGAGTGTTGCTGAAACAGCCCATCTGCTTTCATTTTTAAAAAGCTTTATCTTATTTTGCTTGAAATGCTCCATCATAGAGAGGGAGACAGAGTAGAGAAAGAGAAAGATCTTCCACCTGCTGGTTCAAATGGCCACAATGGCTGGAGCTAAGGTGATCTGAAGCTAGACGCCAGGAGCTTCTTCTGGGCCTCCTATGTGAGTGCAGGAGTCCAGGCACTTGGACCATCCTCTGCTGCTTTCCCAGGGTATAAGCAGGGAGCTGGATCAGCAGCTGGGACTTGAACCAGCGTTCTTTATGGCATGTGGACATTGCAGGTGGTTGCTTTACCTGCCATGCCCAGTGCCAGATCCCCCTCTTCCATCTGATTTTATTTATTTTTTTAAGTTGGAAGTCAGATTTGCAGAGAGAAGGAGAAACAGAAAGATCTTCCATTCACTGGTTCACTCCCAAAGTGGCTGTAACAGCCAGAGTTGAGCCATTCCAAAGCCAGGAGCCAGAAACTTCTTCCCGGTCTCCCATGCGAGTGCAGAGTCCCAAGACCTTGGGCCATCTTTGACTGCTTTTCCAGGCTATAAGCAGGGAGCTGGACGGGAAGTGGAGCAGCCGGGATACGAAGTGGCGGCCATATGGGAGGATTTAGCCACTGAGCCATCGTGCTTTTTCCTCCCCCACCTGCTTTTGATTTTCTCATCAAGCTGTGAAGTAAACATGATTAGCCCATTTCCCAGAGGTGAATGGTGAGGCTGACAGGTCAGGAGACTCCTCACAGGGTAAGAGGTATTTGAACCCAGGACTGTCTGCCTCCCACATGGGAGCTCCCCAGGGAGGGGCTGCATGTGGTCCCTGGTGGGCAGCCAGCAGACACCTGGCCACTTGCAGCTCCTGGTGCGAGGCATCAGAAGAGGGAGCCCAGTGACTCTGGCCTGTGCTTGGTGAGCCTGTGCAGGGCAGCTCTCCTTCTGTCTAAGCGTGTGGCTCACAGTGAAGACAAAGGGAAGACAGCTCCACCCGAGGCAGAGAGAGGAAACAGCTCCATTGGAGACTGACCAAGTGCCCTCTGTCGGCAAGGATCTGCAGCTGGAATGATGAACTGGCCTCACTCTTATTCCTCGTGGTCTCTGGGAGCCCAGGCAGACAGAGAGTGGTGGGGTGGAGGTGGGTAGGGGAGGGGGACTGTAGGACTCCCCAGTTGGTGCTGCTAAAGCTTTAGTCCCTCTTGCTTTGGGCCAGCTGTGCACAGTCACCCTCCCCCATCCCTCCCCCACCCCGCCCCCAGCTGGGCTTCGCCACTCCCCATTGCACCTGCTCCCTGTCTTCCTCACCCCACTACCCGCCATGTCTTGCTCCTGCTTCCTATCCTTCCACCTGTGAAGCCTCTCTGTCCCCTCCTGTCTCCCTCTGTCTGTCCCTGCGTGTCCTGTCGCCTTCCCTCAGGGCCCCTCTGCTAATTGGCGCCCTAGCACAAGTGATGCCTTCTTTGTATGTGTGTGTGTGTGTGTGTGTGTGTGACTTGCTCTTTGTGTATGCAAGGGTACTTCAAAAAAGTTTATTTTGGTGCAAAAACATGTTTGAAATCCATGCATGGTTTTTGCATAAATTACATTTCCATAAACTTTTGGAAGACCCCATATGTGTGTTTTTCCATCTTTCAATCTGTTTATATTTTTCTTGTTCTCTCCCTCTGGGTAGTTCATGTGCTTTGTTTTTCCTTCCCAGCATGAGTCTGATTTTTCCTTCCGTGCTCCGTTCCCCCCATTCTTGGTCATGCATATTCTCTCATCTTCCCTTGAGTGTGAGCTTCTCTGTGGGGTGTGTGTGCACGTGTGCATGCTTGTGTGTGTGTACGTGTGGCACTTCAGGGCATGGAGCTCACATCAGTGTCTGCTCCTATTTATATTTTTTAAGGTTCATTTTATAATTTAAAATGCAGAGTGACAGAGAGAGTGAGAGAAACCTTCCATGCATTGATTTACTATGCACATGACTGCTTGGCTCAGGTCTGGGGCACATGGGTGCAGGGGCCCAAGCACTCGGGCCATCTTCTGCTGTTTTTTTCCAGATGCATTAGCAAGGAGCTGGATGGAAAGTGGAGCAGCCAGGACTCCAATGCTCACTCTGATATGGGATGCTGACATCACACGCAGTGGCTTCACCTATTCAACAGTGGCCCTGCGGTTCCCACCTCTCCAGCAGTCCTTGGCCTTTCTCATTTCTCACTCTCTCAGGTTTTCGTCTTCCCCATCTTGGTTGAGAGTACTAACATGGGATCTGGGAGGCCCAGGAGGGAAGGCCTAATCTGATTTTGCACAGGCAGGTGAGTGGGTGGGCATGTGGCTGTTAGCTGACCATCAAGTAAGGAGCCGGTTGTCAGTCCCAGGGGAGCCGAGTCCCCTTGTGCGGTATAGTGGGAAGAACACTGCACGCAGAGCCGGAGTTACTGCTTCTTGCTGTGTGGCCTTGGACCAGACCTTCACCCTCTCTGAATCAGTTTCCTCATCAGGAAAAAAGAGCTGTTGTAAAGATCAGGTCAGTGTCTGTATAACTGAGTGCTCAGACATAGTGTGGGGTGCAGCATATAACATAGAGTTGGGTATAGCGAATAGCAGGTGGAGAAGCCAGGACTCCTGGGGCCAGAGGGGGCCATTCTGGACAGGAGAGCTGTTCACTGCCGGGCATGCAGGCAGTGCCCCCACAGGCTCTATGTCCAGAGTCCTGTGTCACGAGGGTCCATGGCACTTTTGGGGTTATGTGGGGGAGAGGTCCTTGCTTACTGACCTGGTGAGCTCTGGATAACTGCTCCCCTGGGGCTGTGGGCAGAATATGGCTGGGAGAAGGGGTGGGGAACCACAGTGGCTGGAGCCCAGGGTTCTTGCAGGTGGCCCTGCACTTACCCTGACTCACACCCTTGAGAATGTCAACTTCTTTCTGCACCTGCTGTGTGCTCAGAAGAGTCTGTGCTGCTGTTTCTGCACAACCTTGCATGTCTGCATGTGTGGCAGTACTCTGCTTTACGACCACATCCCTGTGCAAGCGGACCCTGCAGTTCAAGGCCATCCCCCGACCTCTGCGACCCCTGGGATAGGGATGGGGGCTCCTGCTCTGAGAGCAACCCTGGCCTACACACAGCTCCGTCCTGGGAGCCATCCAGGCCACAGGCCTGAGTCCCTAGGGTCCTCACTTTAGTCTACCTCTCCCAAGAGAGTTCAGGGGCATTGTGATGAGGGAAGCAACCACGTGTTGACCGAGGCATGAAGAGCTGCAAGCAGCTCTGCTTTTCTGGATGGGGTGGCAGAGGTGTCACATGGTCCCAGGCCCTGTGGACACTGTCCCCTTCCCCCAGCTGACTGACCAAACACAAACCTTTCCCCGGGGCATGTGAGTGACAGGAGAGCCACTGTTGGCTGCTGTTGCCCAATCCCTGAGCTTCAAGAATGCATCAAGTCATGAAGGCTGAACAGGGCAGGGTGGGGGTGGAGGGCAGCGACCAGGAGCAGCCCAGAGAGGACAGCCTGGAGCTGGCCTGGGGCTCAGCTCTGCCCACAGATAGAGGACCATGGGGCAGTTCCAGGAGGTGGGGATAAGGTGAAGCTGCTCCGTCGGGGTCTGATCTCTCTCCTCTGCTTCTGAAGAGGGCAGAGTTGGGAATGCCAGCCTGTGCCCTAGATGAGGCATTGGGGCTCCGAGAGTTGCCCCAGGCGTGCGCTCTGTCTCTCTGTCTTTCTCTCTTTCTCCCCTAGCTTTCCTGCTGGCTCTTGGTGTGCTGCCCAGATGCCCAGCGGTTCGGTGCTGGCAGGGCTCCAGGTCTCCATTTCGCTCTGGCCCAGGTACAGCGGTGGAGCAGCCACTGGGTGTGGGGAGGAGGGGCCGAGAGCCAGTGCCCAGCGGAGGGTCCCTGCAGGAGCCTGGCAGGGCGGGCTGGCTTCAAAGTTGCTGTGTGCCAAAGGTCTGTTGTCTTGTTCCCACCCACTGCCTGGCAGTGAGTGGCCACCCTCCTGGGGTCCATCACAGTTTCCCACCAGCAGCAAGCGTGGTCTAAACCCTGCCACGTGGCCAAATTTCTTGCTCTCCCATGGGCCTTTGAGTTGGGCTGTTGTTCCCATTTACAGTCAGGAAAATTGAGGCTGAGGTGGGAGTGGACACCACCTCGCTCCCTCGCTGGGGAACCTAGACCTTCCTGAGCGTCTGGGACCTCCTTGCCCCTCCAGCTCCTGACAGATAGAATGTCACCTCCAGGTTTTCATTGCAGCAAGGAGGAGGGGTCTCCAGGGAACTGGCCAGGGACAAGGAAGGAAGGAAGCCTGTCCCTGCCCAGGGTCACTTCTGGAAGCGGGGAAAGCACTGGGTGGGTGATTGGATGGTTTCCGAGAAGAGCAAGACAAGGAGTTTTTGATACCTGAGAGCTGGGCCTCAGCCAGAGCTGTCTCCCACCTCCCGGATGCCACCAAACCCGGGACTTTCTGTCACGTGGTAGGGCCTGGTGGCTCTCAATCACAGGGACTTGCCTTTCTGGGGCCATTGGGTCTTCAGGCTTCCTGACTCCCTGGATGAGCCCCACCCCCATCCGGGCGACCCTGGGCTGGGTGTTTCCTGGGGCTGTTCTCTGCATGATATCTGGGAGTGGGGGTAGCTTTCTGAGGCAGCGCAGAGAACACTGGGTGGAGGGATGGGCCTTAGCCCTGTTCTCCCCCATCATTTTTCTGCCCACGAGGATGACAGCTCCAGTGGCGATGAGGAAGATGGCGACGGCATTAATAATCACCCCAGTGACAGCTCACGTTTACTGAGTCCTGGGGACCCTTCAATGTGCTTGGGAGAGCCCCATGTGTCCAAAGCCGCACATCCCGCCCCCCCAGGGGCTGGATTCTCTCCCAGCTTGCAGAGGAGAAGGCTTTGCTGGTAGGTACCCTTGGGTGCCCTGGGACAGAACCCAGACAGCAGCATGTGGCACCTGGGGGGTTGCCTCCTGCTCGCCAGCCCCAGCCTGGAGCATCTCAGTCCACATGCTCACCACTCAGTGGCCACTGCCGCCTCCTGTCCAGCAAGTCTGCGTCACAGCACCATGCGCGTAGGGCCCTGCTGTGAGCTTCTTCCTTGGCTTCTCCTTGTTAGCTCCTGTCTAGTGGATCCTTCTCTCCTTATGGATCTATCCCATTACTAGGCAACTGTTCTTTCTTTAAAACTTGATGCTTTGGCCCTGGCATGGTGGCTCAATGGCTAAATCCTCTTCTTGCAAGCATTGGCATCCCATGGGTGCTGGTTCGTGTCCCGGCTGCTCCATTTCCCATCCAGCTCCCTGCTTGTGGCCTGGGAAAGCAGTGGAGGATGACCCAAAGTCTTGGGACCCTGCACCTACATGGGAAACCCAGAAGAAGCTCCTGGCTCCTGGCTTTGGATTGGTTCTGATCTGGCCACTGTGGAGTGAAGCAGCAGTTGGAAGATCTTCCTGTCTCTTCTCTCTGTAAATCTTTCACATAGAAATAAATTCCTTTAATGTATTTATTTATTCATTTGAAGTAGAGAGAGAGAGAGAGAGAAAGAGAGAAAATCTTCCATTCCCTGGTTCACTCCCCAAATGTCCACGGCAGCCAGGCCTGGGCTAGGCTGGAGCTGGAAGCCTCGAGCACAATCTGGGTCTCCCATATGGATGGCAGAAACTCGATCACTTGAGCCACCACCTGCTGTCATTTAGAATGTACATTAGTGAGAAAATGGCACTGAGCAGAGTCAGGACTCACATGCAGCTGTAGGACGAAGCGGAGGGCACCCCAAGTGGCATCTAACTGCTGTGCCCAGTGCCCATCCACCAATTACTAACTTTCCCTAATTACATCTCCACGTGCTGTCACCTTCAGACTTGATTCCACTAGATTCTGCACCTGGGACTGGGACAGGCCCTCGAGTTGTCATTAGCAGAGATGGCATTGTGTTCCCCACTGTAATTTCAAAATAATTTTTAGCTCATGGAAGCACAAAAACGAGCCCTGGGTCCAATCTAGCCTTCACGTCCCGTCTGTCTGTCTCTGCTCTTGATGACTTGGGTTTAGGCAAAGTATTTTTACATGTGACATCAGAAGCATGACCTGAAAAATAAAGCCAAAATATGGATGAATCATATGACAGAACTAGAAACTTTTTTTTTTTTTTTTTTTTTTTTTGCGATACAGAAAACTACTATTGCGGATAAGCCATAAGGGCGTGGTGTGGTGATACAGTGAGTGAAGCCACCACCTGTAATACTGGCATCTTCTCTGGGTGCTGGCTCAAGTTCCAGCTTCCCCGCTTCTGATCCAGCTACCTGTGAATGTGCCTGGGAACTCCGTGAAAGATGACCCAAGTGCTTAGGCCCTTGTCGCCCATGTGGGTGACCCAGATGAAGCTCCAGGCTCCTGGCTTCAGTCTGGCATTATGCTGGCTGTTGTGGCCATTTGGGGGAGTGAACCAGCAACCCGAAGATTTCTTTCTCTCCTCTGTCTGTTTCTTTCTGTCTCTCTCTATGTACCTCTGCCATTCCATAAATAAATCAATCTTCAAGTCTGGAGTCTAACGAAAGACTTGTGTCTAAAATATAGAGGACACTTTCCAGACTCGACAATAAGAAAACATCATTAGCAAATAGATGGGAGACCTGGACAGCTTACAAGTGGCAAAGAAGCTCCTGAAAAGATCCTCCAAGCAATTAGCCACCAGGGAGATGCCAATGACAGCATCCTTGGGCTGCCACGGCACACCTGTTAGGATGCTGAAATAAGAAATGCTGACAATAACCAGTGCTGTCAGGGGCGTGAAGCACCTGGCGAGGGGGCGTGGACAGCTGTCACTGCTTGCTGGGGGCAGGGCAGCACGCAGTGGCCTCTCTGGGAAAAGCTGTGCTGGTTTCTTAGGAAGTGAAAGACACTAGGACCTGGCAATTATGTTCCCGCATGAGGCCTTTTACAGCAGCTCTACTCAAAATCATCGGAAATCTCCTCGAGTGTCCTTGGATCTCGGCGTCTGTCAGAATGGATAAACAAATATTGCTCTAACAGCGTACTAGTCGGGAACACACTCTAGAATGTGTGACAACTTAGACGAATCTCAGAAATGCTTTGCTGAACAAGAGAACCAGTTTCAAAATATTATTTCCTGTACGATTTTCTTTAATACAAGGCTCTTAAAAAACCAAAGGCAAAACTGGAGTGAGAGTAGATTCGTGCTCCCTGGGACTGGGATGGAGGAGGCTGCGGGATGGAGGAGCGGCTGTCTTGGGGTCATGGAACCGTTTTGCTTCTGGACTGTGCTGGTTGATATGTACATGGACATGCCTAGCCCTGGGCCCCCGGAAGTAATTTATCCTGTGTAATAGTGAATACATGCTGCATGGGAAATAGAGCATGTTGTGTGGGAACTCTCCGCCGCAAAGGCAGAGTGTGGCTCAATGGCAGGCCCAGCCCATTTCCAAGCCCTGCAGCCCGAGTGTGCGCACGCTCTCTCTCCTGCCCAGTCTTGGGGTGGCAGAACGGAGGCAGGGGAGTGAAGGAGCATGTGGCAGAGCTGCCTGGCTCTCTGTTGGCTGCTGACGCACATGGGCACGCGCATACACACACACAGATTATCCGTCCCTGGTGCTTATCTCAGATGGTTGCAATTGCCAAGGCTGGACCAGGGTTATCAAGAGGCGATTTCATTGCAAGACAAAGAATATCCATACGATGGTACCATTTTACAGAAGAGGGAAACTGAGGTCACAAATGCTTGATAGCAACTGCCATTGAGCTGGTTCATTTCTGGGGCAAAATCTTGGGAGGCAGTCAGGCCCCTGAGTGTTCATCTCTCCCTCCGCCTCCTGCCTCTCTGCTGGGAATTCAGTTTCACATGGAGCAGTGAAGATAGTCACGGCAGAGGGTCTCCACTTGGAGAGGGCTGCGGAGGGTGCTGGCACACAGCAGCTGCAGTGACCAAGGGGCAGGGACTTGCTGCCCAGCCCAGGCCCGCTGTACACTGCCCTCACCCACTGCCCTGAGGCTTTCTTGGGAGATCCTGCTCTTCCTTCTCCCGCCAGAAATCTTCTCCCTGGGGCTCTTCAGCACCTGTAAGCTTCCAGCCCTGCTACAGCTCCCACCTACCATGGTGGCCTGCACCTGCCAGCACCTTGCGAGCCTCCTGGTCCCAGCACTGTTTGGGAAGACAGATTTGCCTAGGTCAGTAGTGAAGGCACTGTTGAGGTGTTGGCTACAGGCAGCCTAGGGATCCTGGGGGACTAGTGTAATGTCCCAGGCTGCACTGCTCAGATGGGAGACTGAGTGTCCTGGATGTACATGGCATAGTGCCAGCCTGTCCGTGGTCAGCTGGATCCTCTGCAGAGGTGTTCCCTGGGAGACACAGCAGTCCTGAGGCAGCTGGCTGTTTCCTCCTCATGAGTGACCAGGATGGTGACAAGGTTGATGGTCAGTCATTCACTCAACAAACATGCATGGATTACAGATAGGTGTTGCTGATGCCTCAGAAGGACAGGCCAGTCTATCCCCTGGTGCATGTGCTGTCGAGTGTGTGTGTGTGTGTGTGTGTGTGTGCGCGCGCGCGCGCTCGCTCACATTAGCAAACAACAAACCCACTAGGAGAAGAGATTACACCACGCATTGGAAGGTGAGGAGGGTGGAGTAAGGCGCTCATTGTCCCCCACAGCCTCCTCTGCACCGTGACAGGGCGGCGGGGGCGGGGGAGTTCTGGGGGAGGGAGAAGCTTCCTCAGGATCACGTCTCTGTCTCTAAGCCTGGAGCCATCTTCTGGGTGCTCTCAGCAGGAAGTCCCGGCAGCGTGCTCTCCAGAGCTCTACTGGAACCATCCCAGCCTCAGCCCTGCCCGCTGGTCCTCCAGCTGCAGGGCTTAGGCTCCTCCTCCAGGAAGTCCCCCTCCCCTTGTGCCTGCTCCCTTGGAGCCCTGTGCAACCCCTCGCCCCCACACTCCGTCCCAACCCACACAGCCCCAACTCCTGAGAAACAACTCCCTGGGCAGGGGCTTCAGGAGGAAGGGGGTGGCGCTCCTCCTCCTCCTTGGGTTCTGGGCGCTCAGCAGGGGCGGAGCACACAGTATGGGCACAATCTCAGGAGGAGGGAGCAGCGGCTGAAGCAGCAGGCGGCTCATTCATCAGCCCCTCCCCAGGGCTGAGGGATGGAGTCTGCCGTTGCACGAGAAGCTATTGAGCATCCAGAAACTCATTTGACTTAATTTCGTGATTGTTTAGGTCTTTTTTCTTCCTTGACAATGATGGATTGGGAGATAATCTGAAAATCAATCTTCTCTCTCCGAGTTGGCCCAGGTCCCCTGCTTGGTGCCATGCACAGGGACCATGGGAGAGGATGGGCTGTTCCCATCATTCTGTTGGTGGTGACAGATGGCCGCCCGGGTCCTTGTCCTCCTGGTCTGCAGGACATCAACTGTGGGGAGCACTGGGGGGCCCTCAAGGATTTGTGATGCCGCTTCAGGATACAAGTGGGCCCTCTGGGGTCCCCTTCCTGCCCTGTAGGCCCCATGCCACCTGTGGGGAGAGGCCTGAGATGTCAGGGCGGGGGAGAAGAGCAGTTTGAGATACACAGACTGGCGGGGGCGGGGCGGGGGGCAGAAACTAACATGGCCCTCACCTGGAGAACATGCTAGCCTGCATACTTTAGACCCTGAGTCATGCCTGTTCCAGCCCAAGTCTTCCTCATGCTGGGCTGGGAATTGGCCCTGGAAATGTATGGACTTTATGCTCCAGGTGGATGGCAGTGGGCAGGCCCCATAAAGAGTAAGCTGGGGACAGGGATAGCAGGATGAGGCGGCAACAAAACAACATAGAGACCGCTCTTGCTGTGAGCTGGGTCCCACCAAGCCTCTTCATCAGATTTGGTCAGGGGACACATCACATCACAAGGTGACATCATCACACAGGTGCTACCCTGGCATCTCACGGCTCTGATTTAGCCCAGCTTGCCCTGCACCTGTGCTGTTCTTGAAGATGAACTTGGCTCCTGGGACCTATTGCTACATAGTGCTTTCAGAATGCAGGGTCCCCACTTTCTGATTTTTTTTTTTTTTGGAGAAATCTGAGATCCAGATTTCTGTGAGGTTTCCAGGTTTTTATGAGTTGTGGGCACCAAACAAGTGCCAGTGGGGAGCAGGATTGTGCTGCAACTTCTGGGAGAAGGGAGAGAGACCCAGATTTCTGATCAAAGGGCTGTGGTTGAGAAGCTAACAGGCCCAAGCTGAAGTTCCACACCTGTTTCTTTGAGCGTCAGTTTCCCCATGTGAGACTGTGACCGCTCCGGAGGAAAGCCAGGTCTGCTCGAGAAAATGCTGACCCCGCACTGGCTCACGCTGGCACCTTGGCAGGTTTTCTGCCAAGCTCAAGCGTAAGACTTTTCCTGCCTGCTGTGCCTTTGGCACCCACAATCTCTTGTTCTTGCCAAGTGTGCTTCAGGGCTCAGCTCGGAGGCAGCCCCTCCTGTTAAAACTGTGGTTCCCAATCCAGTGGCTGGAAACTCAGACCTGGCCTCCACCAGCCTGCATCTGCTTTCCAAAAAGGGCTGAGAACATGAAATGCACAGTGAGCTGTACAGAGTGGCCACTTGGTAGCACCTGCCTCATCTCCCATGGTCCTTGCCTTACGTCACATCCCTGTCTCAGAGCTGGTGAGACCCATGCTCCTTGAAGTTGTCAGTGGCTGAGGTCACACAGCAGGGAGACAGCCAAGCAGGTCCCAGGGAGCTGGCTTTGCCCTCTCTCCCACTGCTGACCTGCCAGTCCCGGGAGAGCAGAGCTCCTAATCTCCACCTCTGGTCAGCACCAGTGAGGCCACTGAGGCCCAGGGCCAGACTTCAAGGAGGGAAGATGAGGCTGTGGGCTGGATTCAGCTGCCACATCTCCGGGTGAGTCTGGAGAGGTCCCCTTGCCTTGCTCAGCCTGTCTTAACGTGGAGGTGTCGGAGTCCAGAGTGTTTTCAATAGTTTTCTACACTGAACTCCTAGATCTGTGCACCTGCTGGATCATCCAACAGGCCGCTGGCACATTCTCCTTCCACTGCCAGGGATAGTAGACATTCGAGTCCGGATTCTTAGTCCAGGGCAGGTTCACTTGGGGTGGTCTGTATTATGACAGATGCAAATATTCCCCTCCCCCAGGGTGAATACAAAATGTGCTGTAGTAGAATCAAGATAGGTATGTCCCAGGATCACAGGGACTTTAAAGACAAGCCAGTATTCCAATGACTTTCGTTCTGCCAGACTCGATGGTTTCAGCCCCGCCTTTACCTCTCATTCCCCGACCTTCCACTTTGGGAAGTCTAGGACTCAATGGTAGGAAAAAAACCTTTGGAAACACAGGGATTGAAGCTGGTCATCTCTCTTACTTGGCAGTTGAAAAGTCTTGAAATGTTTTTCCACCTCCCTTGTGATTGTGTTAAATCTATAAATCAGTTTGGGGAGAATTAGCAGCTGTTCGTAGAGGAGAAAAGGTTGATTTCAGCTTCCAACTTGGAGGGTGCAGTTCAGGATCAGGTGGCCCCATAGGTGTGGTGTCTGATGGAAGCTTGTGGCAGGTGCAGAGGGGTGACCACAAGGTGGGCCAGGAAACACACAGAGACCCTCAGCAGATCGAGCTCAAATAGCCAACCATCTGGTGGGAATTACTCTGAGAGTGACTTTAAGACCTCCCTCCAGATGTCATAATTAGATCCAGTCTCCTCTCTTATTTAAAAAATTTATTTTTATTGGCAAGGCAGATACACAGAGAGGAGGAGAGACACAGAGGAAGATCTTTTGTCTGCTGATTCACTCTCCAAGCGGCCACAACAGCTGGAGCTGAGCTGATTTGAAGCCAGGAACCAGGAACCTCTGCCGTGTCTCCCACGCGGATGCAGGGTCCCAATGTTTTGGGCTGTCCTCGACTGCTTTCTCAAGCCACAAGCAGGGAGCTGGATGCGAAGAGGGGCTGCCGGGATTAGAACCGGTGCCCATATGGGATCCTGGGGCATGCAAGTCAAGGATTTCAGCCACTAGGCTACTGCGCTGGGCCCCCAGTCTCCTCTCTTAATCCAGCAACCACGAACCCTAACACATCAGCATGAGTTTTGGAGAGACAATTTCTACTCAACCCATAACACTGATTAATACTACTGAGTCTTCTAATCAATGAATACGGTATGTTCCATTTGTTTAGATGTTCTTTAATTTCCTTCATCAGTTTTTTTTTTTGGGGGGGGGACGGGGAAGTAATTTTAGGCATATAGGTCTGGTGTATAGTCTGTCAGTTTTATACCTAAGAATATCTACTTTTGGAACTATTGTAAATGGGTCTGTTTTAAATTGTTTGATATATAGGTGTTCATTGCAGTGCATAGGGGGTTTTGTATCCTATGAACTTGGTGCAACTTCTCAGTTCTAGGAGCTATTTTTGTAGATTCTTCAGGGTTTTCATCATCTATGACCACGTCACCTGCCAATAGGAGCAGTTTTATTTACTTCTTTTTTTTAAAAAAGATTTATTTATTTTTATTACAAAGTCAGATATACAAAGAGGAGGAGAGACAGAGAGGAAGATCTTCTGTCTGATGATTCACTCCCCAAGCAGCCACAACAGCTGGAGCCGAGCCGATCTGAAGCCAGGAACCAGGAGGGTCCCAAGGCTTTGGGCTGTCCTCAACTGCTTTCCCAGGCCACAAGCAGGGAGCTGGATGCGAAGTGGAGCCGCCGGGTTTAGAACCAGCATCCATATGGGATCCCGGGGCGTTCAAGGTGAGGACTTGGGCTGCTAGGCCATGGTGCCGAGCCTAGCTTTATTTACTTCTTTTCAGTCTAAATTCTTCAATTGTGTTTTAATTTGCCTTATTGCACTGTCTGGAGTTGTTAGGACCATGATGAATAAGAGTAGTGAAAGCAAATATCTTTGGCTTGTTCATTAGCTTAGAGATGCTTTCCATGTTTCACTGTCAGTATGATGTTAGCTATGAACTTGCTGTGGACTATAAAGTTTACCAGAATAGAGACGTTCCTTTTCTAGTCCCAGTTTGATGAAAGAACTTATTCGCTCATATCTTACAAGCAGGCATTGGACTGTGTTAAATGTATTTTCTGTATTTATTGATACCATGATATGTTATTTTCTTCATTGGTCTGTTGATGTGATGGATTATACTGGTTGATTCTCAAATTCCAATCAGTTTGTACATTATTGAGGTGAAATGGACCATGATGTAGTCTTATTACATATTCTTGGAATTTACTTGCTAATAATTTGTTGTTGATGCTATTTTTGAACTTCTATTCACAAGGGTATTACAACCTTAGTTTCTTTTCTGATCTTTATCTGGCTTTGTTGTCATGGTCATGCTGACTTATGAAGTGTGGGAGGCAGTGTCCACTACTTCTCCGTGCTCTGGAAGAGACTCTGTGCAATTGCTGTTTATGCTCCTCCAAAGTCAGTACAAGTTTCCATTGAAACCACCTGTTGTTTGAATTTGTTTTGAGAGGTTGTAACTTACATTACAAATTTAATTCCTTTTTAAAGCAAAGATTTACTTACTGAAAGTGAAGAGAGAAGAAGGAGAAGAAGGAGGAGGAGGAAAAAGAGAGAGAAAAAAGAGAGAAAAGAGAGAAAAGAGAGAAGAGAGAAAGAAAAGAGAAGAGAGAGAGAAGAGAGAGAGGGAGAGAGAGAGAGAGAGAGAGAGAGAGAGAGAGAGAGAGAGAGAATGCTAGAAACCTAGAACTCCATAAAGATCTCTTACCTGGGTGCCAGGGGTCCAAGCGTCTGGGGGCTTTTCTGCGGCCTTCGTAGGTCCACTGGAAGGGAGCTGGAGTTTGGAAAGCAGAGCAGCTGGGACTCAGTCTATTGTGATATGAGATTTCTGCATTGCTGGCAGCAGCTTAGCTCACTGCATTACAGCACTGCTTTATCGACGCAGGTTATTTGAATCACCACGTCTTCTCAAGTGAGAGCATCAACAGCTTTTATCTTTCACGGAATTGATCCATTTCATGTATGTTGGCACATTTGTGGACATAAAATACTTCTGATTTTGGTAATGGTGTCTCCTCTGCCAGTCACCTGGAGCACAAGTTTATTCATTTAATTGACTTCTCCACTGAGCCAAGTTCTTTTTTTCCCTTATTTTTGTTTTCAATTTCATTGATTTCAGCTCTTACCTGGGTTACCTCCTTCCTTTGAGTTTATTCTGTTCTTGATTTTCTACATTCTTATTGTGAAGGTTTACATTATTGGTCAAAGAACCTTTCTCTTCCTCCTAAATACAAGCAGTTAACATAAAATTTCCTACAAGCACAACAGTAGATCATCCTATAAATTTAAATTATACCTTTAATTAAGTTAAATATTTTTTCTGATTTACTCAGACTTTTTTTGATATATAGAGTATTAAGAAGTGTGTTACTAAGCCACCAAATGTTAGGGAATCTCTAGACCCCATTCTATTATTGATTTGTCGTTTAGTCTCATTACGGTGCGACAGCAGGCTTTCCATTTCAATTCTTTTCAATTTGTTACACTGTTTTATGACCCCGGATATAGTCTATCATGATGAATGCTCCGTGTGCATATAAAAATGCACGCATTTTCTGCCGTTGCTGGGTAGAGTATTCTCTAAATGACAATTATGTCAAGTTGATTGGTAGTGTTGTTGAGCTCTGTCTTCACTGATTTGTTCACTTGTTCTATCAATTACAGGAAGAGGAGTGGTGAGGTCTGCAACTGTAACTGTGATTTGTTTGTTTCTCTCTCTAGCTCTGTAGGTTTTTGCCTCATCTATTTTGTAGCTCTGTGGTGAGTTCTGTATGTATTTAGGATTACTGTCTTCTTGGTAAATGGACCCTTTGTCATTATGAAATGTCTTGTTTTTCTCTCTAGTAACTTGCTTTTGTCTGCTATTTATAGTCAGTCTGGTCTTCTTCGTATTAGTATTTTCAAGATATATCTTTGTGCTCTATTTTATTATGGTATAGATTGAAAGGCAGAGAAACAGAGAGTTGGGGAGAGAGATTTGATTCATTCTTCAACTGCCTGCAACAGCCAGTGCTGGGCCAGGCTGGAGCCAGGTGTCCCACATCCACATCTCCCACATGGGTGGCAGGGACCCGGCTGATGAAGCCTCACCGTTGGCCTCCCAGGTGCGCATTAGCAGGAAGCTGGGTTTGGGAAGGGTGCTGGGATTTGAACCCCTGTGCTCTGGTGTCAAGATATGTGTGTTCTACTGCAACACGAAATGAATGGAATATCTTTATGTCTTTATTTTTTTTTTAAACTATCCACACCCTTAGATAAAATGAGGATTTCTTTTTGACAGCAAGTAGTCAGGTCTTTAAAAAAATACAACCTGTCAATCTCTGTTTTTTTTAATTGCTATGTGTAGGCTGTTTCCATGTAATATAATTATTGAGCTGGTTGATTTTATTAGCCATGTGCAGCCTGACAATGCTTAGGTGGATGACAGACTGCCTGTACGATGGTGCTCACCCTAAAACATGAAGCCATCCAGTTTGTGTAAAACACTCCGTGATGTTCACACAACATTGAAGTTGCCTAATGATGCATTTCTCAGACTGTACCCTATCGCCAAAGGATCTATGGCTGGTTTGGTTTTGCACACGTTTCCTCTAGTATCAATTTCCTAAAATTTATTTAAAAGGCAGACAGACATGCAATGAGAGAGAGAGAGAGAGAGAGAGAGAGAGAAGCAGAGAGACTGAGAGATCCTTCAACTGCTGGTTCCTCCCCCATTGCCCGCAGTAGCTGGGGCCCAGCTAAGTTGAAGAGGCTGGAATTCAATCTGAGTCCCCATGTGGGTAATAACGACTCAAGCCATCTTCTGCTGCAGCCACTGGTGCCCATTAGAAGGAAATTGATTCAAAGCAAAGGAGCTAGGACTTCAACCAGGGCTTCAGATAGAGGGTGCAGGCACACCGCATGAAGTCTGCCCCAGCGGGAGGACTCGGTGTGAGTTCACTTGAGCCAACACCATTGCGCCCAAGGTCTGTGTGACTGGAAGCTGGAGTTAGGAGTGGAGCCAAGTGTTGAGCTCAGGCACTCTGGGACTGGAGGTGGGTATCCTGATTGGCTGGGGCAAATGTCCATTCCTCGGTATTTTTTTATCATCTAAAAATATTTATTTTTATTTTCTTACATGGCAAAGTGGCAGAGATATGGAGAGACACGGATAGAAAGAGATATTTTATCTTTTGATTCATTCTCCCAGTGACAACAATGGCCAGGGCTGGGAAAGGGCTGATCCACGCCAAAGCCAGGAGTCTAGAATTCCATCCAGGTCTCCCACAAAGGTGGCAGAGACCCCAGTGCTCGGGCTATCCCCTCCTGCTTTCCCAGGTGCATTAATAGGGAGCTGGGTGGGAAGCGGAGCCGGAATTCAGGCAGTTTTTCATTATGGGATGCTGGTTTTGCAAGCAGTAGCTTAACCTGCTGCATCTCAAAGTTGGCTCCAATTATTTCACATAATTGATATGTTAGTTGGGCCCGGCGGCGTGGCCTAGTGGTTAAAGTCCTCGCCTTGAACGCCCCGGGATCCCATATGGGCGCTGGTTCTAATCCTGGCAGCCCCGCTTCCCATCCAGCTCCCTGCTTGTGGCCTGGGAAAGCAGTCGAGGATGGCCCAAAGCATTGGGACCCTGCACCCGTGTGGGAGACCCGGAAGAGGTTCCTGGTTCCCGGCTTCGGATCGGCGTGTACCGGCCATTGCGGCTCACTTGGGGAGTGAATCATCGGACGGAAGATCTTCCTCTCTGTCTCTCCTCCTCTTTGTATATCTGACTTTGTAATAAAATAAATAAATCTTTAAAAAAAATTGATATGTTAGCCTTGTTACTATAGCTTCTTGAATATGTGTGTGTTTGTGTATTCTCTGCGATTACAGTATCTCTACATAACAATCTGTAAATTTAACAGTCTACCTAAAATGAAATATTTTACTACCTCAAGTGAAAGTTGAAATTTCCCAGTCCTCTTTTGCTTTCCTACTTGTGTTACGGTTGTCATGTTTGTTATATGTATCGATATGGACAGCCCCGATGGTAATTGTTATTTCTTGCTTTTCACGGACACAAGGAAGGCACTTGGAAAAATTCATGGGAAAAGGGATGAGAACTAAAAGATGTTTATTTTGGTTCAAAATTTTTTTAATCCATGCATCATGTTTCATGATACATATTTCCAAGAACTTTTTGGAGATCCCTTATATGTATAAATTTCACTTTTTTCTGCACCAAAAAAATTTTTTTAATTCTCATTTTTTTTCCATGAGTGTCGAAGTACCCTTGAATCTAGCAAAGCTCTAAAGGGAGAAACCAGCTGATGATGTTGGCACAGATGTTCTGTAGGTTGATGCCTCTTCATTCCTTTCAGAGGTTCCAAGTCTCCCACCGGGACAGCTGCCCTTTAATCAGAAGAACTCCCTTACTTAGTCCTTTCAGAAAAGCTCTTGCTGGTGGCAAACTCTCTTAGCTTTTCTTCATCTGAGATGTTCAGTGTTTTGCCTCCATTCCTGAGGGAAATTTTCCACCAGATACAGAATTCAGGATAAATAGTTGTTTTTCTTCCAGTAGCTTCAAAGTGTTTTGAGTGTTTCCTGGCTCTGCGGATCTGGTTGAAAAGTCACCATTGTTAGTATGATTCTTTGCCCCCAAGACAGAACGTGTGGCATTCGAGATTTTACATTGGATATGTAGTTAAGTATGTGTCCGGCTGTGGTTTCTTTAATTTGCTCTGTTTATTTATTTGAAAGGCAGAGATATCTCCCACCTGTTGATTCCCTCCCCAGATATCCTCCCCATTTGGGGCTGGGGCCAGACTGAAGCCAGAAGCTGGAGTTTCATCCAGGTCTCCCATATGTATGTTAGGAGCCCAAGCGTGTGAGCCATCACTGCCTCCCAGGGTTCTCCCTTGGCAGAGAGTTGGAGACAGGAACTGGAGCTGGGCCTCATCCCCAGGCCCTCTGATGTAGGACCCAGGCATCTTCATGGCCAGGCTGACCGGATGTCTGCTGCCTGTCTAATTCTTTTCTGGCGACATGTGTTCCTGCGCTGAAAATGTCTGTGCTTCCCTTTCTTCTCAGACCATCTTCTCTCCCCTCACGGAGCAGTTTGGCTCTTGGGTAATTTCGACGTTTGTGTCGTCTGGCAGGTGTTGGCCGTCTTTCTCCCTGCGGTCATTGAGAGTGATTCCATAAGCTAGCTGAGTGCAGTTTAGATGAAAGAGGGGAGCCTTCAGATGTTTGATGACACCCACTTCCTGTCCAGAGAACACCCCTGGAGGGACCTCACACACCTTGTCCAAATGAAGACGCTTCTGAAAGCGAAAGGGGACACCATTACTGATAACACTAGGCTTGTGGGCATACACTGGGCTGTCCTGGACAGAGAGAGACACATGGTCTACCCCCCACACTTGCTTTGTTACTGGTGATGGCCGTTCCAATATCCAGTCTGCGGGGAGCTCCAGGGGGATATGCTGGCATCTGTTTCCCCACCTGTGAAATGAAGACCTTCATGTTGTCAGTCACTTAGCCTGGTCTGGGTGCTGGCATTGTGGGGGCTTGAGGAGCCATGGTGAGTGGGATATTTCCCTAATTTTAGGAAACATAGACCAGGGGATCATTCATGGATTGTGGTCTTGCCTTCCCCTTGGTCTCTAATCCTTCATCTCTGAGCAGCAGAGATCATCCTGGAAGGAACTTTGAGGGCTGGCTTCTGGGCTCAAACAGCAAAAGGATCGCCCGGTACCAGGAGGCTTCCTGCACCTGCCCTGCATTGGATGCTGCAGCAGGAACAAGGACGCTCCTCATGTTGCACCTGCTGTCCTGGGGAATGATGCTCTGTCAGGGTTCATTTGCACTGGGGATCCTGCAGCCCCACCAGACAGCGCCCCAGCCACTGGAGAGCTGTTCCCTAGGAAGTGAGAGGGAAGGAAATTACCTTCTCCACCACCTCGCTGCCTATGCGGACTGGCAGCCGCCGCCGCCACAGCGTGTGTCCTGCCAAGCCTGATAACACGACTGTCACGGTCCGCGCACACTCTGGCCTTGAGAGGTGAGTGCTGGCGATTCCGGGAAATTGTGGAGATTGCCTGCAATTGGGGCCATCTCAAATTAAATTGCCTCCGTGAATGATTTCAGAGCCTGTAAATTGAATCTTGAGCGGGGCCTGCTGGTTGGTTCCCACGACCTCAGCTCATAGCTCTTCTTTGAAGATCGTTGTTGTTAGAAATGGCTGCATTTGGACCTCTGTTCGCCTGCATGACTGGGTATGGGACAGTAGATGTGCTGTTGCACGGGGCCGTAATTCATGGGGTGATTCATGGTGTGCAAATTAGGACCCTTTGATCACAATGGAAAGACATGGCAAAGGGGAACTGTAGGGGCACTAAGTTAAAAGTCTGGGGGAACTTTCAGGTACAGTTGGATCCAGGTGCTCGAATAAGGTCTTTAGAAATCTGTGTCTCTGTCAGTTAGCTCTGCTTTCCTCTTGCTCACTTCCATAGCCGGCAGGCGTGTGTTTTCTGGAGACTCCCTGGAGTTCCTGCCAAAGGCAGAGCTTCCCAAATCCCTGGCTAGGATTGCTTAAGTTAGTGCTGACTCAGGTGCTCATTGCTAAGTTAACTCCTCTAGCCAGAGGAATTGGGTGCTCTGGGTACCAGACTTCTGGAACCCAAACCACAAGCGCATTAGGAAGGGGAGTGGCGTGGACCCCCCAGAGGAGAACAAGCAGGGCAGTTGGGCATCCAGTAGGCCAAAACAGCCAGGTACTGCACCAGGCAGTCATCCAAGGGCACTGGCCAATCAGGGGGACGCTAGGCAGGAAATGAACCATGTCATTGTTGGACGGCGAGGAGGCAATGGGGTCCCGGGAGAGGGGCTAGAGTGTCTGCATTTGGGTTGGGGTTCAACATGGATTGCAGCCAGTAAGGCAGTTGTCGCATCTTTGACTCGTGGCTTGGCCAAGCACTTCCTGATGGCGGCTGTCCAGTCTTCCCTCAGCTGCAGCAGCCTCCTCAGAGGCCTCTGCCTGGACAGTGGTCACTCCCTTCTAAACCATCATGCTTGGTGTGTCCTCAGATCGGCCTCTGGAATATTCACCAGAGAGTTTGTTTGGTCTTTTTTTGCTTTTTGTTCTTAAAGATACATTTATTTATTTGAAAAAGTTACAGAGAGAAAGGGAGAGAGATTCTTTCATCTGCTGGTTTAATTCCCACATGGCTGCCAATAGCCATGGTTGGGACAGGTCTCAGTCAGGAGCCAGGAGAGTCATCTGGACTCCTATGGGAGTGGCAGAGGTCTAAACACTTGGGCCATCCCCCATTGCTTTCCCGAAGCCATTAGCAGGGAGCTGGATGGAAAGTGGAGCAGCTGGGATGTGAACTGGTGCCCATGCGGGATGCTGGCCTTGCTGGCCGTGGCTTTACCCAGTGCTGCTTGGAGCTCTTTCTAGAATGGAGAACAGTGCTGTGCTAAGCACGGAGGCTCCAGAACTAGAGCCCTGGTTCGAATCCTCCCACGGCTTGTGACTGTGTAGTCTTTGGTAATTTCCCTAGCCTTTCTCTGCCTCAGTTTCCACAACCGAAAGTGGAGCTGTCAGTGATCCCAGTCTCTCGGACTTCTATAAAAGAGCTGAAGCGGGCAACATACCAGGGTTGGGCAGCAATGCAGGGATCTCAGGTGCAAGTCCCCCAAGCAGGGCACTTGAGCCCAGTTACCATGGGCCTGAACTCTCTTCCTGCCCTTCCCGAATCTGACCTTGCAGCTGAGCGACTGGGTCCCGAGGTGGCTGCTGCCAGCTCTGCATGCCCTTGGTTCTCCTTGGGTGCCTGTGAGGGTTGGGTGCAAGGCCTTCTGCATGCAGTTGGCTTGGGCTGCCATCTGTTAGGTTAGTGAGGCTACGGGGCCCACACGACGGGGCTGAGCTCTCAAAGGCTCAAGGCTAGAAATCCAGTGGGGTCAAGGTGTCGGTAGGTTTGGCTTCTCCCCTTCTTGACGTGATCTCGCACGGTCTTTCAGTGCACATCTGTGTTTACATTTCCTTTTCTTACCAAACAACTTGTTTAACTCCATCACTTCTTCTAAGAACTTCTCTTTAAATATGATATGAGAAATGGGGGTTAAGACTTTGACATACAAATGGGGAGGCCCAGACCATTTAGCTTCTTTTATTTGTATTAGTTTTATTATTTAAAAAAAAACTTATTTTTACTTGTAAGGTAGAATCACAGAGGAGAGATATAGAAAGGGTTTCATCTGTTAGTCCACTTCCCGAATAGCCACAATGGCCAGAACTGAGTTGATCCGAAGCCAGGAGCTTCTTCTGGGTCTCCCATGTGGGTGCAGGATCCCCAGGACTTGGGCCTTCCTTTGCTTCTTTCCCAGGCCGCAAGCAGGGAGCTGGATGGGAAGTGGGGCCCATATGGGTTGCTGGCACTACAGTCAAAGACCTAACTCACTGTACCAGGATGTTCATCCTACGATTCAGCTATTTATTTACTTATTTAAGATTTATTTATTTTTATTGCAAAGTCATATATACAGAGAGGAGGAGAGACATAGAGGAAGATCTTCCATCCGTTGATTCACTTCCCAAGTGGCTTCAAAGGCTGGAACTGAGACAACCTGAAGCCAGGAGCGTCTTCCAGGTCTCCCACACAAGTGCAGGGTCTCATGGCTTTGGGCCATCCTCGACTGCTTTCCCAGGCCACAAGCAGGAAGCTGGATGGGAAGCAGGGCTCTAGGATTAGAATTGGCGCCCATATGAGACCCCGGCGCATTCAAGGCAAAGACTTTTAGCAGCTAGATTACCGTGCTGGGCCCCACAATTCAGCTTTTAACACCCTCTAGGACTCTGTTCCCTGTCCGCCACGTCCACTGTGACTCTGCTCCTGTCCACCATGTCCACTGGGACTCTGCAGCCTTTGTGCATGGCCCTGGCATGACCATTTGCACTGTTGCTGTGAAATCTCTTCATTCAGCAATATGTCCTGAACACCTGCTGTGGACCAGGCCTGGTGCTGGGAACTGGGACTGCAGACAAGTGGACTGTGTCCTTGCCTTTTTACAGCAGGTGGACTGGGGTTGGCAGCAACCCCTGAACAAAGGGCTCAGCGCAGGAATGAGGCATGTGGGCCCAGAGCACCCAAGCCAGGCACCTGGCAAACGGTCATGGTATGGGGACAACAGACATCCCTCCTGTCACAGATGAAGGCAGCAGTCCGCATCTATACTCCCGAGTGCCTGGTTCTGGGCTGTGCCCACACCATCTTATAGATCATTCGCTAAATCCTGTCGAACCCACTTTCCAGACAAGGAAAGTAGGGGCAAGGAGGTGGCCAGCAAAGGGTAACACAAGGACTGAAATCGGGTCTAACTGGTGCTCTGCCCTTTGTGGGTCTTAGCTTCCCTTTGCTCCTGTGCCTTCTCCGAGCCTTCTCATTGTGGTTCAGCCCTTTTCCGTTGGCTGCTCCCTGTCCCCAGACACATGTACAGTTACACAGCTGCTCAGGCCCTGGACACTGCCTCCTGGTTATATGCCCTGCCCCTTGGTGCACTTGTGCGTGTTCCAGCATCCATCCAGGCCACACCTTCTGACATGCCACTGAGGACTCCCTGATGGCCAGTACAGGCATGGCAGAGCCCAGCTGATCCAGGAAAAAAGGATGGAGAAGGAATCTCCCTCCTGTCATTCCTAGAGATGGGGGGTGGGGAGGCTGTGGGCTGAGGGCATGTGGGCCCTGCCAGTTGCAGAGGCTGGGTTGTTTCTGGGGAGTTCTCTCCTGGGGTGCCAGTAGTGTGGCAGTCTCCCCCAATTCCAGACGATGGAATCATGGAGTGTGGCTGCCGCCATATTCCTCAGCGGAAGCTAAGGCTTGGAAAGTTCATGCACCCGAGTTCCTGGGTGTCAGGAGGCAGGAGACGAACCTGCGTCCCACCCTCATCCACTACTCTACATGGGACCCCTCTCCCCGTGACTCCATGGGGCCAGGCCCCTTCTGGCTGCCCTGATCCTCAGCAAATTCTCCTTTCCTTCGGATCCCAGTCTGTACCCTGCAGCTCCACTACTGGGCTCTTGTTTCCCATCTGAAGCAACACGGGGAATTTAATCACCCAGGAACCGTAAAATCAGTGTGATAAACCCTGAGAAGGGTGTCATCCGCAGACAGAGTGGCATCTGTGTGTCTCAAACTTGTTTTTCTGTAAAAAACCATTCCCATTGCCACGGGCATCATAGGCATTGAAAACACTGGAAATGGGTGGACCAGAAGTCTCCACTGCTCCCCACCACTGAGCCCCACCCACATTTTGACCTCTCCCATCAAGTGGCAGCGTTTCCTTCTGCCTGCTGTGCACCTGCTCAGCCTGTGCCTTGCTGTACTCCCAGTACAGTGGGATGGAAATGACTTTGTGCCAGCTCAGGGCCTGGGTGCCAAGAGGACTTGCCTTCTTCCAGTCCATTTCTTGGGACTTTGTTACTACCTTGGGAACGAGCCAGGGCCAATCAGCTGGAGGGGGAGGAATCCTGTGACTTCACCCACACGGCCCCTGGAGATGGCAGGTTCAGCTTCCTGAGTTTGAGTAAGGCCACCGAAGACTGGATGGCTCCCACTGACCAGCAACTCCGCTTGAGACCAGCTGAGCTTGTCTAGCCCCAGAGCATGCTCCTCCCAACACGCGTGCCAGGGACTCAGGCGTTAGAGTGCTCTTCTGCAGTCCCATTTAACATGTACTGTTTCAGGCATCTTTGCCAGGAGCTTCATGTGGTAACCACGGCTCCTCCCTCCCCCATTTTACAGGTAGGAAAGTTGAGGCTCAGCAGGGTCAAGACTTGCCAGAGCCAACCTGCCAGTAATCTGAGCTAAAACTCAATCAAGGTCTTTTTGACTCCTCCAACCTTTGATGTTGGGGCAGAATCGAGGGTGGTGAGGGTCAAACAGGGTGTAGTTCTCCTGTTGCTGTTAGTTGGCCTTGACCTGCTGTGATGACGTCTTGAAAACATGCAGGAGGTGTGAGGTTAAGTGATTGATAAGTGATGTCTGCGCAGGTGCTGACGCAGTAGTTACCTGAGAGTGGCTGCATGTGGGCATCTCCTCTGTTTCCTGACATGCTGGGACTCCCCCGAAGCCGAGCTGGCGGCAGCAAGGACCACCTGCTCTTACCTCGAATGACCCTGGAATCCTGCTCTCTGCTTGAGCCCTCGGTGACACAGTCTCCCTCACTTGCCAGGGCTGGTGTTAGGATGAGTAAAGCTAAAGGAACAGAAAGCATTTGATTTTCAGGTAAAAAAACGTGGCTTTCAGGACCGGTGTGGTGGTTGTAGTACGCATATCCTCTGTCTGCAATGCCGGCATCCCATGTGGGCAATTGTTCGAGTCCTGGTTGCTCTGCTTCCCATTCAGCTCTCTGCTTGTGGCCTGGCAGGGCCTCACCTATCAAGTGGCAAAAGCAGTCAAGGATGGCCCAAAGCCTTGGGACCCTGCACCCGTATGGGAGATTCTGAAGAGGCTTTGGGCTCCTGGTTTCAAATTGGCACAGTTCTGGGGAGTGAATCGATCGATAGAAGATCTTCCTCTTTGTCTCTCCTTCTCTCTGTATGTATGACTCTCCAATTTAAAAAAAAATAAAAGAAATCTTCAAAAAAAGACTCAAGAAATGCGAGAATTAAAAGCAGTGATTATAAAAATCAGTTCCTAAGAACATCAAACAGGCCATTCTTACAAATGAAATGAAATATGGATAGGCAGGTAAAGAGGTACCTAGATGGGACGTGGGGAGATAAAGAGTGAGAAAGAGTGAAACAGAGCGAGAAGAGATTAAAGTCTCAGTAGGCATGCCCACGAACACGGGCGTATGTCTGTGCAGTGTTAGACAGCGCTTGGGACACGGCCGGCCGCTGGACCAGAGCAAGGCCGCCTGAGAGCTACCCTCCCTCAGCCCAGCCTCGCGGCAGCACCCTGGGGGCTGTCAGTGATGCTCTAAGTTCCTGTAGTTTTGGCTTGACATTGAGGCATTTGGGAAGTGAATCAATGGAAGAGATCTTTCTTTATCTCTTCCTCTATTTCTCAGATAAAAAAAAGAAACCTAAGAAGGAAGGCAAGAAGGAAGGGAAGGCCCTGACCTAAGCTGCCATGGGCACTGAGCTTCCAGAATATGAAGGAGCAGGATAAACCTGGCAAGGTGATGACGCGCTGTAAGGGGCAGTGCCAGGACACTGATTTCCTAACAGTATGGCCAGGGAGTCCAGGTATCCAGTCTAAAATCAAAACAGACAGTTATCTTTGATAAGTACGACCATAGCATCTTAACCATTTTCCAGTTATTTTCTTCCTTATTGTGCAAGAATTTTCAGGAGAAAAAATTTTGTTGTGAAATAGCATTTATCTGAAGTTAATCTTTCCTTCAGAGTCATACCCATCTCTAATTCTTCTGTTAAATAAAAATTCTAGACATTACTTTTAAAAAACAAATAAAAAACACCAGGTGAAAATTTTATTTTTCCTTGGATCTCTCTTCTTCCTCCTTATGTATGTCTACTCAGGACATCTAGGACACGATTCATTTTTGGGGGTGGCGCTTGTTTACGATTACTTAATTTTTTTGTAGTATACACCAATCATGTTTCCAAACTCAAAAACCATTCTGTTTACTGTTTTCGTCAGATTGAGTCTTGTTCAATTAAGTCAAAATTGGTGCTTGAGAAAAGGGACTGGATAGAAACAGACCTTTTTTAAAAAAAAAAAAAAAGATTTGTTGATTTTTATTGAAAGGCAGATCTTACACAAAGAGAAGGGGTGGGGTGAGAGAGAGAGAGATTTTCCATCTACTGGCTCACTATCCAAATGATCACAATGGCTAGATCTGAGTCTATCTGAAATCAAGAGCCAGCAGTTTCATTTGGATCTCGCAGGTGGGTGCAGGGACCCTGGGATTTGAGCCATGCTCTGTTACTTTTCCAGGCCATAAGCAGGGAGTTGGATTGGGAATTAAATGCCCATGTAACACAGGAAGATCTTAGGAGACTTCAAGGAGGGGGAGCCTGATGGGTGCTCCTGAGTAAGCAGCAAGTGTTTTTTTAAATAAAGATTTATTTATTTTTATTGGAAAGTCAGATTCATAAAGAGAAGGAGAGACAGAGAGGAAGATCTTCCGTCTGCTGGTTCACTCCCCACGTGGCTGCAACGGCCAGAGCTGAGCCGATCCGAAGCTAGGAGCTGTTTAATTTTGATTGGCAGGCGAGGTGCTGTGTTGCCCAAACCCTTCTTGGTGCCCCTGGCATGGGCAAAAGCACGGGGCTCACAGGCTGGTTCAGTTGACGTTGGAGCCCTTGAGCTTTGCCCATTTACCTGGTTCCTTCCAACCCATTGCTTCCCAAACCCAGCCCCCACCTGGTGAAACTGCCTTGGGTTCCTTTTGAGCTCTCTCCAACAGACAGGTTGAGTCACTTGCCTTAGGTCACACAGCATGTCCTGGGCAGAAGGTTGTGCACCTGTTCCATCTGGCCCCAGCACCTGTGGGCTTAACATCAAAGGCCAAGATCCTGATGTCCCCTCACTGTGAAAACTCCTGCAGCCTCAGCTCTGCCCGTGCCCTGGACAGCCCTGAGGACTGCAGCGAGGGAGAAACAGGCATTCCTTCCTCGTTCCCCCCTCTCCTGCCTCCTCCTGATTCTCCATGGCCCTGCCCCCAGCTATCGCAGGCATAGGAGTGGCCGTGAGTGGTGGCAGCCTGCTCTCTCCTGTGCGTCTCTTGCTAAGCCCCAGGGTTGCTCCTGGGCCTCCCTCACTCTTGTGGGAGACAGATATATATCAGACACCCACGAGGCCTGCAGCGGGCCCTGCAGACTCAGGGGTGAAAGCACAGTGCTTGTCCTTGTCCTCCCGCCCACCCCAGGGCTGTCCTTGTCCTCCCACCCATCCCCAGGACTGTCCTTGTCCTCCCACCCCCCCCCCCCCAGGGCTGTCCTTGTCCTCCCCCCCCCCAGTGCTGTCCTTGTCCTCCCACCCACCCCAGGGCTGTTCCAGCCAGGGAGGCAGAGACATGGGGGAGGGTGCAGATCTACCGTGTGCCGTGTGCTCCCATCAGTTAAGCTTTCAAATACCAGAGGCAGTGACCTGGCTGAGGGCTGGAGAGGACCCTGCTAGGCAGTGGAAGCACAGTGGGCAGGGCTCAGGGTGGTTGTAGGGGTGGAGGGTGGGGTTTGGCACAGTGAGAAGGGCAGGGATCAGAGCTGGGGGTATGGAGGCAAGGTGCAGTAGAAGCTGGAGTCCTGGGGGAGAAGTTAGGATTGTATGCTAAGAGCTCATGAAGCCACCAGTGGGTTTCTAAGCCAGCAGATAATGAGGTTGGATTTACTTTATTAGTTGCTGGCCTGGCTGCCCAGGCAAGCTGGAGCCCCGGTGGAAGTCAGGGCTCCTGGGGTGGGGTGGTTTCCCACAAGCCCCGGTGCTGGCCATGCAGCTGTCAGGTGATCTTCATCTTAGCAGGTGAACCCTGGGCCTGCCTTGCACTGGGGAACAAGGAGGCAGAGGGGCATCCTGCCTGGTTGTCACCAGCCTCCCATGACCCCACTGCCACAGACATGCGCCACTGGTACAGATCCAATTTAGAGTGCATTATTGGCACCTGCACACCCCTCCCCACCAGCAACTCCAGCTTTGCCAGAGGGGAGGCGGGGCATGTGGCTGAAGGCCCTGGAGCCCCCACTTCCTGTTGGGGTTCCACTACCTCATCTTGGCATGCAGGGCCTTGCCTGGTTCCAGCCACCCAGCCTGCAAGTGGAGACCTTGGTATCTGCCCCACATCTTTGCCCACGCTGGGTTCTCATGCCTCTCCCTCTCTGACCTCACTCTAATCCAGCCATTCTCATTTCCCCCCATTGAGCTCCTGTGCCTTCTCCCTCATCCCATCATGCTTCTCATTGTGTCTCAACCCTGCCCCAAGCTAGACGCCATGGGACTTGCCCAAGGTGTCATGGACCAGAGCTCTCAGCCACCATGGGTGCGGGCTCCCACCCACGCATTCATTCACTGGATCGTCATCACAGCCCTGGAAGATCTGCCGGACAACAAGACCATTTCTATTTGTCAGATGAAGAGCTCGAGGTCCTGGGAGGGGCAGTGACTCGCCTGGAGCTCCTCAGCGCACAGTGGTGGGGGAACCAGAGGCCCATCCAGGGGCTCACAGGCACTGCAAAAAAATTGAAGATTGGCACAGAGGCCCAGGGGTCAATCAGGGAGGGCTTCCTGAAAGAGGCCGACTGAGAGGTTGCAGAGAAAGGAGCTCAGAGCTGAGGGGTGAGATGAGCCCAGGTAAGGCTGAGAGAGAAAAAAAATGCCACTGAGACTGGGGAACAGTCTCCGTCCCAGGTCACAGCCAGGGTCCAAGAGAGGAACTGGCTTGGCGGGACTGGGCTGTTCTGGAGTGCGCTCTCCCTGCAGGGTGGTTCTTCGTGCAAATTCAAGGAAACCCGACCTGCCCTGGACAACTCTGCAGATAGCCACTGGCTTCAGCCTTACCCCAGATCCGTGACACAGGCATTGTGCTCACCCTACAAATGGCCCCAGATGCCCCTCCCTAGGGGGTGGGGCCAGGGTCTGTGCAGTCAACCTCCCCCCACCCCCACAACGTGTTCTTAGCCAGGAGGTCACAGTGCCACTGCAGGCTGAGCCATGGTCCTGCCACCCTCATCCCCCTCTCCTTCCTGTCAGGGCCAGGAATGCCCACGGGTGACGGCAGGGGAGTCTGCCCTGCAGCTCAGCCACACCTGAGAATGAGTCAGGGGTGACAGAAGTGTCTGGGGACACTGGAGAAGGAGGAGGTCCAAGTCCTGGCCCAGTCCAGTAGTGGCTGTGTGACCCCAGGTGAACCACTTAAACTTTCTGGCCTGCCCTTTCTTCCTGGGTCCCTATCCCATCCCAGGCCGGAGTGTCACTGTCACCAGCTGTTCTCAATAATCCCTGGCCCCCTGTCTACTGAACCTGATCCCACAGTGGGAGAGGGAGCGAGTGCCAGCTGGGACTGACTGGTGTGGCCAGCATCTCTCTGCTGTCAGCATCCCAGCCTCCCTGGGGAACTGAGTGAGACAAGCCATCCCTGGACTTTCCTGAGGGCCCCACGACTTGCCAGGTGCTCAGGTGTCTTAGTGCTTAGTGCAGAGCTAGATATTTAGCGGCCCAGAGACGGAGCAGCACAAGCATTTGCTGGAACATTCTAGTGGCTTGGCCAAAGTAGGGGAGTGCAGAGGGGATGTGACAGCATCCACTGTACTCCGACACCGCCTCCCTCTGCCATCCCACAGGGCAGGAGCTGCTGGTCTGATCTGTGGGGGCCCACACAGAAGATTGGGCGAGGCTGCCCACAGGGCAGAGCCACTGTGCTCTGAGAGGGCAAGGCCCCATGGAGCCTTTCTTTCCTGCTGCCTGGCCCAGGCACAACAGGGTGGGCAGGCGCAGGCTGGACCCTCCTCTCCCTGTCTCATCTCACACAGTGCTGGGCAGTGGGCCAGAGACTTCCTTTTGCCTGTGGTTAGCCCAAGTGAGCCTGTCTGAGAGTCCCATGAGGCTGAGAAAGGGAGCCCTGGTGAGCTTGAAGCCCAGGCTAGAAAGCTGGAGGAAGGCTTGGCATGGGGCAGCATCCAGCGCTGTGAGTGGATAAACAGCCAGGAACCGCCGGGAATACCATCCTGCCCCCACCAGGAGCTTGTCCTGTGGCTGGGGTCCTGTCAACTCCAACTATGATTCCAGCAGGGCTGGCAACTGGCCTTCAGCTCACTGCTCCTGGCTATACAACCCCTGGCTGGAGTAGCTGGTGGGAGGGCAGGTGGGCAAGGCTGACACAGCTCTGTGTGTACCCTGCAGGCCCCATGCTGGGAGCCCCCCTGACGAGGCCCGCCTCCCCACCCCTCGTCCTTTCTTGCTGTGCAGGTCTGGGCTCCAGGCAGGGAGGTTAATGGGAAGTGGGAGGGAGGCGGGGGAAGGAAAATGGCTGCTGCCTGTTCGCTTCTTTTCCTGCCTGTCACTTTTCCTGCGGTCACCCTGTCCTCACATGCAGATTGTGCCAGGGCTCCGGGCTCCAAGCCCTTGTCACTTCCCAGGTCAGAATTCCACTGCTTTGGTCCAAAGGCCACAGGGCAAAGTGAAGGCCCAACAGGATGTTCAGAACAAGGAACGGGTTCTAACCAGGCCACGAGGGGCTGGCTCAGTGGCTCCGTCCCCGGTCACCATCCCCTGAGCTGTCCAAGTGGGGATGTGTTGCAGGTACATCATCCAACGGATGTGGTTCCTCCTTCCAGCCCTGGCCCTAACCACTGCCTAGGAACCACTGCCCGGGCATCACCCTGCTGTGATGCCCAGCATGGCAAGAGGCAGGTGGGTGCTTGGAGTCAAGAGCCAAACCTCTCCTTTTCCTCACTAATAGGTGCAGAGAAAAATAGGACCCATGGGGGCCACCGTAGGGGTTACATGAGGCAGCGCAAATGAAATGTGTGTGTCTGGCTCAAAGTCGGCTGCCAGTGAGCACCACTGTCATCCAGGGACCTTGAACTCAGGCTTCTGGAACTTTCCATTTGTCTCAAGTCTCCTGTAATGGAAAGTTACAGAGCCACAAATGCCTGTGAATTTCCTGCTCTCACTGACCTCCAGACGGGACTGGGAGCTGAGTGAGGTTGGGTGACAGGAATGGAAGCTGAGGGCTGGCTCCTGCCGGAAGCCCTATCCTGTGCTGGATGCAGACCTGGGGAGGGAACGGGGGGTGGGGGGGGTAGTGGGTGTGAGCGTCCTGAGGCCTCAGCTGCATTTCCTTCCCTCCCCCAGAGGTGGAGCTGACTCAGCCCTGGGAGACTCGGGGGAACCCAGGGGGAGGGGCAGCAAGCAATGGGCAGGAGCTGGCAGGGTCTGGACCAGTCCGATCCCTGTGGCCTTCTGATGACAGTGCAGGTGCAGAGCCTAGACATGGCTGTGAGGACTCTGAGCCCTTGCAGGGCAGAGGCCAGGCTGGGCCTGGCACAAACCGGGGCAGAGGGGTGGGGGAGCCCAGTACTGGCACTGACTAGCGTGGACCAGGTCAGACCTGCTAGGGAGTGTCCTGCAGAGTACCCTGTGATGGTCTGGGGAGGTCCCTGGCAATCTGCACTTCACAAGCCCCTCCGCATTCTGGAGCAGGCACCTGCTGGTCGCACTTTGGGGATGTGGAGGTGTTTCTGAGGACCTCAGTGGGTGGGGGTAGAGCAGGAGATAAATGGGGCTGGAGTTGGAGGACACTAAGCTGGCCAAGGGTCCTGCAAGTGAGTGTAGGCGATGTGGGCATCGTTGTGGGGAGGGAAAGCAGAGTCAGGCAGGGTAGTACTGATAAAGTTCTGTCAGGCAGAATTCCCAGGACGGGCAGGTGTGTATGAGCTTAAATCTGGAGGGAGAGGTCCCGAAGAGACAAGCCTGCTGGGCAGCTCCAGGGCCCCAGTTTAAAGAGCCTTCCTCACTGGCTTCTTGGACCTTGTCCTCTGGGCCGGTGCCAGCCTAGGAGCCATGGCATCCCAACCATGGGAGAGGTTTCTCAGTGAGAGAGGCACCTACCATATCCCGCTGTGCCAGTCCTGGTGCCGCCATGTGACTGACGAAGGCATCTCGGACATTGCAGTTGGTGGGGTGCCTGGGAGGAGAGCCGAGTGAACACGACTGAATCTCAGACCCACGGCCCAGGGGAGTCATTGCAGCCCTTGATAGCTCTGCTCGCCCTGGCTGAGACCCATGCCTGTATAGCAGGCCCAAGCAGTATTTCCCACGCCAAGTTCCTGACCCAGGAAACTGTGAGCCACATGCATGGTGGTTTTTTCCCCCAAGCTTCCCATTGTTGGAGCAGCATGCCTTCGTCAGGGTCAGCTTGCACTGATTTAGCTAAAGACGCATTAATTTATTTGAAAGGCAGAATGACAGGGACTTGAACCAGCACTCTAATAAGGGATGTCTGCATTACAAGTAGTGGCTTAACTTGCTGTGCTACAACCCTGGCCCCAGGCTGCGTTGCCAAAATGGAGGTCATAACTCAACACAGGGGTCAGAGGTCAACTCTAGTGGGTCCAGAGGACACTGCCCACTCTTGGGTTTGGCCCTGCCACTCTGTAACCTTGTAACCTTGGACCAGGGATTCAGGTCATTTGTAAAATGTAAGCTTACATCAGTGCCCGCCTTAAGGGGCTCCATGAGGTTGGTGGGTTGATCTATTTGGACAGTTCAGCACGATGCTGGCACGTACCTAGGCCCGCTGGGATTCCACAGCCAGCCATGGTGCAGGCATGAGGATGACATGCAAGCCTGAGGAGGGTTCCACCATGCTGGCCCCCAGCGGGCATCTGTGGCCTGCGCTGTTGATCCTATGGATGTTCACATTTGAAAGCAAATTGGCCTATTCCTTTTCTTTTTTATTTCGAAGTCAAAGAGACAGAGAAACTCTCACATTCTCCTGTTCAGTCCCCAGATGTCTGAAACAGCCAGGACTAGGATGAATACCGTGAAACTCACTGTGTTAGTCCTTTCCTGCAACTGAGCTCTATTCAGGATAAGTGTACTGCGATAAACCAAAGTACCAGGTGCAGTGAGGCACCTATGAGGTCTTTTATTCCAGCAGGGTTAAGACAGGAGCAGAGGCAAAGGGAGAGAGAGAGGGAAGGGGGACATCTCCTGCCATGGTGACAGAAGGGGGCTGCAAGGGAAGGGAGGGGGCAAGAAGAAGAGGATGGGGGGCCGGGCTAGGCAGGGGGAGGTAGCAGCATATGAGAGAGCCAAGGGAAGGGGGTCCCACACTCACGGGAGCGTGCCTTTTTGTGGCTGGGGGTGGGCGTCACAGGACCGTGAGGGATTGGTGGATAGGATTGTCGGAGCCGCAAGGGATTGGTAGGTGGACAGGGATTAGGGGAAGGGGCCACGAGGGGTTGGTGGAAAGGGCTGTCAGGTGTGGTGGGAGCAGGGTTACGAAGTTACAGCAGATTGGCAGACAACAAAATTTGAAACCGAATCTTAAGGAAGCCAACCTAGGGGAAGCAGATATTTCAAAATAGTACTGAGTTCAAAATGGCAGGGGCCTTCAGGGCCGATGTTGTTCGAGTTACCCCTCACACAAGGCATTTCTCCCCAGTGGGTGGCAGGGAGCTGTCACCTACTGCCTCACCAGGTGTGAATTGGAAGGAAGTGAGATTGGAAGCAGAGCCAAGACTCACTCCCAGGCCCTCCAGCATGGAGATGCTCATTTTAAGCACTTATTCTGGGGCCAGCCTGTGTTACAGGGCATGGGGTCCAAGGAGATTTGTGTGAGATGGGGGTTAGGAGCACATTGGGAGTTGTGGTTGTCAGTTGGTAAAATCCTTGCCCAGCTAGGTGACTTCACCAACCATGAAGAAAACAGGGTGGAGGGGAATTGCCCCTGGCCTCCCCAGAGCCGACTCTCAGCGGATTCCGGGTACCTAGCCTCCAGCTCCGCGCCATCTGAGACCATCCAAGAGAGAGAGCCCAGCCACCCACTCCAGAGTCTGAAAAATAAACTGTTTTTGGTCCAAACACAAAACAGATTGCTTGGAGAATGCTGTTCCGGTAGAATCGCCTGAACCTTTTGTCCCCAGAGCAGGCGTCGCACAGCAGACATCTGTCAGGGTGCCAATTACCGTCATTAATCAGGCTTCCCCAGATTGACAGCCAGTCGGCAGGAGGAGCGGCTGACAACCAGAGTCTACAAGCCTAGTCTGCCAAGATGAGGGAATGGGGGAGTTGCCTGCTTGCCCAGGCTACTCCTGCAGCGCCCCTGCTCCCTGGAAGGCCCCAGAGTGTCCCCTGGCTCCCCCATGGCCCTGGTGGGGCAGCTCCATGTGGCAGGGCCGTGTTCACCCCAATCATCCTTGAAGTTTCTTAGCTTTCAAAGCTGGACTGAACGGGAAATGCATATGATAATGATGGTGATAAGGATAGCTCTCACATGCTGAGCACCTCCCAGGTGCTGCGTGTGAGTTCAGAATGCACGCCTGTGAGCTTTCCCGGCCCTGTTAGCAAAGGTGATCATCAGTTGAATTGGAGTTCTTTGGAGAGGGAAAGGGGGACCACAAATACAGATCTGCTCCCCATCCCACCCTGGGCCTCTGCGCAGCCTGGCTCTGCTGCTTCCTCTAGGTCTCAGTCCCCATCACCACCTGGCACAGACTGTAGTCTGTGTGTCAGTCATCTGTCCCCATACCATGTGGGCTTCCTGGGAGGAAGAACTGGTCTTTCTGTCCCTGCTGTGTTCCAGACCCTGATCCAGTCTCTGGCTTGTAATAATAGCATGTTTTATTTGTTAGATCGATGGGTAGATGAGTTCATCGATTGGAGGATGGATGGATAGGTGGATGGGCAGCCAAATCTTTCTCAGCAGTGATTTCTTTCCCAGCCAGAAGCTCACCCTGCACCTTCCTATTCCAGTGTCCCTGGGATGTGGTCCACACATCTCAGCCCGGTGCACTGAGTCCCTCTCCCTGGTTGAGGTCAGAAAGGTCTAGGCCCTCCAGGAAGAGGAGTAGAGAGGAGAGTCCTGGAGGGACCCAGTGTTGAATGGGCAGTACCCGTTCAGTGTGATGGAGTCCGGGCAGGCGGTGGGGCATGTCACCCCAGTCCTTTTACCATGAAGGGGGTTGCTGTTGAGGTGATTCTGCTGTGAGAGTGGAGGGAGGCCAGAAGTGTTCTGAGGCAGGAAATGACAGGGTTATATTTGCATTTTGGGGCCATGGCCTTGGATGGGGACCTGTGGTGGCAGGTGTGGGAGAGGGGGCTGGGAAAGGAGAAGGGGGAGACTTGGGGTTGAATTTGGCTGGTGTTGAGTTGATGAACAAGCAGCGCTAGACAACAGAGCCAATGGCCTTGACTGTGGGATGGGGGATAGGAAACCCCCTCCACATCCCTATAGGTCCCTGGGGGCTCCGTGACCACCTGGTACCCTGCCCTGTGCAGGGTCAGGACCTGGCCTGCAAAATGCCATGCCCTGGACATTCTGCTTCCCACTCTGAAGGTGGCAGAGACCGAATTAGAAGGGGTTGGGCTGGGATGAGGGGTTAACAGCCCCCAGCCGTGCCCTGTTGGGGTGGGTCTCTCCTCAGATCCCGCAGAGATAGGCTGCAAGTGGGCCAAGGGGGTGAGGTTTGGTGACATCCCACCCACCGCTGGGTGCTTCCTTGTGCTCAGGGGGTGCAGAACCTCTTGCCTATCCTGGGAGGCCCCAAGAGCGACCCTGGAGTTAGCACCGAGCAGCTCTGCCCAAGCATGGGCGCCTGCGTGCCCCTCCTCACGGTGATTAATTCAATTTGGTAAAGCAGCATTTATGCTGGAATTTAATCGTCATCTCTGATGGTAAAGGAATTGAAAAATAAATTGAAAGTGTCAGACAACGCACTAGGGTGGGTGATGGAGCGGAAGCGGGGGCCATTCACCCAGCTTCCCCATTGGGCTATCTCTCGGCCCAAGAAAGGAGCCAAGTTTCTGTTGGATCAGGACAAATGCAGGATCCAGAGTGGACGTGGGGGGAAGTAGGGGGAGAACGGATGTGAGGATGAAGTTGGGTCGGGGGGGAGTCCAGTAGGAGGCGGGGGCAACAGGGAGGTCCCCAGCCCTGGAAGACCCCAGGGCCAACAGGCTGGTGTCCTGGCCTTTCTCCTTTTACCACCTGGCCAGGGAGGGCATTGATGGTGGGGGGTGTTCTTGGCAGCTCTGCCCCAGGGACCACCATCAGGGGAGAAGCCCTCACCTCCTCCTGCTGCTCCTCTGCCTTGGGGAGGGGCCTGCCCCAGGAGAGGGGCCCCCCTGTAGATGGTGTGTGTCATGACAATGTGAGCTGAAGTGTCCATGAGTCTACTGGGATTGGGGTCCCTGAGGCAGAGTGTGGCCTCCTCTGGGGGCCCCAACCACATGCCCCCAAGGTCAAGATCATTCGGGCTCTTGGCCTCAGGTTTTCTGTACAATGGGACAGCAGATTTTTGGGAGGGTAGGAGCAGAGGCAGTCCCTGGTTCTAGCACTCAGCAGGTGTGCTCTGTAGTGGCGGTACCTTCCCACCCACAGGTGTGGCCTGACCCCAGGTAGAGAGATTGGACTGCCCTTGGCCAAGCATGCCCTCCTCTGGAGCCTGCACATATGTCTCTTGCCAGCTGGGTCCCCATCCAAGGGAAACCCAATGCCTGGGCCCTGCTGCCTGGACCCTGGGACCTGGCTCTGAGGTCCCCTGTCAGTTGGATGGCCATGTTCTGTGTCCCTGCTCTGTCACCAATGCTACTAGTGCGTCCTCCCTGAGCGTTCACCTGCATGTACAACCTCATTTTGTCTGATGCTCATGACAGTGTATGCTGGAGGAACTTTCTGGGCGCACGACTATGGATGAGGACACACAGATGAGAAGGGAAGAAGCCAACAGGAAGCAGGTACAGGACCCACCTGCCTCCGTCCTTGATACTAAGGGTAGAAGGTGTCACTGTGGTGAGAGAACAGTAGTCACCATCCACGGAGGACTTCCATCTACTGGGTACTGTGTGTAGGGAGTTAGTAGATGATCTTGTGTCATCTTCACAGTTAAGTAAGGTGGTGGGTAGTTAATATCATTATTCCTTTGCTAGATCAAGAAACACGGTTTGGAGTGCCAAGACCGAATATCAGACAACGCAGGACTGTGATTCATGGGAGATGGAACGCAGGAATGGAAGACCACCAATTGCTCGGATGACCGTTATGGGAGTATTTTCAGACCACAGTTCAGGGAGGAGAAGCCAGGCAGGGCTGAGCTAAAAATGCAAAAAGCAGTTCTCAAAAGAAGCCTTGAAAAGATCGAATTACTAATAAGGAACTCAATTATGCCCTAGAATATACTTCCATAATGTTATTTTTTTATTATTTTTAATTCATTAATTACATTGTATTATGTGACACAGTTACATAGGTACTTGGATTCTCCCCACCCCTCCCCAAACCTTCCCACCATGGTGGATTCCTCCACCTTGTTGCATAACCACAGTTCAAGTTCAGTTGAGATTCCCCCATTGCAAGCGTATACCAAACATAGAGTCCAGCATCTTATTGTCCAGTCAAGTTCAATGGCTTCTTAGGTATACCCTCTCTGGTCTGAAGACAGAGCCAGCAGAGTATCATCCCGATCAATTAAAAGCTCCAACATACCATCAGCAAAAATTTACATCATTATGGAATTAATTGACATAGTAATGAGTAACCAATATGTTAAAAGTAAATGCGAGTTCTTAACCACCTTCTGTGACCACCTCATTGACATTTCAATTTTAGTTTATATACAACATATAACATACATAACTTAACATGTTATATATAACATCATATCATCTTAAATTAAGGCAAGCATGTGGTATTTAACCTTTTGGGATTGGCTCATTTCCCTTAGCATTATGGTTTCCAGTTTGGCCCATTTGGCCACAAAGAACTGCATTTTGTTTTTTTTAATAGCTGAGTAGTATTCCATGGAGTAGATGAACCACAGCTTTCTTATCCAATCCTCTGCTGATGGGCATTTTGGCTGCTTCCATGTTTTTGCAATTACTGATTGTGCTGCTATGAACATAGGAGTGCATGTTGGTTTCTCATAAAATAAGTGTTCTGGATATATTCCTAGGAGTGCTATTGCTGGATCATACAGTATGTTGATTTTGAGTTGTTTGAATGTTCTCCATACTGATTTCCATAGAGGCTGTACCAGCCTGCAGCCCCACCAGCAGTGGAGTAGGGTTCCCTTTTCCCTGTAACCTCGCCAACAAGTGTTGTTGGTGCTTTTATTCATGTGGGCCACTCTTACTGGCGTTAGGTGGTACCTCATTGATGTTTTAATTTGGATTTCCCTTATTGCCAGGGAACTTGAGCATTTTTTCATATGTTTATTTGCCATTTGGGTTTGTTCCTTTGTGAAGTGTCTGCCCATTTCCCATGCCCATTTCTTGAGTGGCTTGTTTGTTTTGGTGTTTTGGCTGTTTTGTAGTTCTTTGTATATTCTGGAGATTAGCCCTCTATCACCTACGTAGTGCGCGAAGATCTCCCATTCTGTGGGTTGCTTTTTTACTTTGTTGATTATGTCCCTTCATAATGTTATTAAATAGGGGTCAGTGCTGTGTCATAACAGATTCAGCCACTGCTTGCTGCGCCATTATCTCATATTGTTGCTAGTTCAAGTTCTAGCCGTTCCACTTCAAATTCAGTTCCCTGATAATGCACCTGGGGACACAACAGAATATTGCCCATGTGCTTGGGTCCTGCGCTCATATGGGAAACTGGAAGAAAGCCCTGACTCCTGCCTTTGGAATGGCTGTTGCAGCCATTTGGAAAGTAAACCATCAGATGGAGGACCTCTCTCTCTCTTTCTCTTTCTCTCTGTAACTTTGCATTTCTAGGAAACGAATCATATTTTTAAAAATTCATATATAAAAATATCCAACACCCAACTAGATAGAATTCACAATGTGTAGCATTCAATAAAAATTTAGCACACAGATAAAGAGGCAGGAAAATACGGCCCATTATGAGAAGACAATGGTTCAATCAAAGCCAACTCAGAACTCATACGGATGACAGAATTAGCAGACAAGGACTTAAAAGTTAGTATGTTTCCTTTTTTAAAAAGATATATTTATTTCTATTAGGAAAGCAGATTTATAGAGAGAAGGAGAGACAGAAAGAGCTTTCATCTGCTGCTTTGCTCTCAACAACAGAGCTTTGCTCTAGCCACAACAGCCAGAGCTGAGCTAATCTGAGGCCAGGAACCAGGAGCTTCTTCTGAGTCTCCCATGAGGGGACAGGGTCCTAAACATCTGGGCCATCCTCCACTGCTTTCCCAGGCCTCAAGCAGGAAGGCGGATGGAAAGTAGAGCAGCCAGGACACAAACCAGCTCCTGTATGGGGTGCCAGCACTTGAAAGTGGAGGATTAATCAGTTGAGCTATTGCACTGGCCCCAACTACATTTCATAGATTCAAAAGTTAGACACATGAAAGTTCTTAACAAAATCAAGTGGAACACTGAAGGATGAAAACCACTACATGTGACATAAAACACACGTTGGCTGCAACTGGCAGCAGCTTAGAAATTTCGGAAGAAAGGATTAATGAACTGGATGCAACAGCAGTAGAAACTATTTAAACCAAAGCATAGAAAAAGGGGAGATTTTTAAGCAGAGCTGCAGTGAGCTATGGAAAAAGCTCAAACTGCCTTAAGAACGTGCGTAATTGGAGTCCCCGAAGGAGGAACAGAAATTAATATTTGAAAGAATTAATGGCCTAAAAATTTCCAGACTTGATGAAAATTATCATTCCACAGATCAAAGGGGCTCAAAAAAAATCCAACACAAGACCATGAAAAAAACCCCTACAGTATTTTTTCAGAAAAATGACAAATTGCTTTTAAAATTCATATGGAAACACGAAGGGCCTACAATAGACCAAACAACCTTGGAAAAGGATAAAATAACAAAACAAACACTTTATGATTTAAGATTTATTTTAGGGGCCAGGAGTTGGCGGGGCAGTTGAGGCACCGCTTAGAACACCCACACCCAAACCGGACTTCCAAGCTCCTGGCTATGGCTATGGCTTGGTCCAGCCCTGGCTAGTACGGGCATTTGGAGGGTGAGTCAGTCAATGGGAGATCTCTCTCTGTCCCTTTCAAATATAATGAAAATAAATAAATTTAATTCAATTAAAAAAATCAATTTAAAAATTCACCTTCTGGCTAAATTTTGTGCCTGATTCTGGAAGCCAGATGCTGTGGGGACAGCGGAGGGGGCAGATACCCCCTGATCCCATTCTGAGCCTCCCCCGAGCCTGAGGATAGTCCATGTGTGTGGTCCCAGGTAGGTTCCCAGCCCCATCTGACTTATGAGGAAACCGAGCCCAGAGACATGGAGGAAGGCACCCATGGTCCCCGGGAGAGCTGAGGCCCCCATCCCTAAACCCACATCCCCACTCACGCTGCCTACTTGGGGTTCTTCAAATCTCTGGGCTGGACGCAGGGTCCTTCAGGTCATGCAGGCCAGCCCAGAAAGTCATAGCTGGCCTGGGACCTGGGCAGAACTGAGAGCAGCAGCCTTGGCTCCTGTCTGCCCTCAGACATCTGCCTAGCCCCACCTCCACTGACTGTCCCTTCCCCAAGATGTCCCCACGGCCCAGCAGGCCCAGAGTAGACAGATTTGTCCTTGGCTTTCTGGTGACAGGTGCTTCTCTGCTCAGATACTGCTGGACAGGATTGGGGGAGGGGCAGCTCCTGGGCCCTGGAAGGGTGGGGTCTGAGTTGGCCATGCACCTGCCTATCGCCCTTCTCAGAACTGTCCCTGTCTGAACATGGATTAGTTAATCCTTTTAAAAAGTCAAACTATTTATTTTGAAAGATAGAGTGACACAGAGAGAAGGAGAAGAGCGATGTTCCATTCCCTGGCTCCCTCCCCTGTTGTCTGCAATACCCAGGGGGTGTCAGGCACCACTGGGTCTCCTCCGTAGGTGGCAGGGGTCCGACTGCCAGAGCCACCGCCTGCTGCCTCCCAGGCACAGAAGCAGGGAGCTGGCTTAGAAATGAAGGTGTGACTCTATTCCAGAACCTTCAATACTGGGGTAGCAGAGGGGACAGGCATCCCAGGCAGCAGCTCAACCTGCTGGGCCACAATGCCTCTCCCGGATTCATCTCTCCTTTGACTGCTGGCTCTAGCTCTTCTCTTCTCTCACCATCCCAGGCTGGCACTCTAGAACAGCTGAATTCACAGAGAAACGACAAGACCAGATGGTGGGCACGGCATTGGACAAAGACCCCCATCCGTCAAGGGGAGCGGGTAATGGTCTTCCTGCCAGCTGTGGCTCAGCAGGAGAGAGAGTGGCACCTGTGTGTGTGTGTGTGTGTGTGTGTGTGAACCCAGAGTTCCTGGGAGCCCCAGGAGTGTGTGCGTATGCATGCGGACATGCACGTGGGGGCCGGAAGCGCTTCTCTGTCTTCTGGCTGTGGCTGAAGGTCTAGGTCTGTCCAGGACTGCTGCGATTCCAGGCGGCCCGGCGAATAGTGAGCTCCAGCTGAGATTGCTGGGTCAGCTTCCAATTCAAAGAGGAAGAGAAGAGGAGGTGGGGGGGTGAGGGGAGGAGAAAAGAGGGTTTGGGGAGCGAAGGAGAGGGGCCCTGAAATAGGGAAGAGGAGGAAGGTGTATGGAAAGTGGGAGGGGCTGCTGTGGGGTGGGGGTGGGGTGCACCTGTGGGGCAGGTGGGAAGAAGAATATAGAGGGTGTGGCACCCAGAACCATACAGACCCAACCCTGGGTCCAGGGGGATGAGACTAGTCCAAAAGCCAGAGTGCAGAGCCTGACCCCCAGGGTGAGGGGTGAGACCCCCAGGGCAAGGGCTGAGACCCTCCGAAGCTCATGGCAGAACCTCAGCGCTCTGCACCCATACAGACAGAACCCTCAGTCTCAGAGCCAGAGACCGGAAGTGGGTCCAGGTTGTGACAGACCCTGAACTCAGAACCAGGGCCTAAGGACCCACCATGGGACCCTGTGTCTGCTCTGCCATCTCACCGAAGAGGCCTTTTCCTCCAGGAAGGCCTTCTTCCTCTGTGCTGTCCAGTTTGCCTTTGAGGTCACTGTGCTGCTGACACACCTGTCACATCTCAGGCCTGGCACCACCCCTGCCATGACTTGGGCCACCCGGCTCCTTGCGGAAGGTGTACATGTGTGACGAATTCTTGACTGTTGTCCTGAAGTCCAGAGAGATGGCGCATGCCTCCTAGGGTTGCCCAGTGCACCTGGTAACTTCCAGGCAAGGTCTAGCCTAGGGCTCAGTGCCTGGAGGACCGGGGTTGGAGTCGGGGGGTGGTGTGCAGCTTTGAATGTCGCCATTTCTGTCTCTAAAACTCTGTTGCTGTCAGCTTCGCATCCAAGACCTTGTATGTTTGGGAGAGAGACTTGGTCTGGGTGTTGGCATTGCTAGTGCTAGGGATAACAAGAGGCTTCTTAGAGGAGGGGGCATTGAGCAGTGTGAGTGCAGAGTGTTACATGTACCTGAGAAGAGGGAGAACAAAGGCCAGGAAACAGCAATCAGCATGGCTGCAGGAAGAAGCAGGGGCCTTCTGGGGTCCCACCATACACCTGCTGCTGTGCTGATGGCTGAGCTGCTGTCGGACTGCGTACCTCTTGGAACCCAAGCTGCCACCCGGTCCCTTCAGCACCCACCACAGGAGACACACAGAAAGTTAGAGACCACCCAGCCCTTCCCTGCCCATGAGGGCCTGGGAGGCAGGCATGGGAGCCACGCGGGACAGTTCATAGTAGTCAGGTAGTCAGATGGATAGCTGTGTGCCTTTGGGAGAAGGTTGGAGTTGATGGCCTGGGCTGGAAGCAAGGTTACAGGAGGACATACCCACATCCTCTGGTCCACTCTGGGCTCTCCTGAGGGCATTCAGGAGAATCTTGAATCCCTGAGGTTCAGCCAGAAAGTTGTTTTTTGCACTATGGGTCAGACCCAGGTGTTGGGAGAGGCAGCCTAGTTTGGGGACCCCTGTGCAGGCGATGGGCTCATGGGTAGCTGGGGGTCCAGTGTGGCTCTATGCTTCCTGGTTAGGAGGGTCTGGAAAAGTCTTGACTGTCTAGCTGACTCAGGGTGATCACTGTGCTAAACCCGTGCGATTTCAAATTGTGGCCTCAGAACAAATCAACAAGAGTTACACATTGGTTAGCCATCTTATGGTTCTGATCAGAAGAAACCCAAACTGGCTTCAGAGGAAAGCAAGTGAGGAAGCAAGACAGAGGATCCTGGGTCAGTTCTGGCTGGATCCAGGCTTCGCATCTTTGTATCCTGTCTGTCTGTTTGGGCTCAACCTGCCCTCCCAGGGTCTTCTCGAGCAGTCCCCCTCCCCCCCCATCCTAGAGGCAGGCCTTGTCATTGCAGCCACCTGGCCCAGGCTCATGTGAACAGTCACCCGTTTTAAAAGGACACTGAATGATGTTTTGGGTGAGGTTGCTGAGTGGGCAGCCTCACCACAGCGGGCTGTAGCCCAGTTCATTTCCTGCCTAGAGCTCTCTCCAGTCACTTTGCAGGCATGCTCTGGTCCTACCGCTAGCGCAGGCAATCACTCATTCACCTGCTCTCTCCATGTATTGAGCTTTTCAAGACATTTGACATAAAAGCTGTCATATGTGGTCTCCCGAGTCTGATCTTCCTTAGCAAGCACAATTTTGAGAATCCCTCCTGCTGTAGTATCATTAGCGCTCATTCATTCCTACAGCTGAATATTATTCCATTATATGGACAAGCCCTTTGCATTTAAAAAAAAACCTTGTTTTTATTTTATGTGGAAGGTAGAGAGGTGGGAGAGTTGTGTTCCATCATCATGATTTACTCCCCAAATGCCTATTGCAGCGGGAGCCTCCTGCATGGGGGGCAGGGACCCAAGCACTTGGGCCACCACCTGCTCTCACAGTGAGCAGGAGCAGGAAGCCGATTGGAAGCAGACTCTGGATGGGACCCAGGTGCTCCGACATGGGATGTGGGAATTCCAGCTGCTGCACCCCGGTGCCTGCCCTGATGCACCACGTTCTGTATGTCTGTCCGTTCACTGGCTGATGGCCACTGGTTAGCTCCAGCTTTCGTGTGCTATGGCTAGCACTGCTAGGAACCTTTGCATGTGAGCTTTTGGGTGGCTATGTGTCTCCTGTCTTGATTACAGACTGAGGAGTAAGTTGGGTTGTATAGTAAGTTCACATGCTTTCAGATAACGCCCGTCTGTTCTTCCAGGTGACTGTGCATGGACATTGCCAGCAAGGATGCAGGGGACTGAGTCTCTCCATGACCTCAGCCTTGCTAGCAGTGACTGCAAGGCACTATTGCATTGGCTTACTTTAGGTTTCCTTAATGATTGCTCTTATTGGCCATTTGAATAATATCATTTTGAGCCTCTTTGGCCTCTGTCCTCTATGATAAAATGTCTATTAAATATCTGGCCTGGTTTAAATCGAGTTACATGTTTTATTATTATTGAACGATGAGAGTTCTTTATACATAGTCTACTGCGTGTCCAGCAGGAGATGCATGAAGGCCATTGGGCCTCTCAGTGCTGAGCCATCTTTACATCTTCCTGATAATATCTTTTGAAACCCCAAAGGGCTTAATTTGGGGGAAAGTGTAATAGTATTTTTCTTTCATGAATCATGCTTTGGGTGTCCGATCTGTAGGCTATTTACCTAAACCAAGCTCATGAAGATTTTTTCCCTGCTTTCTAAAATCTTCATAGGTTTTGCTACTATGTTTAGCCTTTTGTGCATTTTCTGTTAATTATTATGTACAGTGTGAATTTGGCCCCTGATGATGGCTGCATTTCCACCCTCCAGCAGGATGACCTTTGCTTGGTGTATCAGGTTTGTCTTGCTAGAAAAAAGTACATAAACCAAGTTACTCATAAAAACACACTTATGAAGGCTGGTGCGCTGGCTCAATAGGCTAATCCTGTGCCTTGCAACACAGGCATCCCATACGGTGCCGGTTCCTGTCCCAGCTGCTCCACTATTTTTAAAGAAAGATTTATTTATTGCTAATGGAAAAGCATATCAGATTTACAGAGAGAAAGAGAGACAGAGAGAAAGAGCTTCCATCTGCTGGTTCACTCCCAAAATAGCTGCAACAGCTAAAGCTGAGCGGATCTGAAGCCAGGAGCTTCTTCTTGGTCGCCCAAATGGGTGTAGAGTCCCAAGGCTTTGGGGCCATTCTCTACTGCTTTCTGAGGCTATACACAGGCAGCTGCTTGGGAAGTGTCAGCTGCTGCTTCCTACTTACAGCCTGGGAAGGAGGCAGAAGATGGCTTAAGTCCTTGGGCACCTGCATCCATGTGGGAGACCAAGAGGAAACTCCTGGTTCCTGGCTTTGGATTGGCTCTGCTCTGGCAGTTGTGGCCATTTAGGAAGTGAAACACCAGAAGGAAGATCATCTCTCTTTCTTTCTCTCTGTAAATTTGAAATCTCTTCTTTCAAATAAAAAAAAATCTTTAAAAAACTAAAACATAACCCTGCTGAAACACTTATTCTTTCACTGTCTGTGTAGGTCAGGCATTTGGGTAGATGATAGCTGAGCTGCTGTGGTCAGGCAACTTTTGTTTGCAAGAGTCGTTTGGATATTTATGGCATCATTTGCTGATCATGTGCAATGATTCACTTAGAAAGAAGCCTGCTTTAGATGCAGTGGATCGTACGGGCCAGACCATATGATATCTCGTTCCCCACCTCTGGCTCAGGCTCTCAAAAGGCTGCAGGTGCAGCAGAGGCTCAAGGGGGGCAGAGCCTGCTGTTGGGCTCCTTCATCTCCGTATGGCCAAGTGGCCCACGGCCACTGCCCTCAGTGCATAGGCCCTCCAACACCTGCCGCAGGTTCTCAGGCTCTGGCCACTTGGTCTTCTCTCTAGGCTCTCTCACAGCATGGTTGCTTGCTTTTGGGTAGCAGACAACGCACTGAGTCTCTCTCTCTCTCTCTCTCTCTCTCTCACACACGCGCGTGCATGAGTGCGCACACACACACACTTTTGCTGGAATCTACTGGTGAGATGCAATTCGAATGCAGTTCACACTCCATGAAAGTGTCTTCATCGGCTTTTAATTCCTACCATGAAGCATTTATAAGGAGTTCACTTTATAAAGAGAATAGACTTATGTGGCTCCCAATTTTGAAGGTTCAAGTTCAAGACTGGACGATCCCATGGGTGGTGGTGGTGGTGGCATGTGTGGGAAGGAAGTATCACACACTGAGCCAGGATGCAGAGAGAGTGGCTGGGGCCCAGCTCATTGTTCTGTCACAACCTTCCTGTGGGAACTGCCTTCGGAGGATTAGTGCACTGACCCAGCACCTCCCACTTGGTGTACCTTCCGAACACCACAAGTGGAGTTGAGTTTTACTGCCTTCCTACCATTAGCCAGTGTCTTTGGGGTTCTGAGTCCTACATGAATTCTGGAGTCAGATCATGTTTGAATCACATGTTCAGAGATGAGGGAGGGAGCCCCCATTTGCTAGCTACCCAGGGCAGCAGCTGGGGGTCAGTGCTGACCACTTCTTCCCCTTATCCTGACCACCTCATGTTCACCCTCCCCCATCTTTTTTTCTGAGCTCCCCCAAATATCTATGTTTCCCCACTGCACCCGATCCCAACTGCTGCTCTGCACGGACCAGGTGTGCAACCTGAGTGTGAGTCCTCTAAAGGCACAGGTGCCTTATTCAGGTGGGGATGGAGGACGCAGAAGGAGAAATGCCAAGAGTAGGTGGCACTGTGGACTTAGGTCTGCTAGGGATAGCTCAGGGACCAGGTAGAATGTGGCTCAGAAATCTCCTTGGAAGAAAACTGGGCATCTAGGCTTCCCTCCCACCTGGTGTTGAGCCCCTGAACCCCAGCTTCCCAGTCCCCAGTCGTTCTCTTGCCTAGGGCACTGGAGATACCTCTGGGTGGAGCAGTGGAGGGAGGAAAGACTCTCAGGAGCTGCTGTCAGGACTCTGGGGTTCCCCCACAGCTTCAGGGGAATGCAGAGGGGGCTGCCTAGGTGTCCCATGTGGGAAGAGCTCATTTCCCTGGGAGAGCCTGGTGTAGCTCAGACAGCATGGCTGTTCTAAACTCCTGTTAGAAACACACAGCCATGGTCCACGCCATCCGGCAAGAACTCTAACTTCACGCTACATGCATTGCCTGCTGCAAAACAGGCTTAGTGGGAACATGGTAATTATGTTTACTTTCAAAAGTGCTTAGAAAGAAATACAGGAGTCCATATTTATTTTAAAGATTTATTTAGTTATTTGACAGATCCACAGTAGGAGAGAGAGGGAGAAAGAGAGAGATCAACTATTTTCTGAGTTGTTGTTTGGATGGCTACAACCCCCTAGTCTGGGTCAGGCTGAAGGCAGGCAGGAGCCAGGAACTTCATCCAAGTCTTTAGATGTGAACTCTCCTCTGCTGCTTTCCCAGACACATATGTAGGGGGATGGATCAGAAGTGGAGCAGCTGGGACTTGAACAGGTGCTCCTATGGGATGTCAGTGTTGCAGGTTGAGGAATAGCACTTGATAGAAAATCCATCTGCAAGTTGCCTGCAGATCCCACATGGCCAGGGGAACGTAGGCCCACTATCTGGGAGGGCACCTTGGTAAAAGCACGTTGATCCCATAAGACCCCAGATCTAACATAAGCCATAATCCAATATGGAGACAGATCTATGGGAAGGGCCAGTTCCCCTGGCATCCTTTGTTAAGGTCAAATTCTGATGGCAATGATCCCAGTCCCTAACCTAGTGTCAGGCCCCCTTTGTAACAGAAAAACCATGTGATGAGATACAGCCATTAAAAAGGAGACTGGTAAATAGTGACTCTCACTGGGAAGCTGCTGATCAAATACCCAGTGCGAGGGGGAAAAGCAATATATAGATCTGGATATAAAGTGCTTGCTGAACAGACCTAGAAAAGGAAATCTCAAAAGATACAAGCAAAAAACACCACCAAGTTTCCATTTATGGATGAAGGGATTAAGATGAATTTCAGCATTTTTTTTCTGTTTCTTAACATTTTTATTATTTGAGAGAGAGAGCATGGGAGAGATATTCCACCCACTAGTTAACTGTCTAAATGCAGGCAGTGGCTGGATTGGGCTGGGCCAAAGCTAAGCGCCAGGACCTCTATCCAGGTCTCCCATGTATGAGTCAGGGATTCAACTATCTGAGTCACTGCCATTGCTTACCAGGGTCTACGTTATCAAGAAGCCTAAGTCAGAAGCCAAGTTTGGATATGGAACCCAGATGCTCTGCTAACTTCTTTCCTAGTTTTCACATTCTCGGACATGGACACAATGAGCAACTATTGCTGTTTTGTTTTCTTAGACTATTTTATTTTATTTTATTTTATTTTTTAAAGATTTATTCATTTTATTACAGCCAGATATATACAGAGGAGAGACAGAGAGGAAGATCTTCCGTCCGATGATTCACTCCCCAGGTGAGCCGCAACGGGCCAACGCGCGCCGATCCGAAGCCGGGAACCTGGAACCTCTTCCGGGTCTCCCACGCGGGTGCAGTGTCCCAATGCATTGGGCTGTCCTCAACTGCTTTCCCAGGCCACAAGCAGGGAGCTGGATGGGAAGTGGAGCTGCCGGGATTAGAACCGGCGCCCATATGGGATCCCGGGGCTTTCAAGGCGAGGACTTTAGCCGCTAGGCCACGCCGCCGGACCCATTCTTAGACTATTTTAAAAGCAGATTTAAATCAGAGGGAATGGGTCTAGTGTTGTGGTGGACTAGGTAGAGCTGCTGCCTGCAATGCCAGCGTCTCATGTGGGTACCCATTGATGTTTCAACTGCTCCACTTTGCATCTATCTTCCTGCTAACACAGCAGGGGATGGATCAAGTGCTTGGACCCCTGCTACTTAACAGAGAGACCTGAGTGAATCTACCAGCTCCTGGTCTGCTTTGTCCTGGCCATTGAGGCTCCTTGAAAAGTGAATTAGTATATGGGCTCTCTCTCTCTCTCTCTCCTCTCTCTCTTCTCTTTGTCTCTCTGTTCCTCTTTCTCTGTAACTCTGACTTTCAAATAAACAAATAAATCTTAAAAATAAAATCAAAAGAGAGTTCTCTCCCACTATCATTCAGGTATTTCCTGGGGTAAGACCTGTGGTCAATGCTCTATTGTCATTCTCTCTCTCTCTCTCTCTCTCTCTCTCTCTCTCTCTCTCTCTCTCTCTGTATTTAAATCTCCAAGCATCCGGAGGGAGAGGAAATCAGGGATTTGCCCAGGATCCAATTTCCCCTTCTCCTTTAGTGACAAGAGACCAATGCTCTTGCTGGCTGGTTTATGTCTCAAGTCTTCCTGGCAGATAGGCATGACCAATGGAATGCGGGTGGAGGTGGTGGGTGCAACTTCCAGGAAGTCTTGATGGAAATTTATTCAGCTGGCAAGAGACATTTCCCCACCCCTCTTCCCATCTTTTTATGCTACTTGGAATGAAGTTTTCACAGCTGGAATAACAGCAGGCAGCATGTAATCATGGGGTAATCTTTAGCATATAGGCATATATTAACTGTGGATTGTAGAACAAAGGTGAAGAAAGAATCCAAGAATTTGACAAGTCTTTATACACAGCCATCCTAGCTGCCAAGACTTCATTCTTATATGTAGACTTTTAAAGATCATATATGTAGACTTTCAAAGAATGTTTATTTATTTGAAAGGCAGATAATTGAGAGAGACAGGAGAGAGGGAGAGCATCTTTCATTTGTTGGTTTATTCCCTAAATGGTTACGATGATCAGGGCCGGGCCGGGCTGACACCAGGAGCTAGCGGGGGCCCCCCATGTGAGTGACAGGGCCCCAAGCACTTGGGCCATCTTTGACTGTTTTCCTAGGTGCTTTAGCAGGGAGCTGGATTAGAGGTAGAGCAGCCGGAACTTGAATCAGCACTCATATTAAATGGTGTCACCGCAGGCAGCAGCTTTAACTGCAATGCCACAGTGTTGCTCCTTAGATTTTTCAAACAAATCTTTAACTGGTTTGAGGTCAATTTTCTGGATCCCTGTTACTGGCAGATAAATGCATTTCCTGACAGATACATGGGGGGATGGAACCAAGGTGCAACATAGCATGCAAGGACTTTCTGGGAACCGATAATAAAGCAGCATGTCCTCTTAGTGCCAGGGAGGGTAAGACAGGGCCCTGCTGCAGGACAACTCCCAGACTGGCTTGAGGGGTTTCTGTAGATTACCCATGCCTAGGTCGGGTTGCCCAACGTATAGTGAACCAATCACTGAGATTGGGGTCATGTAGCACAAAGCACAGAGCGAGGAGTGGGACAGCTAGTGCTTAGTTCCTGGGCTACCCGAGGAGTTAGGGGTGAAGTTTCTTACAGAGTGGACTCAGGGGTGAGAGGAGCATGCTCAGTTCATGTCCGAGTTCCTGCTGGCTACTGCTGCTCCTGGCCTTCCTTTGATTGATCAGTGGTGCCAGGCTCGTAAGCAGCTGTTATGATAGCCAGCTGGGCTTCGATAAGTCTAGGGGATTACATGGTAATTTCCTTATATCCACATCTGGAATTTCGCTGCCTGCACCTGGAATTTCACTAATCAAGCTGTCCTGGTCATCCTGGCTATCAGGGTTTCTAACTGAACTCCTGGAATCCAATGATTACAACTCTGCATCCTCAGCTGTGTCACTCCTTAAATCCTGTGAGTTCCTTTTGGTAAGAGACAGGTCAGGACACCTTGGGCTAAGCACAAAGGATAAGAGGCTGGTCTTGCTTATACAGAGTTGGATCTGCTCAAGACACATGGGGTATCTAAACTCTGAATGGAAGATCTCTGTGAGATTGGAGTAATGGACCTCACAGAGCTGGCCTGTGGAAGCAGCCTGGGTCCCTGTACTGTGCATCAATCAACCTTAGAGAGCGCCAGGAGTTTTCATTCTCAAGGAAACAAGCCAAGAGGGCTAGTGTTGATGAAAGACTAGAGCCCTGACATCAGTCGATTGCTGAGCTGGGTCTGATCAGGAGACTGAAACCACATGACGATGTTAACAGGACTGATAAAATAGAAAATAGATCCCGTATGGACTGATAAAATAAAAAACATCTAGCGGTTTGAACACGCCAGGATCCCATATGGACGCCGGTTCTAATCCCGGCAGCCCCGCTTCCCATCCAGCTCCCTGCTTGTGGCCTGGGAAAGCAGTCGAGGACGGCCCAAAGCCTTGGGACCCTGCACCCGCGTGGGAAACCTGGAAGAGGATCTGGGCTCCTGGCTTCGGACTGGCTCAGCACTGGCCATTCACTTGGGGAGTGAATCAGTAGACAAAAGATTTTTCCTTTCTGTCTCTCCTCCTCTCTGTACATCTGACTTTGCAATAAGAAGAAATAAATCTTTAAAAAAAAAAAGAAAAAGAAAAAAAATCCCTCAACTCTGATGAAAGGATGACTACCCCAGCAAGGACCCCTCCCCAAGGATGGCTCCAGCCTCACCGAAGGGGTGGAGAGGTGGTCCTTGGATGGCAGAGCTGGTCTGTGGCTGCTGTGAGCTGAAACCAGGAACCAGGAGCTGCATCTGAGTCTTCCATGTGGCTGCAGGGGCCCCATCTGCTGCTTTCCCAGGCACATCAGCAGGGAGTTGGATTGGAAGTGAAGCAGCAGCAGGCGGGATGCTGGTGTTGCAGATGGTGGCTTTACTCATTACACCAGAGTGCTGGCTCCAGTAAAATAAATTTAAAAATTCTGTTTTCCCTCAGACTCCCCACACCTGCTCTGCTGTGCTCTCCCTGCCTGCTGCAGACCCCGCCCTCCCTGCCTGCTGCAGACCCCGCCCTCCCTGCCTGCTGCAGACCCCGCCCTCCCTGCCTGCTGCAGACCCCACTCTCCCTGCCTGCTGCAGACCCCGCCCTCTCTGTCTGCTGCAGACCCCACCCTCCCTGCTTGCTGCAAACCCTACTCTCCCTGTCTGTCCCAGACCTCTGGCCTCTCCTCTGGCATTGATTGCATCAGGTTCATTTCCACCTCAAGCCTTTGCACCTGCTGGTCCCCATAGTCGGCATGTGCTCTTGACAGTTATTGGCACGCTTTCCGCCTCTGCTTACTCAGGTCTCAGGTGGCACCTCCTCTGAGATGCCCTCCTTTCCCCTTCTTTCACGGGGTCCCTTCATCTCTGCCATCTTTCTGCCTCAGGACTATCCCAGCTCGGTATACTGCTCATTGTGACTTCTTTGCTCTACTGGAAGGCTGAGTCCAGGAGGGACCTTGTGTCTCAATGCTTAGCGGGCAGCTTAATACCTAATGGATTCTGAGGATCACGTCTTGAACTAATTACCAGGTTGATGTACTCTTGCTCCCATGCCCCTTCAGCCTAGAGGCCGTGACTTTGGGCAGGGTTTAAATCTCCATGGTCCTCTTCAAGTCTGACCTCAACATGGAAAAGTGGGTTTGAGCCTCCCAGCGGGGTAGGACTCTCACCTTCTTTTTTTATATTAGACTCTGTACCTCTTTTTGTATGACCTGAAAGCAGTAAGGTAGGTGCCTGCTTTGGAATTGCAGAGAACAATTCTGCCACCTACTAGTTCCACATCCCTTAGGTTTTCGGGTGTGAAATGGCATTAACCATGCCAACCATGTGGGCTCAGAAGAGAGGGCTCGCCTGGGGACTCAGGGCAGAGTCAGCACCCGAGAACTGGCGGCTACCACCATGGCCATCATTGCTGTTGGCTGACTCAGGTTTGCCTGGAGATGCTTCACTGCCTGAAGAAGCCTTGGTTGGGAATGGACAGGGCAGGGTTGCGACGTGTGGGAGGCAAGCTTCACACAGAGCCCGTCAGCTCTCAGCTCCCAGCCTCACTGGTTCATGTTGTGCTGTATGTTTAGCTCCCCACTGTGTTAAGCCCTAAACCTTTTTCAAATTTATTTTATTTGAAAGGCAGATTTACAGAGAGAAGCAGAGACAGAAAGATCTGCATCTCTGATTACTCCCCAACTGGCTGCCCTGGTCGGAGCTGAGCAGATCTGAAGTCAGGAGCTAGGAGATTCTTCCGGGTCTCCCATGTGCATGCAGGATCCCAAAGCTTTGGACCATCCTCTTTCCCAGGCCACAAGCAGAAAGCCAGATGGATAGGAAGTGGAGCAACTGAGGCAGGAAATGGCACCCATATGGGATCCCAGTGCATTGAAGGGGAGGACTTTAGCTGCTACGCTATCATGCCGGGCTCCCCCTTCCCACCCTTTTTTATGAAGAGCAAATAGAGCAGAGTATATATTCCATCTTTAAAAATAATTTGGGAAGGTTTGGTTTCAACAACTGCAGCAGAATGTCTTAGGACCTGCGGTGGGCTATGGGCAGGCTACTGAATTTCCATGTGGACACTGAAGCAGAAACCTCTCCCATACTCCTTTTCCAAGGTTTGCCAAATACCATTTTTGTTTGTTTTCTAAAGATTTATTTACTTGAGGGCAGAGTTTATATATATAGTTATATATATAGTTATGTATATAGTTATATATATATGAGAGAGAGAGAGCAAGTAACACACACACAATCACGCACACACACATCCAGACCTTCCGTCTGCTGGCTCATTCTCCATATGGTCCCAACAGTCAGAGTGGACTGATCTGAATCCAGGGCCCTCTTCCAGGAGCCACTCGTGGTGCAGGGGTCAAGGACTTGGGCTATCCTCTGCTGCTTTCCTAGGCTCATGTGCAGGGAGCTGGATGGAGGAAGTGGAACAGCTGGAACTTGAACCAGCATCCATGTGAGATGCCTTTGCTGCAGGCTTCTAGTGATTTTGCAGGATACACCACAGCACCGACCCCTCACAGAAGGTCTGCAGGCAGCCAGGAGAGCTGTGGTGTTTGAGAGCAGGACCCAGGATGGGTGTCTGCACTTGCGCGCTGCTGCTGCCTCGTCTGGGTCCTCAGGAGGCTACGCCTCTTTCTGCACCTCTGGTTTCGCATGTGTCGAGGGAGGATCTCTCTAGAGAGTGATGTTGTGGTTACTAATTGCACAATTAATCATCTCGTATTCATCAGGTGATGCATGAACACACGCAGTCTGCTGCTGGCCCACAGTGAAGGCTGCCGTTAGCAGCTGTCGGTGTTATGATTAGACTTGTAATGTCAGAAATCTCCTGAGTCCCACGCAGCCGGGAGCAGCTTCTCAGAGGAGAGGAAACTGACAAGTCTGGGGCATGCCCTGACTGTAATCTCCCTGCTCGTGTGAGAGGTTGGCCCAGGATGGGAAAGGCAGGACACTTCAGACACAATTCTTGGAAGGCACCTGCAGCCTGGCATGGGATGCTCATGCCCAAGATTCTGAAGAGTTATCAGGGGCCTCCGAGAGAGGAGTCTGGGAGACAAGGGCTTCTCATGCATTCCGTAAGCTGGTGGCCCAGCGATGGGCTATCCAGGTGGAGCAGACACAGTGAGAGGGCAGAACTCAATGCACAGTGGGCAAGGAGCACCCTTCTGGTCAGGACAGAGTGCATGGCTGAGCCAGCGTGGGAACTTCCCTGTGGAAGCCCAACACAGCTCTGTACACACTGCTGTGGGTTGGGAATGGGATAGATGGTGATGCTGCTCTCACCCTGCACACCCTGACCAAGGAAGAGGCACCCCAGCCTATCCCACTTGGGAGCCCTGTTGTTCAGGATTAGGTTTCCTCCACGGCCAAGAGAAAGATGTATTTGTGGTGGTGCACTACACACACTGATCTGACGACCTTTAGGGTAGTGTATACTGCTCCCGCCAGGGTTAGGAGGTTCAGTGTGCATGGAACCCTGAAGCTCTTGGGGTTTCTCCAAGAGTGTCTTGGAGTCTGTAGGGCTTGAATCCCTGAGCTAGAGAAGCTCCCAGCCACTTCTCCTGTCTGCTAGCTCCCACCTGCCTCACTAAACCTCTGTGACTTGTGGACCGCACTCAGTGATAAGGGACAGTGAAGTTCAGGGGAGCTCTGTGTACTACCCAGGCAACTTCTCTGTAAATCCAAATCTAGCCTCCAACAAAAGCTTTTCCTCCTTGAAAAGAAATCAAGTTAACAAGGAGGCCACCTCCTGCAGCGTTCCCAGGCGCCTGAGCAGGGAGCTGGATCTGAAGTGGAGCAGCCTAGTTGCCTGGTCCATTTTGGGCACTGTATGCAGGAGGGAAACAAGCCCTACCACCTTGAATATGGAACTAAATTGTTTGCAGTTTCCCTGCAGGGGAGGGATGTGTTTTCTGCCCTATTAACTTATTCAATTATGTATCAAATAAATGTGGGTGCGTGGGTATTAATTTGACGCTCAGGGGTATAATTTGACACTGCTTACTTTGTTGCTCATCCCCCCGCCCCCGTTTTGACCATTGGAAGCATTTAGGCAGCTCCTACAGTCCTCTGACATTTCTGCATCATCATGAGTGTATGTGACTTGTTGTGCATTTCCTAGCCCAGTCTTAGAATCAGCCAGTGATAGGGCCAATGTTAAGGCCAATGTTAGGATGCAGCAGTTAAAGTAGCCCACTTGTGACACTAAGAGCATGTGCTCTCAGTGGCAGTTTGAGTCTCCGCTTCAGATCCAGCTCCCTGCTCAGGTGCCTGGGAAAGCAGCAGAAGATGACTCATATGCTAGGGTCCCTGTCACTCCCATGGGAGTCTTGGATGGAGGTCCTAGTTCTTGGCTTTGACCTGGCCCAGCCCTCACCATTGCAGCCATTTGGGAAATGAACCAAAAGATGGAAGATCTTTTTCCCTCTTTTTTTCTCCCTGAATGTCCTCTGCCTTCTCCCCTTCCTGGTCATGTTGCCTTTCAAAAAAGATTTATAAAATAAATATAAAATGAGATTTCCTTTTCCAAGGAAGTCTGAATTCCTTTATTGATCAATGGTATTAGGATCCTGATCTGAGTGCTAACTGTACTTGTTAGATTCCTCTTAAGAAGTTGAACACTGGGAGAATCAAGATGGTGGAATAGGGTGAGGACACATTTAAACAGATGGAGAAACATTAGCCAGGGTGAAGCAGAGAGAGAGAACATTCCAGGAAATAGGAGAGGACAAACCAATGGTGGAGAGGCACCTGGAGGCTGATGGACACAGGAAAGCAGCAGAGACAGCAGTGTGGTGCTGCAGTGACCAGATGCCCGAGTCAGTGAGCCTCAATCTGAACTGCACTGGTGGCCGGGACTCCACCAGCATCAGGTGGGAAGGGGAGTTCACCAGGAGCTCAGGAGGTGAACCCAGACAGAGAACTGCCTGTCCTGTTGGCTTGAATGATTTGATCAGGAGCAGAGGCAGAGCAGCAGATCCCAAACAGGTGGTGTGGGAACAGGGTGGATTTCATAGCCCAAAACACCCAGTAGAGCCAAATTGGGTGCCATCTTGTATAGGGAGGTACTGGCTCCCTATACAATATGTCCAGGTAGCCCCCAGACCTAATGGCCAGCAGATCCAGAACTCCACCAGTAGCATATCAGGTGTCATTTTGCACAGTGTGGCAAAGGCTATCAGACTTCAGGGGCAACAGCGAGCTATGTATGTGCTGAGCTGGGAGCAAGCTCACTGAGCTCAGTGCATTGCACTGGTCCCACACAGAAAATAATACTGATTTTGACATCTTACTACTCAAAATAGGTCTGTGTGGCCCTCAGACCTGTGGCCAGCAAGTTCTGGAAAGAGCAGCACCACCAGCAACCTAGCTATTTAGGAAACCTGGTGTCTCCCTAATCCTGGGAACTGAGCAAACTGAAAGAATCATTGTATAGACAATGGCACAATAGCTGTACAACAGCAGCATGGGATCAGGAGATAGAGTGCTGAGCCAGGAGCTGGGGCTATGGAGACCATGGTGGAAGTCTAACATAAGAGCCCAGATCTGAAATTCGCTGGAGGGAGAGGCACAAGTGACTGCAAATAAAGAACCATGTACCAACCACAATAAGTAAAATTGAATTGCAGACCTGTGGGTGACACAGCTTGGAAACCTACCCTAAGGAGAAGAATCTGCTAACTAGAAATAAAATGACCAAGAGCAAAAGAAGAGACAAAGGCACAATGAATATTACTGTAGACTCCCCTGAGAAAGAACAAAAGCCTTTGCCAACCTCAGAGTTAACTGCGAAATACATTGAGAAAATGGGGGAATGCAGAATTCAAAACACTTGTTATAAATCCTCTTATCAACAAAAAGAACCACATGCAGGAATTAAAGGAACATGTCACACAGGGAATAGTAACACTGAACCAAAATCAAGTAGAATTATTGGAAATGAAGGGCATAATAGAACAAATTAAAAATTCAGTGGAAAGTCTCAATATAGGATGAAGAAGGCAGAAGAAAGAATCTTAGAGTTGGAAGATATTTCTTGTGAAACAATGGGGGAAACAATCAAAAAGTTGGAAGCAGAGCTGGGTTAATCCAAAAAAGTAAGCAAAAATTTAGAGACATAATTAAAAGGCCAAATATAAGAATTATGGGAGTTCCAGAGGTCAGAAAGAGAAGCTGGGTTTAAAAATGTATTTAATGAAATAATAAAGGAAAATTTTCCTAACCTGGAGAAAGAATTGGGAATCAAGATCCAGAAAAACACAGAACTCCCAACAGGTCTGATCAAAAACGATCTTCACCAAGACACATGATCATCAAGCTCTCTTCAATTGAACATAAGGAAAAGATCCTGAGATGTGCATGTGAAAAAAAAATCAGTTGACATATAAAGGAATGCCAATTAAACTCACAGGAGACCCCTCAATGGAAACTCTATAGGCAAGAAGAGAATAGAGCGACATATTCCAGATTCTAAAAGACAGAATAATGTACCTAGCAAAGCTTTCCTTTGTATTTGAAAATGAGATAATTTTTTTCCACAGTAAAGTTAAAATATGCCTTTTCTAGACCTGCCCTACACATGATACTTAACGAGGTTCTCATGAAAGAGAGAAGGAACAGCACCCACCAAAACCAAAGGCAAATGTGAAACAACCCATTGCTAAAATGACAGAGTTACCACCTGTTTATATTAATCCTGAATGTAAATGGATTAAACCCATCAATCGAAAGTCATAGATTAATACACAAGATTAAAAAACAAAACCCATCTATTTGTTGCCAACAGGAGATACATCTCCCCAACAAAGATCAGCAGAAACTATCTCATAGATTCTGATGTTTTTGGTTTTAATTTTATTTCTTCAAACACTTTCTCTCATTTTATTCTTCAATGACTCATAGATCATACAGTAGCATCATTTTCTTTAAGAAGGTTCTTGATTTTCTTTTTCATTCCTTCAGTGACTCACTAGTCATTCAGTAGCATGCTGTTTAACTTTATGGCTTTGTTAATTTCTATTTTTCTCCCTGCTGTTGATTTTGTTTTGTGGTGTTCACTTGGGGGGATTTTTAGTGACTGTGTAGTGTAGACTGACATGTTCAGATGTGAGGATACAGAGCAGTGTGCATCTTTACTTCCAGATTGAGGAGGTACTCCCCGTGAAACTGTTGGATGTGCCTTTACAATGGGGTGCTGGGCTGTATGCCATTGTCCTTGCCTGCTATGATGGACTTACGACTGTTTATGAAGAACTATGCTGTTGTAATGATATGGGAGAACCCAGTGTGTGTGTGTGTGGGGGAGGGGATTAGTGGAGGGGGTAGGGGAAATCCCAGGGCCTATGGAACTATATCATAAAATGATAATAATATTAATGTTAATATTAATATTAATAAATGAGAAAAGAAGAAGTTGGCTAAAATCCTCACCTTACATAGGGGCACTGGTTCATGTCGTAGCTACTCTACTTTCCGTCTAGTTCCCTACTTGTGGCCTGGGAAAGCAATAGAAGTTGGCTCAAAGCCTTGGGATTCTGCACCCATGGGGGAGACCCAGAAGAAGCTCCTGGTTCCTGGATTCAGATTGGCTTAGCTCTGGCTACTGTGGCTACTTAGGGAATGAACCAGTGGATGGAGTATCTTTCTCTATCTCTCCTTCTCTCCCTAAATATGAATTTCCAACAAAAATAAATAAATCTAAAAAAAGTTGAACATTCAATACATATCAATGCTAATACACATCAGACTAAAACCATGAGTTCTGTTCACTCTACCTTGGAGAAGAAAGGATGGAGATGGGTTCTGGACTCCGGGTGGTGGTGGGGAGGGAGAAAGAGACACTGAAGTCTACTTGCATGCTGACTTGGAGTCTACTGTGTGTTTGAAGGAGGAGGAGTTGCCTATGGGCAGAACCTGAGCTCTGACCTGGGCTCCATGGCCCCATGCCAATGTCCAGTGGAACCAGCAGGTCTGGCCAACTGTCAGCTGCCAAGGAGGTTTACTTTCATGCCACTTTCCATCAGCCCGCACAGTGCTGGTGGGGGCCAGAGCAGAGCTGCTGCAGAGTCCCCTGGGTGCACACCTTCAGTCCCAGCTTCCTAGGCTAGCACCAAGGTCTGTGACTCCAGGGAAATCTGGAGGGTGGGAAGGAGGACCGGCAGGGGTGAGGCGATGAAGGACATAACTCCAGGAGCCAGAGGGAAATGGACATTAGACCCTTTCAGGGGGTGGACTGTGTGGAAGGCTGCAGAAGAGAGAGCTGGCTACCTGCTTGGCCCTACAGAAGACAGGATGTGGGCAGATTCAAAGAAGGACTTTCAGGCTAGCAGGCTAAAGGATCCTGGCTACCCCTGAGCACAAGGAGGCCCAATAAGGCATTTTCCAGGCAGGCCAACTCTAGGCAGCCTACCCTGAACCCAGAGCTGCCTGGGGCAGGGGAAGGGCAGCATGAGCTCTGGACTGCAGGACCATGTATCCTTGCTGCGCTGGGATAGCTGTACTAATGCCAAGACCACTGCTGCTGGTGCATGTGGGCCATGGGTTCTGGAGCCAGATCAGCAGGAAGGCAGTGAATTTGATCTGAGGGCAGCACATTCTCTGAGCAGCAGGAATGGCTCACGGACATAAGGGGTGTCCTTGGTCATGGAGAGGACACTGAGGCACAGAGAGGTGACATGCTTTGTCCCAGGTCACCCACAGAGTCAGCTTGGAGCCTGGGACTGAGCACAAAGCCAATGCAGGCGACTGAGTCAAGGGAGAAGGTGCAGATAGGAGAGGCAGAGGCAAGGAGCAAACCAGAGCAGAGGTGGCTGTGGAGAGCTCTGGGGCAAGAGGCCTCATTCTAGCAGGGGACCCAAAGGCCAGTGGAGGGTTCTTACCTGTGTTAGAAGTCGGCAGGGTAGGTTCCTAACCACATGTAAGGAGACAAGAGCACAGTTCTGTCCTGAGCCTTCCTGCATGATTGGGCTGGGGGCCTGGCTGCTTCCCTGCAGCAGAGCATGCTGGCCAGGCTCAGACATGGAGGACGTGGTCCAAGGTGCTTCCAGAACCTTCCAGGAGCCTGCTGCTGGAGCAGACTAGGCAAAGGGAGGTGGGAAGATCTCAGTGTTCCCCAGAGTGCAAAGTGGAGCCTGCTTTTGAGCTTATTATTGAACACTGGCTGTGCACCAGGACTGTGATGAGTTGTTCACAGACTTGAGTTAATCAACCTTCAAGGTCATCTTTAAGGTTGTACTGGAGATAGGGTAGAGTTGGGGCCAGAAGCAGACTGGAGGGCCTGGGCAGCTGGATTTGAATCCAGCGCTGTATGTGAGGGCTGACTGAATTTTATGGAGTTAGACATGCTCTGTGCGACTCACTTTCCTCCTGTAAAGTGGTCTGTCCACCGGCAGCACCTACATTGTGGGGTGGCTCATTCCACTGCCCACTGAGACCTATATCATTTTCTTCCATGCACCCCACTATGGTCCCTGCCTCCTCTCTGCTCTAGGCAAATACACCAAACTCAGTCCCAGTAGAGGGCTTTGTCATTCACCTGTCCCTCTTCCTCCAGGTTACATTGCTACCCGACTAGTGCTGCTATCCCTTTCTTCCTGATCTCTCTGTCTCTCTCCCTCTCTTTGTAACTTTATCTTTCAAAAGAATAAAGAAATACTTCAAAAACTAAATCTAAGGGATGGACTGCTCCTCTTGGGTCATCCCTATTTTGTCTAAAAAGCTGTGGAAGCACAGGAGGCCCCCAGAAGACAGGAAGATGATGTTTTGACCAGGGACCTTTGGGTGCAAGGAGTGATGGAGCAGTAAGGGCCCCTGGCTTCCCCTCTGCCTGCCATACATCTTGGACAGAGGGTGTTAGAGGCTGCCTCCCAGACCAGCCAGTGAACATCCTGGGATCACTTTGTGCATCAGCAACCCTATGGTTCCAGCTACAGGACCAAGAAGCTAAATACTAATCATAGGAAGCCTCATGGTCAAAGCCTGCTCCACGCCAGTTCTTGTCCTGGTTGCTCCATTCCCATCCAGTGCCCTGCTAATGACCTGAGGAAAGCAGCAGAGGGTGATCCATGTGCTCGGGCCTCTGCCACCCACACGGGATGCCTGGGTAAAGCTTCTGGATCCTGGCTTTGGCCTGGCCCAGCCCCAGCCATGGTTATCATTTGGGGAGAGAATGACAGCTGGTGGGAGATCTCTCTCGCTCTTTTTCTCTTCCCATTTCAAACCAATAAATACATATTCTTAAGAATGCTGCTTCTCCACTCTTGTAACTTTTTCAGGAAGATTTATCAGGAAGTAGCTTCTCTACCCTGCCTGATTCCTGTCCTAGGTGAGCATGTGTGGATGCTCTGATACCCTTGCCAGGCTAGACACAGCAGGTGCAGTCATGGACTGAATCACCACTCTTACCTCCACATGGCCATGATTAGTCCTAACACGTAATGCAGGCCATGGTTGCTCCTGATTCCTGTCACCTGTGAGTCCAGAGAGACCCTCTGCCTCCACTCTATGATATCAGGACAAAACAGGGGAAGCACTGGGAAGAATGGCTGGCATATGTAGTTCCTGCTTGTTTCTCCCTTGGTGCCAGGCAGGGCCTGGAGGAAACTGAGCTGCTGCTTTCAGGACAAAGGGGATTAATCAGCCCTCAGTTTCTTCCATCCCCAGGGTCAGGAGGGCCCAGGGGGAGCAGAGTTTCACACCCCACTAAGAGGCCACAAGGGGTATGGAGCTGTGCCCTATTTTGCAGGCAGGTCTGGGTGAGGTGAACATGCCCATTACTCTGGTCCTGTTGCTACAACTGCTGGTAAAGAAATAAAATAAAATAAACCCAAGAAACAAAAACCAAATGGAATCCAAAGTGTTACAACAGGAAAAGAATTTGAAACATATGAAACACAAAAGCTATTCAATGTATCCCAACTTGAATAAGAAGAGGTAAGCAGCAGTGGGGTGAGTGAAATATTGCCCTGACAAGGATTTTTCAGCAGCCATCACAGAGATATCCCAGGAAATTAGAGAGTTAAAGCAGGCAATGGCCAGAACAAAACCCTCATTGGAGAGCTCAACAATGTTAGAAGATTCTGTGAACTTGAGGACAGATCAACAGAATACACCCAGGCTGAAAGGTAGGCAGAAAAGTAGATTGGGGATAAGAAAGACAGTCTCAGAGAACTGTGCCACAGCAGCAAAAGAACAAATAGTCATACAACTGGATTCTCAGAAGGGGAGGAGAGAGAGAGTGTGGGATTGAAAAAGTAGAGAAATAATGGCCAGGAACTCCTCCTATTTGATGATAGATATATCCAACTTCAAGAAGCTGAGTGAATCCCAAGCAACAGGAACCCCTTGAAATTCATGCTAAGCCACAATATAAACTTCTGAACACTAAGAACCCAGTGAGAACATATCCACCAGATATGTTCAGCAAGAAATCAGCAAGAAGTCACATGGTTCTTACAAGATACACTGGTTTGAATGACAGCAGACACATCTTTTGAAACTAAGGAGGCTTAAATTAAAGCGCACAACAATTTTCAAGTACAGAGAGAAAGGAACTGTCAAATGAAAATCATATATCTGGTGAAAATAAAGACCTATCAGTGAAACAAACCCAAGAGAAGTTGCCAGCAAATGTGCCCTTAAAGAAGGAATACAGGAAGTGCTCCAAAAAAGCAGATGATGACAGAAGAAAGCTTGCAAGTTTCTTTAGGAAGGAATGAAGTAGATCAGAATGTGTGGAGGTTATCAATGCAAGCTACCATTTTCTCGTGAGTTTTCTGTCTGGTGGTTGAAGCAAAAATGAGTGTGCCCCTCACCATGTGGTAGGCAATGTAACAGGAGGAAATTAATTATCCTTAAAGGTGGAGAGAGTCCAGGGATTGAAGAGGACATGGTAAGTCTACTGCTCACTCACAAAGTTGAAATGTCAAACTCAGTAGAACATGCTGAGTTGTGTATGTGTATTGTACAGCCAACACGAAGACACTGCAGAACTAATCCCCAACTAGTTGCATCCAGTCACTGAGGAACCCTAAATAAGTGCAGATAACCCACAAGAAGATAAAAAAAGACATCGTCTTATAAAGAAAGGAAACAAACAGGAAAGAAAACCACATTGTCTAAATTCATCAGAGAACAAATAGATATTGGTGGAGCGGATCAACAGCAAATAAAACCAAAAGACCTTGTATGATCCAATAACGCTATATATCAGTAGCTCACTTCAAAAGCACTAAGTCTGGGTATGCTGAAAAATGGGAAAATGAGTCATGAAAATGTTAATGAGAAAAGTAAGAGTGGCTCCTTTGACAACAAAGTAGACTTCAGAGAAAAGAATATTGCTGTGGAGAAAAAGGGGCATACATAAGGAAAAAAGAACAACCTGCAAGGAAGACATAATTCTGGGTACGCATGCACTAAATAACAGATTCTCCAAAGTCAAGACTGATAAAAATGAAAGAAGCAAAAAGCACATTCATGTTTATGGCTGGAGACTTTGCTCCATTCTTAGAGTTGATAAAAATGAATAGACATCAAGACAACAGATGCAGGGGATCTGAACAACGTAATAATCCAACATAGACAGAACACTCTACCTGAAGCAGAATACAGATTTATTTCCAGGTACTCCTAGAACATTCACTAAGGTAGACCATGTCTTGTGCTAAAAATAACAATGACCAAGACAAAAATCTCAACAAATGGTCTCAAAAGTCAAATGGTTGGGACAGAAGAAGCAGTTAGTGAACTTTAAGAGAGATTAATAAAATTACCCAATCTGAACACCAGAAAACATATGGGAGAAAGAAAGCACCGAAACCCACAAAGGAACACAAATGAAGAGGCACAAATAGGACACAAATGAAACTTCATGTAATCAGACTCCTGGAAGGACACAAGGGGACAGGACAAGTGGACCTGACAACTAAGAAGTCCTCAAATCTAGCCAAAGGTGAACATACAGATTCAAGAAGACAGGTGAGATTAGACAGGATGATTTCAAAGAAATCAAGACATGTTATAGTCTACCTCTGAAAATGAAAGGTGAAGAAAATATCTTGAAAGAGGGGAGAGAAATGGCAACCTAACTACAGGGAGAAAATGCTAGAAGGACAGATGATTTCTCATCAGAAAACATGCAGGCCAGAAGGAAGTAGAACATATTTCTTCTGCTAAAAGAAAAAAAAATCTTGCCAACCCAGAATTCTAAATTCAGTGAAGAAATCCTCCTCTGTGAATGACAAAGAAATGATGACATTCTCAGTTGGAAGAAAATAAATTTGCTGTTAGCAAGGCTACTCTAAAAAATATGACTAAACAGAAAAAGACACAAAGCAGAAATCCTGGAATAGCAGGAACACAAAAGAATGTGGTAAATAAAAATATGGTTAAGTCTGCTAGGTGTCCCCTCTTTTTCTGTTTTCTAAGTTGTGTTTGGTGTGGCTGTAAGGATTCTCTGTGTGAGAAATAGACAAGAAATTCATGTCCTAGATGGGAAAGGACAATGGGCAGGAAACTGACGAGGTGTGTGCAGCACTCCCCTTGTCTGTGGGAATACATGACAACATACCTGGCAAATGCCTGAGACCGTGGTAGCATTCCAGCCCATCTGATCCTGGAATGGCTACAGAGGTACTATAGGGAGGGCAGCACATACGGCATGGACACACAAGGCCAAGGCATGGGGGGGATGGTTAGGGTGTTGCAGAACGGGGAGAGATTTCATCACTCTATTCAGCATAGTCCTTGGTTTGAATTTTAAGAACTGTTCAGTTTTAGAATTTTCAAGCTAACATGTCCAGTTCACAGTTATCTCTAGATAACTGAAACATTGCAATACCCAGAGCAGCCACAAAGGGTGCTATATGAAGAGATACACTCAAAACAGTGTGAAGAAAGTTGAAGTCTAAAATACAAACGCATTTCAGTAGTCCACAGGAAGATGTAAGTAGTGTTGTCTTTGTTTTCTTGTATCAGGATTAACTGTTTGAGAGTAATAGACATTTTTTTTTCAATGGAAGAAATGGGGAAATGACAGATCCTATCTTACAGGGAGGCTTGTGAGCTTTTGAGCAATATGTGTGAAATCCGTGCAATAATGTAAGTGCACATGGCACAGAATCTGCTTTCAGGGGCTGACAACTCCACTTGATGTTTACAACTCAGCTTTACTTCTCCGTTTGAGATTACCCTGCCTCATAGTCTGAAATCAAACTTTTAAAAACGTTTTTTTAAAAGATTTATTTATTTTCATTAGAAAGACAAATTTACAGAGAGAAGGATATACAGACACAAAGATCTTCTGTCCATTGGTTCACTCCCCAAGTGGCTGCAATGCTCAGAGTTGAGCTGATCTGAAGTTAGGAGCCAGGAGCTTTTTCAGGGTCTCTTACATGGGAGCAGAGTCCCAACGCTTTGTGGCCATCCTTGATTGCTTTCTCAGGCCGTAAGCAGGGAGCCGGAAGGGAAGTGGAGCAGCCAGGGCTTGAGCCAGAATCCATATGGGGATGTTGGCACTTGCAAGGTGAGGATTTAGCCACTGAGCCATCGTGCTGGGCCCTGTTTTTTATAGTTTTTGTTTTTAAAAGATTTTATTTATTTATTTATTTATTTATTTATTTTTGTGGAAAATCTTTTTTTTTTTTTAAAGATTTATTTATTATTATTGGAAAGCCGGATATACAGAGAGAAGGAGAGACAGAGAGGAAGATCTTCCGTCTGATGTTTCACTCCCCAAGTGAGCCACAACGGGCCGGTGCTGCGCCGGTCTGAAGCCAGGAACCAGAAACCTCTTCCGGGTCTCCCACATGGGTGCAGGGTCCCAATGCATTGGGCCATCCTCGACTGCTTTCCCAGGCCACAAGCAGGGAGCTGGATGGGAAGTGGAGCTGCCGGGATTAGAACCGGCACCCATATGGGATCCTGGGGCGTTCAAGGCGAGGACTTTAGCCGCTAGGCCACGCCGCCGGGCTCATATAGTTTAAAAAATTGATCTGAAACAGCTTATAGTTGGACATTTGATTATAGATAGATAGGTAGAGAAAGAAATCAAAGTGACAGGGAAATGAAAGTCTGACCCTTGATGAAACTGTCTTCAGGGCTTCTGGTCCTGGTCTTGCCTAAGCCCAGGCTTCCTCTTGGGGTGCCCTGCAGTTCCCACTCACACCCTGTGATCTCCCACTTCCTCTCGGGGTGCCCTTCAGTTCCCACTCACACCCTGCCATCTCCCACCTCATCAGACCGTGCCCACAGTTAGCTTCATTGAGTTGGCCTGGGTCATGTGGTCATTCTTTAGCCAGTCACTGTGACCGGTGGGAGTGTGCCCTTGGTAACTGAGAGGGCCTGGCATTCTGACAGGTCTCCATCCCGGAATGGACTGATTTCTGCAAGCCCTGCCCTCCTCTGCAAAACAAACAAACAAACAAACAAAAAAACTGAGAGGTTGAAATCAGGAGCTGTTGTTAGAGGCAAGACCAGGATAGGCGGTGTCTCCAGATGCTGGGGCAGGACCCATAGGAATCTCAAGACACTGTTCGACATGCTGTCATTTGGAAGACTGATATACTCACAAAATCCCTAAAGTCTACAGTCTTGCAAGTCACCACTGTTAAAGATGACCATCTCCAGTGGTGAAATCTCGAAAATCAAATCCTAAAAACCATGGTTCCCAGGGATAGAAAGAGGCTCCATGGCAGGGGCAGGAGACCTAGCGCTGGGGTGGGTATCACTGCATTGTGTTAGGCGGAATGAACATGTTGAGGCAGAGAAAACATTATTCTGGATGTATCTGTGAGGGTGCCCCTTGAGGAGATGGAACCTGGTTGGTCTCTGGATGTGAGCCAGAGTCCTCCTACTGCTTTAACCTTCAGCCTCCAGGCACTGGCCTTTGGACCCCAGGATCTTTACCAATGGCCACCTGGTCCTCCCCCACATTCACCCCGGTCCTCAGGTTTGCAGCCACAGACTGAGACTTAGACCACCGACTTTCCTGGTTCTGACACCTCTGGACCTGAATGGAGTCCTGCCCCGGAGATCCCCGTTGTTTAGCTGGCTGCCTGCCTTGTCTGTCACTGTATTTCAGATGGCCCCAGTTAGGAAGCTGGGTGCAGACATCCCTGTGGGAGGTGCATTTGTGCATTTCATGTGTTGACCGATTTCTTTCTGAATTTGTCCTTAGCAATCCCAGTCTTCCCACCCATCTCCAGTTCAGTCTCTGCTTCCAGGGAGCACAGCCTACCCCAAATCCTGGCCAGGTACAGCCCTCCTCTTGCACCTGCTGCCTTGGGGGACAGGTACACTCTTCTTGGAGGACCACAATGCCAGGCTCGGAAGCAAGCAGGAGCCCCAGCACTCTGCTTACCAGCTTCTCCAAATTCTTCCCACAGTCGCTCCAGGTTGTTGTGACATTCCCCATCCCCATATTGTTTCCACAGTTCTGTCTGTGTTGGATTTGATGAAAAGGTAGTTACAAACAAATCCTAGGGAAAGGCAGACTAGTTGCTCTCCTGGGCAGCTGGTCTATCTATCGGCAGACAGCAAATTGCCTTGCAACCAATATTTTTGTTTTCCTGATTTTTGTATAGATAAAGCATCAAGCTAATTAATACACACTTCCCCCCCGAAGGCCTTGGGAACCTGTTTGCTCTGTTGTGAATTTGTTACCATGTTTCAATAAAGGGTCTGTCTTCGCAATTACAGTTCATTAATAGACTTACCGTGGAGGGAGGGCGCTTAGTTTCCTCTAAGAGGATTATTTTGCATCTCTCTCTTTTAATTACACAGTTATCTCCTGGACCAAAGCTCTGTGAAGAATGTGGCGACAGGGTTATGGGTTGGGAGGGGAGTCCCACTACTCCATCTGCTCGGGATGCAAGGCAATGAATCCGGCAGAAGATAGGAGCTCCTTGCTGGGCGAGGATTGTGGGGGACGGGTGGGGGGTTGCTGCTAGCTGAGACCTAGAGTCACATGGTGGCTGGGAGTCTGGGCTCCTGTAGCTCACAGCCCCGGCTGTGATGGCCCCAGCATCCCTGCCCCCAGGGATGCAGATCTGAGGATTTGGGTCAGGACAGCCTTGCTCCTCTACCCAGCTCTTGTTCCTTGTGCCAAGGGCTTTACGCGGATTTCCTGTTGAACTTCATTATAAACCTGTTATATAGGCCCATTCCAGGGAGACTCTGAAGTGAAAGTTCTGATAGGACAGAAGGGATTATTCCAGGCCTCAGCCCGGACCTGGGGCGATACTGGCTCCAGTTCCAGGCACAGGGAGTTGCTGTGCAGGGCAGGCCCTTCTTCTCCCCTCTCTGTACCTCCTGTCCCCACGGGAGTGTGCCTGAGGTTACCAGTCTTCTGCAGGATGGTCTGTGAGGGCTGCCAGGGCACTGCCATGGCTGACACATGTCACACTGTGGCTACTGTACATGTGGGTGTGTCCCCTGAATCCTAGCACCAGCAGGGAGACTCAGCCCTTCACCGGTGCCCACTGGGAGTGCTGTCCCCAGTGAGTCATTTCCCAGGTGGAGGTCAAGTCTGCCTCCCAGACACGTCCTGACTCTGCCCTGCCTGTGTGCCCAGCACTGGCGTCCATGCGGGACCAGTGCTCAGCAGTTGCCCTGGCTGAGTTAGTTTATTGATGAGTGTGTGTGCAGCCCAGAGCTCACTACCAGTGCAGGACATGAAGCTGTGGGCACCGTGGAGGCTCTGTGTGGTGGGACAGGCCAGCTGGGAAAGGGGCATGAACAGATGAGAGATGGCAGTGGGCTGCGGGGTGCCAGTGCCCAAGCTGCTTTCCCTGAAGGAGCTACCCCAGAAAAGCCCACCAGCAGACGTGGTGTCCCCACAGGCTGTGATGAACGCACAGCAGAGGAGACGTGGTGTTCAGAGGTGATTGTCCCCCTCTGCCCAGGTGCTGGGCTACTGGCCTTTGTCTCCAGAGGCTTCAGCATCGCTGGGCAGCAGTGACCGGGGGCAGCTTGGAGGGGGCATAGAGTCGGTGGCTTGCAGACAGGAGCTTGGAGTCCTTTGCAGGCTTTGGTGGGACAGATTTTTTTCCTTGCTGGCGGGGACTTGGGGATCTTGTGACCCCTCCCTCTGCACCTGCTGACACAGTGTTGGGATCTGCACTTCTCTCTAGACTCAGACGCTTTCATACAGTTTGTGCTTCTCAGAATCAGAGCATCTGGTGTCTCCCAGAATTCTAGGATCACAGACTCATTTGTACAGACTTCAGAATCTCAATGTTAAGAAGTCTGGGCACCTCACCCAAGGAGTGACAGAATGTTCCAGAAGAACATGCAGCCAACACTCACAGCCTGGGCTGTGCTAGGCAAGGATGCTGCCCTGGCCCAGCCATCATGGTGCAGTAATAGGCCCACTCCATACTGTCCTGTGATTGGGAACTCAAATGCTGGGTGGGACTTGCTTGGCACACTTGGCTGCTGCCGAGCCCAAATGTGTCCCCCTGTGGCCTTCCCACACCTTTGTACTGGCCCTTCCCCCCATGAGATAAAGTGAAGTGACCAGGACATCAACCCAGAGGCCTACCCTGTGGCACAGCTGAACACCCGTAGGCAAAGGGGTCTGGTTCCCTCTAGGGCATAGTTGGCCCCCCAGGACACTAGGATGGGATGGGTACCAGCTTGGCTTGACCCACTGCAGTTCCCTGAAATGAGTAAGACAGGAAGGTGAACTGCTCCTGTCTTGGAGTAGCGACCTGCTGGAGATGGAGCCAGGCACCCAGGCCACGCCCACACAGGAGGAGCCAGGCACACAGGCCACGCCTATGAAGAAAGGATGGATGCTGCCTCTTGTGGCTCAGAGGATATCCAGGGCAAAAAGTTTGTGGATGAGGCTGGTCTGTGGGCCCAATGCTCGGTCATGCCAGCCCTGCCATTTGCTGATGGGTGACTTTGGGGAAGTTAGTGTCTTAGAGTCTCAGTTTTTTTATAAGTGACGTGGGCTGCGGGGGGCGGGTGGTGGTGGTTCTGTGCTGTGTGGCCAAGTGCTGGGCTGGCGAGGGGGTGACCACTGAGAACACTTACCTGTGAACAGGGCCCTTGGCAAAGGTCAGGACACAGGCGAGCAGCTCCCCTGCCTGCTGCTTGGGCCCTGCAAGGCTGCTGACCAGGTTGCTCCTGCATGGAGACGATGAGGGGAGGGCATTCTGGTGCAGGGAACGGCCTGTGCAAAGGCTGAGCCAGGAACATGTCTGGGGCTTGTGGGAGGCATGTGGCGGTCCTGGAATGTTGGGATGTGGGGATGGGGCTGCAGACTGGAAGGGAACAGGCTGTTCTCACCAGCCCTGTTCCCCCGCCTCCCATCCCCCGTCCCCTGTCCCCCATCCATGGCCCCTCTTTACAGTTGTATTTGTCCATGGCCACATCTGGCCTTGCAGACAGGAGCTAAGCCCTGTCCGTCAGTCCTTGCCCAGCAGATGGACGGTGCATTCCCTGCTTGTGGTGGCTTTGCCCTCCCTATGAACAGCTGTGTTCGCTCTTGTATCTGTGAAGAGGGTTCTCCCTGCTGGGTCACCTAGGGAACAGGCATTGATAGAAGAACTTTAAGAGCAGATCAGAGACACACACCTGGAAGTCCCCCATGAGAAGGAGGTCTGAGCATCTCTGAGGTTCTGGGCTGGGAGAAGGCCCTGCCTCCCTTGGGGGTCAGTGAGGGCAGAGGCCACCAGGGCCCTGTTTGATGTCATTATGTCTGCAACTATCTATCCTACAACTTTGTCTTATGCCTACCTATGTCTTTATCTGTGTATCTATGTCTGTAGCTAAGCTGTTCTCCCTGAAAACTGCACAGGCCTTCCTGCTGACCAGCAGGTGCTAGTAGTTGGATTTGAGACTGATTTAGGGCCAGCCCTATTGCACCCAAGGTGAGCAAAAGGGTCAAATTTCAAAATCAATCCAATTTTTTCCCTTTCCTAAAGTGCATTCTGTAACAGAGCACTCACTGGTAGGTTGCACTGATTAAGGATTTTATTACCTATACTTGAGACCTCTGGAGACACACTATGCAAGTGTATGCAAATGAGCAGAGGGCTTATCTGAATCCAGAGCATGGGGAGCAAGGGCCTGGGCCAGCCTGATTGCTCCGTTCACCTTCGGTCCCTGGAAATCCCATGCATTCCCAGCAGAGTGGAGACTGGGGAAAGGGGACAGGGTCTGGGGGCTGGAGAGACCTGGTTGCACTCCTCCTCTTCCTGCTGTGAGTGGCCTTGGCTGAATCACCTCACCTCTCAGGCCTGACTGTCCCTGTCCCCCTGCAATGGGGATAATGATGCTGTTACCTGTGTAGGGCGAAGTTGGGCTCATGGAATGCTGCTCTCCGCATTGCACCTGCCTTGCTCCTCCTGATGATGGGCTGGCTGCTGCTTTGCTGAGCTCCTGCCCCTGGATAGTACATGTCTGATGAGTGACCTTTACTGGGAGACCATTCTACCAGGGGAGAATGTTTTTAATTGGAATTTGAGTGGCTGGGAAGGTGTCTTCTGCGTAACAGATGTAGTATGTGGCTACACAAAACCTCACCAACTGTGCAGGGCTGAGGGCCTTGGTAGAATGGGGAGCAGTAGGTCACAGGATTCCCTGGGGGGTCTTGGAGGGATGGGACTGGAGGAGTCAGAGGTTGCTCCCACAAAGACCTCTTGGGTTGATTCTGAATTGGATGCAACCCAGTTAGTCGGCCTGGCTTCTTTGGGGAGAGGTGGTGGCTGAGGTTTCTCTGCTGTGCACCACAGTACTGCACCTGCTGTCCCCACCCCTCATTGGTCCCCCGTGCTTGTCGCTAACATGGGCACAGCTCCTCCCACCTTTCCAGGGGAGAGTCTGAGCACTCATAGGATGGATGGACTTGTCCTGGCTCACTCAGCTTGGTCAGGCATGGTCAGGACAGGGGTCCGAATCAGGCCTGCCTGTCTCCAAAGTTCCCGCTGCTTCTCTGCTGGATGTGACAGGGGCAGCTGGGACTGCAGACGTCACAGCAGGACTTGCCTTTGACCCAAAGAGAACTAAAGGGAAACAAATCTCAGTGGGGCCCTGGGCATTTCCCTGTGATGTCTGGAGCCAGGTGGGGAGGTGTAGGGAAGGCAGCTGATGTTCCCAGGGATGCACAGGAGGCTTTGTTCAGGCACCCCACCTTCCTTGGCTTTGGGGAGGGGAAATTTGGGGTAATAGGGTATGGATTGGGAGGCCTGGGGGTTGTCTGTTGACGTACAGTTGAGGTTAAAGACCTGGAAAGCTGGGGCACTGCAGTGTCAGGAAACTTCTGCTCTGTCTTGCCAACCACTGCACACGGAAATGCAGAAGGGACAGTTGGGGGCTGTGCCACCCCCTGGGAGATCATGCAGCTGTCCCTGTAACACAGGTGCTGGGGTCTGCTCACTCTGGGGCGAGTCCAGCCTGGGCAGCGTCGAGGGTTCAGGGCCAGGCAGGCCAGGCAGGCCTCTGCTGTGACACCTGCTGTATCTTTTGCCTATTCCTAGCACCTACAAATATTTTTAAGCATCAAAAACTCAGACCATCACATGCTCCTGTCCCAGCAGGATCCAGAGGGCCGTGACTGTGTCACTGTCCTCTTGGTGGCCTCAGGAAGTTCCTCCATGTCCATGAAGGCCAGTCCCACCTTCAGAGCCTCCATTCCCTCACCTGTAAGGGGGTGACAGTCTGCGCCTTCCAGATTGCTTGGTGTGAGACATGGTGTCTGCAGCGTGAGCAGCGGGCACACTGGTGGGTACCCTAGTGCTGGGCACTCAGCTGATCTCACCCTCTCCTCTGCATGCGTCTCCTTCCCTCTTCACCTCCACGCAGAGGGCTTTGGACCCCCAACGTCCTGAGTGTGCTCAGCACTTGGTCCCATGGAGGAGCCATGCCATCCCCTGGTACTGGCCCCTCCATCATACCTCCGTGCCTTTCTGCAGAGCCAGCTTCATGGCTGTGGGACCTGGGGGAACAATGAACAGAGGGCGGTTTGCTTACAACGCTGCAGAAGGCAGCAATCAGCAGAAAATTATGGCAGAATACTTCTTTCTGGAGAATTCTCTTTGGCCTTGTTCTGGTGTTTTCAAAAGTGAGCCATTCCATGCTGTTTTAAGGAAAGGAACTAGAAGGCCTGGGCAGCTGCGCAGGCCACAGGGATGTGAAGCTGGCCCTGATGGCATTTTAAAAACATTTCTGGAGGCTGGTGCAGTGGCTTAGCAGCCTAATCTTCTGTGGCGGCAGCATCCTATATGGGAGCAGGTTCTAGTTCTGGCAACTCCACCTTTGATCCATTAGCTCCCTGCTAATGGCCTGGGAAAGTAGCAGAGGAAGACTCAAGGCCTTGGGGCTCCTGCACCCACATGGGAGACCTGGAAGAAGCTTTGGGCTCTTGGCTTCAGACTGGTACAGCCCCCAAGCTTCTGTGACCGTTTGGGAAGTGAAACAGATGGAAGAACTCTCTCTCTGTGTAATTCAGACTTTCAAGTAAAGTACATACATGTATATGTATTTTTAAAGAACAACTACTCTGCTCTTCTGCTGGAACTCCAAATCCGGTGCTCACAATGACTGGCTGGAAACCGTCACAAGGATGCAGGGTGGATTCCCTTGGGTGGAAGAAAGCATCTTTGGTCCTGGCAGCAGGACTCAGGCTGACTTATCCTCTTCTCTTTCACCTGGGTCGCCTTGCTTTCCCTCTGAATGCGTTCTCTGCCTGTTGGGGTGTCTGCTGGCCCACAACAGGTCTCCTAGTAACTCCCAGCCTAAGCTCCTGGAAGAGCCTTCCTGTGCTGCAGAGAGCAGGGAAACATTAATTACAGCCAGCTGGCAGCCTCCTCCTCGGTCTCCCTTGGAAACCCTGCTTCTGAGCTCTGCTTCGAAGGTACCGGGTCCTGATTAAAGGCAGGCCACGCGTGCTGCTCTGAGCTGGGGCTTTTCTACTCTCGGAGAAGGCAGCCAAGAGACCATGGAGAGAATGGGGAGGAAAACAGAAGAGAACAGACACTGTTGTGTGTACTGGGGATGAAGGCCCAGGGCTTGCAGAGCAACAGTCAAGGCCTGAGTGACCCTGGTGCAGCAGGGTGCACTGAATGACAGGTGCAGCAGATGGCGGGGTGAGGCCAGCAGCACCTGCAGAGCTGGGGTCAATTTTAGAGCCATGGCCGTCTGCATGCATTGCACCCTCTCTGCTGCTCAGCTCTGGCAGAAAGGCACTGACTTGCTAGCAGAAAGAACCCAACAGGTTGCCAACTCTCAGACCTGGCACAGCTCTGGGTGGGCAGAGTGTGGGTGGCTTCTTTGTAAATGACTCTGGCTGTGGCTCTCAACAGGAATGAGCCTATTGCAGATGCTGATGGTTCCAGGGCAGAGACGGTACCAGGCGGCTAGGACTGAAGGTCTCGGGCTTTCCACTCCACATGAGCCAAGTTTTATTCTTGATTGTGGTGGTTCTAGGCTCTGTCCTAGCCTGGCACACAGTGGGTGCTCAGGCCCTGCCCTGGCACCCCTTGGACTCCACACCCAGTGAGCTGACCTGCTGTGCCCTGCAGGTACAGGTGGACACAGCTCTGTGGACAGGGTCAGCACTGTCTCTGCTGCCATGGTGGGATGGGGCCTTTTGAAGTCTGCACAAGAACCACAAGTGTCCCAAGAGGAGTCCAGGCTGCAGCTTCCAGCATCCTCGCTCCAGGGTGTGCCTTCCATCTCCTTGTGGGCTCTGATGATGTGGTGCTCCTGTGGGACTCTGGCAAGGTCGCTGGCTGGGTGCCAGGAAGACCAGGCCTCGACATCCTCTATGAAGTCTTTGCATAATCCCTTGTGACTGGGACCTGGCCACCTGCAACTGAGGGAATTCCACGACGCTGTGGAATCACAGCCAGGAAGGCACAGTTGGCCCCGATAGCCACACCCTGACCAGGAAGGGACTGCCATGGCCTCCCAGGCTGTGGCTCACGCCATGCACGTGTGAATACAGTCACTCTCACAGAATCAAATGCAGTGTCCTCAAGACATGGGTGGAGATGGCCTGGCATCTGCTCCCTGAAGTTACAGCCAGCAATGGCTGGCACCAAGACCCCAGGACCCCCACTTCAGGATGGTGCAAGGACACAGAGCCCAGCAGAGGGCTCACCTCACAGGCAGCTTCTGGGTTGGGATTTTCCCCTCCTCCATTCTCTTTCTTTTGTAGTTTCTTCTTTTAAAAATGATTTATTTTGGCTAGTGCCATGGCATAGTGGATTATGTCTACAATGTCAACATTCCATGTGAGCAATGGTTTGGGTCCCTACTACTTCTCTTTTAATCCAGCTCCTTGCTAATGTGCCTGCGAAAGCAACATGGGGCCCTTCACCTCTGTGGGAGGTTCAGAAAAAAGCTCCAGGCTCCTGGCTTCAGACTGGCCCAGCTCTGGCCATTGTGGCCACTGTGGCCAGTGAACCAGCAACTGGACGATCTCTCTGTGTGTCTCTCCTCTCTTTGCAATTTTACCTTTCAAATATAAAGACATAAATCTTTAAAAGGATTTATTTTATTTGTCTGAAAGGCAGAGTTACAGAGCACGGAAGGGACAGATCATCCATTTTCCAGTTCATTTTCCAAAAGGCCACAGTGTTTGGGGCCCAAACTTCCACTGCTTTGCCAGACACATCAGTAGGGAGCTGGCTTGGAAGGGGGACAGGTGGGACTAGAACTGTTGCTCAATGGGATGCCAGTGTTACAGGCAGCCCCTTAACCTGCTTTGCCACAACACCAACCCCTGTGATTTTGAAAATAATACAGATTCCCATGACACAAATGTCATAAATATATAAAAAACCAAAACAAGAAATGTTGCCTCTGGCCATGGTGGAGTCATAGGGCCTAGATTGTTTCTGTCAACTAAAAGAACAAAATGCCTGAAACAGTGATGCGTGAAGAGCTGGACACCAGGCAACAGCAAACAGCGACCTCTGAGAGATGGATGGACAGCAAATGTGCTGAGCCCTATGCCTTCCCCAACTATGGTCTTGAGCGAGAGCGTGTCCACAAGGGCCAAGGGTAGGCACTCCACACAGAGCACAGTGGACTCCTGGGTTGAGCAGGTGGAGCTGAGGGCGTGGGAAAACCAAGGTATCAGGAGGTCAGAGGTCACCATTCTGGATTGGGGAGACCAAGGAGAGAGCTGCATAGGGTCCCTGTGTATGTTCAGTCAAACTCTAATTGGGGCAAATATATGGTGAATCCACTTGTCGCTGGGGAAAAACATCACCCAGAGGACAGAGCCACACAAAGCTGGAATAGTGTCTGTTCCAGTCAGTCAGATAGAGAAAAACCTCATGACTCAGGCGACACTGATAGATCAAATTTACACAAGTGTCCTGTCTCAGGAATGGAGAATCCTTATACAGGACATATTTTGGGGCCTAACCAAACTTAAGTAAGACCTGAAAGGATTGAGCTGTTTCAAAGAATTTGTATAGGAACACAAAAGTCCAAGAAGTCACATCTCCTAAGTCACATCTCCTAATGTCTGGATCAAAAATTACCTGGCATGAAAATAGGTTTTTCTACGTAATACAGAAAAAAACCCCAGCCGATTAAAATAGTCTCAGAGTTGATACAGATCAGTAAATGCATAGGAGATTTGCATCCTCTATCCACCAGCTTAGTCTCATTGCTGTTTAGGGACATGCCAACCCACCACAGCAGGGTGCCTGTTCTTAAACGTGCATGGAACGCTCACTAGGATAGACCACGGCCAGAGCCAGCCAACAGCTGCAGAAATGTCAAAGACCAGAAATGATACCAAGAATATTCTCTGGCTTTATGGAACTAACCTAGGAGTTAATAACTAGAAGAACTGAAGAATTTTGAAGTAGTTATAACTTATGTGCTTCTAAATAACCCATGGACCAAAGGAGGAAAATCCTCAATTTGTTTTTAAAGGTTTATTTATTTTTATTGCAAAAGCATATATACAGAGAGAGAGACAGAGAGGAAGATCTTTCATCCGATGGTTCACTCCCTAAGCGGCCACAACGGCTGGAACTGAGCCAATCCGAAGTCAGGAGCCAGGAACTTCTTCCGGGTCTCCCACTCGGGTGCAGAGTCCCAAGGCTTTGGGTTGTCCTCGACTGCTTTCCCAGGTCACAAGCAGGGAGCTGGATGGGAAGTGGAGCTGCCAGGATTAGAATCAGTGACCGTATGGGATCCTGGTACGTGCAAGGGGAGGACTGTAGCTGTTAGGCTACTGTGCCGGGCCCAATCCTCAATTTTTTTTCAAAAAAGTTTTTGTTTCTACTTATTTAAGAGGCAAAGAAGGAGAGAGAGAAAGAGATCTCCCATGCACTGGCTCACTTCCTGAGTGCCTGTACAGCTGGGGCTAGGCCAGGCCAAATTCTGGGGCCATTAACTCCAGTCAGATCCTCTCCTTGGGTGGCAGGCACCAAGGGGTCTCCCTGCATGCACATTAGTAGGAAGCTGGAATGTGAAGTATAGTTAGAACTCCAAGTCAACATTTCCATAGGGGATGTGGGCTTCCCAAGTGGTGTCTTAACTGCATGCCAAATGCCAGCCCAGGGAAACTAACAGGGTGCAATGGGGTGCAAGTAATTAAGGGCATAGCATGCCTCACTAGCCGTAGTCCACAGGGACAGTGAGCCTCACTGTGGGTAACGACACGTGAACCTCTTCGTGCAATGCTATGGCTCTTGCAGATGCCAGCCAAGCACCTTGCAACCCTCACTGAAGCACAGTTGTTGCTGTGTTCCACTCATGTTAAAATGAAGCCACTGGGGGCAGTGCTGTGGCATATGAATTAAAGCTACTGCCTGTGGTGCCAGCAGCCCATATGGGCACTGATTTGAGTCAGGGTTGCTCCACTCCCAATCCAGCTTCCTTCTAATGTGCCTGGGAAGGTAGTGAAAAATGGCCCAAAGTCTTTGAATACCTGGGATCCCGTACTCTTGTGGGAAACTAAGAACAGACTCCTGGTTTCTGGCTTCAGATTGGTCCAGCTGTAGCTGCTGGAATTGTCTGAGGAGTGAACCCGTAGATGGAAGATCTCTTTCTCTTGAACACTGCTTTTCAAATAAATACATCGTTTAAAAAAGACGAAACCATCAGTGTTTCTCAAGAAATAATATATCGGACTTAAACAAACTACCTGTTTTTTGACCCATGTTCACCCCTGGTGTTTGGCTGCTTATTCGTGAGCCCCTATCTAATTCCTGATGTGTTACTAGTTTCTTCCCAAGCACGGCTTCCCTTTCTGGATTCCCCCGGAAGCCCAGAGCCATCTTCACCTCACCTGGCAACATCTATGTCTGCTATCCTCAGATCCAATCTTTGTCACTCTGACTTGGTACCACTGACAAGGATGGAGCTCTGGGTGACAGAATCGTAAGGAAAATACGAAATTTTCTTGAATATATAAACATTTGCAGGCTGTGGTTAAAGCAGCACCTAGAGGAGAATGGGTAGCCCCGAATGCACATGCTGGGAATCACAGTGCCACAAGTGGGGAAACAGCATCTCAGGTAGCCCCGAGTGCCACGGGCTGGCACTACCAGGTGAGGTGTGGTGTGAGGGGAAGACCTTCTCTCTAGCCAGTCCCTGTCCACCAGTCATGCCCCCTCCTGCCTCTCCCTGCCCACCATCCCTGGACACAGCACAGTTTCCCCTTTGACCTGAACATTCTCCTGTGCTCTGAGGGATGGGCAACAGTGGGAGGGAGCCTTGAAGGCTCAATTTCTCTGCAAGTTCCCTGCGTACAGGGGGAAATCTTGTTGTCCTCTGATGTCTTAGGAATTAGTGAGGAGGTGTTGATGTGAGGGCTGTGGTATGGGGCCTGGCACAGAACACATGGTAGCTGTCCATCTGGGGCCAGGCCGGAGAATGCAGATGAAGACTGGCAGCCATTTCCATCTTGGAATGTATATTGCTTACATGTCCATAGGAGCACAAGTCCTATATTCTGGCTATGGGCCACATGTGGGCATGGGGCTCCTGCCCATCCTGTGGGGCAGTGGGCAGAGGCAGAACAGCAAAGCCTTCCTAGGCCTTGTGCGCAGGCTATCCTTTCAATGGAAGAAAAGCATTAAAGCACCAATGAAACTGAAGTGACTGAAAGTTTACAAGTGACTTTCCTGCTTTCCTACAGGGTTTTAAGATAAAAAAAGGTCCTACATCCAAAAAGCAAGAGGGCCTAAGCATCCATAGCCTTAAGAAATTAGAGAATGATGAATGAGCAAAGGAAGAAAATGTAAGCGAAAGGGAGGAAGCAACACAAATGAGAGTACCAATCAATGACATTGGAAACAGGTAATTAACAGATTCAATGATACTGAGCTGGTTCTTGGGAAAGATAAAGAAAATTGGTAAATTTCTCATCAGACCAGTGAGAGAGAGAGAGAGAGAGAGAGAGAGAGAGAGAGAGAGAGAGAGAGAAAGAGAAAGAGAGAGAGAGAAACTAGTGTTGGGAGTATCAAGCCCATAGAGATTACAAATAAGATAAGGCAATACTGAGAAGAGCTATGCACCTGCTCATAAAATCAGAAGTTTAGACAAAATGGACCGATTCTCTGGAAGACATAGACTACAACTCGAAATTAGAAAGATAATTTAATAAAATTTAATAAATAGATAGTATACTCCTACCTTATACAGTAAAGAAGCATCAATATGGTTCTCCATTTTCACAAGCGTAAAAAAAATTTCAATAATAATGAGCGATCAGGAATTTAATTAAAAATCTCATTTAGAACGGCAGACAATATGGAATACCTAGGGATAAATCTGACAAAAGATTTATATACACCTGATAATGGAATAATACTCAGCAATAAAAATGAATGTACACCTGATGCATTTATCAACACGTCTAAATCACCAAATAATTACACCATGTGGAAGGATTGTAGTGAAAAAGCAGTCACATCATGTGAGTTCATTTATGTTAAATCCCCCAAAAAGGCTAGCCCACCTGTCGCAGCGGTAAAGGGGGCAGAAAGCAGGCAGGAGGAACTCCCAGGGTCAGGACGACGCTGGGAGATGGGGGGCAGACGGTGATGGCTGTGGTGACATCTTCATGGGGTGTGAACGTCTCTGGCTTTCCCCTTTAAACACGTGCCTTTCAGTTCTACCTCAGTGAGGTTCTTTAGAGAAAGACTGAAAGTGTTCATTCCACTCCCCACACAAGATATTGCTGGTAATAACCCCGAGAGAAGCATTTGGATGTGCTAGCTCAGTGGGTCCTCCAGGAGCCCATGAGGTGGATTGTCTCACAATTACTATTGCTTGAAGGGCACACTGACACGCAGAGACACCGAGGGATTCGTCCAAGGCAATGGCTGGTGATTCGTATTGCAGAGATGCAGCCCTGGTGTTGTGCCGTGCCGAGGCCTATGCCCTGCCACAGGACATGCTTTTCAATGTGTATTTTGAATTGAACAATGCGGAATCCTACAATGCGCGCCTGTCTTGAGTTGCTTTTCCATTTGATTTTTCCATGTGCATGTCTTTCCTTTGCTCGCTGGCTGTCTGGGGCTCTGTGGCTGTAGATGCTATCATGGAGTTTAGCTTTTCTGCTGTCCCAGGAACGTTACAGGGGGCTAATGGGGCTGTCTCGTCCAGCCCTTTAACTCATGTGTGCCCTGACATCAGGAACAGGTCACCTTTTCCCACTCAGTGACCCAAGGAGATCTACTTTCCCCTGGATGGTGCCAAGTGGGTGAGGGTGGAGAGGCAGGCATGGGAAGGGAGGGGAATGGGAGGAGTGCTACCCTGGGGCAGGGGGAGGAGTGGGCTGAGGATTCCACTGGTATCCCACGGAAACGGAGAGAGCTTGTGTCTCTCTTGATGTCATTTGAGCTATAGGATCAAGCCCTGAGGCCCTGTGTGGGGAGCCAGGCTCTGAGTTCCCTGGTCACACTCAGCTCTCTCCCCACAGGGTCCCATGTAAGTGCCTGACTGGTTGGTTGAGACAAGAGGAAGCATGGTAGGTGTCACCCACATGGATCATGCTCTGGTGCCCTGCCAAGGGGAGGTGGAGCTGGTGGATGCATGGGAGACATCCTGGGCTTCACCTGCCCTCTCATAGCACAAGCAGTGCATGTCCTTGACCATCAGAACTGGGCAGAACAGATCCTTGGCTGGCCGCGTGGAGGACTAACAACCTGGCACAGGCAGGGCCCCTCTGGGGCTCTGCTCCTGCTGCTCCCAGCCTGGAAAGCTTCCTGTGCTGTAGGGGATCTTCCCGCTCCAACTCTCCTCCTCCAGACTCTCCCACGCCTCTGTTTTAAGTCCTGACCCAGAGACAGAAGCTGGAGTGGCAGCAGAGCACAGGGACATGACATTGGGAGCCCTCAGGCAAGTTCCCCACCCTCTCTGAGTGCTTCCCCCTTCATCACCTGTTGGAGTTCCCCTTTCCACCTCTTCACCTCCACGCTACACTCAGCTAAATGTGTTCCGAACAGCTTTAACCCCCCTTAGCCTCTACTCTGCTGTGTGTCCTTGGGTGAGTCTCTCGCTCTCTCTGGGCCTCAGTTTCCCCACCTGTGAACCAAGGGGTTTTATTTGCTGTTTTCCAAGTTCATCCACGTCCCACCCCTCCTCTTCTTGAGTTTTCCTTGATTCTCAGATCCTCAATTGCTCACTCAATGGGTACGACACAATGTCCTCATCCTACCCCGAGGAAGGGGAACCACCCCAGGAACAGCCTGGCAAGTTGCGCAGTCCGCCATGTGCACCGTGTGTGGGTTGTTTCTTTGACACATGTTACTGCCTTCTCAGTCTCCTGAGCAAACTCTTCCACCATTTGGAGGGATTTGCTGGCAGTGGCTTTGCTTGTGAAGCGTAGAAGCTTTGAGGTGTTTCCCCATGGGTCCTCCCATCTGGGACATGTTCACATAGCCAGGCCTTCTGAGAGGGACCTAGCTAGGGTCACCAGGAGCAGAGTGCCAGTGCTACTCCCCTCTCTTCCTTCCACTCTCACAGTGTCCTGGTCCCCAGCCCTGCAGCACCCCTGTTCCCCTGCCTCCCATCCAGGGTCTCCCAGGTCTGCAGCCTGGTGGTTAGAGAAGACCCTGTGAGGCGCAGCCTGACTGTGGGCAAGTGCCTTTGTTCTGGGAGCCTCAGTTTCCTTATCTGAGAAATGGAACTGCCGTTGTCCAGTTCTTCCTCCTTGGAACACCTGCCCATTTCCCCCTCCACGAGGGGCTAGTGGGGCCTTGCGTGATCTTTGACCTCACTCCTTCTCATGCTGCCATTGTTTAGTGACGCTTGGCATCCTCAGCTTGCAGACCATTGAGAGTTAGGCCAGCTGGCCACAGAGTCCTGTCCAGCACTAGTGGATCATGGGAGATTCCTGCTGTGATTACATGTTCCTGTCACTCTCTTTCTAATCCATCTGCTGAAATCTAACCTTGAATGAAACGGCATTGGGGGATTCAGTGGTGAGAGGCCCATGGGGAGCTCTGGAATGGCGATACAGAAGTGGCTGCGTCCACCTGCTTCTTTGCAAGTAACAAGCCAACAGCTGCATTTTGAGGTGTGCACCTGAGGGGGTGCACTGGAGTTCAGCAAGGGAGATGAGGACTCCCACAGGACACAAAGGCAGTGGGCCCACAGCATCAATAGAAAACAAGACCCTAGCCCTGAGGTTCCGGGTTGGGTGGGGAGGGACGGTCCACACTGAAGGAGCAAGGCACACAGGAGAGCCTGGGGAGCCTCCAGCCCTTAGCTACAGGCAGGATCTCCAGTGTCATGGGCTTGGAGCCCAGCACTGGAACCTGCCTGGGGTGTATAGTCAGTAGTTTGCTTCAGGGAAGGAGCCTTGGCTTGACACTACCTTATGAAGAAGTCACTTTTGGAGTTCATGCAGCCCTGCACAGCTCCTTCCAGTGCAGGAGAGCAGGTCATGCTCCCAGGATCTTAGAAGACAGGGCACTTGGCTCTGCAGGCCTGAGGCTGCCCCCTGCACTCTTTTCTTTCTTTAGGACGTGGTATGCCAGCCGTGACCCCACCGTAGCTCTCATCTTAAGCCCACCTGGTCCTAGAGACTGTGGCTGCTCATGAACACCTACCCCAGTTGCATAGGCTCTGAATTCTGTAACTCTGGCCTCTGGCCCCAGTTTTCGTGGGCGTGGTGGTTGTGTACATCTGCCAGGGCTTAGCTCACTTCTCCAGAGAGCCTTGGTTTTGGTGAACCTTGACCCCAACCCAATGCATTTGGACCTCCTCTGACTCTGGGGAGTGTGTTTGATCACCTATGCCCAACTGAATCTGTGGCTCCTTCTCCAGTGGCCTTGACCTCAGCAAGTGGCTCTGAGTCCAGCCCAAATGCAGTGTGAATTGGCACTGGCTTTGATGGGCGTAGGTGGTCATGTACACTTGCCGGGCCACATAGCTTCTCTCTGATGGATCTTGGTTTGGGTGGGTGGCCAGCCCTCCTGCTCCTCCCAGCCCCTCCTCGACTTGAGCCCCCTGGGGCTTTGTTGGGTTTTCAGTGGCAAACGCTCACCTGGGGTTGTGTAGCTCTGTTCTCCAGCCGGCTTTAAGTCCAGCCCCAATGCAGCCTGAACCCATTGCAGTTTAGGTGGGTGCAGTTGGTGCACACCTGTGTGGCATGTACAGCTCTCCTCTTCAACAAGGCACCACTTTAGTCAGTGCCTCAGACTCCAGCCCCTCTGTGACTTGAACCCCTGAACCCGCCCCAACTTGGGTGGGTGTGGTTGGTTGCACATGCCTTTCTATGATGCAGGACTGCTCTCCAGAGGCCACTACAGCCTTATTGGGCACACTGGACTCCAGCTCTACCATAGTTCACACTGAATTTGATGGAGATAGTGGTAGAGCATACATGGCCCCACCACCAAGCCCCACCTCATCTCTTCTATCACTGCCATCATTAACAGTGGAAGAAGCTACAAGGAAGTGTGCTTCAACATCCAACTGAAAATAAATTCAGAGACGCTACCTAACCAGTACCCACAGATATCACTGACCTTTCAAAAGTGAGATGATGGGTCAAGAGATGCATTAACAACAAAGTGGGGATACAAGGAGTATGAATGCACCAGGCAACAGGATACTCCCAGGGGAAAATCTCAGATTCCACAGGAAGAGAGACTCGAGAAACAGCCGATCAGGCATTCAGAAGCCTGATTTCAGGGATACTCAGGAAGGTGCAAGAAAATACAAACACACAGTTCAATAAAGTAAGGGGATCAGCACACGACGTAAATGTGACATCTGGAGATTTTGGGAAAGAACCACCCAGCAGCCTTAGAGATGGAGAAGGCACAACTCAAATACAAATTTCATTGACATTCTCAGCAGAAGACTAGATGTAGCAGAACAAGCACTACTTGAACATGAAGATGGGTCTGTTGAAATATGCCAGTCAGAAAAATAAGACGACAACAACAACAACAACAACAAGAATGACAATGGCTTTCATGATCTTTGGGACATGGCTAACTGACCTAAGATTAGTATAACAGGAATTGCTGAGGGAAAGCAGGAAAGTGTCAGGAAGTGCATGAATGCGGTAGTACTTGAAAATTATCTTACTCTGGAGGATGATGTGGGCATTCAAATACAGCAGGTCCTTAGAACACCAGCCAGACATGATTGAAAAAGACCCTCAACATGACACATTATAGTCAAACATTCACAAGTACAATATCAAGAGAAAATTCTACTGTTGGCAAGAGAAAAGTACCAGCTCACCTTTAAACAGTTCTTTCATCTGAAACCAGCCAGGAGGCAATGGAGTGGTGAATTATAAGTTCTGAAAACTAGTGAAACTACTCAGCAAAATGATCTGTCATGAATAAGAGAGACAAAGATTTTTTGAGACAAGCAAAATTTGAGGTAATTCATCATCACTGAATAACCTCACAAAGGCCATTTAAGTGTTGTATATGCAGAGAAAAAGAAAGGTGACTCCCATTATGAAAATAGATGAATATATAAAACCCACCAGAAAAAAACAAGGGATAATCAAAATAAACAGAATAAGTACAAAAGGGAAAATAGCCAAGCCATTATCTCTCATTAGTAAATTTAAATGTAAATATGCTGAACTGCTTAATTAAAAGATACAGACCAGCTGAATGCATTAAAAACAAAACCACATGATAGGCTGCTTACAAGAGGCTCACTGCACCAGTACAGATAGATACAGACTGGAACTGAAATAGATACAGACTGGAAATGAAAATAGCTATTCCACTCAAGTAGAAACTGAAACCAAACGAGTTGAAAACTGACATCAGAAAAATAGGCTTCAACGTAAATATAGTAAAAATAGAGAAAGATGGTCACTACATAATGATCAAGGGAGCAACTCACCAAGAAGATAAGATGATTCTAATTGTATGGCTGACACTGCTGGGACACTCAGCGTTGTGAAACAAGCACTAATAGATTTAAAATGAGAGATAAGCTCCCGTACGATAATGGTGGGAGACTTCCATGTCCTACTTTCACTAATGGATAGATCATCCAAGCAGAAAATAAAAAGAGCAGCACCAGGGTTCAAACACACTGTATACTAAATGGACATGGATGGAACATTCCATCCCATAGCTGCAGGGTACACAAAACATGGAACACTCTCAAGAGTAGGCCAGGTTCGAGACCACACACTAGTCCCAATAAATTCACAAACACTGAAATCATTTCATGTATCTTTTCTGACCATAATAAAAGTAGAAAATTGATAACAGGAATGATATAAATTGTAAAAAAATGTGGAGACTGAACAACAGGCTTGTGAATTGAGTTACTGAGACAACAAAAAATGGAAACTTAATTTTTCCTCAAAACAAACCGAAATCAGAGCACAACCCACCAGAACTTACAGGATGCAACAACACCAGTGCTGAAAAGGATGTGTGCAGTAGCAGTGCCAACATCGAGAAGCCAGAAAACATGGATACACAAGTGAATGGGGCATTTCAAAGACCTGAGAAAACACGAACAGATCACATCCAAAGCCAGCAGCAGGAAAGAAAGCATAATTAGTGCAGAACAAAGTGAATCAGAAACTAAATAAATAATATAAGATGAATCGAATGAAGTCAACAGTTGCTCTTATGAGAAGTCAGACAAAATTGATAAACTTTTGGCCAAAGGGAAAAAAACCCCCTCATATTAATAAAGTAAAGGATTCAGAGGGCGATTTTACAACGAATGCAGCAGAAATATAAAAAAATCATTAGAGACCTGCTACGAACAACTATATATTAAAAGACTGGAAAACTTGAGAGAAACAACTAAATCTCTGGATGTATATGACTTGATAAAATTAGATTACGAAGACAGAAACCTCGAACAGCAATCAAAAGTCTCAGCCAAGTCCAGAAGGATCATTCTAAACTGTTAGTATCACCTAGATTCCCAAAACAGGTAAGGACACATGCACACACACATGCAAACTAGGCTGATACACCTGGTGAACCTAGATGCAAGAATCATAATTCAACTAAATCCTAGTAAATCAAGTGGGATTTATCCCAGGGATGCAGGGTTGCTTCAACCCAAGCATGATCAATGAATATAACATATCACATTTATGGAATGATGGGTAACAATAATAACCATCTCTGTATGTTCAGAAAAAGCATTCAGTGAAATTTAACACCCACTCATTTACACACACACATACACACACACACGGATCACCCCTTAACATAAAGGTTGTACATGACAACCTGCAGTCAACATCATAGTGAATGGAGGGAACCCACCAAAGAAGTTCAATCTCACTTGCTCTTGTTCAATATGGTACTGGAAGTTATAGGCAAAGCAATTAAGCAAGAGAAAGAAATACAGGCTTGTGCGTAAGAGAGGAAGAAATCCAACCATTCCCCATAACATGATTATGGATATATAGAGAAACTGAAGAGACTCCACCAAGAGGCCATTAGAACTGATCAACAAATTCAGTAAAATTGCAGGACACAGTATCAAACATGCAAAAATAATGCCACTTTTATACATCAATAAGGAACTTGTTGAGAAAGAAGTTATGTCATTTACAATAGCTGCAAAGAAAAAAAATCCCTGAGAATAAATTTAACTAAGGGCAAGAAAAACCTTTACACTTACAAAAATGCCTATGGGAGCCATTGGCTGGGATATAAAATAGTAGAAAGGACTTCCATGTCCATGGACTGGAAGAATTAACATTTTAAAGTTAATTCTGCTTATGTATTTTATTTCTGCATTGTTTGCATTGTTGAGAGGGGTGCACACATATGCGGTTCTTTGATTAGGGTGGGGAGGGCCAAACTATGGAGGAAGGTGGGTGGGACGAATGTTTAAAATTTATTTTCTCCCGTGTCTGCAGGGAGGGAAAGGGAGGGGGCTACTCCTTGCTTTCAAACTAAATCAGCACCCAGGGATGGGGGAACAGACATTTGATGATGCTTCAGAGACTGCAGTATATGGAAGAGTGTTCCAAAAGCGTTTTTGCGTGGTTTTGATAGTTCTGAGATGTCACTGGCTCTGTTGCAGCAAGGCTGGGAAGATTTTTCTAAGGTCTATTGGCTGACCAAGTCCACTTTAGCGCATCCCCAGGCCCAGGAACTTGCTGCAAAGTTTGGCCAGGAGAGTTGTCCATCCTGTTTTGTTTCCCACCCTCTGATGAGGCACTCAATGTCCTGTGCTGGCCTAGACGAGCTGGCTGTCATGTCCCCCTTGTGCCTCTGAGCATGCTGCCCACTGCACAGGCATTGGCAACTGAGAAGACATAGTCCTGACACATGCACTTCAAGGTTGGACCACATATATTGTGATTTTTCCTTGTGGCCTGAGTTTGAATCCAGAGATCTAGTTGAGGAGTCCCCTCTGGGGGAGGGGGAACCTTGCCTGAGGTGACCTCAGACTTGACTCTTGTGTGCACCAGCCAGTGTAGGGTCATATTTGGTCTGTCACTTGCACCAGCCACTGTATATATACTGGTGGATATAGCTGCCTGCTCAGTTCCTCTCCCAGTCCCATCTCTCATGCAACTTCAAGGGTGCTGTGGCCTACTCTAGCCCAACCTGCCATCAGCTCAGTCTTTGTGCACACCAGTGCATGACCCCCAATAATCCTCACCAGGCCTGGTCCCAATTTTCACATGTGCCAGCCTATGCTGTGGCCTAGCCTGGGTCTGTCCCACACTCCATCTGGCTCTTATGTATAACCATGGGTGCTGTAGATTAGTTCAGCCCAACCCACTCCTAGAACCAGCCCATGTACATGTCGATGGTTGCTGCTGCCTATTTCAGCCTAGTCTGCCACCAGCCCTGGTTCTTGTACTCACCAGTGGGAGTTGCAGCCTAGTAGAGGAGAGCCCACAGTTTCCCCACTAAGTCTGCTTCCAGCCCCAGATCTTGCACTTGCCATTGGTACCCTGGTCCAGCCTGACTTGAGTTTCATTCAGCTCTGGCAGTTGCCAGTGGGTGCAGCAACCTAACCTGGCCAGTCTGTACCCATTCTGGCTTTTTTTGTGTGCCAGCCTAGCCCAACCTGGACCACCTCCAGACTGGTCCTCCCCTAGTCCTAGTTCTCATGCTCACAAATGGAAGCAGCAGCCCAGCAAGGGAGACTCTAAAGTTTCCTATCAGCCCTGCTCCCAGCCCTGGATCTTGTGTTTGCTATGGGTATTGCAGCCCAATTTGAGATGGTCTGTCCTCAGTTGTGGCATTTTCAGCAAGTGCTAAATCTGGCCCAGCCTATCCTCAGCCCCAGCTTTCACTGGAGGGTATAGCAGCCTAGTCCAGCCTGGCCCACCCCCAGCCTTCATGTGAATTGGTGGGTATTGTAGTCCAACCCGACCTGGTCTGAGCCTCATCCTGGCTCTCTGTAGTGCCAGTGTGTGCTATGCAGTGGCCCAACCTGGTCTGCTCCTAGACCTGGCTCACACATATGTTGGTGGGTGCTACAACCCAGCCTACCCCTAGCTTTGGCTTTTGCACTCATCAGTGGGAACTGTGCCTAGCAGGGGAGTTCCTAAAGTTCCCCTCCCAGGCCTGCTCCCAGCCCCAGATCTTGCATGTTTGTGGACCAATGGCCTAACCCAGCCTGTTCCACACTCATTTTGGCTTTTACAAGTGCCAGCGGGTGCTGGAGTGTAGCCCATTCTTGTTTGCTCCCAGTTCTGGGTCTCACACTCCTCCTCTCCCCAGTGGGAGCTACAGTCTAGCAGGGAAGTTCCCAAAGTTCTCCTGTTAGGCCCATTCCCAGCCCCGAAACTTGCGTGTGCTAGTGGGTGCTTCAATACAACCTGGCATGGCACACCTGCTGTCTCAACTTTGCTGGCATGTGATGCAACCCAGTCCAGCCAATCACAGCCCACACCCTGACTTGGATCTTGTAAGTGCCAGTAAATGCTGCTCCCTGCTCAAATCTGTCTTGTCCCTAGACCCGGCTCACACAAATGCTGAATGGTGCTGCAGCCCTGCCTGGCCTGGCTTACCCTGAGGCCTAGCAGGGGAGTTCCCTAAGTTCCCCTACCAGGTCCAGGATCTCAATGTACCAGTGGATGCTGCAGCCCTGTTAGCACGCCTGCCTTCAGTTCTGGCCTTTGTATGTGTCTTTGGGTGCTACAGCCTGTTCCAACCCTGCCTCCTCTCAGCCTGGCTCCTGGCAGTGTCAGGTGAGTTCTGTGGTCCAGCCTGCCTTGGCCAGTCACCTCCAGCTCTGTGTAAGTCAGCATATGCTGTAGTACCACAGAGGTGAGCCTACCAGTTCCCCACACAATCTGCCCCCCAGATTCAGTTCTTTCATGTTCTGGTGTGTGCCACTGTCTAGCCTTGTGTGGCCCACTCCCTGCTCCAACACTCATGGATAGCTACTAGAGCCTAGCCTAGCCAAACATGCCTCCCAGCCCCAGCTTTTTTGTGTGTGTCCCAGTGGATGGCAGGTGATGCCCAGGTCTCCCATGCAGGTATAAACCTTTGCCTGAGCCAGACATGCCCTCCTGTTTCTCCTCTAAACTACTTTATCTCTGCTCCCTTGCCTACCTTCAAGTGCAGTGGCCTTGTCCATGGGCGCCACAGAAGTCATTTCTCCCCTGTCAAATGTGCCCTCATCCACTCTCACTCCAATACATCCTCAGATACCCTACCTGGGGCAATCCATAGTCCCCCTAACCTGGGGCCTGGGTGGCATGTACCAGCCAGGAATTCCCTACCTTCCTCACTTATCTTAAAAAAAAGAAAGAAACAAAAAAGAATAAGCAAGTATGTTGGCATATTAACGCAAATTTGGCTATAATCAGGCCAAGAATGCCTGCCAACCCTGGGTGCTTTTTTTCTAGCCCAGGTACAGGGTAAAGAAGGCAGTTGGCTATACCTGGCGGGGAAGAATTAATATTGTTAAAATGTCCAAATTACCCAAAGAAAGAAAGAGATTCAGTGCAATCCTCATAAAAATACCTCTGCCATTAAATACGTCAGGAAGCACCAAAGATTCAGGGCAGATTAAGCCAGCTTGAACACAAAGAGCCAAGCTGGAGACATCACCATGTCAGCACCACTGCCCCACATGGAGCTGTCGTGACCCACGCAGCATGGCCCTGCTATGATGGGGAGAGCAGCATAGCAACCCCAGACACCAGTCTAGGCTTCCACTCAGTCTCTTCCACACATGGACCCGCAGAGACTGGCTCTCCATACACAAGACAAGGAAACAAGACCCTTTCCTCTGTCCTATAAAAACCAACTCAAGATGGACCTAAGGTTGGGATATAGGACCATAAGCTACAAAACTGGCAGAAGAAAACACTTAAAGACATTGGCAGAGGCAACAAGATTTTGGATGAGACCCCAAACGCCTAAGCAGCAGAAGTAGATAAATAGGATTATATTAAACTTAGGAGTTTCTGCACAGCCATGGAAACAATGAGCAGACGGAAGAGACAACCAGAGGAATGGGAGAAAACATTCGCGAATTATTTATCTGGCAAAGGATTAACACCCAGAATGTAGAAGGAACAGGAAAAAAAAAAAAAAAAACCCGCAGCCACAAATACCAAGCAACCCAGTTAAGAAATGAGCAAAGGATTGGATAAACATTTCTTAGAGGAAGAAATACAAATGGTCATTAAATTCATGAAACACCACTCACTCTTGCTGGCTATTCTGGAAATGCTCTTGGAAACCGTAGTGAGGTTGTTATCTGGCACCAGCTAGAATGGCAATTTTCAAAAAGACAAAAAATAACAAAGACTGGTGGGAGTGTTGGGCAAGGGCACCCTGGTACACTGCTGGTGGAATGCGGATTAGGCCAGTAGTGATAGAGGACAGCATGGAGCTTCCCTCAGAGCTGACCAATCCACCGTGTGCCCCAGCCATCCCACTTGTGTGTAGATACTCCAAGAAGATGACATCCTGCACTTGCGAATTACGGCAATATCCGCAGCAGCCCAGATCGGGACTTCATCTAGGAGTCCTTCAGTGGACAAGTAGATAAAGAAAACATGGTATGGATACATGTGGTGGGTGCAGTCTCTCTTCCCATGACCTTGAACCTGTGCAGCTTTGATCTTTCCAGGCTGTTCTCAGTTGGTGGCTTTGGGGCAGTCCAGCTTCCACCATCCCCTCTGAGCCAGGGCAGTCTCAGCTCTAGTTCCTTCTACTGGGAAGGGCAGCAGGTTCTTCTCCTTCATCCCCTCCTACTCCCCTGCCACCTGTCTATAGGAGGAGAAATCAAGGATGCCTGACCCTGTTTTAAAATATCCATGGCTACGGGTGGCAATGCTGCAACTGCTGGGGGCTGGCCCAAGGCAATCCCCAAGTGCTGAGTGCCACATCTGGACCTGGACACCCAAATCTCAGCAGATTTGTATCCCATACAGATACACTTGACCTGTTTTCTTCTCTTCTAGGACTCAAGGGGGCAGAGCAGGCTGGAGCTGTGCAATGCTCGCTGGGAGTCACTGAGAATGGCTCTGCCCACCTGTGGGGGAAGGCATGAGTGGAGTCCATGGTACCAGGGCAGCTGACGGGGATGATGCTGGTGGGTCTGACTCAGAGCTGGGGTCACCCGTGGGAAGCCTGGCAGCGTGGCTCTGCATTGGATGCAGTGAGAAGGCCTCATCTCCAGGGCCCTAGGTACAACCATGAAGCTGGGCCCTGGAGGGTGTGCACCTGCAGCTCTGACCCCAACTTCCCAGCCTTGCTGTGCATCTGCACCAGGGAGCCATAGAAAGGGAGTTACTGACTTGATCTCTGACCCTGGGTAAAGGGATGACAATGAGCTGACAATACATCCATCTTGGCAGGGCCCCAGGAAAATGGAGCATGAGGGACTAAGCCCCATGACATGCTCACCCGCTGCCTCCCTTGTGGGGTCTGCTTCTTAATGAGGAGAAGAAGGGCTCATCCACATTGATCCTAGGCCATACCTAACTACTGGTCATCTTGGATGTCTGGCTTGCTTTGGGGATGGGGTAGTTAGTGCTTGGCCTCTGGAGTGCAGTTAAGAGCTGCAGAGACTGAGCTTAGCAGTAAAATCCTACTGACTTGCTTCTGGGTTGCAGGGGTAACTGTAGTCACCAGCGACTCACAGTCTGCAGGAGGAATGGGGATGCCAAGGAGAGAGGCGCTGCTGACCAAACATGGCCAGTCAGGAAAAGATTCCCAGAATTCAGGGCCTCTGGGTACTGCTGCACGAACCGTGCACTGCGCAACTCACACATGGGCCAAAGTTAGGGTGACGGCACTCAGGGAGAGGAATCAAGTCTCTGGGTGGAGAGAAAGGTAACAGATAAGAGAGCCTGGTCCAGTGAAAGGTGGGTAAAAAAAGGCAGCAGGTACAAACAGCTGCATATGCAAAGGAGCTTGAGGGCTTCGAGGAGGGACAGCAGAGAGCAGTGGGGAGGGGAGAGAGAGAGGCAGGGATCAGATTGATAGGCTCTGTGGTTCTGGAAGGAATCTACACTTGATCCCTAGGCAAGGGCCAGGGAGGGACGTCTATACCTTGCAGAACATTCTCTGAGCCCAGAATTAGCACAGGACCCTGCAAACAGCTGGTGCTCAATAAAGGCTCGGTGTCAATGAAAGTTTGTGGTGGGAGTTCATATTCTTCACGGTGCTACTGACTTGCTATGGAGGGCACTTTTGTACTGATGCCCAGCGAGGGTGGGTCTACCCAGGATGGGAGGAGCTGGCATTTGTGGGGCCACTTTCACTTGCCTGGTGCTAGGCTTGGCTGTCATCAATGGGGACTAGAGGGAGAGGGCACAAGGGCAGTCACAGTGAGGTACCCATCCTGCTTCTGTGCCGTAATGACCTGGTTCCCTTCAAAGGACACCAAGCAGTGTCTAGGGGGAAGGAAGTCAGGGTCGCCCACAGAAGGAATTCTCCACTGAGCAATGAGAAAGGCTGGGTCCTTAGGGCTGGGTGAACAGCAGGGGAGAAAGCCATGGCTCACCTCCTGGCATAGGGTTGGGGATATTGGCTGGTATAATGCTGATGCTGACATCAGAGGAGATGTGCAGCTTCCTGACAAAGGCAAGCACCAGCCGTGGTGATGACGGCTGATGGCTGATGACAGAGAGATGGGGCTTTTCTGGGCATGTGAATGGCTCCATTGGACCCCAGAAGGAGCCATACGTCTCCCCAACATTTCTGACCTGGGTGCTGGGCAGGTCCTTCCTGCTGCCACTGTTCATGTGTTTAACCACCCCTCCAAGAAGCCCACTCTGATTAGTTCAGGCTCCTCAGCCACATAACTTCAGCCCCTCGTCCCCCTTTAAACAGTAGATGGTCTCAGCAGTCTGCAGGTTACCGCTGCACTCCTGAGGCTCAAACTCTGTCCACAGCAGGTGGCCATGTCAAGCCATTCAAACACCCACCTTGGGCTCAGTGGGACTCCGGCCACCCCAAGCAGCAGGTGGGAGTTTGAACCTGGGGCCAAAGCCTTGCTTTCAGATCCTTGCCTCCCTTTTTCTAGCTGACCTGGAACAAGTGAACCAGCAGATGGAAGATCTTTCTCTCCCTCTTCTCTTTGATGCTCTGCCTTTCAAATAAATAATATTTTAAAAAGCATACCTGAGTGGCTGCTGTGTGTTGTTCCTAAGGCCTTCATGGCCTTCATGCGTAGAAACACAGACACATAGACACACACACACACACACACACACACACACACACTCTCACACGTTTGGAGACATGGACACATGCACACCTTGTCAGCTATGAGTTCGATTCCTTTCCCCTCTTTCCTGCCCTCATGGATCTCTCAAATGGAAAGTACTGTCTTGGACACCCAAGTACCTGCCCACCTAGCCCAGTCAAATAGCTGCAGTCAAATTGGCCTTCCATGAGGGTGCCAGGGGCTGCGGGGTGTTGTGAGAAGGTGCTGGATGGGAGGAAAATGGTTCTACTCAGGGTTGCCCACAGGTGCTGCTGGGAGCTGCAATCCCAAGCAGTGTCCTAGGTTCCCCACCCATACCAACCTTGGAGGCCTTCGAGTGCAGGCTCCTCACTTCCAAGTGGGGGCAGCTGCCAGCCAGCCCTGAAACTTCCTGATCCCAGGCAAGGGAGACAGCCAGGCTGGTGGGCAGTGTGAGCCAGGCTGTGTGGGCACAGGGCTGGGGGGTCTCGGGGCCAGGTGGTGTCTGTCTCCCTCTGGCTTTGATTTCTCTCTCTTACCACTTTCGTGGCCTTTCTTGTCTGGTTGTTAATTCTCTCATCTCCAACGGTGCTGTCTCTCTGGGTAATCAGACCTGCGGGCGGCTGGGGACAGTGAGCACATCCCAACCAACGCAATAAAACATAATTGAACATAATTCTCCCATGTCTGAGGCTGTCTTAGTCTCCCTCTCTTGTGCCTTTATGTTCTCTCCCTCCCCAGCATCTCTAGGAGTTGGGCTCTGGTCCTGGAGACACCTGCTCCCTTGCCATTGCAGCTGTGTCCTGCGAAGGACCACCATGCGCCCAGAGACACCTGGGGCTGAGGACAGGGACCTGCCAGGGTCACATGGGTCTGGGAGGGGTCTCCACTGGATGGAGAGGGTATGTCTGTGTGCGGCTGTGAGGGTTTCCTATGGTTGCAGAGACTCCCCTCACCCCCTGGGTAACTGCTCCTTCCCAGAGAGGTCCCCTTTGGTTGCCCCAGGGCTGTGGCTGCCCCTCAAGTGACCAGTTTACCCAATGTCAATAATTATGCCAACGTGGCTAGCCATGTTTCCATGGCAGTGTTGTTCTGTTCCCTGGTCTCATCGTTTTACAAAATGGATTTTACCAAGGCCCTAACAGCTGACTGCCAGGGAACAGCCCTCTGGGGGCAGACAGATCTCTGTCTGAGGCAAATTTCACCAGAAGTGATCCTCTCACTCAGGCTCCCCATGCCACCTGGATCTGTGGGAGCCTGCTTACCCAGGAGGGTTCCCACACCCCTCTGCGGCTGCCCCTTCCCTGGCACCATCCTCTGCCCCTCTGCACAGTGCAGTGGTAGAGATGGTGGCTGACAGGGTGATGCCCACGTGGCTACTCACGGTAATTGTTCTATGGGGAAAACTGACAGATCACAAAGCCTAGTCTTTCACAGTCTGCTTGGGGAAGGGAGGGAGGCATTGGCCACAGGTGCATGCTCCGACAGCCCCAGCGGGGAGTGGGGGAGCTGTGTGGGGGGGAGTGAGAGGGGGTGTCTGGGAGGGAGGGGAGCTATGTGCACAGACCTGCCCCTCCCCAGCGGCAGGAAGAACATCCTGGGACAGCTCAGCTGCAGTTCCTGCTGGAACAGGGGTCACTGTTGCCTCCAGTCTCTGCTCCCCCTGCATTATCTCCCTCCTTTGCGTCGGTCCACCTGCTACACTTGATCCAGCATTTGGGCAGCTCCCGGGCCAGGGCAGGACAGATCTTAGGTACAGTCCCTGACCTCAAAGAGCTGGGAACCTTGTAAGGAATCTCATTGCTGGCCAGTAGCTGCAGGCTTAACATGCCGTGAGTGCTGCCCTTTGAGTAGCATGGAACAAAAAACTTAACACAGTGACTAACCAAACAGCTGAAGGGAGTTGGCTCCAGCTTGGTCCAGTCCTCGGGGATATCAGCTCAGACCAGGCATGGTCTCTTCTGCTTATCATCTGTGACTATGTTGGGTTTCTTTTCTACCTTGTTACTTCATGGTTGCAAGGTGGCTGCTGCTGCTCCAGACACATCTATATCACAGTACTCAAGTTGAGAAGATGCAAGGAGGTGAGACAGAAAAAAGTTTCCTGGAATCTCTCCCTGCACCGGCAGATGTCCCCTTCCACATCTCAGTGGTCAGCTCTAGTCACATGCCCATCGTTAAAGCAATCTCCACAGAAGGGTGGGGTGCAGGGCCTGGCTTCACCCCAGGGCAGAAGCAGGCCAACAGGGATGAACATGTTCCAGAAGCCCAGGGTTCTGCCAGTGAGGGAGGGAGGGTGGCCCAGCACCCTCCCAGCAGTGTTTGCTGATGGATGTCCTAGGCTGTGGGGTGATGGTCAGGACTTTGCCGAAGGATGGAAGGCCCTGCTCTGAACCTCCACCCAGAAGTGGCTCAGTATTCCCGTTCAGTGGTGGAGCCCAAGGCAGTACCTACTGTGTAGGGAGAAGGTGATGGTTATCAGGGTTACGTGCAGGTGCCACACACACATGGAGATGACAGCTGTCACAGTGGTCAGGCCTGTCTGTGAAATGGGTCTATGGCACCCACTCTGTCACAGGGCTGGGGGTGTGGGACAGCTGTCAGCACATAGGTGTGGTGTCAGGAGCCGAGTACTATAGCCACAATGAAGCCATTTTGAATATAGAACTATGGGCCAGTGGAAAACCCCCGTTGGCTAGATGCTTGAAAAAGAGGTTATGAAACTGATCACACGCTTAGTTTCAATTGTTTCTAGCAACTGTTTCAGAATGTGATTTATGTTGTACCTGCCAACATCTTGTACCTACATTGTTATTGATGTAGTGGTTACTATTGTTGATACGGTGTCTGCTCAAGAACAATTGGTCTTGAGACCATGGCCTGAGTCCCAGTTTCTCCTTCTCTCCCAGAGCCTTAGTTACTGAAGAATATAAAAATCCTCAATCGAAAATAATGACAGCTTGATCAGACCTACTGTCTTGCTGTCCGTTCTCTGTGTCTCTTGTCCCTTCATTCTCTCCTAGGTGGCTGCGACCCCGTTGACTGTCCTGCTGGACGGGACAGTGTGGACCCTTCCTGCAGGTGCCAGGCTCCCTTTACCTGCACCATCTCTTTTCACCCTCACTACCACTCATGAAGAAGGAATGAATTCATTCCCATTTGATATCTGAGGATACTGGGGCTCGGGGAGGGGATCCCAGGGGAGAGAGGCAGCTGTGGTGCCCAGATGGTTAGATTCCGGTCATTTTACTCTGTGGCCCCTGCAGGGGCCTAGGTAGGTGTCCTGGTGAACCTTCCTCTTGTCCATGCAGACTGTGCTCCAGGCCAGGCCAGGCCAGGCCAGGGGCCATTCTCTGATGGTACTGCAGGGCTCCAGAACTCTGCCCAGGCTGTGGGGAGACTCGCCTACCGTCCCTCTGCCTCACCTACCCAGGATGGCGAAGGGACATGTTCCGGGTCATGAGTTGCCCAGGGTGCTTGGGGTCACTATGCCTTGGTCATGCAATAGTCACCATGTCTTAGTCGTGCAGTAGCAGCTTTCATTCTTTGGAAAATGGTGACAGATGGACGTGCTCACACACGGTCTCCACTCACAGGTGTCAGAAGAATCGAGGACAAGAGGCACTAACAAGCAAGGCCCAAGAATCCATGAAGTTGCTTCTTGTTCTGACTGCCCCTCCTCCATGATCAGCAGGGAGGTCCCGACTTGTCACAGGCACACTGGGGTTCTTATTGATGGGGACCACTTGCCTGAGGCTGCCAGGACAGTGTGGACAGCTGTGTGGTGATCTGACTTGCAAATACTGTTACCTCTGCACTCACCTAGATTCCTTTGGGCAGTGCAGGTCTCAGGGTCACCCAGGCTCAAGGCCATGGGCGTGCACAGTTCTCCTGTGGGCCCAGGAGGCCTGGCTGTGTGCTGGCTTGGGGCAGACCCAGAGATGGGGTCTTCTGCCCCCAGCTGACAACGCCCACCTTGTCAGCTCTTCTTGGAAATTGCCCATCTGCTGAGTGTCCTGTCATTTCTTCAACTAATCTCCCAGATATATAATTGGACAGTTTCATATTTTTTTACCTCAATAAATAACACTGCAGATAATATTTCCAATCTTCAATCTTCCTCTGAATTTCTGTTTCGTCAGAACAGACTCCTGTAAGGAGACGTGGGGGTGAAATAATAGGAAGGTAATAAAGACTACTGAGCTGATATTTGTGGAGTGAATTGTCTGCCTGGTGTGTGGGCGGGTGAGTAATCAGGTCACTCCTCCTTACCGGCCACAGCCTCTGCAGCTATCAGGGGCCCTTGTCACAGAGGTGCTGGCCAGCCCAGGCAAGGCACAACACTGCTCCCTGTCCTGGCTGTGTCGTTGTCTGGACTAGTTGCTTTGTCTGGTCTATCCCTGGAGAGCAAAGGCTGTGATGCTGTCTGTCCCACCTGCTGTTTGAGCCACCCTCTGTGCTGCCACCTTCGCCCCTGCACACGATCCTGCCACTGTTTTGCCAGCTGGGTCCAATGGAGTGCAACCTGTGCCAGGGCCCCGGCCTTGAACCTGCAGACTGGAAGCTAAGGCAGTCATGTTCTCTATGATACTGGTCTGCCTCTGTGACTCATTACAGGACCAACCACAGCCCAAGCCCATCCCCAGGGACCATGCCTCTGGGAACACGTGACTTACTTTCAGAGTCTCCCAGGGTCTGCTGAGCAGAGTTTGTGGGGGCTGCAGGACAAGATAGGAAGGACGGGGTGCTGGAGCTGGTGACTCAGTGCTGGGAAGCACAGCCCACCCTCAGGTGAGACGTTCCCTTACATGAGCTGCTCGCCTCCTCTCCCTGCAACCCACCACCCCCCGGGGCCACTCTGTGCTCTGCTGTCCCTCTCTGGCAGGATGCTTTCCCATTTCTCTCCAAGCGTACACTTCTGGCCACATCTGATTCATTGAGCTCCCAGGGGAACCGTGGAGGAGTTGTCTCTGCGGGCCACCGTTGCAGGAATCAGAGAATCCATCAAGCAAGCTGCAGGAGGTGATCTGAAAGCAGAACAACTGACTGGAGCCCAAGAGAAAGGGTTCTTGGTAGTGGTGGGGTTTGGAGCAGGGAGCCCTGCTGTGGTCTAGTAACAGGATAGCATGGGAAGAGGAGAGAGCCATGGACTGCTGGCTCAGGACCTGGGTCAAGAGCCCTGCTGGGTCCTGGGAGTCCCAGCCAGAGACCTCTGAGAGTGTATAGGGGTGTGCAGGTGTACATAATGTGTTCACCAGCTGGGAACCTGCGCAGAAATCCCCTACACACAGATATGCAGTCATAACCTGTACATATGCATATACACAAATGTGTAGTCATCGCCTATACACATGTGTGCACAGAAGTGCACACAGTTATAGTCATTTTCCATACACCCAGGTACACAGTCAACCCTTGCACACACACACAGATATGCAGTCACCCCTCATACACACATACACATGTATACAGAGGTACACACAGGTACATAACCATCCCTATAAATACAGACATACACAGGGAAATGTTCTTGTCATACCTAAATGCACACGCATCTGTCCAAGATCAGAGACAAAGCTGATCTGTCCTCTTGCAAGGATGGGTGAGCAGCAAGGCAGAGGGCAGTTGAGAGACTGTGTTAACTACAGCCCCAGCCATCATGCCTAGCCTAACTCTCCTTTGGAGGGAGGTGATGAAGGTGGTGTTGACCTGCCCATCTGACAGGTGCCATCACCCTCAGCCCTAGGAATCAGGAGTGGACCCTGCTGCTAGGCCTGCTTTGTTCCTTGCACTGATGACCCTGAATGGACAGGCACAGACCCTGGTCTCTCCTGCCCTTGGCCAGGAGGACAGAGCTCACCTTGAGTGCCCATAGGTGCAGCATGCGTCCCACCGGGCTAGGTAGGATGTGGCTCTGGTGAGAGGCTGAGGGTTTTCTAGGGTACTGGCAAGTCAGGGCCAAATGAGGGTATGACTCATCGTTCAGGTCAGTCTCTCCTGCACTTGATTTGAGAACATGTGAGTTCAGGGGTGAGGGGTTGGTCCTTCTGGCAGTGAGAGGAGAGCAGCAGGGAAACAGGCTGTGGAGAGGCTGTCATAGGGATGGAGAGAGGACCCTGGGGGGACCCAGCATGCAGTGGGTCAGCAGGTGGTTGTCTGGGGTCCCAACAGAAAACCAAGTCCCAGTTCCAGATTCTGGTGAGGCTGGCTGACTCCAAAGCCTGATCCTAAATCCTGCAGCACTGTTGTAAAACGCACCACCACACATGCCCTGTCTTTCCTTTAAGATTTTTTTTACTTAACTATTTTTCATCTTATTTGAAAGGAGGAGATAGAACAAGAGTGTGAATGAGTGATCTTCCTATGTAGGTGAGGAGGGGAGGTAGCTAAGCAAGTAGGAGGTCCTAGCCCCTCCCTGAGCCTTGCCAGCAGGCACCCTCTTGCCCCACTTCTGTGCAGAAGAAACCTGCAGCTTCCATGGAATCACCACGGAGAACCAGCGCTGGCCAGAAATATCCAATGTGGTTGCCAGCCATGTCTGGCAAAATAAGGGCAATGATCTTTAGCTCACTGTAATGTCATCATCATCATCAAACTGCCATGGCCAGCATGCTTATTCTCATAATGCACATGACACTTCGGAGGTTTCTGAAAAAGGGCAAGGAACCGAGTGATACTCAAGCCTCACCCCCCAACACTGCATCTCATGAATATTCCATTAAATCCTGTTCCGACATCACCACCTGTGCTTCCAGATCCTATCAAGGGAGTGGTCTCAAATTTTGTGGACAGCAGCTCTCTCTGAAGTTTGCCTGCACTCCTTCTCAAGCGTGTACTGGATTTGGCATGCATCTTAACCATGCTTCTCTGCTGACCTTTCCTTGTGTCTTGTCCTTGAATTCCTTGCTGTTTTTGAGATGAGAAACCAGACACAGCTACCTGGTGACATTTAAATCTTCCGGTTCACTCCCCCAAAGCGTACAGCAGGTAGGGCTGGGTGAAGCTCAAGCTAAGGGACGAAAACTTTATGAAGATCTCTCATGTGATGGCAAGCACCCAAGTACTTGAACCATTATGTGCCGTCTCCAAGATGGGCATTAGCAGGAAGGGGGATCATAAGTGGAGCAGGTGGCACTTGAACTGGCCACTTTGCTGTGCCGTGCAGGTATCCAAGTGATGACTTCAGCTGCTGTGCCAAGTGCACACCCCACAACTTCCCCTTACCTGAAAGACCCTGAAGGGTTTTCTGTTACATACCAAGAGTCCCAACTCAGACACCCAGGAAACCTACTTCTTTTTATAAGGCGCTTTAGAAAAGCATGCTTTCCAGTAATGAATGTTGCTCTGAGGGGACTTGTCAAGTAAGAGGAATGAGGCGTGTGCAAACCTACATGAAAATGAAACCCCCAATCTGGGCACACACTTGTTGACAAGTGATAATTAACTGCTGACAATATCATTTCAGTTCGGATGCAAGTGTGGTTTTCATTAAAAAGCAATCAAAGAAGATGTATGAATGGCCAAAGAGTACAAGAGAAGCTGCTTCACACCATTACTCAGCAAGGAAATGCAAATTAAAACTACAGTGAGATGAGGCAGAGCACCCAGCAGATCAGCTTACAGTGGAAAGGCTGAAGATCTCAAGTATGGATGAGGATGCCGAAGAATCCTCATCTGAGTTGCTGGGTATGCAAAATGTGGTGGTGACTATGGAGGAGAGTCTGGTAGGATTTTTTTTAAAGCTTTATTTTATTTTTATTGGAAAGGCAGATTTACAGAGAAGGGCCACAATGGCTGGAGCTGAGCCAATTTGAAGCCAGGAGGTTCCCAAGGCTTTGGGCCTTCCTCTACTGCCTTCCGAGGCTACAAGCAGGGAGCTGGATGGGAAGTGGAGCAGCTGGGATATGAACCTGCACTTGTATGGGATCCTGGTGTGTGCAAGGGGAGGATTTAGCCACTGAACCATTGCACTGTGCCCTCTGGTGGGATTCTAAATAGTGTACTTACATTTACTGGATGGCCCAAAATCCCAGCCTTTGGGCATTTATCTGGGACCCTGGGCTTTTGTCTGGGAAATCCACTTCTGTGCTAATACCATTTTCACAATAAATGTTGTGTCTCTTATCATGTCCCAATGGGATGGAGCTATGGTCCTGGATACAACTTTGGAATCCAGGACCCCACGGACTCAGCAACAACCCCCAGAAGATAATTCAGCCAGTCCATCTCAAGCAAAGAGGCCAGCCTCACCCGCTGGCCCGAGTGTGCCCAAAACCAAGTGGCAGGCTGCTCGGCTCTGGCACTGACTCCTGCCTCAGGGAAGGAGGCCACTGCCTCATCTCTTCAGTGCCCACCATAGCCCAGATCCTGCAGGGGTCCTATCCCACCTCACCCCCACTGTGCAGAGGAATAGACTGAGCCTCTGAGGTCTGATCTCTTCAAGGACACACAGCTGAGGGGGAGGCACAGTGGAGGCAGGGAGGTAGTGTCTTTCCTGGGTCTCTGCACACACCCTGCCCACTACAACTGCACTCCTTTGTGCCTTAGCTGTCTCCTCTGTCCAATTGGGCTAATAATGGGACTTTGGCCATGAGACTGCCATACATTAGGTAGTCAGTACACAGAGCAGGGGCCAGGGTTGTTGCACAGTGAGTTAAGCCATTGCTTGCAACACTCCCATATGAGTGCTGGTTGGAGTCCAGACTGTTCTGCTTCAGATTCAGCTTTGAGCCGGTGTGCCTGGCAAGGTAGCAGCAGGTGGTTCCAGTGCTGGAACCCCTGCACCCACGTGTGAGGCTGGGTGAAGTTCCAGGTTCCTGACTTTGGCTGGTCTAGCTCCAGTCATTTATTTTTTTAATGCCAATTTTATTTTATTTTTTTTACATTTTATTATTATTATCATTTTATGATACAATTCCATAGGCTCCTGGCATTTCCCTCATTCCCTCCCCAATTCCCTCCCCCCCCACATAGTTCCTCTATATCATTACTAAAATACAGTTCTTCATACACAGTCATATGTCCATCATTGCGGGCATGGACAATGGCAGAGAGTCCAGCATCCTACTGTCAAGATATAGTGAACAGTTTCACTGTAAGTCCATCTTTGTCTGGAAGTAGAAATGCGTACTACATTGTATTCTTACATCTGGATGTTAGTCTCCATTTCACAGCTACTGTACATCCCCTTAAATGAAAAGTCATAATACAAAATCAACAAAAGAAAGAAAAATAGAAATTTACAATGCCATGAAGGTAAATGACATGTTACTAGATATGACAGTCTCCAGTACACAGCTACTATACATCCCCTTAAATGAAGAGCCACAAAACAAAATCAACATCAGGAAGAAAAAAGAAATTAACAACACCATGAAGTTAAATAACGTGCTACTAAATGATTAATTTGTAGCTGAAGAAATGAAAATCAAGAACCCTCTTGAAGAAAATGATGCAACTCTATGATCTATGAGTCACTGAATGATTTAATCAGAAGAAAGTGTTTTGAAGAGATGAAACCAACAGAAAACAACAAAACCCGTGCAATATAGCTGATTTTTGTTGGTGAAGTGTGTCTCTTTTAGACAATAAATAGATGGTTTTGTTTTTTAATCCAGTCTACTAATCTATGACGTTTGATTGAGTTTAAGCCATTTACATTCAGAGTTTAATATAGATGGGTGGTACTTTGGTCCTGTCATTTTAGGAATGGGTTGTTCATTGGTTTAGTCTTCTGCTGTCATTTTACTGGGATGTTCTTCCCGTTTGCCTTTGGTTTTGTTGGGTGCTATTCCTCTTCTTTGTCAAGAGAACATCTTGAAGTATCATGTGTAGGGCAGGCTTGGAAGAGGCAAATTCTTTTAGCTTTTCTTTACTGTGGAAGAATTTTATTTCATTTTCAAAGACAAAAGAAAGTTTTGCAGGATGTGTCATCCTGGGCCAACAATTTTTTTCTTTTAGAATCTGGAATATGTCACTCCATTCTCTTCTTGCTTGTAGAGTATCCTGTGAGAGGTCTCCTGTGAGTTTAATTGGCATTCCTTTATATGTCAATTGATTTTTTTCACGTGCACATTTAAGGATCTTTTCCTTATGTTCAATTGAAGAGATCTTGATGATCATGTGTCTTGGTGAAGATCGCTTTTGATCAAGCCTGTTGGGAGTTCTGTGCTCTTCCTGAATCTTGTCTTTCAATTCTTTTTATAGATTAGGGAAATTTTCCTTTATTATCTCATTAAATACATTTGCAAACTCAGCTTCTCTTTCTGCACCTTCTGGGACTCCCATAACTCTTATATTTGGCCTCTTAATAGTGTCTTTCAATTCTTGAATATTTTTTTTAGCCTGATCCAGCCCTATTACCAGCTTTTTGTTTGCTTCTCCTTGATGACAAGAAATATCTGCCAATTCTGAGATTCTTTCTTCTGATTGCTTCATTCTATTTTGAAGACTCTCCATTGTACTTTTAATTTGCTCTACTGTGTCCTTAATTTCTGATATATCAGCCTTGATTTGATTTATTGCTTCCTTAAATTCTTTGAACTCTTGTATGTGCTTCTCATTGTTGATCAGAAGCTTTAAATGAGTTTTATGAATTCTGTGTGCCCCATTTTCTCAATGTCTTCCTCAGTTAACTCTGAGGTTTTGCTCCTTTGCAGGGGAGTTTTCGGTAATATTCATTTTGCTTTTGTTTCTTCTTTTGTTCTTGGTCATTGTACTTCTGGTTATCAGATTCTTCTCCTTGGGTCAGGTTTCTAAGCTGTGTCACCCTCAGGTCTGCAGTTCAATTTTACTTATTGCAGTTGGTACACAACTCTTTGCTTGCAGCCACTTGTGCCACAACCTCCAGCGAGTTCCAGGTCTGGATTCTTATGTTAGATTTCCACCATGGTCTCCACAGCCCCAGCTCCTGGCTCAGCACTCTCCACATCCTGTGATACCGTGCTGAGGCTGCACCATTGTCTCTGCAACCTTTCTCCCACTTTCAGTTGGAGCAGGTCCCAGGATTAGAGAGACACCAGGTGTCCTATATAGTTAGGTTGTTGGTGGCACTGATCTTGTCAGAACCTGTTGGACATTAGATCTGGGTGCCATACGAACCTATTTTGACCTGTACGATGCCACAGTCAGTACTGTTTTCCTGTGGGACCAGTGCAATCCACAGAACTCAGTTCTCGCGAGCTCAGCACATGCACAGTTCACTGTTGTTCCCTGCAGTCCCAAAACTATTGCTACAGTGTATAAAATGGCACCTGATGTACCACTACTAGAGTTCTTGATCTGCTGGCTGTCAGGTCTTAGGGCTATCTAGACCTGTCTTGGGTGGAACCTGTAGAATGCCACATTGCTGCAGAATCAGAAATGAGTTCACTCCCAGCTCAGCGTATGCTCAGTTCTTTACCTTGCCTTTGCCTTCTTACACAAAATGGCATCCAATTCAGCTCTAGGAGGCTAACCGGGCTGTGAAATCCACTCTGTTCTCACACTGTCCATCTTGGATCTGCTGTTCTGTCTCTGCTCCTGGTCTAATCAAATGGACCAGCAGGACAGACGGTTCTTTGTCTGGGCTCACCTCCCAAGCTCCCAGTGAAAGTCCCTTCCCATCTGGTTGCTGGTGGAGTTTTGGCTGCTGGTGGAGTTCGGGTCACTGTTAGCTGAATGTCGCTGGAGTATCAGTCACTGCAACACCACACCGTTGTGTCCACTGCTTTCCTGTGTCTGTCAGTCTCCAGGTATCCCTCTGCTGTTGTTTTGTCCTTTCCTGTTTCCCGGAATATGTCCTCTCTGCTTCATCCTGATTAAATGTTTTTCCGTCCGTTTAAACGTGTCCTTACCCTATTCTGCCATCTTGATTCTCCTGCTCCAGTCATTTAGTGAGTGAGCTAGTGGATGGAAGATTCTCTCTTTCTTGTCTCTCTAGCTCTTGGTTAAATAAACTAATAAATCTTTAAAAACACATAGAGTAGAGCCTGGTATGTGGGAACTTGTTGGTGATGACTCAGTATTGCACTTTTATTTGTTTGACTAATGAATATTGTATACACTTCAATCCTCCCTCCCAGAGCATCAGTTGGCTCTTTCCCTTCAACCATGTCTGCAGCATTGCCTGTGCTGGGTGTCCCTGAATGGAGTCCTGCGGTCTGGAGTGCAGGATGCAGGTTTATGTTCTTGCCACAGGGGTCAGACTCTTCCGAGGATGATGGCGGAGACACCAAATCCAGCAGTGACATGAGTGCTGGACACGCCATGTCCGAGCATATGGATGGAGCTGATCTTATTCATGGGAGCCAATTCTGTTCCATCTGCTGGTTCACTCCCCAAATAATCCCAGAAGTCAGACCTGGGCCATGCCAAAGGCAGGAGCTCAAACCTCAAACCTGGTTGTTCCATATGGGTGACAGGAGCCCAAGCCCCTGAGTCCTCATCTATTACATTTCAAACACCTTAGCTGGACCAGGAGAAGATGTGCCAGGACTCAAATCAGGCACACTGAGGTCATCCCAGTGACTTAATCACTGTGCCAAATGCCTGTCCTTCTACATGTGTTGTTTTTAAAAAACTATTTATTTGGAACACAGAGTAGCAGTAAAAGAGAAAGGGATAGAAAAGAAAAACCAGAAATCTCTCATAAACTGGTCCATCTCCTAAATGCCTGTGAGAGCCAGGGCTGGGCCAGGACAAAGCCAGGGCTCCCATGTGGATGGCGGGAGCCCAAGCACTTGGCTATCACCTGCTTCCTCCCAGGATGCATTAGCAGGAAGCTGGATTGGAAGTCAAGTAGCCAGGACTTACGCTCACTCTCTGACATGGGAAGTGGGCATCCCAACTGGCAGCTTAACCTAATGCCCGATGGTGGCCACGTTCTCTTTTTAAAAATGTCTTCTTCTAAGAGTGATGTGTGAGGCTTAAGATGCTTTGAAGGATGTAGCAAACTTGAGAGAAGGAAGCTCCTTCTGCCCCTTGGTCATGGTACCCCTTTCCCTGCAGTAATTTCTGGTCCCAGCCACAGGTAGGATACACAGCATTGAGCCCATGTGGCGAGCAGTGGGGATGGTCTGGGCTGGACCACCAAGGGATTCTCCAGGCACTGCCTGTGGGGCCCTGCACTGTCTGTGCCTATTGTGGACTGTCCAGACTCCCAGGGTCAGCCACATGCTGAATATGTGTCCATGTCAGCTGTGTCAAGGTGAGGGATGCCCAGAAACACATTGCTTCCCCTCAGACTGTCACCAGCACCAAGGCGCTGGCACCTCATCCTGAACGTGTTGGTGCTTGCTCTCAATCTTGGTAGCCTGTCCATCTGGTGTGGGCATCAGACAAAGAGGGTGGGGCTAAGTCAGGCAGACACCGGCACAGCCTACAGTGAGCTGAACTCAGAGTGCTTGGTGCAGGCTGCCTGTGTGTTTACCAGATCACTTTTTGTTTACAAAGGATAATCTCTGTTTACTCCCTCAGTCAGCATCCACTGAGCACCTACTGCATGCAGGGCCCTCTGTCTGGGGCTAGGGCTGGGGCGTGGCTCCCACTGCCTGCTCCAGGCCTGCAGGGAGCTCTCCCGATGGCCTTGTGAAGCTAGGACTGTGGGGATCCTCCTTGTGTCACAGAGGAGGTGACCCAGGGCCAGACCTGAGGCGGTGGAGTGGGTGACATCTGATGTGCTGGGCTCAGATGTTTTGAATCCCTGCGTGCTGTCTGCAGCATCACCTGGCCTCGGGATGTGGCAGGGCCATTGGCAGCGACAGCTTCAGCTCTTCTCTACCCGCTCTACATTTGACCACATAGTGAACTCTCCAGGCCCACAGTAGTTATAACCCCTGGAGGTTAATTTGCAAGAAGACAGTGTTATTTAAATAATGATTATCAGAATCATCCTGGGTTTTACTGCAGAAGAGGTAATTGTCTGCAACACAGTTGGGAAAACAATGCAGTGGACTCCATTTCCTTCTTTGCAAAGAACCCAGAGTTACTCTGGGGAAACGAGTGCATACTCAGTGGTATTCACAATATTTGTTCAATCATTTTATTACATCCAAAGTGAAGTCACTTTAGGCAGCTTTGAGAAGGTGGGGATTGTGGTGCATTAGGTTAAGCTTCTTATGGGGACGCTGGCTTCCCATATCAGAATGCCAGTTCTAATCCTGCAGTTCCACTTCTGGTCCATCTCCCTGCTACTGCACCTGGGAAGGCAGCAGAAGATGGGTTGGGGCCCTGCCAGCCATGTGGAATGGGTCAAGTTCCTGGATCTTGGCTCTGTCCTGCCTCAGCCCCAATCACTTTAGCCATTGGGGTAGTGAATACTAGCGAGATTTCTCTCTTGAATCTCTCTCTTTCCTCTCCCTCTCTTCTTTCTCTCTCTTTCACATTGCCTTACAAATGAAAACTCAAATAAATCTTTAATAAGAATCTTCTCTGAAGGGAACATGCTTCTATGCCAAGATGGAAATTTTCTGGTCTGCGTATTACCCTTTCCCCTCTACCAGATTCCCAAATCAGGCTACTCAGAACACAAGCCACTTATCCATTTATGCATCTGCACAACAACTCATTGACTTATTATTTTAAAAAGGTTTATTTGCTCTCTAAAATCAAAAGGCAGAGCTACAGAGAGAGAAGAGACAGACACACACAGAGAGACAGAGAGAGATCTTCTATCATCTGTCTCACTCCCCCAAATGATAGAAACAGTCAAGCAGTCAAGGCTGGGCCAAGTTAAAAGCCAAGGGCCTGAGCACATGGGTTTCCTCCATTGCTTTCCCCAGGTGTATACGTAGGGGGCTGGACTGGAGGCAGAGCAGCTGGAACATGAACCAGTGCCATTTTGGGATAGCGACATTGCAGGAAGACGGCTTAACCTGCCTAGCCATAGCACTGGCCCCTCATTTTCTCACTTTTAGTCCATTCAGCTGTCACTTCTATCTGATCTTCCCCACTCACTTGTTTCTTCTGAATTTGCCCACATGCCCATTGCTTATTTACTTGTTGCACACCTTGGCTTATTCATTCCTCTTGCTGTTGATTGTGCTTTCCAGCACCGCTGCCTGCTCATTCATGTCTCCAGTTTCCCTGTTAACCAGTGATTTCTTCTCTCTTTCATCGTTTATCTCACTGGTGAACCCACCTCTCAGTCCTAAGTGTGCTCTTTAATTCATCACTTCTTTCGTTCTTTGGTTCATTCATTGGTTTAATGGCTCATGCAACTACGATTCGTTCGTTCATCCATTATTCAGTGGTGGAATATGTTCATAGATGATGTGTTGGGTCTCTGCTTGGACTGCCTCTATACTCATAGGTATTTTCTGAACATTTCAGTACACAGGCTGGGAGATTTTTGGGCTTGGCTCACACCTTTGCTAGCATTGTCTACTCAGGAGGCACCCACAAGGAGCAGACTTCTGAAACACATGATTCTTCATAGTCAATTTCTCTCTCTGAGAAAAGGGACCTGTACCTTACCCATCTGCCTAACTGTAATCTCTTCAGTTTCCTCTCTTAATGGGATATAAGATCATACAAAAGAAAGCACACGCATCGCATGTGACTGGTTGCAAGAACCCTCTGAGGCAACATAAACCTGATGTCAGGTTCGCCTACCACCAGAGAAAGAAACGCCTCGGCTAACTGTTGAAGAGAGGGCTTTATTGGAGGGAGGAAGAGAAGTCTTTTCTCCAGCTTTTCCTCTGTGCAACAGAGAGGCAGAGACAGAGCGGGAGCCGTGGGATGAAAGGCAAGTAAAGATGCGTGCGGGAGGCAGAGTGTGGATCTTGTCTTCCACCTCCACCTGCCAAGGGTCTTTCTCCCTTCTTGCTGTCATCATGAACGTGCAGCTTACACTGAGATGACTTTGAGACCTGCTGTGAAGAGAAGGTATGATGTGTGCAGAGTGGCCTTGGTTTCCTCCTCTGTAAAATGACAGGGGTTGAATGGACCAAGAGCCACAGCACAGCCTGTAGGCCATTCCTGAATCTGGGGACACCCTCTTGACTAGAACATCATGTCAGTGTTTCGTGGCATACCTGATAAAGAAGCTAACACAATCTCTTCATTTGTTGAGTGCCAAGAAATCTGGCCATTCTGATAACCCACTCATTAAGAATCTCCTACCTGTGACAGTGAGATACTTGGATGGCAAAATGCAGTGGGTGGTGAGGCGCAGACCCATAGATTGTTGGTCCTTTTCCCTCCTGCCCAGCTGGGACAGAATTTGTGGTGTGAAATTCAAATACATCAATATGCAAACTCATCACAAGGAGGGCATCCTGGTGTCAGGACTTAGCAGTGCTTTGGTTTTCAAATAGAAATTCCAGTGTTTCACCCACAGGGACACACAGGGGATTTTTTGTTTTTACTGTCTGGATTTTCTTCACCCATAAACGAAGAAAGAGTGTGGTCTCTGAGTTTCCCTTTCACTATGTTAATGTACAATTCCTGGATTCTTAAAATTCGCAAACAGAAGCTGCCCTTAGAACCCAGGCCAAAGTGTGCTGTCCAAGGTCTTGAAGAGGAGACTGGATCTCTCCCTGCAATCAGTCTCCACCACTAAGGGGTGGAGGGCACAACTGCCTTCAGAGCATCACTCCACAACCCTAGGATGAACATGTATCCAATCCCAGCCCATCCTACCTCTTCTATGTGTGCCTTCCCCAACCCTACCTTAAAGACTGCAGATGACAGGGCTCTTTGGAGACAGAAAGGCATGGGGGTGGTGATTTGGCAGTTTTGTTTTCTCCCTGATGACCCTGAGGCTGCGTCTGTCCTGGGCATGAGTGGCCCTGCAGAAGAGACACTGAAACAAAGATATCCATCAGCCTTGATATCTTCCTGTGGTGAATAGGAGGAAGATTCTTGAATACAGCAGATGCAGCATCAGTGAGCTTGCAGTTAGGTTACACGGACTGGCTCCCAGAACCCTTCGTGAGCAGATGTAATTAACAGAGTGGTTCACCAGGAATAAGAAAAGCTTGAGTCAGAAAATAGACGAGCAATCCAAGGCTCAGATACAACTTGGGATGAGTTGGGCTGCAGAATAGAAAACAGCTGGGAAGACAGAATCAAGAAAGTTGAAAGGCAAGATCCTGAAACGAGCTGGTGGCTTTAGGCCTTTATTAAAGTAACTGGACACTTATGGTTTCAGTTTATACCTGTAGGTTATTTAACTCATTCATTGATCCAGTAAAGAGTGCAGTAGCTGTTGCCAATTCACAACCAAGCCAATGTAGCTTCAGAACAGTGGGGGATGGGGTGGGGGTTTGCTCACCCTCTCTTGGTTGCTGGAAGAGAAGTTTGAAACAAACTGCTTGCTTACAAAACCCTATGTCATTCCATGCCACCCTTTTCGCTCCACTCTGAATGCAGCGGAAATGAAGCTGCACTTGTGCAGAGTGAGTTTTGGTCACAGAACAAGTGAGGTAAATAGGAAAAAGTCAGAGGAAGGCCTTGGACAGTCCTGGCAGTTCACTCTCGGGAGGAGATAAATGTGCTGACCAACAGCATGCAGCTGCCAGTAACCCTAAATGGTTATGGGGAGGAGGATGTGGGAGGGCCCACTGGCCGAGTATTCAAAGAAAACTGGCCTTTGGACCATCCTTGGTGCTTACGTCAGGAGTCACTCACTAGAAGCGACTGAAATATCAGGTTTCTTCTCCCTCTGACATCATTGTAGTTCCGAGGGTACCACTGTTGTTGAGCATCTGCCGCAGTCATTCAACAAACATCAGTGAGTGCCCACCAAGTGCCAACAGCTGCCAGGCTAGTAATCACAGAGCCAGCCAGCCTAACTCCATGCTCTTTCCAGTGTCCAGGTTGCCTAAAAGAGCATCCCTGTCTCACCCTGGCCTCTTCTGCTGCTCATTTTCAGCACCCTCACCCCAACACCACATTGGATGCTGGTCCTCAGGGCTGGGGCCCATGATGGGGAGGGACACAGGCAAGTGAGTGGAACCAATGGCAGACCCGAGTAGGGGTCATCCTCTTGTTCCTCTCTCTGAGAAATGACCATATCATTTCACATTAATTCAGGTCCAGCCCATACCTGAAGAAGGAGCAGCTGGCTATGTTCATTTTCTTAGTCAGCGTGTTCAAGTTTAGGATTAATCTACTCCTTAGCTTTGCCCATCAGGAGCAAACATGCTTCTTCAGGAGTTTTCTCACTGAAAATGAAGGCCTCATTAAGTTAAGTGTATTAACCTGAGCACTGTGTTGATGTCAGACAGACTAATGAATGTCATTACAGGAATGCACAATTGTCCTCCGGGGGACCTGGCCCACCGTCGGAAGCTCCCTGCCAATGCACTCAATTGTCGTGAGACAGATGCAGAATAGCTGATGGAGCAGGTGGGAAAGGAGCTGTCGTTGAGCTGCGGACATGGTCACCCCTTGGAAAAGTGCCTTGATGAATTCCAGGCCCACTGAAGGTTTGTGAAAGGCCTGATGTCAAGGAGGGTGCCTTGTGAGACATGTCTGATGTGGGTCTCCGGGGCGGGAAGCTGGGTTTAGTCTTGAATGTATATGCTGAACACTTTCAGGTCCCAGTCTTCCAGCCTCCTTCTCCTGTCTCAATTCACTGACCTGGGTGAGTGGTGCAGTTAACCCTACAAGATGTTAATTATTGGACTCACAAGGTCGTTTCTTCTGCAAGATAACACCTTGATGACCTGTATTGTCTTGAGGAATTTTGTTTAGGGGAATTGCAGTTCCATTGCAAAAAGCACCAAAGTTCCCTCGGCCGGAATAAAAATTCCCTGAAGACTCCAGCATTGCTGAGCAACCAGGAAGTTGGCTGCAAGCCGAATGTGTAACCGTACCAGATGACCAGCATCTCTCCAACCAGGCTCTCATTGCCTGACTGGAGGCCAACACGCAGCTGCCCTTTCTTTTGTTGCCCTTATTGTTGTCCTTGAAGCCTCTTAGAAATCTGAAGCATCTTCATTCAGGGGGGTGGTGGTCCTTGAGACTCGGAACTCTGCTATCCTCTCATCGTTAATGAACGCGAAGGCTTTCTCTTTGCTCTACCCTCGCGTCTCGTCCTTGCTATTTTGATTTGGCGCTAGGGACAGGGACTGAGTTTGCAGCAACAGAAATTTTGGCAACTGTGTTGGGACTGTCCTGCTTTCAGTGGTCTGCAACCTGCTGCTAGTTTTTAGCAAAGCAGAGCAATTCTCTGCAGCAGCCTGTGAGGCCTGCACTTATCCAAGCTGCCATAGCAACAAGGGACCATCCTGTGTTGTGGCAGCCCCTGCCTGTGGAGATTCTGCCACGGGGAGGAAGGGAGTCCCAGCCAATGCTTGCTTTGGGGAAAATTCCTTTTCCCTCCCTGCAAGGGTGCAGGTCCCACAACTTGATCCTGACCGGGAGAAAGAAAACAGATACTGGTTGTCTGATGTGGTTATGTAAAACATTGATTCTCATAGTCCCAGTGGCTGCTCACCAACCCTGGATGGGGTGATTATGGATGGGTGAGGGAACTGAGGCTGCTGTGGCTGCTGCGTACTTGTTGCCCAGGGTCGCTCAGCTCATGAGAGCTGGCATGCACACTTGGGTCTGTCTGGCACCAAGGACCATGATTTCTATACCAGCAAGGTGCCTCTACATCCACAGGTCCTGTTGGAACTCTTTCCCCACAAACCCTGGCCTCTGGGTGACACCTGCTGCTGACTTCTTTCTCCCTCTGAGCATCTGTGGTTGGGCCCTGAGGCAAGGCAAGCCCTGCCACAATGTGTCTCTGTGTTGGCACAAACCTAGAGGACCTGGCACAGCCTTGTAGTGACTCTGTGAATGGGAGATGTTTCCACCTTGCAGGGTGAAGCTGGCAGTGTATTCCCCTCTCTGTGAGTACCTGCTATGTCATCTAGTGGGCACTGAGCATGCTGGCTGGAAGTGAGGCTGCAACTTAATCGCAGGCTGGAGTGTTCATGCGTTGGATGGCACAAATTCTGCATAAAACACTATGTTTAATTCTGCTGCAATTATTTCTAAAGTTATTTAATTCTCACATTCCCTGTAATTTCTGCAGTGCCAAGTCCTGTGTCTGCCTTACTCATTAGCTATTACTCTATGCCTGGCATGCACATGGATCCTTCAAAAAGTTTTGAGAAAACTGAATTAAACTTTATTTTGGTGCAAAAAAAATGTAAAATCAATGCATCAGAAGGCTCTTCAAAAAGGTCATGGAAAATGAGTTCTGGAGAAACTATGAACAGATTTCAAAAATGTGCTGTGCCAAAATAAATTTCTCTTTCTAAAAAAATCACATTTTTTAAAAATTTGGGAGGCACTCACACACAAGAGGAAAAAAAAAAGGAAACTAAAATAGCCCCCCTGCCTCCACCTGTTCATTCACTCCTCCAATGCCTGCAATGGCCAGAATTGAGCCAAGGTGAAACCAGAAGACAGAAACTCAATCCGTGCCTCGCAGGTGTGTGGTAGACACTTAAGTACTGAATCATCTCCTGCTGCCTTCCAGGTTGTGCATTAGCAGGAATCTGGAATCCAGGAGCAGAGTTGAGACTCTAACCCGGGCGATCTGATGTGAGTTGCAGGTGTCTTTGCTGGCGTTTTAAACATTAGGCTGAATGCCTGCTTCCACTTGGGTTTTAATTCTATGCCTCCAGAGTGCTTTGAAGTACCCTTCTGTACTTTTATACACATTTGTTGAGTGATTGAAAAAAGGATACACAGAAAGAGATATTGGTTCCAAGAATTCAGTTATAGATTCTCAAGGTTCAAGAGGAATATCTGGAAGTGTTAGAGCAAGCATGGTGGTAAAGAGAGAACCAGGAGCAGGCAGAATTCCAAATGAAGAACTACATACGGGGCCTTGGAGGCCCGTGACTGTCAGTGAGCCACCCATGGATGGAGTTACAATAAGAAGCGTCCATCTAGCTCAGGAGGCTGTGTCTGAGCTGGGTGCTGCTGACTTGGGGTTTGGTTGATTTTGAATGGGGTGATTCTGGGTCTGCACATAGCTGGTGGATTGGCTGGAAGCTGTCTGCTTTAGCCTAGGCTTGGCTGAGACAGCTCATTTCTGTCTGAACTGCCAACAGGCCAGGCCAGAGTAATTTTTATGGTGAAGATAAAGTTTATATATTTGCAGGACAGAAGAGCAGGTGGAGAGTGTGTTAGAGAGGGAGAGAGAGAGAGAGACAGAGAGAGAGAGAAAGATTCTATCTACTGGTTTAATCCCCAAATGACTACAACAGCATCCAGGACTAGTTCGTTCTGAAACCAGGATCCCAAAACTCAATTCAGGTTTCCCACATGTGTGGCAGAAATTCCTTAAGCCATCATCTGCTGTCTTCCAGGGTATACATTAGCAGGAAGCTGGAGTGTACACAGAGGCATCAGCACTCCAACAGGGGCTTCCAGGATCCCTGGTGCTAAATTAACCCACTGCACCATAAGAAGGGGTGGGCACGGAGACACAGGATGAGTGAGCTCTCATTTCGCTGCTCCATGGATCATCACGGGATCCTCCCCCTGTATCCGGGGCATCCACTGATCATCTGCTTTTGGACTGTGAGTTTCCAAAACTATGACTCCCACGAGACACTGTGGGAGCTTGCAGAGGTCTGTGCTGTTTCTGCTGTCTCGGGCTGTTCTACCCCCTGGGATTTAAATGATCCCATCCCTGGAGAACGGTGGCTCAATGTTTAATGAAAATGAGGAAAAAGGGAAGGTGTTTGGTGCCAAGGTAAGCTGCCCCTTGGGATGTCCACAGTGCATATTGGAGTCCCAGCACCAGGTTCCATTCCAGCTACTGGTATTACTCTGGGAGGCAGCCAATGACTGCTGGAGTAATTGGATCTCTGCCACTGTGTGGGAGACCTGGAATAAGTTCTTGGCTCCTGACTTCTGGTCAGACTACTGTGGGCATTTGGGGAGTCAATCAGTTGGTGGAAGATCTCTTTTTGTCTTTCTGTCTTCCAAATAAATGGTAGTAATGAGATTTTAAAAAAATGGGAAAAGGAAAGAATTCCAGCTCACTTCAAAGTCCCCAGGGATGCAGTTCAATGAATAACATCAGGGAATCCCCAACCGCTGTGCACAGGCTGCCTGTCAGCTCACATACTATGGCAAGCGTGAATGATGAGGCTGGCATTGGTGCTGAACCCTGGCTGAATGGGCACCCAGCAACAGAGGCCGCACTCACAGCAGAGGTCCCTGGGGATTCATCAGGTGCATGTCCAGGGGAGAAAGAAAAGAGAAAAAAGGCGAAGGGGAGCAAAGGTCAAGGAGAGACAAGGAAACCAAAAAGGACAAATGGTTAGCTGTCAGGAAAGACCAGTTGGATGTCATTTAAGGGAAGTAGATAGGGGCGGGGAGGAGCTGAGTGTGGGGTTGGGGTGAGTGGGGAGCAGGGAGGAGCAGAGGAGAGCTCTTGTCCTTGACCCTTTCCCTCTGATTAGCCAGAGCCCGGGAGCAAAAGACAGGACTTGGGAACACAAGATAAAACAGAAACAAAAAAGTAAAGGAAGGAATGAATACCAGGGCAGGCAGGCAGCTAGATAAATGTGTGCGTACACACACACACACACACACACACACACACAATCACACAGAGAGCTCCAAACTTTAGGAAAAAGTGAAGTGAAATACGTATTTATTTTGGAGTAAAAAAATCTGAAATCCATGCATATAAGGACCTCCAAAAGATTTATGGAAAAGCAGCTTATGAAAAAACTATGCAAGGATAAACTTATTTTTAATCTCATTTCTCTAGCAATTTTTGAAATACTTTCATGTGGATATATATAAGACACACACACTTGTACACACAGGTCCATAATTTCACCTTATGTACATAATGCATGTTACATATGATTATTATAATATGTAATTATTATATGTAATAATTATATTATAAAAATAATTATATTATGTAATATGTATTATATTATATAATATTAGAATATGATATTATAATCATATGCATGTTACATATGATAATAATCATATGTAACAAAATTTATAATCCAAAAGGCAGGAGGCATGCCAGCTGGGTTTTGTGTTTTTATGATGTAGCATCTCAGTTGGCTTGAGCATTTGCCAAAATGCGTCATGTCATAAGACTTCATGAGCATCACACTGGGGCTCAACCCACAGTTACGTGCTTTTAACAGCGTGTCCCCTGGGATCTTAACAGAGTAGCTCATGTGCCTCACTTTCGGTGTTGTCCTTGCCAAAGTGTCCCAGTCACAGTGCCCATGGCTCTTTAGCCTCCCATGCTGGCCATGGATGCCCTAACACATGACAAGTAAAAGCCAATCTTTGGCATTTAGAAATTGACTTGACAAAAGGGCACCCCACAGACTCTCCCAGTTAAAAATAGTTAATGGGGCCAAATGTCAGTTACTCCTGGGCCATAGAGGATGCAAGAGCACCCTATAAAGCCCAATTAACAGGGCAGTCATGATTCCTGTTGCCTCTCTGTGGGACGGTCTCCTTTTGGCTTACATTTAGATCTGTCAAAAATCAAGAAAGCCTCACAGTGAACCACTGGACCCTTAATGTGGTGTTCTCATGCCTTAGGTGGTCTCATGCCCTGGTAGCCAGTGTTATTTAAATGATAGACATGGTTGCACCAGCTGGCTTGTAGGGAGCTGGTGAGGGTGTTCTGCACAGTGCTTCCTCAGCAGTCTTTCAGTGGCAGCTTGATTCCATCTCTGGTGCACCTGCTTTGCCTTTCGCAGGTTCCCCAGGGCAGGTGTGGGGATGGGGACTTAACAGTTTTAAGTTTGTCCACGACCTTTGCAGGGGCACAGGTGTGATGTCACCTTGACCTCATCCTCCTGGATACTCACTGAGTATGTACAAGTACAACACCTTCTAGTCTGCTTGGATTCTGATGCCAACAAACTTCTCATTTATAAATGTTGCCTCTAGATCCCAAGCAATAGGTACTCTGGATGGGACCCCAAAAGTCCCTTGATTAAGGAGGTATTGGAGCCCTCTTCTCGTGCCTTCTGGGGTCTTGAAACCCAAATCACAGCTGTCAGTTGCTCAACACTTCTAATGCAAGAAATTGACTATGCACCTTTAAAGCAATAAGAAAGTGCATACAACCTGGGCTCCTTGGAAACTAGAGGCTCTTATAGACCCTGGACTGTGATGCTCCACCCTCAACTGCCCGCCATGCTTTAGGCCATACAGATGGTACTCCACAAGTGTGATATGACTACTGAGACCTCCTTAAGACAGGCTGGAGACATAAGTGGGTGCCTTGGCTGTGACATTTCTAAGCTGATCTTAAAATTCTTACGAAAATGCCAAAGACCCAAATAGCCAAAACAACTTTGAAAAACAATATAGTTGAGGATTCATGGTCGTTTCAAGAGTAATGTAATATTGGCAGAAATACAAAGAGCTCAATGGAACAGAATAGGAAATTAAGAAACAGACCTATTCACACAGACAACTGGCTTGGGACGAGGTGCAAAGGCAGTTGAGCCAATGGCGCTGGCACAATCATATGTTCCTGTGCAAAGAAGTAAGAACTGATTCATATTTTAACAGCACATGTGAACTAGACCTGGAATGAGTCACAGAATGAAATACAAAGACAAAAATCTCTGTGACCTTTGGTTAGGCAAAGCTTTCTTGGATGTGACATCAAAAGCATGATTTACAAAATAAAACAGTCATTAATTAGTTTTATTAAGATTAAAAACCTCTCCTCTTTGAAAGAGACTACTGAGAGAGATAAAATATAACCCATATGTTGGGATAAAATATGTACAAATCACATTTTAGGAAGTATTTGGATGTAGATTAAGTGAAAAACGGTCAGAGCAAATGACCAATAGGAATAACCAGCAGGAAAAGGGTTTGAACACGTGACACATGAGCAAGTATATACAATGTTGAATATTATTATTTATTAGGAAGACACATTTATATACCTGAGGTATTAGAATGGCTGAAATTAAAAAGATTGATTATACTAAGTGTTAGACAAGATATGGAGGAACTAACACTTTCTTCTTTTTTTTTTTTTTAGTACTGTATTTATTTATTTTCATTTTGCTTGAAGGAGATAGAGGGAAAGACGAGAGAGATCTTTCATCTGCTGGCTGATTCCTCAGGTGCCTGCAATAGCCAGGGCTGGAATAGATTGAAGCCAGAAGGCTGGGATTCTATCTGGATCTGTCACATGGCGGCAGGGATCCAACCACCTGCCTTCTAGGATGCAGTTCACAGGAAGCTGGATAAGAAACCACATAGCTGGAACTTGAACCGGGCACTCCAACATAGGATGTGGGTGTCCTAAGCTGGGGCTTCACTGTGCTGCTCCACATGTACACATCTCCAATTATTGCATGGAAGCCAGACACAAATCATGTGCAATTCTGGAAACTTCCAATCAGCCTTTGGTGACAGAAGGCAGACCCATGATCATCAGGGATGGGAATGGGGGAGAGAAGAGAAGGATAGGAGAGTGCCATTTGTAAGCTCCGTGCAAGACTGGGATGAAGGCCATGTCCATTACCCTGCCTGTGGTGAGGGTATGACACAAATGGTGACATGCCTCAAATCCTTCATTTCAAAACCATGCTGTTTGTTGACCGCCACTCACACCTCCGGAAAGAGGCAGAACGTTCTTGCTGCTCTGACAGCCAGCTGCTCTGCTGACGGGATTATTGCTGACAGTGATGAGAGGAGCAGGGCGGGCCGGATCTTCTCAGGCATCTGGGTGGCAAGGTGACCCTGCGGCTCTCTGTGCTCACACTGCTTCATGCCTGTGAAGACCACTGACTCACACTGCAGGGCCTCTTGGGGGCCTGGAGTCTGACTTTGGGGAGTAGGGATGGGTCTAGGAGCTCTGACTACGCAGAGCTGCCAGCCTCACCTCATTGGCTCTTGATCATCTTCCCCAGGCTCTAAAGCAAAACCTCAGAGATAGGCAGAGCCCTATAACCCAGGTTGTGAATGTCACTGATTGGCCACTTAGCTCTCGTTAATGGATCTGACTTCGCCAGGCTGTGAATGTTTCCTTGGAATCGATCTTCCAGTCTAAAGTGTGCATTGGAGACAGAAATAACTGTCTGAGAGCCTTCCATGTATTACACCATATCAAGCAAAGCAAAGCAACAGCACTGCTGGGAGAAGGCAGGTCAGGCTGGGGAGAGGGGGGTTGAAGGGCAGGGTTGGGGGTAGGATGAACTGCCTGCCTTCGCCTCCTGTCCTGCCACAGCAGCACCCATGCCTGTGTTCTTAGAGCAGGGCTGGCACCCACATCTTTGGATCTAATGTGTCATGTGACATCTCCTGCTCCTCTGCCTGCCCAGTTGTGTCCTTCTCTGGGACAGGGGTGTGTAAGCCACTCTCCTGAGCCCCTTACCCTGAGGTTGATGGCTTTGCCTGTGAAGGGAGGAGATCTAAGGATACTGGGCACAAAGAGGTGCAGGTGCTACTATCTATCCTCACGGAATGTGGTTGTGTAGATCTCTTGCACCCAAGACAAGACGAGTCGAGATGAGGTCTCCTGTTGATCTGCTCAGGAAGGGCCAGTGTCTGGGCAGGGCCAGGGGGCTCCAAGAGATGTCTGATCACTCAGTAGCATCCCTTGCTCCCTCTGGGACTGGCTGAGTCTCAGAGCTCCTTGAGGCCATGGTGCTGTATCTCTCTCTTGCATCCTGGAGCTGCTTCTGACTGGCTCCCTCCTGCTCTGGACCCAGCTCATTCCATTCTTTTCTGTCCAGCTCTGGAGCCCTGGACTTACGATCCCTCCTCAGCAGGGCACTGATGCTACACTCCTCTCCCCAGTGCCATACAGGTCCAACAGGGACCAAGAGACACAGACAGCATGGGGCTCCACTGATCCCGAGGCAGGGCTGGGTACACAGAAATCAGACACAGTCTTTCATGTGCCCCTCACTGCTCCAACCCCTCCTTAAAGGAAGAAGTAGCTTGGGGCTCTAGGGAGAAAGAGGGTGTGGTATGTGGATTTAGAGGGAGGGGCTGGGCCAGCAGGAGGAGACCCTGAGGTTGTGAGGCTCCTCTGTGAGCCTGAGAGGGTAGAGGGGCACCAGTCTGTGGTTTCCACTGAAGAGTGTTGCTGTGGGGGTGTGTGTGGGATGGAGAACATGGAGGGGGATCTGGAGGAGGAGTTGGACACACAGGACATTCAATCTAGGCTCAGTTACATCCCTGCTATGTGACTTGGGACAAACTGTTTCCCCTCTCTGAGTCTCAGGGTCCTCATTGATCATTGGCCCCCTTCCCAGGTGTCTATGAAATGAGCCCCATAGCTACAGAAATGGGCACAGCAGCGGAGGGGCAGTGAGTGCAGTGGGTGGGACAGGGCTGGAGGGAGCCCCAGCCCTGAGATTTAGATCCAAGCCATGAACTGAGGCCAGTTCCTTTACTTCTCAAAATCTCAGCCTCCTTTCTGTCCAATTCATACCAGTCCCTTCTTTTGAGATGGGTCATGAGAATTAACTAACTGTGCATACAAGCAGAGTAGGTAGTAACCCTCCAGGTGATGGTAGAAGTGACCCTGGCACTCAGGTGATACAAGCTCAAGGTGCATTTGTGTTCCCCTTCCCCATTGTACTGGACCCCGCTCTCTCCAGCCCCCTGTCTTATGTCTGCAGAGCTTGGTCCCATTCTGCTCTGCATAACAGAATGACCTGCTTGCCTTGCTTCTTGGCAGAGCCTGCGGAAAAGGCAAGGCAGGTTGATTGTGTCATTTGGACTATAGTCTCCCAGAGCAGCGTTGCTCTTCGTGGTTGCTAGCAGTTAACAGCTGTAAGAGCTTCTTCATCCCCAGCTATAACAAAGCTGCATACAGAACGTGTTCTGAATTACAAAGCATCTTTAGCCACACCTCGTCTCCAAATTATAGAATGGATGTGTGCTTGCCACACGCCTCTTGCTTGCTGCCCTCGGCCATGGTCTGCAAATGTTCATTCTCTGCCTTTTCATGGAGACTCTTTGGGATTGGTGGTGTTTTCCCAGTATATGTTAATTATCTAAAATCTTTTTTTGACCTTGGGATATTGACAATATCCTGTGAAGTGTAAGAAATAACAAGAGATTTCCCTGTTCCTCCTCTATGAGTCCAACTGTCAATCAAAGGGCACTCAACCAAGTCGGGAGAGAAGGGTTCTTGGCAGGACCCCAGGACCAGGAAGAGATCCAAGTCTGGGGTTTCTCCAGTGCCCCCAACCGTGTCACAGAAGTTGACCCTTCTTCACCTGGATCCACTGGAAACTCCACCCAAGGCATCCTACCCCAAGCACCCAGCTCAAGAACTACTCTTCAGGTTGGCACGAGGAGTTACAATCTTGATGAAAATAAAGGAAGAAAACAGGTAGATTTCATGTACCCTCCACAAATCTCCCTCTGTGCTAACACCTAGTGAAGGCCCAGGCTGGCATTACACTTCACCTATTGCATTCTGAGTTTCTTAGTTCTTTCTTGCACATGTTTATGAGTAGGTATGAACATTTGGTTCTAAGGAGCTGTATCATTAGGGTTGGTTCAGGTATCCAAGACCACCACTAAGGCATAGAACATTTCCACCTGCCTTCTGTGCCTGGATAGCCTCACAGTACGAACCACCCTGACAGCCAGTACCTGGTAGTCCTCTATTTTTCATCTTAAGCTCTGAACAGCTGCGGATGTGAAGGGCAATCTAGAAGGTCACATGCAAGGTCTAGGCAAATGGCAGTGAGAGGACCAGCCTGTGGGTATCACAAGACCAGTTTTTGAGTGATGAGGGAAAGGTTTGAATTCCCAGTCTTAAGGAGAAGTGAGAAAAGCTGCTCACTTAGGAGCAATGAGGAGAAATTAACACCTGTTGTGCACAGATGCATTTCATTAGGGATTTGCTCTCAGCATCATCTCTGGGGGCTCCCAAAGACAAGACTGCTGGTACAGGTACCTGATGTCAGAGCGCCACTCCTACTCAACTTTGTCTGTGGGTGAGGCTCCACCTACAGCTCATAGGTGGGTCAAGGGACAAGAGCCTGAATGAACCCGGCCAATGGATCCTCCTAACTACAGCAATTGGCCTAGAGAGGGCACAAAAGAAATGTATGAGATGTTTTTTCTTGTTCTTTGCCACCTGCAAGTTCACAGCTGTGGCTGCCACCTTGGATGTAGCCTAAGAATGCAGACAAATGTGAAGGAGAGTGGAGGGAAGCCAGTGGTGGTGACATATATGAAGGCCCCTATAAGCCCTGTCTGGTGCCAGTTTGGGTTGAGTTTTCCAGCATGTGTAGGAGAGAAGAACCTGACTTCATTTGTAGACAGGAATCTGTAAGGTAGAAATAGGTGGTCAAAGGTGAGGGTGCTGTGGCACTGCCCTGGTTGCAACATTCTTCCTTTCTATGTGGGTGGTGGTGGCCGTGACCCTGACCTGGACTTAGGCCTACTTCAGTGACAGCTGTCCTTTGCATCATGTGTCTGCCCTGAGTGACTCCACTCTGGCCTTATCCTGGCCCTCAGTCCCATCCCCCTGCTACTTGTGGATGGAGCCTCTGGCCTCCTGACTCTATTGCATCCTCCTGTGCTGGCAGGACTAGAGCAGCCGCATTAATGTCTCCATTGGGGGTCCTGCAGCGCTTGGCATTGCCCTGGCTGGCTCAGCTATAGCGGTTGTCGTGCTCTTCATGTTTGCCCATGCGTTTTGATTTAGCATCAGTTCTCTTTGTAGTCCCATCATCTCCCTGAACAATACAATACAATTAGCTGTTCTGAAGCCTTGGAGAGCCCAAGCACACCCTGGGAGCCTCTCTCCAAGGTGCTAAAATCTCTTCCTGGGTACACAGATATTATGCTGTGTGGTCTTGGCACTCCAGGTCATGCAATGCCAAGCCCGAGGCTACTGGATACCAGCCTCAGAGAGGGGTGACGTTGAGTAGAACTCTGAGATAGATCCTCTGGTTGAACTGTTCCTGAAGAGTAATGGAAGAGCTCCTCCTACAGTCCAAGACTCCAGGCCCATGTGCCCGCTGTCCTCTTGCCCCAGCACAGTGCTGGAAGCCTCACTTGTCCCGACCAGAGGGAAACATGACAACAGACCCCCAACCACCTATTCTTACAGCTGTTTTTGTACAAAAATATTACATGACTTCCATTATCTTATAGAAAGTTCCTGATGTTAGGCAAGTAGAGGTGAAGAAGACTTGAAGTGGACAGGGACGAGTGAGTTGTCCTTGGGACGACTGCTCCCTTGATTTGCTGTTGGTGCACCTTGGGCACCGTTTCACGAACCTGGTTGTCACCCCATCTCAAAGGTTATTTTTTGAGTGACTTATGTTGACTTCTTCACAAGCTCCAGTAAGTACCTGCAGTGTTGTCAAATGGCTGAGTGTTGAGGAAGTGTCCAATCTCTTCCAACAGGTGGTAGAAATGCTTGCCTTTGACCTTCAGAGATAGCAAAGCAGGGACTTCATCCTGGTGGTCCATGCAGGGAGCCTGGTCCAATGGCATAGGGATGTGGGTTCCCAAGCCAGAGAAGGCATGAGTGGTCAGGGTCACCTGCAGCCCTCCAGCTGGGGCATCACTGAACACACAGGCAAGAGAAAGAAAGGAAGACCAGCAGTAAACACCAGGTTCTTGCTGGAGCTGCAAAGGATAGGCTGACAGGTTTCACTGCAAGGCCAACCATCAGTCCTTCCAGAGCCTCCTGGACGAGGTCCTTGCCTCAGTACTAACAAAGACACGAGCTTTGTGGGCAGAACCCAGGGGTGCCCTGAAACTCCCACCACAGGAAGTTCAGCTGGGTGTTCTGGGCATAGGAGCCACCCGATATGGATCCCCCGTCTCTGCCTGTCTCAGCCTCTTTCTCCAAGACTGCATCTTCACAAGGACTCCTCTCTGCTTCCCTTAGGTGTTCTTCCTGCTGCCTGTGGCCAGGCCGACCCCTCACCATAGGCAAGAGGTGGCCTCGGCAGGAGCTCCACGTGTTTCCCCTTAGCTTTTCCAGCTTCCTAACTCTGTCTCTGTTCTCAGCAGAAATTTCCCAATCTGCTGAGCTGTCCAGCATAAGTTCCATTATGAAACCCAGGGTGGGTGAGTGGGTGGGCAAGGTTGGGGGCTGAGCTGGGGGGATGGGATGGAAGAAAGTCATCAACATTGCTACCAAGATGGTTGGCGCTGGAGGCCTGATTGCTCAGAGAAGGACATGGAAGTGCCAGGAGGCAAGTTCTTCAAGGTCTTCAAGGTCACTGGGCTAGCAAGCCATGGAATGAGGACTTCTGTTTCAGGCTCGGCTGGGCTCCAGGCTGTACCCCAGCTATGTCCCTCTGTCTCTTGCTCCTTCTGCTTCTCTCACCTAGCCCAAACTGGGCAGGAAACGGGGAGAAGTTTGTGTCCCTAAGTGGTCAGATAATGGAAGTGGCCCCAGGAACCTGCAAAAGGGAGGTGGGGTCTTGGATCCTTGTCAGTTCAGCTGGGCGTCTGTGGGCAGCATGGAACTCTGTGCCTGCAGCAGACGCTGTCCCGCTTCCTGCCCAGGAGAATGAGGGAGTCCATATGTTCGAATCCCAGGCTCAATTTTTCACACCAGGGTTTAATTAACATTTCCTGGCAGCCATTGCATTTTACCAGACACTAACGGATGGCCTTGTCTTCGCGCCCAAGTCCAGCTGTCCCGCTGCTAGGATCTGCGTCCGACCTCTGCAACCTCCATGAATCATCATCAAGAATAAGCTGTATCATCGCCACCTCTCGGCCCACAGGGGAGCAGCCAGACACAGAGGCCATTAGCCAAGCCCCTTTGAGGTACAGGCTGGAGCTGTTTGAAGCTTGTGTGTCTGTGTGTCCCCTTGCTCCTCTCAGAGGTTCCTTGGGGGTCATATGGGTAAAACTGGGGCAGTGACTAAATCGCCCAGTGCCTCAGTTTCCCCATCTGATAGGTGAGGTTTATGAGCCCTGCAGACTTTCCCAGCTGCCTTGTCTGCAGGAGGCACACTGAGCTGGGAAGGGGGTTTTGTGGTGTCCTGGCTTCCAACCTGCACCTTCCCCACCTATGCTAATGGCCTGAGGATACTTTGGACAGCTCTGGGCAGCAGGAGGGTGGGTGGCATTGAGGTGGGTCAGGGGGCGACTGGGGATTGTGGGCAACAGGTCCTCCTACCCAAACAGACCACATGGCGGAAGGCAGCCCTGGCCATGGGGGCCAGGAAGGCAGTCTCAGCTCTAAAGAGAGTGAAGGCCACCAAGCGGTTGCCAAAAGGATCTGTCTGCCTCGGTGTTCCCGCCATGAAACAGACGGAGCCCAGGCATCTCCCAGACAGGCTGGGCTCCCTCACCATGCGGACTATGATGGAGCCTAGGCTCATGTGAGGGTGGCTCCCCAGAGGGCTGGGGAGGAGGGGGTTGAGAATTGAGACACAGCAGACGCAGTTGCTGTGACTGTTCTTGTCGTCTCTGCCCCTACTGCAGGACTTGCTCGTGTCAGAGCTGAGAACTGTGCAGGTGCATAACTGGACTCTCAGTGTGGTGTAGACCCCTGGGGGGGGGGTGGCCAGAACACCATCATTTCTAAAACCTTCCCCGCTTGCGCTCCGACTTTACATTGCTCTGTGAGAGACCTTCCCACTTCCTCTGTACCTTGCCAACCCCTTTAACTCTGACCCCCATGGTTTCCTGGCTCCATCTGCCTCCTGCCAGCAGGTGAATCAGCACCAAAGTCCACAGCGCTGACTTGGCAGCACTCTGGGTACCTGCATGTGGCCAGCTTGGGCAGTGACATGGCTGAGTGGTCTGTTAGCATCTGGGTAATGTGCCTTTGCCCTTGGAGATGGCAGCATGGGGTGGTTTCGGCAGCTTCCTCTGTGGGGAGGAAGGAAGTGGGGGGAAGAGGCAGCTGGGGGTGAACCTGATTCCATCCTCAGAGAGGTTGAGATACTGGAGTTGTGTGCTGGCCTTGGTTTGGGGATGTAGGTGCTGGGGAGGTAGCCCGGGGGCTCTCTGTCTCTAACAGCTCCTGCTCAGTTGGGATGTACTGGCTTTCCATGCTGGGAGAGCCCAGGGCTGGCTGGAGGGTGGAGGGTTGTTTTTGCTTTAAGGCTCCAGGCCTGCCCCAAGGCCTCCCCCTTGTCTCTTTTGCACGCACAGCCACGTGTCTTACTAGCGGCCAGGAGGTTTGCATCCAGCTTGGAGTGCTGCAGAGAAGCCAGCTCTTCTCCCCCAGGAGCTGACTGAAGGCCCAGTGCTGCCTGAGCCAGGCTGGAGGCTTCATCTAGTCAGGCCCACTGGGGACATTGGTGAAGCAGCCTAAGGTGGTGACTGGCTAGAAACAGGAAGGCAGGGACATTGGGCATAGCTTTACTAACAGCAAAAACCCGTGGAGGTCCTCTTCAGGCTTAGGGTGAGAGAGACAGGAAAAGGAAATGCTTTAAATTAAACCTAGAAGAGGAACAGAAAATCCTAAACTCCACAGAGCATGGCTGATTGAATGTTTTTCTTTTTTAAAGATTTATTTTATTTATTTGAAGAGTAGAGTTATAGAGATGGAAACGAGAGAGAGAGAGAGAGAGAGAGAGAGAGAGAGAGAGAGAGAGAGAGAGAGAGATATTATCCATTTAGTAGTTGACTCCCCAAATGATTGGAATTGGCCCAAGTAGAAGCCAGGAGCCAGGAGCCAGGAGCTTCTTTCAGGTTTCCCATGTGTGTGGTAGAGTCATCTTCTACTGCTTTCATAGGTAGGTTAGCAGGGAACTGGAAGTGGAGCATCTGGGCCTTGAACCAGCATTCATTTGGGATGCTGGTGTTGCAGGCAGCAGCTTAATTTGCTGTGCCGCAGTGCTAGTCCCTGGCCAATCTCATGCCGTCTTAATAATCTAGTACAATTATGACTCCTATTACCCTAAATCTAGAGCTGGTCTATTGCTGAGGCCTGCAGGCTCCAGCCCAGCTGGGAGCTTTCCCAGGATGCTCTGCAGTAGCCTGTCCTCCTGTGTCTGCGGCTGGAGCTGTGCAGGAGAACACTGGGCAGTGCCTGTCTAACCAGAATGCACGAACCCTGCCTCCGAGCTGCACAGCTGCTGAGAGTGCCTGGTTCTGAGATTTTCCGCACCGCACAGGTATTTGAGGATCTTCATGACAGTTATTTGCAGCAGCAAAGAGGAGTAGAGGAGTAACTTACATGCTAAGAGGTCAGGACAGTGGCTGGGTGTGGCCTCTGCTTGGGAGAAGGTGCAGGATACGGTGCTGAAGAAATGATGCAGGTGGTTGAAGATTGAGAAGAGCATGCTAGAAGCTGTGAGCTTTGGCTTCAGCTAATTCTGTGCTCTCTGCGCAGCTAAACGTCTGTGAGCAGGTGCCTCAGCAGCAGGAGAGTGTTCGGAAAGTGACGTACATGGCTTGGGTGTTGGCAGTGCCCAGGCTCCTTGTCCTTCACTTCCTATCCCACACAGGTATGATCCAGAACCATTCAAAACTGGATCTTCTCACCTGACATGAAGAAAGCCAATCATGGATGTCAGAATGGTGGAAGAAGAGAGGTCATTTCCTTCAACATGCAGAGCCAGGAACCAGGCAGCTGGTGACGGGGACAGACTTCTGACTAGGAAGGCAGGGACCAAGGGTCCCTTGCCATCATCCAGAGATAAGCCTCAAAGTCAAGCACCTGGCTTCGCTGAGGCATCCTGATGCTGTGTGCTGGTGCTGGGAATCAGGGGTTTTCTATTCTGGTGTTAGGAATCTAAGTAATGAAAATGTTATGTGTTTTCTGTTGTCTTTTTGTTTTAAAGATTTATTTGTTTTTATTACAAAGTCAGATATACAGAGAGGAGGAGAGACAGAGAGGAAGATCCTCCGTGCGATGATTCACTCCCCAAAGGAGTGCAGCAGCTGGTACTGCACCGATCTGAAGCCAGGAACCAGAAGCCTCCTCTAGGTCTCCCACGCGGGTGCAGGGTCCCAAAGCTTTGGGCCATCCTCAACTGCTTTCCCAGGCCACAAGCAGGGAGCTGCATGGGAAGTGGAGCTGCCGGGATGAGAACCGATGCCCATATGGGATCCCGGCGTGCCCAAGGTTAGGACCCCAGCCACTAGGCCACGCTGCCGGGCCCCTTTGTTGTCTTTTGAGTCTCCATTGGTGACTTGACTTTCACCTCACTAACCAATCAAAACCACTACCTCTCAGTAGTTCTCCAGGACCAACCATGAGGACCCCCCCTTTGAACATTTATTTATTTTTTATTGAAAATGCAGACTTATACAGAAAAGGAGATACAGACAGAAAGATCTTCTGTCTGCTGGTTCACTCCACAAGTGGCTGCAATGGCTGGAGCTGAGCTGATCTGAAGTCAGGAGACAGGAGCTTCTTCCTGCTCTCCCATATGGATACAGAGTCCCAAGGCTTTGGGCCATCCTTTACTAGTTCCCAGGCTATTTGAAGCTGGGACACAAACCAGTGCCTGTATGGGGTGCTGGCCTTGCAGGGGGAGAATTAGCCAATTGATCCATTGCACTGGCCCCTGAGACTCCTCCCTCTACAGCTTATAACCCGCCTAGACAGTCAGCCATCGGTAGCTTTCTTCTTCAGAGAGCTTCCTCCTCACCGCTGTGAGCTTTTTTTGTTTTTTGCTTTTTCTTTCTCAGCCTTTCTAATAAACCTCTTTTGCTTTGCTCACTATTGCTTGTGTGTATTCCTCACTCTTTGTGGATGTGAGACAAAGGACCAGGTGGAGGAGAAGAACCCAGACCGGCACTTAGTTCTGGAGGGGTTACAGGTGCAGGTTCTTATGGGGTGAGAGGTGCATGTTCTGTGTGTGTCTGGGCTCCTGATTCTTTAGTGCTTGTAGCTTTCCTCTGATTGGTTGGTGATGTTGTGTTCTTTAGGGAGGTTTTATGATGGCCAAGTGGGCTTCAGTCTATCTGCTGGCTACTTTTTTGAGCTGGATCTGTTAATTTCCCAAAAAGAAACTCCTCAAGACAAAGCTAACCACCAAGGTTGTTGTCTATCAGAGAAGCAAGTGAGCTGTGGTGATTAGCTCCCTGTGGGGTTGGCTGGGCGGTGCCACTCCCTCAATCCAGTGAGTTAATTATCATGAGTAGATGGTTTATTATCAAAAGGCAGGGGGACCAGTGCCCTTTAAGCTAAGGAAGGGAGGCTGGAAGACTGGGGCCTGCTGGTATTCCCCTTCTTGTGAGTACTTGATTTTAGGGGTTTATTTTGGCAATGCATATGGTAGAGAAGCTGGCGGTAATTGCTCTGTTCTGGGATTCCCCGAAGGATGCAGGACAGTGGAACTTACAGAGCTGGAGCTGGAGAGTGTTTGTGTGGGTCCCTGGGCCCACAGTGCTCTCTGGCCTCCTTTGATTAGTCAGGGCCTACGGGGTTTGGGCTTCATGCGTAGATTGGCTGTGGCTTGGCTCTGACCAGAGCGTGCCAGATCCCGGGAATCTCTCAGAATAGAGTCTGTAACTGAGACTCCAAGTCCCGGTGAGGGTCCTGTGGGAACAGCCTTGCCATCCTGCCGCTCTGGTGTTGGTGGGCTGATGTCATCAAAGGGAAGACAGGAAGTGCAGGCTGATGGGGAGACAACAGGGCCTGGTCAAGCCTACATCAAAGGCGTAAGTAGGGCCCAAGTCCATGTCCCTGATGTTGACCTGGAAGGCCATGGTGATGGCTCAGAAGGCTGAGTTCCTGCTACCCCCACGGGTGATGTGCATTGAGTTTCTGCTCTGGCATTGGCCCCACTCAGGACTGTTGCAGACATCTGTGGAGTGAACCAGTGGATGGGAGATCTCTCTGTCTCTCAAGTGACTCCAAATTTCCATGTTGGGAAACTGGAAGAGTGCATGGGGGTGCCATCCACACATGCAGTGACTCCAGAGAACCAGAGGCAGAAGGGAAGCCTGGGAGTGCTGTCACGGAGAGGCGCGAGTGCCCTTGGGCTGCGCAGCTGTGTACGATGACGACATTGATCTGTCGTCTCTGGAGCTTTGTGTTTTCTCAAATGTCATGCAGAGGTAGACATGAGGTATAAAGCCTATTCAGATAGGTTCCTTTCACTTACAATTTGTATTTAAAAGTCACCAGTAAGAAATTAGTTGCTTATTTCAAAGAGATTTCCGTCCCCTCGGTCACTTGCCTGGATGGCTGCAATGGCCAGGGCTGGGCCAAGCTGAAGCCAGGAGTCAGAAGATTCGTCCAGGTCTCCCAAGTGGGTAGCAGTGGCCCAAACACTTGAGTCATCTTTTGCTTTTTTCTAGGCCGTTAACATGGAACTGGTTTGCAAGTTGAGTGACTGGATCATGAACTAGCCTCTGTACAGGAAACTGGCATTGTAAATGGCACTTCACTCACAATGCTACAATCCCGCAATTCCAGTCTTGTTGAACTTTTTTTCAAAGCTTGATAGCTCATTTTTTCTTGTTGGTGAATAATATTTAATTGTAGGGAAAGCTGCCAAGCTTCCTCCCAAAGCAGCCACGTTATTCTCACTCCCATCAGTGATGGAGGAGTGCTTCCACGGGTGCGCAACCTTGCCACACGTACTGGGGTGCTGTTTTGTATTTATTTTAGTTGTTCTAATCGGTATGCCATGTTACTTTGTTATTATGTTAATAATCATGGAAATGACGTGGAGTCTTTTTTCATAGGCTTACCTGCCACACGTGTACTTTCGTGTGTGTGTGTGTGTGTGTGTGTGTGTGCGCGCAGGATATGTTCAAATTCTGTCCATTTTAAAATTGGGTTGCCTTTTATTGTTACAATTTAAGACTTTCTTGTATATCTTGGGTTCAAATCCTTTATTAGATTTATATACTGAGAATATTTCTTTCCAGTCTCTGCCCTTTTCCCCTATTTTTAGTGTATTTCTTCCTACAGTTTTAAAATTAAATAACCTCCCAACTTTTTAATATTTATCCATGCTTCATGCTTTTTCCATGTCTCATCTATAATCTTATCGCCAAATTCAAGGTCACTTAGACTTTTTTCTATGCTTTCTTCTAGACATTTGATGGCTTTATATTTTACATTTAGGTCCGTGGCCAATTTTGAATTAATTTTTACAAAGTATGTAAGATCTGTGCCTAGATTCTTTCATAATGATCATTCTTGCATGTTTAAATTCAATTGTTCTAGGGTTTATTTGTGGAAAAGACTCAGTTATCTGTTGAATTGCCTTGCTGCTTTGTGAAAAGAAATCAGTTGATCGTATTTGGGTCTATCTCTGGATTCTCAATTCTGGGCCATTGATCTGTGTGTCCAACTTCTGCTGTCTTGATTACTATGGCTTTATAGTTAGCCTTGAAATTGGATTGTGCAAATCCTTCAACTTTCTTCTTTTTCATTACTGTGCTGGCTGTTCTAAGTCCTTTGCTTTCCATGTACATTTTTAAAACCAATTTGTCACTGTCCACAGAATATTTTACTGAGACTTTGATATTGCATTGATCTATATAGCAAGTTTGGAAGAAGTGACAAAAGCATTTAGCTTTTCTAAATTGTATTTGTTTATGTGATTTGTAGAAGAGAAAAGGGGTGGGTGGATGTCTTCCCCAATGTCCGCTTCAGGCCCTGAATGCCTTCAACAAGCACTGTGACAAGCCAGAGGCAGGAGCTCATGTGGGTGGCAGAGAGCCAAGTACTTGAGCCATTGCCTGTTGCTTTCCAGGGTGCCTATCACTGGGAAGCTGGACCAGCACTCTGGTATAGGATGTAGGTTTGCCACGTGGCCTCTTCGCTACTGCTCCAATGCACTCCCTGCCCTGGAGTCTTGCAGTCCACGATTCAATCCCTGGGATATCTCCTCCATGCAGATCACTGGAATTCCTTTTTTTTTTGTATTTTTAAGGGCAGATCCTGTATGTATTATGTTAGATTTAAACCTAAGTATTTCATTTTTCTTGTTTATTGGTATTTGTTGTAAATGATATTAAAAAGCATTTAAAATTCCCTGTGTTTATTGCTGAAAGCAATTGACTTTTATGTATTGATCTTGTATCCTGTGGTTTTACTGTACTCAATTCATAGTTCCAAGAGGTATTTTTTGCAAAAATGTTTGGGGCCTTTTAGTCAGTCATGCCACTGAGGAATAAACGCAGTTGATTTTTTCCTTTCTACTATGTATATGTTTTATTTCTATATTCTCTTTCCACTAGTTAGGATTTCCACGACAATGTTAATCATGAGTGGTGATTCTTTTCTAAATACTGACGTTAAAAGTTGATTTCTCGTTTTCATTTTATTTGGAAGGCAGTGAGCGAAAAAGAAGGAGGTTAGAGAAAGCTAGGAGCATCATCTGTATCTCCCATGTTAATGGCAAAAATCTAAGCACTTGGGCTATCTTCCACTGCCTTCTAAGGTGCATCAGCAGGAAGTTACATCAGCCGGGATTTGAACTAGTTACCATATGGGATGCTGGTGCTACAGGCAGTGGCCTAACCTGATATGCCACAACACTGGCTCCCCAATAATTCCCAATACATAGTCTTAGTGAAAAATCATTCACAATACCTCCATCTTTCCCCTCCCCACCCAGTTTTCAGAGTGTAGTTCAGTGAGTTCTAGTAATTTCATGGAGTTGAGCAGGCATCACCCCAGTGGAGCAGTGAACGTGTCTGTCGCTCCAGTCCTTGTGCTCAATGACACTCCTCCCCTTCCCGCACATCCTGCCCCCTCCACAGCCTGTGCCTTCCCTGCTCCGAGCTCCGAGTTTGCCTTCCGCCACGTGCTGCCCATGGGAGGGCTCCTGCATGTGGCCGTTCTCACTGACCTCTTGGCTTGATAAGTCTGGGTGTACCTCTGTGCAGTCTGTGCTGGCAATTCAGTCCATTCTATTGAGCAGACACAGTGCATGTGTGTAGCTGGGCTGCTTTTGCATAAGGCAGTGGTGGATGTTGTGTGTGTGCAAACCTTTCCTTGGATGTGTTTTCACTTCTCTCCGTGCAGGGTGGCTTGGTCTTAGGGTAAGTTTGATTCTATCGTTTCACATTCCCACCAGCTATGTACTCCTGGGGGAATTCCTGTATTGCCACCATTTCCTTTGTAACACTTGATATTGTCTTTTTGAAAACATGTAGACATTCACGTGGGTGTGTATTGAAATCTTCGTGTTGGTTTAGCTTGTGTTATGTGGGTTTGTTTTATGATATATTTAAGCTGCTTGTAGATCTTCCTTGGTGAGATGTCTCCCGGAATGTGTGGCCTGTTTAAAAATGGTGTTGTTTGTCGCATCATCAGATCGTAAGTGTTCTCGATTTTCTTTGAACACAAATCCTCCACCAGAACTATAATTGCGTCTGACACTTGTCTTCTCATATTCTTAAGGGTGTCCTTTGAAACAAGAGCTTTTAATTGTATACTTTCCTGATAGTTTTTCTTTAATGGATCATGCTTTGTTTTCCTCCAGAAAATTTACAGCTTTCGCTGTTACAGTCTTAGATCCATTCTGAGCAACTTGTGGTTCAGAGTGCATCTCTGAGCCTGTGACACCCCTGAACTCAGAAGGGAGGGTGAGTGAAGAAGGTGCTCCCAGGAGAACCAACACCTTTTTGGGAGCCCTCACATGTGAGATCCCAGGTCTGGGAATGGGAAATTTGGCCAGACTGGGGGAGACAAGGATGCACGTAGGGACTCAGCAGGAGGGTGGTGCAGGAGCTTGTCCTACACCCTCTCTTCCTGTCCCATGGTCTGCCTGGCCTTATTACTGAAGCCTTTGTGACTAGGGAGTTGCATTGGCTAGACTAGCAGGTGGTCAGAGGCCTTTTGAGGGAGAGGACGAGGGCAGATGTGGATATTCTGAGGTTTGCTGTCACATGGTGTCGGGGGAGGTCTCCGCCCATGTGGATGCCCACTTGGGGCAGCACCATTTGCTGAGGGTCCTTGGTTCCCTGTGAAGTAATTAGCTACTCCTTTCCAGGCTGAGTTTTGGTCTTTCACTTCCTTTCCCTGGATCTGTGAGCTAATCTTTGCACTGGTGCTGTGCTGTCTGGATATGCGGGCTCTAGGGTGATTCTGAATATTCTCCGACTTAATTCTTTTTTTAAGAAAAATTATTTATTTTTATTGGAAAGGCAGATTTACAAAGAGAAGGAGAGACAGAGAAAAAGATGTTTCATCTGCTTGTTCACTCCCCAAGTGGCATCAACGGCCGGAGCTGAGCTGATCCGAAGCCAGGAGCCAGGAGCTTCCCTTGGATCTCCCATGCAAGTACAGACTTCCAAGGCTTTGGGCCATCCTCTGTTGCTTTCCCAGGCCAGAAGCAGGGAGCTGGAAGGAAAGTGGAGCAGCTGAGACAAGAACCAGCACCCATTTGGGATCCCGGCACATGCAAGGCAAAGACTTGAGCCACTAGACTACCATGCCAGCCCCTCAACTTGATTCTTTCTCCAAATTGCTTGAGCTACTCCTAGTTCTTGAATTTTCTTATGCATTTTTGGGTCAAAGAGTGTCAGTTTCAACAAAAAAATCTTGGGGAATTGTGACAAGGATTGCATGGAATGTATAGCTCATGTGGGGGGGAACCACTGGCTGTGAACACAGAGCCTGCCAGTCTGTGACCATGAACTTCTGCTTGGTGAGGGCTTTGCTAACCGACCTTGGCCATGCTTCTGTGTTCATTATGCCAGTCTTTTTCCTCTTGTGTTATAGTTCTCCCTTAGTGTTGTTGTTTTGTTTATCGTGCCAATGTGGGTGGCTGTATGTTTATGATTTATTTTAGATTTCTGAAGTTGGGGCTCACTATTTATAGCTGTTAGGTCTCTTGGTTTCTTTTTCCTAAAAACAGCTCCATGCTAAGGCTGGCCTTTCTTGTCCTGGAGCCTGCCCCTTCCCTCATTCTATGTCTCTTTTTTCAGAAGGGTAGGGCAGGCAGGGACTCAGGCCGGCAGGGACTCAGGCCGGCAGGGACTCAGGCCAGCAGGGGTATGGGTAGAAGGAAGGGAATGTGCAGGACAAGCCTTGGCAGCCAGGGAACTGGCCCCAGTTGGCTGAAGTCTGGGATCCAGCCCCGACCAAGTCTACACCCAGGCTGTCTCACAAGTGAGGACAGAAGGGTGGGATGCATAGGGGAACATCCCTGGGTGGCTCTGAGCCTATGTCGAATGGGTCTGCACGAAGCAAACACAAGGATGAGGTCCTGAGGGTGGGACTGATATCAGAGCGGCAGGCTGGAGCTGGGCACCCTGGAGAGGGAAGGCATTGGCCTCAGCTGAAGCATGGTGGCATAAGGCAGCAGGTGGTAAGAGGCTGTTCCTGCAAGATGGTTCACCCATATGTATCAAGAGCTTCCCCTGCAACACGTGCCAGCTTGTCAGTGAGGGTGGGTCTGGGCTAAAGTTGCTCACAGAGTTAGGAGCCAGGTGCACTGATAGGGAGCCATGGTCCCAGGGTCAGGAGACAGGACAGCAGAGGCAGATCTGAGAGGGGTTCAGTGGAGCTGACACAGCTGACGCTGACCACAGGGAGCAGTTACCGAGTGTCCGTGTGCTGTGGGCATCCTCAGGATTCTTTATCCCTCTCTTTGAGATTTACTTGTCAGACAGAGAGATACCAATTTTCCATCCACTGGTTCACTCCCCAGCTGCCCACAATAGCCAGGCCGAGGCCAGGCTGAAACCAGGAGTCAGGGACTCTGTCTGGGACTTCCACGTGAATGCAGGGCTATCACCTGCTACCTCCCCAGGTGCATTAGCAGCGAGCTGAAATGGAAGTGGAGCAGCAGGGCCTCATCCCAGCACTCCCGGTGGATTTCCAGTGTTGCAGGAAGCATCACAGGCTGCAACATAATGCCCACCCAGGATTCTGTCTTTCAGTCTTCACTGCAACCTGCTGATGCACCTGCCGCGACCTTCTTGTAACCGACTGATTGTCGTGTGCCTTACTTTACCTCAAGAGGAATGTATGTACATCCACATAGAGGAAGTAGGAGCATCCATCCTGTGGTTCCTTTAGTCCCATTTTGCAGATGAGGGATCAGGTGTTGGCCCCTGCTGTGTGAAACAACCTCACTTCCTGTGAATGGGAGGCTGAGCCCTGTGCTTGCCTGATGTGGTGGCAGCGGCCCAGGGATGGGGAGCAGGGGGAGCCTGGGCCATGGAGAGGCTCGGGCACCTCGTGTGGGGAGCTGGCTTCTGTGTGGGCACCAGCAGATCAGTATTCTGTTGGTTCATGTGGGGAGGTGCTTTCTGCTCCATCAGTCAGGGAGGGTGGAGGACAGCAGAAATCTGAGTGAAATCTAAATGGTGCTGCCCCTAGTGGACTGCAGGGGAGGAGTTGTTGTGAGAGGGGTCCACAGATGTGACTGATGAATGGCCAGGGCAGGTGCCTCTGCCCTCAGCGCTCTCACTCAGAGCCAGAGTGGCATAATTACTTCTCTGGCAGACCTGATCTGGAGTGAGCGATCCATTCTTCTCTTTTATTGCTGCTGGCCGTCAGCAAGGTGTCGCCTAAGTCCCAACCCCCTCCCTCTTATCTATGCGTTTCATTTGTCTGATGGCTCCATTAGGCCTGGCAGCAAGGCCACAGCCAACTTTGCAATGAGAGAGCCACCTGCTCCTGGATAGCTGCCAGCCATATCAACCCCCTTCTACCCCATCAACTTCTCTTCTCCTTGTCCTGCTCCAGGCATGGGTCATGCCCAGCTGCAGGTGGTGGGCATGGGTTGAGATGGGGGTTTTCCCAGCTTTGGGATCGGTCATCTTCATGATAAACAGCTGACGACTAAGCCACAAACTGAGGTTCAGTTCTGGAGGAGAGGTGGGGAAGACCTGCTGAAGGGGGTCGTTGGCAGGCCCATCACACTCAGGAATGTGGGTGAGGGGCACATCTTTGGGACTGGGGTGGGACTGGCAGCGGAAGACATGAAGTGGTGGGTCCCTCCATCTTCCCCACTCCCTCCCTGACCTAAACCCTCCTTCCTCCTCCATCTCTCTTGACTTTGAGGCTTGACCTTGTGGGGTTTTGGCTGCCTTAATTTGGATCTTGCAATGTATTCTCTTGTTCTACTTCTGAGCTGGTGACATCACTGGGATGTTTAGATAACTGGCTTGTCTATACTGGCAGAGCCTCGTCTCTGTGGTAACCGCGGTTGAAACTCTGTTGATTCATTTATCTGTGGCAGATGTTATGCTGGATGCTGGGAATTTAATAATGAGAAGAATCAGATAGGATTCTTACCCTCTAACTACTATGGAGGGAGATGGGGAGGGAGAAAGGGGATAGAAAGAGGGAAATCCTTATAACTACAACACTGTATCATGGAAAACGATAAAAATAATTTTAAAAATAAACTATAAAAATCTATAATGAGAGCAGATGACATAAAAAAGCAATCGTATAATCACATGCATGATCATAGCTGTGGCAAGGGAAGACTTTTCTCAGCAAGGGATGAACAGGAGTTGCTCAGGTGAGAATGAAGGAAAAAAGCACTGTAGGTCACAGGACCAGCATGTGCAAAGGCTCTGGGGTCGCAGGCTAGCATGTCCAGGAGGCAAGTGGATTGCTGCAGAGTGAGAGGAGGGTGGAGTCCTGGACAGTGTTGCTCAGGGAAGTTTGGGCCCCGAAGACAGGCAGTCCCTTCCTCATTCCCAGGAAGAGCCGAACAATTGCAGTTCTGTCTCACTTCCACTGAAGGTGGCGTAGCTTTGTTCTCTGGACTCCCACATATCTGACTTTGGGCAAGGTGGAGCCCAAGCCCCAGGCAAAGAGAGAGAACTCAGAGTAAAGCACCTATGGCAACCTTGAACCTGACACAGAGCTCCGTGTTGAGGCTGGAGCGGCAGATGGCTCTGGCTGCCGAAGCCTTCCTTGGCAGCGGTGGCGCTGGTGGGTGGGGGTGGAGCTGTTGCCACCGGCTGGGCCGACGTCACTCGTCTCTGGATGCAGCAGGGAGCTCTGAACATTGGCGTGGAGAGAACCATCAATCCTCCCAGGGCCCAGAGAGCTGGGAAGCTGCTTGCCCCGTTCCAGGAAGGCCTAGATGAGCAATCCCGGGAGTGGGCCAGACTTTCCATCTGCCCTGGCTCTCCCCTTGGGTTCCTGCTGCTGGCCCGAGGGCAGGGAGGGCAAGGTGACATGAGCGGTGCCATCCGCCCCACCTCCTGGGCCAGGTCACTGCAACTGATGTTGTATTAGGAGCCAGGGTGATGGGGACCTCCTTCTCTTTTTCTCCCATTCCTTTTTGTAATAGGAGCCTCACCTTCTTGGGAGTACTGTCCAGAAACTTCTGCCTCAGTTTCCCTCTCATTTCTTCTTGAAGGATGGCGGAGGGGCTGTTCTGCTGGTTCACCGAATGGACCTGTCATCTGGAATGTGCTCAGGTTTGGTGCTTAACAGATTTGGTCCTGTGGGTGTCAGAAATGAGACTTCTCAGGAATGTCATGGATCCTCTGTCTCTGGAGAGAGATCTGAGCTGACAGCAGGGAGAAGAAAGCTTCTCACTTTGCCTGGAGCAGAACCATTGGGAGTGTCTGTGGCATCACTCTTGCCACAGGGTCCCACTGAGTTGGCCCCGTGCAGTGGACATTTCCTTGCTGCTTTGTCACCATCAACCTTGAGGAGGTGACTTCCTACAGCACTTGGTAATCCACTTCCCATTCAGAAGAAGTTCAGCACTGCTGAACTCCAAGGCTGTGACCTGACCCCTGGCAAGGGGACCTGGGATCGCTTCTCCTGTTAATTCTCTACAGGAGCATGAAAGATCCAATCAGGAGACAGAAGAGCTGGACATCTGACCAGGGAAGATTTAAGAAAAGCCATCATTACCTGGCCAACAGCTGAAAGACTGCAGAGCTTGAAGAAATTTACCAAGAGCAAACCTGGAGAGAACCTGCCACCTCCAGGAGTAATGGGGGCAGAGACAGGAGAGGAACAAGAGCTTGGCTCTGCTCCAGGGAGCCTTCCCTTCCTCAGGCCCTAAGACAGGCTACTATGGAGCAGGGAGCCCCATCTGGACTCACTGCTTTTCAGGCTTGCTGGGTTGGTATCTGGCCAGAGTGCAGAGGAGCTGTCCATGGTGAGTCAGAAACAGAGCACAGTGGGGGACTGCCCCAGGCTTCCAAGTGCACTGTTGGTGGGAATCAGCGCCCCTAGGCATGGCCCCAGTGCCACAAGGGCCTGACATCAGGCCCACCTCCTAGGCATCAGGACTGGGTGAAACCCCATTCTCTCACCACTGCAGTTCCATGCCTTTGGGACTCGATGGTCTGTACACATCTTGGAGTCATGTCCTATTCAAACCATAGCTCCTGCCCTCACCAATGGTGAGGTGCAGACTGCTTTAGCAGCTGTGGCTGTGCCTCAGGGAACCTCTGGGAAAGTTGTTCCAAGGCTCACTCATGGTTGATCTGCAGGAAAGAGCCAGCAGGTGGGAGAGTGCGTGGAAGAAAGTGGCATGGATGGTCCCATTGGATCCACCTGCAGGCAATCTGGCTGTGCAGGCCTCTTGGGGAGCCTACTGGCCCTGCTGCTGAGGGCTGCACCCTGACACCGGCAGGAGGGGCTACCCAGCTGCTGCATTCCACCTGTTTCTTCCTAGCCCCCTCCACTCATGACACCTGGCATCAAAGCCAGCTGGAGAAGGAACCATGTTCACAGGGCCACACTCTGGTCACTTACAGAAAAGCAAAGGAGGGCAAAGGTGGAGTAGGACTGCCACCACCTTGATGCCCAGGGCAACTGGGAGCACTGGCACCGAGTTGAACTCCAGCTGGTCCACCGCTGGGCTATGCCCTAGGCCTGAGCATCACAATAATCAGCCACAAAAGGCAGGGGGCAGGAAAGGCACTGATCCTACCTGGAGCAGGTGCTGGGGAGCATCCGGAGCTAAATGAGGGCAGGAGGTGGCTGCGGCAAGAGAGTTTGGACTTGTGCTGGCTCCTGCTTTGCCCTGGTGACGTGCCTACCACGTGACAATTTCTCTGGACAGTCACCTCTGTCCTGTACATCATCATGCCTTTGGAGCTGTCACGAAGCTCAGGCTCTCAGTCAATACAAGCAGAGCCCAGGGTCCTGAGAGAGGAATGACATTCATCACTGTGCCTGGTGACAGCCAGCCAGGGGGCGGCCGGGAGAGGAAGGCAGAAGAGGGCATTATCAGCCGCTGTTTATCGAGCATCAGTGTACCATGACCTTGGGCAAATGCTTGAGCTACACAGAGCCTCAATTTCCCCTTCTGCACAGCTGGATCCTAACAGTCCTGGCCTCCCACACAGCTGGTAAAGGTGCCTGGTGCCCTGGAGGGAGAGGTCCCCACTCCCCCAGTGTCAGCTGACTGAAGCAGGTGCTGTCCACTTGACTGAGGTTGTACAAAGGCTGAGGTGGGTATTCCTCCTGCTTTGTGTTGCCCACAGAGGCAGAACTTGAATCTTTAAGAGCAACCTCCAAGAGACCAGGTTCAGCTCTGGGGTAGCTTGTGGCTGAGGGAGCTTATGATCCTGTCAGCTGCCCAGGGCTGGGCAGTGGCCAGTGTTCTTCCAAAGGGGCCTGGGAGCCAGGAGACATCTGGAGACCCCAGTGTCTACCTTGGGTCAAGTGATTTGGGGAGCATGTATCAAGATGGAAGTAAACACCTCAGCCTTGGCTTCCGAGCACACACGGGCTGGTTTGCAGGACTGCATTTGGCCAGACAGGCATCAGAGTAGCCTTTCAGGGTGCAACCACACCTCTGGCCCAGCCAGCACTCCCGGCCAACTAGACCCAGGTGCTTTTGTTGGGCCTCCCAGGAGTTCACAGTTGTATAGTGAGCTCACTGACAGGTGTGTTTTGAGTACTGACCGTGACCCAGGCACCCTTCTCTCCGTCTGCTGAGGGTTGTCGAGGTCCCTGGATGGAGAGGAGCAGAGAAGAGTATGGGGCATGAGGCGAGAAGGCCCTGGATTCCAGTCTGTGTTCTGAAACCTGCCTGCTGTGTAACGCTGGGCAGCTCACTCAGCCCCTCTGAACTTAAGTGAGGTTAATAGCAGCATGCGCCTCCCCGAGCAGGTATGAGAGTTGAGGAGGAAGGCTGTAAGTGCTTGATGCTACACTTGGCGTATGAGAAGCACTGAGTATGTGCCGGCTGTTGCTGTAATTCTCATTACGGAAAGCGGGCCGACTGGAGTCTTGGTAAGGGCTGGGGACACTGACACTGGGGCCTGACATTGTGTGCCCAAATCCCAGCTTGGTTCATGAGGCAAGCGACAGCCAGCCCGAGGCTCAGTCTGCTCATCTGTACAATGGGGAGGCAGTAGCACATGGTCATGGGGAAGTGGGAGGTTGCACAGCTGGATCCACCCTGGGTGATGCTCCCAGGCCAGCACAGGGTCTGCCCCCAGGTCTGTGGTCCCCGAGGAGGTTTGTAGCCATCACAAGTGCTGGGCCTCTACCCTACCATCCCCCTCAAGATGGTGGCACTGGAGCTGTGGGGGGACACCAGGAACTTGAATCCTTAGTGAGTGTCCCGGGGCAGACTGGGGCAGGGTTTTCTCGATTGGGGTTGGGATTTGAGAATGACCACACCAGGGGTAAGCCTGGCTTGGGGAGACCCCCCCCCCCCGCCTAAGCTCCAGTGTGAGGCTGAGCAGACCCCAGCTCTGGAACCTGAAGGTCTGGGTTCAAGTCCTGGCTCCTCCACTCTGCTGCTGTGTGGCTTCCCCTTGCTCCCATCATCTCAGCCTCAGTGTTGCCATCTGCAAAAGGGGGCTGGGTGGGTTTGCTGGGAAGGAGGAAGGCACTGGCAGGGAAGTGATGCCCACAGAGCCAGGGTAGCCTGTGACTAACTCCCCTGTTTCTGAATTCACCGCAGCTGCTTGCCCCTGGTGCATACAGGACAGGGCTGGGGGTGGGGTCGGGCCCCTGAGAGGGAGGGCATCTCTCCACCCTTGCAGAGAGACAGAGGGAGGAAAGGGGAGGCTGGTGGGCAGAGTCAGAGGTGAGCCCTGCCTGCACTCCCAGCAGGGGCACAGGGAACCGCGCAGAACCGAGGGAAGGGAAGCTGCCAGTGGCTGCCTTGGCCTGAGCCAGCACTGAGTCTTCGCCTCTTCTCTCCGCGGGGACAGCTGCTGTAGGTGCCTCAGCTGCCGGGGCGGTGAGGCGCCAAGGCGGCTTCAGGTGTGCCTTGCGCAGGTTCCCAGTGAGGCGGCGGCACGAAAGACTCCAGGCTCCTTCCAGGCCGCGTTTATCCTAAAGCCCTCTTCTCCGAACTAGCGCCGAGAGCGGGAAACTGGGGAGAGGCAGCAGTGCGCGCCGCCGTGCCTGGGACCCTGAGCGCTCTCGCCACTCCAGGTGGTGTGCCTTCTGGAGATCCTTTGGACCCGTCTTGAGAATACAAGTGGCTTCCGATTCCTCCCTGCTCAACTGCGCTAGCACACTTCCCTTTCGGCTCTGTGTGTACCGCGCCGATGCCAAGAGTGCCAGCAGACTCCCTCTTGGGCGCGCCGCGCCAAAGCCCCTGCTGCTTCTCTGCGCGGGCTGCACCTGTCCCTTTCAACAGCGTTCCCCGCCTCTTCAGCACCTTGCTTGGTTACCCCTTCCTCTGGGAAGGTGAGGCAAGAGGAAAGAATTTGGCTCCAGGTCCCTCACCACCCGGCCCAGGTCCCTAGGGAAGTAGGGAGATAGGTCTGCGACAGTGGCTTTTTGGAGGAACCCAGTGTAGGATCAGGTGGGCTGCATGGATGCTGTCTGTGGTAAGGCAGAGCATGGCCTGCCTGTATGGAGTGTGGAGAATCTCCGGGTGAGTCGAGGGACAGGAAGAAAAGGGCTAGGTAGCACTCCGGCCATGTAGCCAGTCCTCTTGCGGGAATTATCACCCCAGGGCACATCTGAGCGCCCTAGGCAGCGCCCAACTCAGTGCCTTCTGACCCTCTGACCACTAAGGTGTGGCTTTGGGGATTGAACGCTGAATCCCATTCCAGTCATGGCAGGCAGTGACCTTGGACAAGAGGATCTAGCCCTGAGGTGGATTCAGTGACTGGCTCAGCTCCAGGGCTGTCTCCTCCCACAGGCCTTCCTGAACCATCTGGGACTGGAGAGCAGAAGCGTCCCTCCTCCCTACCCCTCCCCACTCTCGGGTCAGGAACAGCAAGGGTGGCTGAGGATCAGCTTGGCAGGAACCACCGGCAGGTGGAGGAGCTGCCCCGCCTCCTTATGGCTCCCAGGGCTCTCACCACATCTGCTCCTTTTCCACTCTCCGGTCCCCCCACCCCCCACAAGTGAAAATTCTCTGTTCCCTGCACAACCTGGGAGCAGAATGTACCCCTGCCTCCCAGCAAGGCCCCTACCTTGCATAGATGAGGCTGACACGTGTCTGTTCCCTAGCGAAGAGGAGGGGGCCCAACCTCTTCATCACTCACCCAGGTAGGCATGGGGTACCGGGAGTCAGTGGATGGATGGCCAGCCTGTCAGTCAGTAACGGGCTCCCACCCCTCCCTGGGCAGGCAGAACCCTGTGGGCTGGGGGTCTTGGGAAGCGAGAAGACCGATACCCTGCCTCTTCCTCAGTGAGTCCTCTGGGGAAGGGGGCTCCTAGAGTAACCTGGGAGGGGCCAGCCATGGGTCTGGGGGAGGCCCCTGTGTATGGAACCTCCCCCGCGGTGTGGCGGGGGTCATGCCCTTCAGGTCAAGGCTCAGTGCAGGAGAGCCACCTGTCCAGGTGACACAGCCTCACATGTGGCTGAGCCAGGACGCTGCCTGGTAGGTGTCCTTGCAGTCCTTAAGGCATGTGTCCCATCTGGCCAGGGACCTGTATGGGTAAGTGGGGCACCAGGACTCCTGGCCTCACCAGCAAGATGTCTTGGAGGTAATGGGGGGGACATGTCCAGTGGGTCTCCCTCTGGCAGCCTGGTTCTCTGGGGCTGTGGCAGGCATGTAGCAGTCGCTGTGCCTGGGCACATAGTAGGTACTGGGCTGTGTTTGTGGACAGGATTAGTGCATTTGAGGAGGTTAAAAAGCATGTGTATGTGTGTGTGAGAGAGATAAAAACGGACGTACAGCGGGTCAGTAAAATGTCGGGGTGGGAGTATGCCTGGGGAAGGGATTAGTAGGAATTTCATTTCTGTGGCTGACAATTTAAAGAAAACTGCAAAGAGCTTTCCTCGGCGTGGCATTCCCTTCCTCTGGTTTCACACCAGGGACCTGCCACGTGGGCTCAGCGGGAGCTCCCCCCAGGCCCCCTCTCGCTCGCTCCTGGCCATAGGCTGCATGTCCACTTCCCTCCTTCCCATGAGGCTGTTATGAGGCTCAAAGAGACCAGATGGGGCATGAGCAGCACAGGCCTGCCACCTCCTCCCAGCAGCCTTCCCTGATTGCTCCCTTCTTCCTGGGACCTGACCTACAGGGAGTTCATTTCCTCTCCTCTGGGTTGCTTGGGCTTATTGCCTACTCTTTGCTGAATTGTAATCCCTGATTGTTGTCACGAGGCAGGATGTGTTAACGGATGCCTGCCTTGTGTGACTCATTGTGTGTCCTCTGTCCTCAGTGGTGCTGGCGCCATAGTAAGTGCTCTTGAATGGAATCCACCTGGACAGTTCACTGAGTCCAGCCCATCGCCCTTCTCTGATCCTTGTCAGCAAGCAGCCAGAATTGGATTGGGCCTGGGAGTTGGACTCAGGTACCTTGATATGGCTTGCCAGTGACTCTACTGCCAGGCCAAATGCAGCCCCATGGATACTTGTTCTCCCCGACTGTGTCACAGACGGCCACACACTGCTTCAGGCTGGCCATGCAAGCGACAAGCTCTGTGTCTGCACCCCTGGCACTGGGTTTCCCCCATGCCTTGGTTCACCCCAATTCCCTCCTCAACTGCCACACATCTGGGCATTTGGGAGGGAGAGAGCCTGTGGGTGGTGCCAGAGGCTTTACTGTGTGATGCTTTTGGCTGAGGTCACTGAGCCTTTGCAGGGAATTAACCATTCATGACCCCTGGGATTTGGGTCCCAGCCTGAGGCCCTCTGGGTGCCCATGGGTGCCTGTGGGCACCACTGAAAACCTCAGAGGGCTGGGTGTGGATGCAGAGGACAGCATAACTGCTGAGGTTCCTCTGTGCCCTGCTGGCTTTAGAAGTTACTTGACAAGGGTGTGGAGGACCACCTGAGAACCAGTGTCCAAGGGCGAGGGGTGGGATCTTAGAGCCCAGAGGAGTCAGGGGCTCCATGGACCATCAGCGTAAAGGCTGTTGTTGAGGGAGTGAATCTCTCCCTTGATGGGATGTAGAGTGGGGATCAGGGATGGCGTTACAGGGTCCCCTCTGGGCAGAGAGCTGTCAAAGGATGGCCGTGTGAAGCTCTGGTGTGGGGTGAGGAGTGTCGTGCATGCAATTTAGGAGCTGGGAGGAGGAAGCAGCACCAGATGCTGGGGCAGGCAGCAGGAGGCAGCAGGGAGGGGCCTGGAATGCCAAGTGCACAGTTTTCATCTTTACCTGTGGCCACTGGACTCACTCACTGAGCATTTACTAAGTGCTGTCACCTCATCTTTATACCTGCCCTGCCAGTCAGGCAGCACTATACCCATTTTACAGACAAGAACAATGAGGCTCAGAGGCACTAGTGAAGGATCCACAGTGAGTAGGAGTAGAGGCAGGATTGGAGCATAGAGCTGCAGACTTGTAGCCAGTGTCTTACTGGTGAAACCACAGTGTCATCTCCCATGAGACGGGACAGGTGTGCTGGGGTGCCCCGAGAGAGGCCCAGTGAGCTCTGTGTCCAATGTTTGTGATTCCAGGACATACCTGCAGGAGCAGCCTTCGGCTGACACTTCTTCCTCGGGACCCAGCAGAGGCTGGGGCTGAAGACAAGCAGGCAGGCCACTGCTGAAGTAGACCCCCATGGTGCCAGGTCAACAGACATCTGGGCTGGAGGGACCCTAGTTCATGCAGGCATGGCTGCAGAACAAGGCTTGGAGGTCAGCAGGCAGTGGGGAGCAGGCACTCAGCTGGTCCTGGGGGCAGATAGTCGCTACTGTGCACGATGGTGTTGGCAGATTTAAAACACCAATGTCCACCTCTGGACCAAACACAGGCACATTTCAATGCGCTCTGTGCTTTTCCCCTCATCTGTCTCAGGTCTTGTCCAGGTAGACCTCAGGAGTAGCCAGTTGCCCCCATGAAGGGGAGGTAGTTGGAGATTTTGTGGCAGGAGCTACATTGATGCTTCGAGCAGACCATGCAGGTTCTATACTCTGCTATGTCTGGGGATGTGTGCCTGTGTGTGCCCTCCCATGCTGTATGGCGGCACACACACGGTGCCCTTGGAATGGACCCAGCGCTGTGCGTTGGGCCACACATCCTTCCTGTTTCCTCTTCTGCACTTTGCATACCAATGTGGTGGTTCTAACACATTTCTCCACATTTGGATAACTTCTTCGTTACTCATTTCAGTTATTTTTGGGGGTGCGAAAGGAATAAACTGTCTGTACATTCTACCGTCATTGCTCTTCCACAGCCTCGTACGCAGAGGGGACGTGAGCCGGAACTTGAAGCTGGACTGCATAGAGAATCAGGGCTCTCGTCCCTAATACTGGCTGCATAGAGATCTTACTGCTGTGCACCTCTGGGAAAATTGCTTCCCCACTCTGGGCCATAGGAGGGCATTTTTGATTTCCAGTCTGTTCCAGGAGTGAGGGTTGCCAGATAAGTGGGTGTGTGAAGACTTCATTTGTTGGCCCAGAGGGACAGGATCAGGGAGGTGTGAAGTTACCTGCGGGTGGCCCCCACTGGCTGGAGGACCAAGGACTGGTGGGGGCCCTGCAGGCCAAGTTAGCGAGCAGAGCAGATCTGAGTTCTTCCACCAGCCCCAAGCCAGGTCCTTTGCTTCTGCTGTGGCTCCGCCCCTTGGAGCTGTGGACATTGTACGCCCTGGGTCAGCGGCACAGAGGTCTTGTTCTGGCCAGCTGAGCCCACGCTTCTCTAGGGTTGCAGTCCTCTGGAGCAGGTGTTTGTCCTGGTGGCTAGGGTGTCGGTCAAGAAGCCTGAAGGCCAGATCTGTGGATCTGAGCCTGAGTCCTGCTCTGTTCCTGATTCCAGTTTCCTACTAACAAAGTGGTGATGACTCAAGCCCTGGAGTCCCTGCCATCTATCCGGAAACCTGGAATGTGTTCCCAGCTCCAGGCTTCTGCCCTGACCCTGCAGGAATTGGGGGGATTGATGTAGCAGATGGGAGATTTCTCATCTCTCTATAAACACAGGGCTGTGTTCTCTCCCACTGCCGCACAGTCCCTGTGTGCGTGCACCTTCCAGGTCCCCCATGGACACAGGCTGAGTTGGCAGCTGTGGTTCTAAGGGCCTGCTCTCTGTTGGGGCCTGTGGAGAGCCAGATCCTCTGTCCGTGCCTTGTTTGAGCTTCACAACCATCGCAGCTGAGGCCCTGATTGATCCCCGTTTCACAGGTGATGACGCTGTGACAAGCACGGGACAGTGCTGGGTGTTAAGCCATGGCCTGATGATGTCCCAGGGGTCTGTGGGACCAATGTCACTGGGTGTCATTGTCCTCATTCCCTCTTCAATCCCTGCACTTCCCTACACACTCAGTCCTTCCAGTATGGAGAGGTAAGTGCAAGGAAGGGCTAACAGGATGGACTGTCCTTGGTCCTGGCCTCCCTGAGCCAGGGAATGGCATCTGTGCACCTGTTGCTTCTGACACACACCGTCTCACTTGGTCTTGCTGGAGAGGCAAGTCTTTTCCCCCTGTGACAGCTAAGGATGCTCTCAGCAGGCACAGGGCCATGCCAGGGTCAGGTTAATCCACTGCAGGGCTCTCGTCCCGAGCTGCTAGGCAGGGCCGTTCTCTGAGTTGGGCATTCAGCTGGGGGAATGGAGGAGTGAGGACTGACCTGGCTTGGTATTTGGAGGCTGGCAACCAGGATTGGACTCCATGTCGTCTTCAGGCTGCTCTAAGGACAATCTGCAGGGAGAAGGGGGGCTGTTCTTGCCTAGATGCTGGTCTCTGTCTTTGAAGAACTGGGCTGTGATGCCTGACACCCATGTACTTAGTGGTTGGTGTGTAGGGCGGAGTCTCCCAGTTTCTGATATGCAGCGAAGGACTTGCCCAGCACTGTCCCTTCATCATTCCCTGCTGCCCACTCCCTAATCAGGGAGCAGCTTCAGAGTGACAACTTGGGTACTGACTTTGGCTGCCAGGGCCAGGGTTGGGGTACAACACGTTAAGTAAATCAGGCATCCCATATCAGAGTGCTGGTTTGACTCCTTGCCTGTTCTGCTTCTGATCTAGCTTCTACGGATGTGCCTGGGAAAGCAGCAGAAGATGGTCCAACTGCTTGGGACCCTGCACCCACATGGGAAACCAGGAAAAAGCTCATGGCTCCTGGCTCCTGGCTCAGCCTTGCCCAGCACTGGCTGTTGTAGCCATCTGGGGAGTGAACCAAAAGGTGGAACATCTCTCTCCCTCTCTGTGATTCCTCCTTTCAAATAAATGAAACAGATCTTTTAAAAAAACAGAATATCGGTAGCCAATCACATGTATGGGTCACGACAGGAGAGGCAAAACTGTGGTCACCAACACCCCTAACCACAGGTGCTTACAAAACCCCACTTCTGGTTTCTCGCCCACTTGAGTCTGGTTACTCACACACTGTGGGTTGGCTGAGGACGGCTGTGCTTGGCAGGGCCACCCATGGGCCCCTGGCTCAGTGACAGGGCATCTCTAGTGAGTTTTACATCAGCCCTGCCATGCTGCTCAGGAACTCCTTGTGCATGAGGTCTCACGAGGTGACAGAGGCACAGGAAGACAGCCCCATTACACTGGCAAGGAAGGCAGAGATGTGACACTGTCCGCTAACCCGTGTGACCTTCCAGGCATGGTGTGGAGTGAACTGTAATGACTCTGCCCCAGCTCCCTCCTAACCTTTTGGCCCTTTTCACCCCTGCTCTCACTGCACCTGCAGCTTGGGAGCTTCTGGCTTCGGCTGAGAGGCCATGCTGACTTTGCTGCCTTGCGGTCTCTGGGGCTCAGTAGACCTAGTTATCTCAGGAGACCGAGAGTCAGCAGCTCCAGGAATTGATAGTGAGGCTGGGCTTGGCAGGGTCAGGCCATATGACAATCTGAGAGTTTGTGAAGTGGAAAAATGCTGCTTTGGGGAGGCGTGCACTGTGAGGGGTGTGTGTTTTGCAGGAGCCCAGGGGCACTGGCAGGAGGCTGAGGGAAGGGCGTGCCACAGGTGGATCTCAGGGATCACTTCAGGAAGTTATGTCATGTCAGCCTCCGGACCTGAGACAGCCAGGCTCAGGGGGAGGCAAGCATGCACCATCCCCTCCCATGCCACCACTGGCCACATGCAAAACCTGACTCCAGACTCCCCTTGACGGGGAGCCAGGGCATGCACGTCAGGGGCCCCTTCCTCCGGACAAGCACAGAGGCCAACCATTGCTACAGAGGTAGACACACCATGACAGTATTGCGCTGTGACTACGGGTCCTACCTCTGCCACAGCAACCCCATCTCAGCTGGATCTTCAAAGACTTCTCATTGGATCTGGCTGCCTCTGGGGACCACAGAGAAGCTCCAGAAGCATTGCTGTGCTTCCAACATATTTCTATGACATGTAAATCTGCCATCGCTCAGAGAGCAAGGACTGTGGTTTCACTAACCATCTGTCACCTGCTGCATGACATACCTCATCCCTTGCCCTGCCTTCCGTCCCTCATCTCAGTCCTGGTAAATTGATGACCTTGGCTCGTTCAACTTCAGTGCAGAGTGATGGAGCAGGGAGATAGGTGGCAGAAGCCATTGGCAGGGTGTTAAAGACATTTGCAGTTCTGGCTAAGTTCCCTGCTGGAAGGCCCGAAACCTCATACAGTGAACCAGCACCTATTCAACTGTGTGAATTAGTGTCCTGGGCCCAGGGCTCTCGGCTTGGAGTGTGTGGTGGGTAGGGGTGGAGGGTTCTCAGAGCATTTTGGGTCCTGGGCAAGTATAACCAAGAAAGTTGTCCTTGGCAGAATGGGTAGAATGAGCAAGGGGTGTCTTCATCCTGGGGTGTGACCTAGGCAGAGGATGTGTTGAGGCCTCAACTTGTTCATCTTGAAGGAGATCGCTAGAGACCCTGGTTGTGGGGAGGCACCCTGTTTGGCCTTCCTGGAACCTATTGGGCACAGGTGCCTAGACCAGAGAGCTTTGCTCAGAACAGGAGATGAGAGTATGCCTTCTCATAGTTGGCGCCAAGTGGGTTCAGTCACCATGCTGAGGGTCAATGCATCACAGCCCAGGGTCCTTATCTAGCCACCTGGTCTGTTCTGTAACTTAAGGTTTATGGAACACAGAGCCAAATGCAGAGCCAAGAAGTTCTGACAGAGACAACATGGTCTACGAAGTCTAAAATATCTACCATCTATGATTCACTATTTATCATTAGCCACAAATCTGGCCATTTCCAGACACCATTTGCAATGGTCTGACATACACCTCAAGATTTTGAAAAGTCAGATGCTGGTCTCTGGGCAGAATTGCACCTGGGTTCCCCCAAATCTGAAGTTGCCAGTGGCAGAGACACACAGCAGACATTGGGGAGAGGGTGGGGTGCATCGGTAGCTTACCTCTTTCCTTTTTGTGTTCTCATTAGCAAAAGCCAACTGCTGATTGTGCAACCAGTTAGAGTGTCTGTTCAATTCACCAGGTAAATCATGCTTGTCAGAAAATCCCAGACACTGGCCTTGAGAAAGCCCAAAGTCACAAAGTCCCTTGGTCTCCCCTGGTCAGCACTACCTGAACCTGGATTGATGATTGCAGAGAAGTGGCTGAGGCAGCAGATAGCAGACATGGAGAAAATTGCTGCTCAGAGAGCCAAGAGGCCTCACCAAGTGTGATCAGGGACAACTTTAGGGTCCTAAGGGACAGTTTGCCACTGCCTCTCCAGCTCCCCATCCCCTTCAAAAATCCACCTGCTGGGCCTGGCACTATGGTGCAGCAGGCTAAGCCCGATGCACTGTCTGCACACATATCGGCATCAGTTTAATTCCTGGGTGCTCCACTTCCAATCCAGCTCCCTGCCAGTGCACCTGGGAAAGCAGCACAAGATGGCCCAAGTGTTTGGGCCCCTGCACCCACGTGGAAGGGCCAAGTGAAGCTGCTGGCCCTGTCCTGGTTGTTGTGGCCATGTGGAGAGTGAAACAGGTAGATGGATGGTCTCTATCTTTGCATCTCCCTCTCTGCGTCTAATTCTTTCAAATCAATGCATCTTTTTAAAAAATGTTTATTTGTTTTTATTGGAAAGTCAGATATACAGAGAAGAGGAGAGACAGAAAGGAAGATGTTCTGTCCGCTATTTCACTCCCCAAGTGGTTGCAGTGGCTGGAACTGTACCGATCCGAAACCAGGAGTCCAGAGCCTCTTCTGGGTCTCCTATGTGGGTTTAGGATCTCAAGGCTGTGGGCTATCCTTGACTGCTTTCCCAGGACACAAGGAGGGAGCTAGATGGGAAACGGGGCTGCTGGGGCACGAACTGGTGCCCATGTGGGATCTGGGCATGCAAGGTAAGAATTTTAGCCACTAGGCTATTGTGTTGAGCCTGAAATAAATGAATCTTTTTAAACTGCTAACTTGCAAATAGTTAGGACAGGCACTTTTGGGGCTGAAGCCATCCTCCCCGTCTCTAAGATGCTGGCCTCATGAATAAATCAGTTCCCTTGCACCAGCTCCTGTCTCTGGCCATCCAGCATGGAATAGCCCAGGCCTAACTTTAATAGGTGCCATGGCCACACCTGACCTCCTCTTGCCCTGCTCTGGCCCCCAAGTGCAGATTTTAGCTAAAGTACTGGGCTGCCTGTTACACTTGAATCTCACATGAACAATGAGTGCTGTTTTAGTCGAAGTGTATCCCAGATACCACATAGGTCATACTTAGGCAGAACAACTGTTCATTATTTTGCTAGCATTCAAGTGTAGCTGAGAGTCCATCATCTATTTTTGTTTGCTAAATCCAGCAACTTGCCCTGGAGCCACCTCAGAGGAAGCAGCTCAGTGAAAACTGCAGCCTCCAGAATAGATTTTCTACTCAGTCTGTCCTTGGCCAAACGATCCAAGCTCCGCACCTGCCCCTCATTCCCACAATCCCTCCCCTCCATCCTTCCTTCCCCAGCATCTTGGGGGCTCTCATGCTTCCCTACCCACCTCTGGGACTTGGCTGGTGCTGATCCCCATGCCAAGGCTGCTTACACGCATCTTGAGCCTCTGCCCCACTGACCCTTGAGAGCAGGCTGCAGCCTCAGCTCTCCCCAGGTGTGGACTGCAAGGCCAGCACATGCACTCACTGCAGGGAAGAGCAGACCTAAGCCTCCTGGCTGGGTTCATGGTGCTGGCAAGACCCTGGGCATGTGGAATTCCATGCTTAGATCTCTTCTCCCTCTCTCCTCCATGCCACTGCCGCTGCCCAAATCCATAGTTGAGGGCACAAAAACCACCCCAGCTCTACACTTGATGGTGAGTCCTTTCTGGGCATCTCTGGTGTCTTTTTCAACCCACCTTGGCTGCTTCTGTCTCAGTCCTGGTATGTAGGAGGTCCTCCATGAAATAGAATAAAAAGGAGGGAAGATCATGCAGGAGGGAGGCCTGACACCAGCAGAGGCCCTGAGGTACAGGTGAGCGCTGCGGGCCCAGGGATCGGGCAAGGCAGGCAGCAGAGATTGAACGCAAAGGCTGACGGGGGCCCAGCACCGAGAGCTGGCTCAGTGTGCCTCTCTGCTTCCGTAGGGCCCTTTCCGGCTGTCCCCTGGGCCTCTGCCCTCTCACCCATAAAATGAGGATCATGATCTCCCCTCACAGGATTACAGTGCAGACGCCCTGAGGGAATGTGTTAGGCTGCATGATTTAAATGCTTTTGACCTGAGAATTTGCAGTTTTGTATTAATCACCCTCCTAGGAGAAGCATTCCTGCCTTGTGTTCGTCACCTAGCGCTCAGTCAGTGGAACCCTCACTGTCAAGGGTAGCCACAGGGTCCAGACAGGTGGTTACAGAGCCCCAAAGCTGTAAGGAAGATCCCAGGAGGCCGGTGGTCTTCCCCAGTGCCCCTGGATTCACGCTTCTGGGTATAAGCAGTACTCTTAGATAATGTAGGATCATCAGCACCCCGCTTTAGAGAGTTGGGCATTGTCTGGCCCTGTTTTTCTCTTAGCCCTCCCCTGCTGACCTGTCCAGAGCCTGGCGGCATCTCAGTGGGCACTACAATCTGGGGCACAGATGGCACTGGGGATGTCCAAGGTATTGTCATGCAGCAGTTGCTGGGAGCAGCTCTGGCCAAAGCTTGAAGACCAGGACCCTTTATGTAACATGCCCTGGGTAGCCCAGTCGGTGTGACTTCCAGGCAGCCCTAGCCAGTGTCTTCATTGGCCCAGTGTCAGAGCTCCCAGGGCTGGGGAAGAGAGCAGGTGATGGCCTCCCGTGCGTCTGTGTTTTTTTTTTTCCCCATTTGCTCCAGGTGATCTGTAAATGGGATAAAATTATCCTTGAATTCTCTTTATTTCCACTCAGCGCTTCTAGAAAAGACCTACTTGACATTTTAGGAAGTGGAAAAAAAAGAAAGAAAGAAAGTGAGAGAGCGGGTGAGCGGAGAGTGGAGGCTGGGGAAGTCTTGGTGCCTCCTGAAGTCTCAAGGATGCTCTTAGGTGGGATGGAGAGTGCTCCAGGGCCTCCCCCAGCTCCCAGTTTGTCACTGCTCTGGGGAGAGGGATGGGCTGGGGCAGAAAGCCCTGCTCCTCTGGTCCGTCTCCCCTACCCCGCCCCCAAGAGCTGTGCAGCGCACACCTCCCCTCTTGCCTTTTCTCAGCTGCACCTTCCTGTCTGCTGATCGCCTTTGCCTGCTTGCAAACCAGGTGCCCTGGGCCAGCCCGAATGCAGCTTGTCCCTCCCCCGTATTCACAGGTGCTGGGAGGCTTGAAGGTCTGGACAAGAGCAGGAGGCACACTGTGTCCTTGCAGTCCCATGAACAGGACAGTTCTGAGACTCAAGATCAACTCTACAGAGGCATCAGGCCCTGGAGCATGGTTCCTCCTCAGCGGAAATCCCCAGGAAGTCGCTTGTCCCCGGAATGCTGTGAGGCCCCTTGCCAGACTGCCCCACCCCACCATCTGTTCCCTATGTGACTGCAACAAAATGCTTCTTCATGTGAGGAGCCTCTCCGTCCTCATCTGGGAAATGGGGATGCCATTTGTGCACACCACCCGCGGTGGTGTGCAGGTGTTAAATGATCACCACCCCCCCGTCCTGCCCCTAGGTAGCACAGATGGCATCTGGCTGTTACTACTAGTGTGATTTCGATTCTCACACCTCGAGAAAAGCTATGCCAACCTTAGTGACACACAGTAGATTCATCAACCCCTCCTGGGTACTGGACCAGGGCTGTGATGAGCTTGCGCAAGCTGGCTTCTTGTCTTGGGTCGTCTCCCAATACCACACAAGAACTTTCTGGGTCCTTGTCTGCCTCTCTGAGTCTCAGGTTTGCTGTCTGTTAAATAAACCCATGTTCTTACATGATCACAAATCCATCATTTTGGGTGATGGATTTATGAAAAGGAATGTCCATTAAGTGAGGCATTCTTTAAATAGAGCAGATAAGCCCTTTGTAAGCTTTTGATGACTCAGGAAAACTTGATGGACCAAGTCAAGATGAGCTGTGTGGCTGGTTCATGCTATATTCTGAGTTATTTCAGATCTACTGTGCTTCCTACATCCATCTGTGAATGTAACAAGCATTATTGGAAAGCAGCAATGCAAAGCTAGAGCTGGGGAAAGCAGAAATTCATTCCATTTTTTATTCATCCACTCATTGAACAGTGTTAAAACCCAGTCCCCAAACAGTGTCTTGGATGTGGAAACTGGGTAGCGCGAGGCCTTTTCCTAGCCTTCCCTTCTGGCTCTACTCACTGAACTGACAGATGGTATGCTTGCCCTACAAGGGTTCTCATGGCCAGACTTAGGAGGTCCTTTTCTTTGTTTAAAATCTTTTTCTTTTTTAAACAAAGATTTATTTTTTTTATTGGAAAGTCAGTATACAGAGAGGAGGAGAGACAGAGAGGAAGATCTTCCCTCTGGCTGCAAAGGCCGGACCTGAGCTGATCTGAAGCCAGGAGCCTCTTTTGGGTCTCCCACATGGGTGCAGGGTCCCAAGACTTTGGGCCATCCTCGACTGCTTTCCCAGGCCACAAGCAGGAAGCTGGATGAGAAGTGGAGCTGCTGGGATTAGAACCGGCGCCCATGTGGGATCCTGGTAAGTGCAAAGTGAGGACTTTAGCCACTAGGCTACAGCGCCGGGCAGGAGGTCATTTTTTTCACCAGTTCAGCAGAATTCTGATCTGGGACAGAAGGTAATCACCACTACCTGCCTGTGGCCCCCAGATGGACTGAAGCCCACTTGGTCACCAGAGAAATTCCCTGAAGAACACAGCATTGCTGGTTGACCGTGGACTTGGACACAAGCTCAACATGTAACTGGACCCAATAACCTCCATGACACCAATCAGCCTTTTCTCACCTGGCTGGAGGCCAACACACAACCATCCCAAATCCTTTGTCTCTCCAAAGAATGAAGGGGTTGTTGGAAAAGGAAGTTATGCAGGGCCAGGGGAGCACACGGGCATGGAGGGAAGAGACCCTGGGGAGCTGGGATAGCTGAGCACAACACAGGGAAAGGGGTTGACAGGTGGGACAGGAGGCCTGGGGCCAGATCATTGAAGGCTTTGAAAGTTTGGCCACACTTCCTGCTCTAGCCTTCCCACTAACAGCTCTCCCACCCCTCCTCCCTACCTACAAACCAGCAATGTGCATATGACTAGAAGTGACCAATCACAGTACCCCATTGCCATAGTGACTGTGGCTGGTGCAGGGTAGGCACATGGCTTGAGACAAGCCAACCCCTTTCTCTGCGGGGCGGGAATGGGAAGCAAAGCATCTGTTTCCTCTGGGCTCCTGGGGCATCCTGGCTTCACTCTCTTGCTGCATGGTGTCCTGAGTCCCTCGAAGCCCCCAGAATGACACCCTGGCTCACCCCATCCTGTGGGTCTGCCAAGCTCCCTCTCTCCCCCAGCAGGCAGTAGGAGGTGCTCAGAGTCAGGAGGGTTGTAGGCAATTTGTTCCCTTCCACCTTGGTCTCGCTCTATGGAAGCAAGAATGTGGCCTGGGGTTTGACCTTCTGTCATGCACACAGAGGAGCTGTGCTCCCAGGTCCCAGTGCAGAGCCTGCTCTGATCACTAAGTACCTCATTATATGTTTTACATGGCCCCTGCCTGCCCCTGCCTCCCCTTGGCTTTTCCCACCTGCCCATAGATGAAGGCTCCTCTCACGCCCTCTGTCTCTGCTGGAGGAACTGGGGCAACTCCCCCGCTCATTCCAGACCCAGGAAGCCCAGAGTCTCAGTCATTCAGCAAGCTGACTTTCTATCAAAGCAGCTGAAATTCCAGGAAACTTTTCCCTGCTACCTGTGGTGAGAGTCTTGCAGGGTCCTTCTGATTTGGAGCAAGAGAGCCTGCAGCTCCCAAGGAGGAGCTTGACTGGGCTGAGCTGGAATAGGAGCAGAGGAGGCTAACCTGTTTTGGGATAGCCACTAAGGCTTAGCCTTCCAGGGTGCCGAGTCAGGGGTCAGAGTGGGTGCTGCTGGCACTGGGGAAAGGTGGGTGGGTTTGCGTGTAGATGGGCAGGTCTGTCCCTAGCCTGGAGTCACTTTCTTCCCAGCACCTGTCCCTGCCCGCAATGATCTTGCCAACGCACTGCTTCCCTGTTTCTCCTTGCCTCCTGGCTCCAGGATTGTGGCTCCTGGGGGTAGGGACTGAGCCCTCTTCCCCACCCCCAGGCCTGCACATGGTGGGGCCTGAATGAGCCCTGCTGTAATGACCGGACCCGGACCGGGGCCTTTCTCAGGCATCTTGGCTTCACTCTCTTGCTGGTTGGTGTCCTGAGTACCCTGCAGTCCCCAGAATGACGGCCTGGCCCACGCCATCCTGCGGGCCTGCCAGCTCCCTCTCTCCCCCAGCAGGCAGTAGGAGGTGCTCAGAGCCAGTGGCTGATATGAGTCCCGCTAACTCTGCCTACCCCCTACCCTCACCACCTATGCTGTTTTCTGGCTTCCCTCTGGCTCAAGTCAGAGCCACATCTTGAGAGCTTGGCAGTGTGAGGTCCACACACATACACAAGTCATATTTTTGTAAATGGGTCACACATGGATTGACACAATAGCCCATGACACGTGCAGCTTCAGGTAACATCCATCTACCCAAGGGACACATTGGCCCTGGGGGAGATAACAAGGGTGTTTTTAGGGTTCTCATCACCCTAGCACTGACAGCTGTGGAGCCAGAGCCAGGGCTGTGCCATGGCTTCCCTGCACCCGGCCACTCTATTCCTGGGTCTCCAAGTGGGCGTCTTGCTCCCAGGGGTGGCCTCGCATAGCTGGTGTGCATCCTCCTGGCTCCTGCTTCCCTCTGCCCACGTGTGTTCTCTGGGGGATTCGAGCACCGGAGGCTCCTGCGAGTCCCAGGCCTGGGAACTGCGGCTCCTCCACCACAATGGGGTCTGCTTCCTGCAGCAGCTCTCAGACGGTCAGGAGGCTTCGGGGTTCCTCAGCGGCCTCATGGGCTCCGGAGGCTGGAGGGCAAGGGGAGAGATCGTGATTACCTGGCTGCTGTGCAGTAAAGAAATACACCCCACACCCCCAAGGCCTGGGGAGGACTTTGGGGGCTGTGCACCACATGGCTGGATAATCCCAGTGGGAGCAGAAGCAGGTAGAGGGTTATAGAAGGCAGAGTGACATGGCTCCAGGTTCTGGGAGAACTGTCGGTGTAGAGTTCCCTACAGTGGGGATGAACCTCACCCTCGCTGAGTGTCAGACACAGCACTTAGCCTATGGCACCTCACCTGGAACTCACGACATTGTGAGCTAGCACTAACTAATTTTCCAGAAGAGTAAGGTGAGGCTCAGATGGATTTAAAGACTTCTGACCTGCATCCCACAGCCAACCTCTCCTGCATACAGAACTGGTAAATCCAGAGAAGACATCTACATTCCTTGCTTCCACATCACCATGAGATACTGGATTCCACCGCTTTGCCCTACCAGGACTAGAGAGTGGAGGGGACTTGGAGTAGAAGGAGAGATTTTTGCTGGAATCTGGGATGCTTTTCCTGATTCTGCTCATTAGAAGATAACGAAGGATCCATCAAGCCCTGCCCTGCTCTGCCCTGCCAAGTGCTTCTCCACTGAGAGGCAGGTTCAGGGATGGCCAGGACTCTGGCTGCTGGTTCTGTGCCCCAGTGCTTCCTACAGGTGTGGAGTGCTCAGGGCTGCAGAAATCTACTGGAACCTGGTTTTTCTGGTCCCAAGGCCTGGAGCAGTTCCCAGCTCCTGAATTGTGTCCCACTGCACCTTTCCTTCCTAAATCCTGGGGAATCCCCCTTCTCCCTCACACCAAGCTCCTCTAATGCCTCCACAGACTCTGCAGGGTTCTTGGTTCCCACCATCCAAGCTCCTGGTCATTAGAGGATTCAGAACCTTGGACAAGGCATTGGGAAAAAAAAAAAAAAAAAAACCCTGCAGATTCAGTGGGAGAAGTTCCTGGTCCTAGCTGGCCTGGATTCCACATCTACTCCCTACGCTTTGCACCAAATAGCACTATACCTACCTGGACACAGCAGTGGTCTCCAATGGGTCGCCATTCATTCTTACCCACTTCCATTACAGCCAGGCTCAGCCTTTCCTTGTTGAATGTACTAGTGGGTTAGTTCCCAGTTTGCTCTGAGTGAGCTCTCTTCATGAAGTACAGAGTATCAGCCAGAATCTCAGCAGGGAGCAGAGGACAGACAGGAGAGGGCAGAAGAGCAACTATGGGAAGTTTAGTGGAGCAAGGTATGGGCAAGCCGAGGGGGAACCAATAAGGGAGAAGTGGCATTTGCAGGCTGGTTTTGGGACCCAGTCCTGAAGGGGCCACAGAATGGAGCTGTCGTTAACTCTGGGAGAGGAGCGCACAGAGGGGACTAGGGACCTGTGAAAGAAACGTAACCCGTGCTGGCTGCCTCCCAGCAGGAATGTGATTCCTCCAGTATTGCTCTTTTTTTATATATTTTAAATAAGATAACTTGGGCTAGGGACTATTTGAGTGTTGTAAAAATTTTAGGATTAAAAAAACTTTCCTTGGCATTTCACTAGGCATTACATTGGATCTGTAGATTATTCTGGCTAGTATTGACATTTTCACAATATTAAGTTTTCCAATCCATGAACATGGGATGTGTTGCCAGTTATTTGTGCTTTTTTTTTTTTTTTTCTGTAACAATGTGTTGCTTTCATCGTATAAGCCATCTACTTCCTTGGTTAAATCCTAAGTACTTTATTCCTTTTGACACCATTGTAAATAGATATTTTGTAATTTCCTTTTCAGATTATTCATCAATAGTGTAGGGAAATACAAGTGATTTTTTTGTGTTGTTCCGCTACTTTTTTTGAGGGGGGGGTGAAATTGCTTATTCATTCTAACAGTTGTGTTTTGAAATCTTCGAAAGGTTCTACATGTAAGATCACACCAAATGTTAGCAGAGAGAACATTTTACTTCCTTGATAATTTGAATGTCTTGTTTCTTTTTCTAGCCAATGGATTTGGCTAGAACTTTCAGTAGTATGTCCAGTAGAAGTGATGAAAGTGAGGTCCTTATCTCATTCTTAGAGGAAAATGTTTCGGTCTTTCACCATGGAGCATGATATTGACTGTGGATTTTGTACTGTTTTTATTTAAAAAAATGTATCTTATTTGAGAGAAGGAGAAAGAGGAGAGAGGAAGAGGAGTAAGAGCATAGAAAGAGAACTCTCCTCTATTAGTTCTTGGTCCAAATGGAAACCACCACGCGGCTGAGCCAAGCTGAAGCCTGGAGCCAGGAACTGCATCTGAGTCTCTCGGGTGGGAGGCAGTGATCCAACTGCTTGAACCTTCACCTGCTGCTTCCCAGGGTGTGGATCAAGCAGGAAACTGGAGTCGGAGCAGAGTCAGACAGAAACCCAAGTGCTCTGAGACGGGATAAGACTGTCACAAGTAATGTGTTAAGCACTACGCCAAATGTCTGTTCCCCACTGTGGCCTTTTAAGATTTATTTATTTTTATTACAATGTCAGATATACAGAGAGGAGGAGAGATAGAGAGGAAGAACTTCTGTCCGATGGTTCACTCCCCAAGTGAGCGCAACGGCTGGTGCTGTGCCAACCCGAAGCCGGGAACCAGGAACCTCTTCCGGGTCTCCCACGCGGGTGCAGGGTCCCAAAGCATTGGGCCGTCCTCGACTGCTTTCCCAGGCCACAAACAGGGAGTTGGATGGGAAGTGGAGCTGCTGGGATTAGAACCGGCGCCCATATGGGATCCCGGGGCTTTCAAGGCGAGGACTTTAGCCGCTAGGCCACACCGCCAGGCCCCTTTAATGTTTTTATTCATCTTCAGGAAGGAGAAGGAGGAGAGAGAGTGAGAGCGAGGAGAGAGAAGAGTGACAAAGCAAAGAGTGAGAGTGAGAGCTTCCATCTTTCGGTTTACTTCTCAGATGTCAGCAGTGGTTGGAGCTGGGAAGAATCCAAAGACAGGAAAACAGGGATGTCATGCAGGTCTCCCATGTGGGTGGCAGGAGCACAATGCCTGAGCCATTGTGGCTGCTTCCAGGATCTGCGTTAGCACGCAGCTGGAGTCAGGAGCTAGAGCTGTGGCTTGAACCCACGGACTCCAGTGTGGGATCTTGGTCACTAGATTAAACACCTACCCTGTTTAGAAATGTGTGGTTTTGGGCCCGGCGGCGTGGCCTAGCGGCTAAAGTCCTGGCCTTGAAAGCCCCGAGATCCCATATGCGCTCCGGTTTTAATCCCAGCAGCTCCACTTCCCATCCAGCTCCCTGCTTGTGGCCTGGGAAAGCAGTTGAGGACGGCCCAAAGCTTTGGGATCCTGCACCCGCAAGGGAGACCCGGAAGAGGTTCCTGGTTCCCGGCTTCGGATCGGCGCGTACCGGCCAGTTGCGGCTCACTTGGGGAGTGAATCATCGGACGGAAGATCTTCCTCTCTATCTCTCCTCCTCTCTGTATATCTGACTTTGTAATAAAAAAAAAAAAATTCTTAAAAAAAAAAAAAGAAATGTGTGGTTTTTTGGTGGTTGTTCTATTATGGCAACTTCCTTATATCCCTACTTTGCCAAGTGTTTTCTTCATGACAGAGTGATGAATTTTATCAGAACAGCTGAGATGATCGTGTGCTGTTTTCCGCCTCTAGGCTGTTAATGTGGTGTATTAACACTGATCAATTTTCTTACGTTAAACCACCCTTGCATTCCAGGAATAAATGCCACTTCATCATGGTGTCTAATCTCTTGGACCTGCTGCTGAATTCAGCTTGTTAGCATTTTGTTGAAGGACTTTTGCATTGGTGTTCATAAGGGAAATTGGTCTGTGGTTTCTTGTTCTCTTAGATAGCTTTGGTACAAGGGTAACACTGGCCTGGTAGGATGAGCTAAGAAGTGTTGCTGCCTACTCTTCCATGCTTTGGAAAAATTTGCCAATTTGGGGTGGGACTTTCTTTAAAGGTTTAGTGGTTCATCCTATGAAACCAGATGAGAGCATGTCCCATTAGTTCTGGAATGTTGTGTTTGCATTTTCATTCACAATTTCTGATTTCCTGTGCAATTTGTTTCAAGACCCGTTTGTTGCTGAAGTGTGTGTTATCTAGTTTCCACAAATTCATGATGCTTCCGGTTTAGCTTCTAATGCTGACCTTTAAGCTTATCTTATGGTCATCAGAGGAGACACTTTGTATGATATCTGTAGCTTAACATATATTGAGGGTAATTTCTGGCCTAATATTTGGTTTACCCTGGAGATCGTAGGAAAGAATGTGGTTGGACAGTGTTCTGTAAATGTCAGCTACATGTAATTGGCTTGCTGTGTAATGTCACTTCTCTATTTCCTTGCTTACCTCCTGTCTGCTGGATTCATTGTTGAGAAGAGAGTGCTGAAGACTATTCCTGGTGCTGAACAACCATCTGTTTCTCTCTTTGACTCTATTGGTGTTTATTTCTTGCATTTTTGAAGGTCTGTCATTGAATGCATGCATATTTGTAATTGTTACATCTTGTGTTAAACTTCTAAAGAAGATTTATCCATTTATTTGAAAGTCAGAGTCACAGAGAGGGATACACACACACACACACACACACACACACACACACACACACACACATTTTCTGTACTCTGGTTCATTCCACAGATGGCCATAACAGCCAGTGTTAGTCCAGGCTGAAGCCAGGAGCTTCTTCCAGATTTCCGGGTGGTGGAGTGTGAGCACTGGGGCCTTCCTATGATGACTTTCCCAGACCATTAGCAGGGAGCTGGATCAGAAGTGGAAAAGCTGGGATATGAACTGGCATCCAAATGGATTCTGAAGTTGCAGGTGGTGCTTCACCCACTGTGCCACAGTGCAGTCTGCTGTATTGAACTTTTTGGTAATTCAGAAGCTGTTCTTTGTCTCTTGTCACTTTTTTGGATTCAGAGCCTATTATATTGCATGTTAACATAGTTACCCCACTCTCTTTTTATTGTTAATTATGTAGAATGACTTTTCTTATCTTTTCACTATCAATCTATTTGCATCTTTGGATCAAGATTGAATCTCTTAAAGACAGTACATGATTGGATCATGCATCTTATCTATTCTTTCAATCTCTGTTGTCCAATTGGAGAATTTAGTCTGTTTACACTTTAATTACTGATAAAAGGAATTTATCAGTACCATGTTGCTTTGTTTTTTACACACCTTGTAGCTTTTGTTGTACCTTGTTTTCCTGCAATACAGTTTTTTGGTAACTATTTTAAAAAATTGTTCTAGGCCCTCTCTGTGCTGAAAATTAGAGGGAGGTATAAGTGTAAGATCTTTCGAGTCTTTTCTGAGTCTCCTTCTGAGTATGCATGATCACTTTCTCATTTCCTCTGTCTATTCCGTTGCTTTTGAGTGTCTTATTCTTCCATATCTGTTTCCCCAAATGGGAAAATAAAGGGAAAATAAAATGGAAGGATGGCGCTAGCCTGCTAAGTTCCCTGGAATTCACTTTAGCTGGGGAGAGAGCTTTGCCATCATGGGAAAGGGGCAGCACCAATGGCCCTACCTCTTTGTACCTTTTTGGTTAGGAGCAGCAAAGAGATAGCAGAGCTGAGATCCCCAACATTTGGAGGACAAGATTCTTTTTTTTCTGCCCAGTTTGACTCCCACAAGCCGTGTGCAAATTGCTCCATGAACAGGTGCACAGCTGCTGAATGTGCACTGAAGGGTGGGAACTGTGCAGTGACTACTGAGCTAGGGCTGAGATGAACCACAGCAGGAGCAATTTCCCAACCACTCTGAACCGGGAAACTGTAAGGCTTCAGCAGAATCCAGAACTCCTGAGCAGTCACACGGGCAGCCTGCACAGTGTGTTCTTATGTCCGGGGGGAAGCAGATTCTGGCACCTCTTACTCTCCCAGATGCTTTCATACAGAAGAGAAGAGGAACGGTTTTGTGTGCCAGGCTGAAGAGTCTGGACTTCATTTCAGTGTCTCCATGGTGGGCTTTCAGCCTGGGCATTGGAGTGCAACATTTGCTGGTTGTGAGGCCAAGGATGGGTTATCTAACCCTTCTGTGCTCAGCCTTCTCACCTGCTAACTGGGGGCAGTGAGCGCGGCCTGGACAAGGTGAATGCTCAGGACACACTGGCTACCGATGATGATCACACGTGGCGGCTGCTGACAGTCCTTCTGCAGATCCACAGGCTCAAGTCAGCTGGCTCAGAGTCCCAGAATAGATGGGGTACTGGATGTGATCCCTACAATCAAAGTGTGCTACATAAGGACAACTGTGAGTGCCCTGTCTGTCGGGGCAGAACCTTCTCTGTGTCTCACAGCTCACATCAAGCTGTTCTTGAAGCTCACAAGGTTCCGCACTTCCCAATGGGAACAGCAAGATGAAACAGTCGCAAGGACTGCATAGACTTTGGAAGGAAGTCACTTCAGTGGTAGGGGAGACTTGGCCTTGAACTAAATGCTGCTCGGTTGATACTTAACAGTTTCATAAACAAGACTTCAAAACCCCAAAACAAAGTTGAGAAATGTGTGTAAAATTCCAAACAGGAAGTTACCCCAAAAGAAAGAAGTCATAATGTATAACATTCAATTAAAAAATTTTAGGCAAGCAAATAAAGCAAGAAAATACACACTACAGAGTGTGTACAAATCAATCCATCAAAACTGGTATAGAACTGGCACAAATGATATAATTAGCAGACAAGAACAGTACATCAGTTATAAAATTCTTTCATGGGTTCAGAAATGTAGGAGAAAGACTACGAACAGCAAGTTGGGCTATGAAAAATGTGAAAAGGTTAAAATTGAGCTTCCAGAGAGGAAAATTACAGTGTGTGAGATGCAAATCACACTAGATGACTAAAATGACAGGCATTCCAGAAAAAAACAATGACTTGGTAAAAATTTTTTAAAATATTTACTTACTTGAGAAGAAGGAGGAAAGGAGAGAAAGAGAGAGGAGTGCAAGAGTGAACTCCCACCTATAGGTCCACTTCCACAAATGTTTGCAACAACTGGGAGTCAAAGGTGGGATTCAAGAATGGAATCCAGGTCTCTCTTTGGCTGGCATGGACCCAGTGGTTTGAGCCGTCACTGCTGCTTCCCAGCGCGTGTGCAGTGGGAAGCTGGAGTCAGGAGCTGGAGCTGCTGATGGGAAGCTGGTGCTCTGATGTGGAATGTGAGTGTCCTAATTAGTATCTCTGCTGCTAGGCAGGAGACCTGCCCCTTGCTAATCACTTACAGATTACAGCTTATCATGCAGACCTAAGTGAGTGGGGTGAGGCCACAAGACCCTCTTCACCCACAAGACCCACTCAGAGTGGGTGCTGTCTGTGCCAGGATCCACCCAAGAACACTCACTCCATGGCTAACTTGTTAAAATAAGTAAGCCGAGCCCAGGTGCTGCTGCTTACTGTGTCTTGGACCTCAGACCCAGAGCTTCATGGTACATGGACCTGCCAGCCCTGACCTTGTCCACCAGCCAAGTGTCACAGGCCCCAGAATTCTGTCCAGGTACCTGCTGGGAAGACTGTGTGTGTGTCTATTTTTGTGTGGCAATTGGCCTCCTGGCCCAACTAGTCACATGCGTGGAGACTCCAAAGATGTACAACTCTCAGATGTCAACCCAAATGCCCATTGTGAGTGTTATGGGAAAGTCACTTGTCAATACCCTTACACCTTAGGGCTTAAAGCCCCAAACCAAGAAGAAAGGTTGTCAACTTTCTCCTCAAATGACCCATTCCTCGTTGGAATGTATTTCAGTGAAGTTTTGCTTCATTCTCCTTATTTTCGTCTCTCTGAACTATAATTTGTTACTCCGTTGGTGAGAAGGAACCTGCAGCTTTTTTGCTGCCAGCGACAAAATTATTTAAAATTAAACACAGAGAAAAATATTACTCAAAAGGAACAGACAATAAGTTAGCTGCGGGAAAACTTTAAGCTGCTTGTCATGTGTGTCACTGGAGCAAAAGGAGACATGAGAAAACTACTTAAAAGATAATTTGCTGCATTTTCCCCAATTTGATGACTACTTTAAATCTTTAAATCCAAGAAGCTCAACTAATTTCCAGCACATGAAACATGAGGGAAAGTATACAAAGAATATCACCATAGAACTTCTCAGAGCCTGTAATGAAGAGAAAACCTGAAAAGCAACTGGAGGAAAAGGACATATCATTTACAGAAGAATGAAAATAAGGAAGACAGCAAATTTCTCGTTCAGAACGATGCCGGCCAGAAAGCAGTGGAGCAGCACCCTCAGAGGGAGGCCTACAGATGCAGAACACGGGCTGTAAATGTAGGAACATAAACTGCTTTAAGAGACATAGAAATGGGCCTGACACTGGCTCAACCAGCCAGTCCTCCCCTTTCAAGTGCTGGGATCCCACACGAGTGCCAATTTATGCCCCATCGGCTCCACTTTCAATCCAGCTTCCTGCTTGAGGCATGGGAGACTCAAAGGTAGCTCCTGGCTCCTAGCTTCAGATCAGCTCAGCTCTGGCTGATGTGGCCACTTGGGAGAGTGAACCAGTGGATGGAAGATCTTTCTCTCTGTCTTTCTTTCTCTTTGTAGATTTGCCTTGCAATAAAAATAGATTTTATTTTTTTAGATACACAAAAGCTGGGACCCTCGTTGTGGTGCAGTGGGTTAAGTTGCCACTTAAAGATGCTGGCATCCCATGTTTGAGCTCCAGCTTCAGTCCTGTTTTGCTTCTGATTAAGTTCCCTGTTATTGCATCTGGGAAAGCAGCACAGGAGAATCCAACTTCCAGGGGCACATGCTCTTCACATGGGAAAATGGCTTGGCCTTGTTCACCAACCAAGTGTCACAGCTCCCTGGACACTGCTGCCGTTTTGGGAGTCAACCAGCAATGGGAGATCTCTCTCTCTCTCTCTCTTTCTCTCTCTCTCTCTCTCTCTCTCTCTCTCTCTCTCTCTCTCTCTCTATTTCAAATAAATAAAACAAACCTTAAAAATAAAAACATTACCTAGCAGCTAGAAGAATTCATTGCTAGTTGGCATGTTCTATCAAACGTTAATGATGGGTAGAAGGAGAATGATCCCATATGGAAATAACAAGGGATGTGGAAAAACTCATGGAAGAGTTGATGTCAGGGTAAAAGTAATTGAAATTTGTGTATCATTTTCCAAAATTGGCATTTTTCTTGAACTTCTAAAGGCTTCTCATGTGTAGGGGTTTCAAGATGGTTTTTCACCAAAATAAACTTATACTTTAATTCCATTTCTCATGATCTTTGTGAGAGATTCTCCAATGGATCTAGACATTTAGAAAAAAACTACACATGTCTGACTGAACAGACACTTTTCTCATTATTTATATCTCTTCCCAAGATAACTGGCTATTTGCTGCTTGCTCTCTGGAAGCAGATGTATGCTGACTCTGACACTAAGACGGGGAGCAATGTTGTGAGTCTCTCACTCTAAACACCAGCACTTGAAAACGGTTGTGACAGGTAAGAACATCTGTGGTAGACCTTCAGGCAAAGACCTAGAGAAAAAACAGAGAGACATAACAGGGAAACAATCAAACAAGATGAGATGGAGCCACACCAGTGTCTCGGAGGAAAGCAGGTGAACAAGGGTGGGGGCAGGGAATAAAAAACAGAGAATAAATAGCAGCAGGACAAGTTCAATCCCACCTGTGGGAGGAACCATGTCAAATGGACCCACTTAAAAGGCTAGGGTTTTGTATTAGAGACCACAGAATGTCTACAAGAAATCCAGATTCCCAAAATTTATGTATTTATTTATTTTACTAGGAAGGCAGAAACAGAAAGGGAGATGCAGGGAGAGGGGGAGATAGGGAGACAGAGAGGTGGTGGGTAGAGAGGAGAAAGAGAGAGAGAGAGAGAGAGAGAGAGAGAGAGAGAGAGAAAGAGAGAGAAAGAGAGAGCACTTGCATTTCTTGATTTGCTCCCCAAATGCCCCCACAGTAGCCAGGTTGGAGCCAGGAAGATACCAAGAGCCAAGAATTCCACCCTGGTCTCCCACATGGGTAGCAGGGACTCAAGTACTTGAACCTTCACTGCAGCCTGCCAGAGCACACATTGACAGGAAGCTGGATTGGAAGCTGGGACTTAAACACAGGCATTGTGAGACAGGATGTGGGCGTTCCAAGGAGCGACCCAACTCCTGTGCTAAGTCCCCATGGCAAGAAAAACAATTTATATAAAGGTAGAAATAGGCAGAAATTAAAGGAAGGAAAAATACTTCAGAGACATAAACGAACCACAATTTACTGGCGATTACACTCCACCTTTCTCAATAATGGGAAGAAAAAGTTGAAAATTACTAAGGATGGAGAACACGGGAACCACACCATCAACAAAATTGACCTAATTGGCATTTATAGAATGCTGTACCATGCAGAATTCATATTCCTCTCAAGGACACACAGAACACTGACCAAGACAGACGCTATTTTAGGCTATATAAGCGGCCAATTTTAGAGAAATTCTAATCATGCAGAGTATGTTCTCTAATTACAATAGATTGAAGCTAAAAACCAATAGCAGAGGTATCTAAAAAAATACCCAGACATGTGGGAACCAAATAACACGCGTTCACGTCAACCATGCTGCAAAGACAAACTCCAAAGGGAAACTGTGAGGTATCCCAAACTGAATGAGAACTGAAATGCAGCCTATAACATTGTGTAAGATGCTGCAGAAACAGAAGTTAGAGGGAAACTGTCCTGAAATGTTTGGAGTCTGAATGTTCCAGACTAGAGACAAGCTAAACAGTCATCAAGAACATCATCAGTGCTTTAAACAGGTTGTGTGGCGTCCCTGCGCGAGGGAGCTGCTTAGAAACAATGAAAAATGAGCTATTGGTACCTGCAACGTGAAGAATACGTTTCAGAATAATTATACAGAGTAGAAGAAGCCCGACCAAAAGATTAGACTTGGTATAGTTCCATCTACATAAAATTTGGGAGCTAACTCAAGTGCTAAAAAGCAAATGAGCCAGCTCCCTGCGAATGCCCCTGGGAAAGAAGCTGAAGATGGCCCGAAGTCTTAGGTCCTGCCACCTGCAGGGGAGACAGACAGGGACTTCCAGCCTGTTGGCTTGACTCCAACTCTGGCCATTGTGATCATTTTGGAAGTAAATCAGCTTGCTAGAAGCTCTCCCTCTGTCTCTCCTTGTCTCTATAACTTGGCCTTAAACAAATTCAATCTATTTTTTGTCAAGCAGACCTGTGGTTGCTCGGGAACGGGTGGGGTCAGCAGCACCTCTGTAGGAAACTTTCAGGGACGACGCATGTTCAGTGTCTTAGTGGCAGTGATGATTCCACAAATGTCTACGCTTGTCCAAAGTGATCAATCATCAGTCTCACTTCAACGGGGCTATTAGAGATAAGTCTTAGCTATTTTTAACGTTGTATCCCAAATTGAATGCCAAAAATTGTTATATTGTGATGATTTTTAAAATAACCTGGGAGGGTGATTCCATTTTCATCTACAATTTTGGGAATAAAGACAGGTAGGCACCGTGCAGTGACAGGTGTGATGTCACGCAGTCGGCAGGTGACAGTGCTGGGATCTTGCCCTGCGCTAATTTTAGTCCAGAAACCCAGCAGCTGAGATCCGTGGGGCAAATTCCAAATTCCGCCCTGGTTACTATATTTGACCCACATGGAAGCCTTGGAAAGCAAAGAGATTTTTCTGGAGAAACTGTGTGTCAGGCAGTTGGGGAGGGGTGGCGGAGAAGCTCAGGATGCCTTGAGGGGGAGGGTACCCTGAGCGGAAGAGGAGCAAGCATCTGCTTTGCAGGTGCCATGGATCACTGAGCCATGGGGCGGTGCAGCAGGGACAGGCTTTATCGTTAGGATCCTACAACCACCCCATGGTAGAGTTCAGACTCCTGCCAGATCTGTCCCCTGCTTCTTCCCGTCTGAGCCTGCTTTGCAGGCTTGAGCTCTTGTGAAATTGGGGAAGAGCCTTGTGAAAAGAGCGGATTGGTGAGCAGCAGGCACAGACTCCTCCAGAGATCTCATAGGGGCAGCCCCAGGAGAGGCTTTGTAGTTTCTCTGGGCTTCCCTCAGTTCTACTCCTGTAGAATGGGGGTGATCAGGCCATCCCAAGCGGTTCTCATGGGACTTGGGGCAGGCTGCACCTTGCACCCCAGCCCCCAAGCTCAGCAGGCCAGTGCTTCCTCCTCAGAGAACAGAACCATTCAAGGTTTCCCCTCCCTCTCTGCACATCCCCTCCTAAAGTTGCTTTAAGAGCCACAGAAAGCATGTTTATCTCAGGGTTTTGGTGCTGATGGCAGGGGAATTAGCAGCCTGGCCCACTCAGAAGGTTCTGCACAGCATGGGCTCACACAGAGGCATTGGTTTCCTGCTGAGCCAGTGGGGGAGCAGCCTTGTGAGCCTGCCTCTGAGGTAGTGGGGAGACCTCTAGGGCCAGGGGTCTCAGGATGAGACTTGGAGACAGGTGGTGTCTGTCCCTGGCTTCACACAGTGCTGTGCAGTGCAGGCTGTGTGGGAGTGGGCTCCCATAGGACAACATGCCTAGGTCCCTGCATCTGGGTGGTCCTGGGTATAATTCTGAGAGGCAGGGAATGGGACAAGGACAGAAATTATATGGGCGCCTTGAGCCAAGGCAGCTAATCATCTGGATATCTGCTCCTCGGTCACCTCCCCTGCCTAGAGACCCTGAGGCCTCAAGGGCAGGTGATGTTATCCCAGTCTGGACCCCTACTTCACTACTTAGAGAGCGCCTTAGAAGAGCTGCTTCAACCAACCGTGTCCACCTGGGCTCCTTCTGGGAGAGAAGCCAAGTCTACCTGGGTGGGTGAAGCCCTGGACTGTGTTGGTGGTGACAACCATGCCCTCCCCTGACATCTCCAGCCCCTGCTGGCCTCTTTCTTCCTTAACTCCTCTCCCAGGGCTTGGTTGGGGGAGGAGCATGGGCCTCAGTGCAGAGGTCTGTGGGACACCCGCTGTCCTGCCCTGAGCTGTGTGACTGTGGACACATCACCTGACTTCTCTGGGCTTCCCTTTCTTCCATGAGCAATGATGGATTTGCATCCCTCCCCTCCTGCATGCACTTTGTGTGAGGGGGGTTGAAGGTATGGCTAGCAAAAGTCCAGTGTCCCCAGGGCGATGTGGGGACAGCATTCTGAACTCCTCTTCTCAGCTCCCTGGCCTGTGTGTTCCTTACAGTTCATCTGCAAATCCTGGGGCCCCCTGAGGCTCATACAGTCAGCCAACTGGCTCCCAGAAGAATGTAGGGGTCCCTGGGATCATTAGAACTTGTGTGGACCCCTCCTGAGCAGACTGGACCATGTGGAGTTAATCCCAGCAGGTCAGTGTTGGTTTTGAACTAACCAAACACCCATCGAGTACCCTTCCCAGAATCCCACAGTGTCCACAGACAAGAGCCAGATTTTCATTGTCTCGGTTTAGTCACTTTGGGAACTCAAATATCCCTCGGTCAGATCATCAATCCATGTCTCCCATGTGAGTGGCAGGGCCACGAGTGCTTGTGTTATCACCTGCTGCCCCCAGGGTGCACATGGGCAGGGAGCTGGAAGAGGAGCCAGGACTCTGGTGGGTCCTGTGGTCCTCCCATGGAGCTATGCCCGATGCCCACCCAGGCGGTGGTGCCTTTTTAGTTTCTGATTATACCTTGCAAGTCCTCGGCTTGTTGCTTTGTCCTCTCTTAACACCCAAATGAGATTGTCCCCCAGAGGCCCGATATCATTTGATGCCAGATAGCTGGATAGAATTAGCGACTCAAGGTAGGACACTTGGTTGCAACCTGTTATGGCATAGTTGGGAAACTGAGTGGGGATTGCCACAGGTTGCGGAACGGGGATTGGGGCAGGGCCTCCTGAGTGCCATCAATGCTCTCTCAGCTCTTCCTTAGCCTGCGTGGACTATAGCCTGGGTTTCGCCCCTAAAACAGGTAAGGCACAGCTGGAAGGAGCTGTGGAGGTGGCAGTAGGAGACAGAATGAAGCCCATGGAGGGAAGACCTCAGTCAGGGATCCCTTGGGTTCTGAAGGGTTTCCTCAGCCCTGACTCAGGCTGACAAGCAGACCAGCATCGATGACATGATGACAGCAAAGAGATTATTGCAGGTGTACGGTGAGAAGAGGGATATCAGGTTGGCACCACCTGTCTGCATGATGGGGCCACTGTGAGTAGTTCCCCTGAGAGTGTGGAAACACGTTCCCAAATAGGTATGCTTCAGCATTGCATGTTCACAGACGAGCTGGCTGTCCTGGCATCTGTGCTGGGTGCTGGGAGCTGGGGGGATGGAGGAACGGAGTTGGCACATGTCTGCTCCTCTCTGCAGTCCTCGGTGGGTATCAGTCATCAGTGGTGGCAATGGGATGTCAGAATGCCAATCTTATGACCCTGCGCTGAGGTCCCTGAGGGAGATATCAAATGCCCTCTCCTCCCGGCCCAGACACTGGCTGTCCATCTGCTGGTGAGTCTGAGCTTCGTGGCTTTGGAGAGTTTCTACTGTAGAGGTGACCCCCTGCTGGTCTCAGGAGGAGTGCTGGTGTTTAGAAGCAAGTAAGAGGGTGGTGAGTCTCACAGGGTGCCCAAGGGTCCTGATTACAAGGGGATGGTGGGGACCCTGATTCTCAGCTTTGAGGTCTGGGTTTAGTGGCCGGTTGAGCAGCCATGAGGGGAGGTTTGGACACCCTTGTTGCTGGTCACAGGAATTGGCCCCGACTCAGAGACTAGTGTTATGGGGTCTTTAGGCATCTCCCTTGGTGGCAGTCACTACTCTTAGGGTGAAGAGGGGTCTCCAGGCCCCATGAAATGAGATCCTTCCCCAACCCTGCTGGTTTCCCTCTGCAGCCCCCTTTTATGCTTCCCTGAACTCACATGTCTTCTGACACAGAACACGCATGGTCAATCTGCAGTGAGGCTGGGTCGCTCTGAGCATGGCTGCTGTTACTGTCACGGTGTTAGGCAACTTCAAAGAACAAAATTATTTTATTTATTTGAAAGGCAAGAGGAAGACGGAGAAAGATCTTTCTTCTGGTTCACTCCCCAAATTGCCACACTATCTTGGGGCTGGTCTGGGTGGAAGCCAGGTACACAAAACTCCACAAAATTCCTTCGTGTGGCACAGGGGAGCAGTCCCTAGCCTCCAGGATCCGCTTCCCCCCAAATTGGTTAAAGACTGGCATTGCTGCAAAACCCTGCTTGGGTGAGAGTTTAGTTGGTTCATGCATGAGCCCTCTGCTCCTTAGGATTTAAGTATTGAATTCCCGGGGCTGGGGAAGTGGCATAGAAGGCTAATCCTCCATCTGTGGTGTCAGTATCCCATATGCATGCCAGTTTGAATCCCAGCTGTTCCTCTTGATCCCATGTTCCTGCTAATGGTCTGGGAAAACAGCAGAGAATGACCCAGATGTGGGAAATCCAGAAGAAGCTCCTGGTTCCTGGCTTCAGTCTGGCTAGCCCTTTCTCTTTGTAACTCAGCCTTTCAAATAAATAAAACATCTTAAAAAAAAAGCATATCAGCCTTCTCCTGTGGTGTAGGTGCAGCTGTTCTACCTAAATTTGAACCAGCAAGATATATCTTCCTGTCTCAGGAATAAAATATTGACAAAGATTCATCAAAATTAAAAACGATAACAGACGGGAATGCTCATCTTATTCTAGTTATTTCACGTTGTAAAATACACAGAGGAAAATACTGGAAAAGAATCTCTTTCTCATACAGTTTTTTCCCCTTCTTTTTTAGATCCTTATGTGGAATAAACAAAGACTCTAAAACTAATTTATAGATAATCAACAGAGGTGCTGGTGGCACTTGGACCAAACAGCGCTGCTTGAAGATCAGGTGTGCAGCCCATTCGTTGCAAGGTAATAGATTTGAAAGGGTTTGAAGAGATGGCAGATTGAAAGCCATCTGACGGACGGTGTGCGCAGCCACTGTTTACACTGTGGCCTCTCTGGGGGCACACTGACACGACTGACTTCATTCAGTGTGGAGTGTTTTGGACTAGGCTGCCTGCAGATTTCACATTTTTATTGTTTGATGTACGCCTGTAGAAATGGGCAGCGCATCATTTAAGATTCCTGTTATTCTGGGAAAATTTATTGTTTGGATCTTTGTGAATTGCTTTCTGACCTGGAATTATCCTTTAAAAATTTTTTTCTAAGATGTCCAGGGCTAAAGTTGGCATTGGAACCAAGTCAATAAAGCCTGCTCTGATCCAGCTCCCAGCTAATGGGCCTGGGAAAGCAGCAGAAGTCGGCCGTGTGCTTGGGTCCCTGCACCCGGGAAGACGCTCCTGGATCCTGGCTTTGGTCTTTCCGCCACTGAGGCAGCGACTCAGTAACGGAAGATCTCTCTTTCTTTCACTCCAGTTTTCAAATAAATAAATACCTTTAAAAAGACAGAGTCCTACTTGCTGGCTTGTGATGGGGGATGGACCCCCCCCACGACATCACCTCAGACCAGGGAATCTGCTGTGCTACAGAACAAGAGCAAGGGCAGGGGCTTACCCTCGGAGGTTCCAGCTTTACAGAGTGGCCTGCCATAGGCCCAGAGACAGGAAACAAGGCCTGCTTCCTGACCTGCAGGTTCCACAGCTGCAGATCCAACTTTACAGAAATTGAGGATATCTTTACAAAATATGTCTGTTCTAACAGGGTAACAGGGTTAGGTTTGGGGTTGGGGTTGGGTTAGGGTTAGGGTTAGGTTTGAGGTTAGGGTTAGGGTTGGGGTTAGGGTTAGGGACACATCTCTCTGTTTGTGGCTACTCTCTAGACAACGCTGTGACAGCTAGTTACACAGCCTGCATCTTGTGCTTGCTTTAATAAGGAACGTAGAGGTGACTCAGCATACACAGGAAATGGCCTTTCATGTCATTTACTTGAGCATCATGGTGGTTGGCATCTGTGTCTGTGTCCTGCAAGCTGTGTTGTTTGCATCCACTCAAAGGCTTTTGGAGGATGATGCATCTATAGGAAGAACGCACTGTTGTGCAAAATACAAATAGAAGCCAAGTGGGCCACTGGGACTGTGGTGGGGCCGTGGGAAGCGGGAACTTTAAAATTCTCCTCTGAGTAAATCTGGGCTCTGTGTGCTTAGGGGTCCTGATCCTAAAGGGTTCATACAAGTACGAGACAGGGAACACCCTGCTGGCTGCCATGGTGCTCCTAGCAGTTGGAAGGCAAGATGAGGGATGGGATAAGGGTGATGGAGTTGGGGCAGCCAGATGAGGCACAGCCCTGGGCCACCCAGCAAGCATATTCGATACCCTTCAGGTAAAGTATGAGCAAATGGGCAGGTGTCACTGCCGTTCCTGAGAAGGGCATGGTGACCTGAGGGGGTCATGTTGCCAGGTAGGCCTCCGGAGAGGCCACTGAGCATGCAGAAAACCCACATAGGTAAAGGAGGGCGAGCATCAACAGCTTCCACTGCAGCTGCGAGGCCCGACATACTGGCAAAGTGTTAGGGTTAGGGTTACGTGCTGGCCCTGCCACCTCCTTCTCCTTTGTCCAGAGTGCTTGAAAAAGTTCTGTCCCAAAGCTCTGTGTGTTGAGAAATGGCTGGGAACAGCCCTGGAGTGGATCGTGAGGGATGAGGAGAGACTGCATGACCTCCCCAGCCCAGCCTTCTGCTTCTCACACGCACCCAGCTGTGTGCCCCTTAGTTCTGCTCCCTCTGCCAGGAGCTCACTTCTAGGGAGCCCACACTCTGGGCAGCCAGTTCTGCCCAAGCCCTGCTCTCGGAGACACCTGCTCCCCATCCCGTCCAATGGACCTCCTCCCCTGCAGTCCTGCTGCCGTTCCCCTTCTCCCTCCTGGAGGTCTCTAAGAATCAAGCATCACTCCAACTCCTCAGCATTTGCTCCTCAAGAATCTGTTTTTTAAAAGATGTATTTACTTATTTTAAACTCAGAGTTACAGAGAGAGTGAGAGACAGAGATCTTCCATCTGCTGGTTTACTCCCACAGATAGTTGCAATGGCCATGGCTGGGCCGGGTTGGAGCCTGGAGCTTCTTTCAGGTCTCCTATGCCAGGGGTGGGGGTGGCAAACACTCAAGTCCTCCTCTGCTGCTTTCTCAGGCCACTTGCAGGGATCTGGGTTGGAAGTGGTGCAGTCTGGGTTTAAACTGGTGCCTACATGGGATGTTGGCATTGCAGCTTTTACCTGCTACTCCACAAAGTCAGCTTCTCAAGCATATTTTGTGGCTCAGTGCAAGTCAGAGACTTTGTAGCAGTCAAATCAAGGCTAGACCTCACTGTCTACATGGAGTCAACAACTGTCCTGGCTCTTAAGGATGTGCAGGATGGATGGAAAATGCTTTGTGAAGATGATAAACTCACACATAGAGTTGATGGGATTTGTCTCTGCTCACATCTGTGCTGATGGTACAGACTAAGGGATGCAAGTAGAGAACCTGGGGGGTGGGGCTTGAGAGCCTGCTGGGAAGGTGCTCCCCTTAGCAAGGCGCCACAGCAACCTCGCAGGAGACAGGAGCCCCAGTTCCTTGGCCCCACAGGAGACAGTAGCAGGTGGCAGGGAGCGCTGGTGGCACGCCACATTGAGTGGCAGATTCTGTTCCCTTTTACTCCTCTCAGGAAGCTTCCTCTGTGCTCAGCTGCTGCACCATGTTTCAGATCAGAACATCCAGATCCTTGCAAAGAAGAGTGGATGCGAATCTGCACGCTTGGGGCAGGGGAGGACAAACTCCAGGGAGGCTGCGTGAGTGAACAGATGGGCCACATGTCTCCTCAGAGCCCCTGCAGCCCAGGCCAGGGCAGCACACCCGACTGATGGATGAAGGGAACATTTATCAACAAGTCAGGGATGGAGTACACCCCTCCTCCCAGTCGGTGGAGCTCTTGAGTGATGGTCCCTGCCTGCTCTTTCCTCTGTGTTTGCCTTTCGTGGGGGGTGATAGATGGGCAGGCAGCTCTAATGAGTGGGGCTATGGCCACGAGACAGTCACAAGGCTGCCCAGCTGTACACAGCTCCTGGCGAATGGCAGCCTGGCTGATTTGGGAAACTCATCTAGGAACTCAGACACATCAGTGTGTGTGTGTGTGTGTGTGTGTGTGTGTGCGTGCCTATGTGTCTGTGTGTGTCATGTGCATATGCTAACATTCATGCATGCACATGTGTGCCTATGTGTGACATATGGTATCTCTGTGTATAAACATGCATGTACATTTATGCGCATACATATGCATTTGTGTACAAGAACATGTGCGTACATATGTGTATGCCTTTGTGTGTCTTTTAAAAATTTTTAAATTATATTTTTGACAATCTTTACATAGTTAATTAAGGTAAAAAGGTTCAAGGGCTATAGGAAAGTGGGTAAGACTATTATTTCCATATTGTTTCCTTCATGTCTAAAGGGGATATTAAGGGAGAAGGCCCACCCAGTTTCCCACTCACTTCAGGTCCCAGATGTAGGGCTTGCTCTGAGGTTCTTGCTCAAGTGGTTTTGATAGTTCACCAGTTATGAATTGCTGCCAATCTTGCCACTCCAAGCACGATGAGGTCGTTGAAGAATCCACTAATTGACATAGTCCAACATAGAGTCTCCATTTCCCCAGTATTTCGCTGCCAACACATAGCTGAGATGTTTGATTGACCTGTTCTGTCTTCTGTCTTTTTTTTGGTTAGGGTTCTGAGTTCAGCATTTTATGTGTCTTATGAGAGTGTATAATGTATGTTTGTGTGTATATTGTATTTCACATGGGGTCTCTATCGTGTATATGTGTATATTGTGTGTATGTGTGTGAGATATATGTGGGGTCTATGTGTGCATGCGTGTTTATGTGGGTATGTGTGCATCTGTATTTATTGTGTTTGTGTACATATGGGCATGTAGATGTGTGTGTGTTTGGTGTGAGGGAGCAGGTAGACACAGTCATGCAGCAGCAGATGCCTGGCTCTGTATGGACCCCAATCAGGAGAGTCTCAGGTTGTGCCCTAGCACATGTGGGCTCCCCAGGGAGTGGTGGCATGGGTTAAACTTTGGTCCTCCAGTTCCTAGCAGAGGCCAGAGTCTTCCAGATCTGGCTTCCTACGCTAGCTAGCACTCCCTGCTCTGTGGCTCACACATGCCACTTAGCTTCTCAGTTTCCTCCCATTTGGATTAAGAAGAGCCAATCCCTGGGAGGCCCCTAGTGCAGCAGTAGGTGTAACTTCACTAGAAGCTCTTGGCTTCAGGGCTCGGGGCTGAGCTGCTACCTGTGACCCCAGCATCCAGTATTAGAGCACCTGTTTGAGTTCTAGTCACTCTGCTTCCCATCTAGTTCCCTGCAAATGTGCCTGGCAAGGCAGTAGATGGTGGTGCAAGTCCTGGGACTCTAGCCAGCCATGTGGAAGATCCGGAGGGAGCTCCTGGCTCCTGATTTCAGCTTGGCCCAAGCCAGGCACTTATGGCCATCTGGGGAGTTAACCAATGGATGGCATCTCTCTTTCTCTCTCTCTCTCCGTCTCTGTTTCTGTCTCTTCCCCATCACTCCCTTCTTCCTTCCCTTTCCTTCTCTTCTCTGTCACTGTTCCTTTCAAATACATAAGTCTTGCAAAATCTTTTATGCTTCCTTTTCGTCATTGTCAGTATTGTCACCTGGCATGTGTTGTAGGTACTGAGGGATGACACTCACATGCCTCAGAGCTCTCCCTGCATACTCATTTCCTTTCTGACTTACCATTGTGCCCTGTGCATGCTTCAGATCAGTGCAAATCTCTCTGGGGCATGAGGCAACTGGCTCCAGAACAGCCCCACTTGGAGGTGCTTCGTAGAATACTTTCCCACAATAAAGACCTGCAGGCCCTTGCCCTGCTCACATACAGCGTGGCCCAGATCAGCTCTATCTCCCTGTCTGACTACAGTCATCTCGCCGTCTGCAGCTCCTCTGCCGTCCAGAACAGTGACTGGCGTGCAATGCGTGCTCAGCAAATATTTGTTGACAACTGAACTGACAAGGTGACCTTTCCAAAGGAAAACCATTGCCACCTCATTATGCTGTCTGCAACCTTTTCTCAGGCTCCTGACACTCTGTTTACTCCCCTGGTCTGCCCATGAATTTCTGTTTCTACTCCGGGTGTGGAAAGACCCAAGGGAGACAAGAAGAAAAATGAGAAAAAGCCCCAATGATTTACAAAATCATAATTTCTCTCAGGCCCACCACAGACAGAGCTGGGGTTGGGAGACAGCCAAGTGTGCTGGAGTCCAAAGAGGCACAAGGTCTAGGGCGAAAGGCAGAACCACGGACAGCGCCACTTTGGGTAGTGCGGAGGGAGCTGCTGAGGGGATCCTGGAGGAGAGGAAGGGGTGGCGGTGGTGCGTGCTTGCGTGAGTTCTTCAGGTGAGTTCTCCAGTGTTGACTGGAGGAAACTCAGTGTTATTAGGGTCCCGTGGATCCAAAGGGAGTTTACATTCGCTCTCCAGCTACACTTGCCAGGGTTCTCTGAAGTCTGGACCAGAACAGGGGAGGTTCCCTTCCACGGGTCATGGTGTGAACCCTGCTGAGAGTTTTCAGGTTCTTCTCGGGACACTCACATTCCAGATCAGACTGCCCAGATCAGATTGCCCAGCTCCCCTTCTGATTGTATACCCTGCCATTAGATTCCCTGGGAGGCAGCAGGTATGGCTGCCATAGTTGAGCCCCTGCCAGCTACATGGGGGACTTGGGTGAAGCTCCTGCTCCTGGCTTGGCCTGGACCAGCCATGGCCATTGTGGATATTTAGGAAGTGAACAAGTGAGTGGGAGACTTGCTTGTCTGTTTTTCTCTGCATTTCAAATAAAATAAATAAGTAAATATTTTTTGAAACTATGCCACCTTCCAGATCTGTTCTCATGTAAGGCCAAACCTTGTATTTCCTGGTGAGCAGTATAAGCCTCACAGCCTCAGGTCCCAGCAAACACATGTTTCCATTTGCTTCCTTCCTCCCTTCCTTCCTTCCTCCCTTCCTTCCTTCCTCCCTTCTTTCTTTCCTTTCCTCTCTGTTTCTTTAATAATATGTCTATTATTTACTTAAAGGCAGTTACAGAGAGCAACCTTCCATCAGCTGATTCCTTTCCCAAATGGCTGCAAGGTCCACAGGCTGAAGCCAGGAGCCAGGGCCATCATTTGGGTCTCCTAGATGTATTCAGATGTGTGCCAGATGCTTCCTAGATGTGTGCAGGGGACCAAACACTTGAGCCTTGAGCCATACTCTGCCGTTTTCCCAGGCCAAAAGCAGGAGGCTGGAATGGAAATATAGCAGCCAGGACACGTAATGTCAGCATTTTGGGGGGTCTTTAGCCCACTGTGTCACACACCAGATCACTAGAAAGCTTTTAATGACCCTCAGGAGGGAGTCTACAGCGGTACTCCAGGCCGCAGGAGAGACTGAGAAAGGAAGGTAAAAGCCAGGCAGCCCCAGTCTTGCAGCTGTGTCCTCATCTTCTGTCGCCCCTTCCCATAGCCTTCTGTGACTAGGGCCAGCCTGGACCATTGACTCAGCTGTTCCAGAGGCAGAGATGGAGTTAGATTATCTGGTTAGCGAGATTGGCCCTGGAGGACTGAGGCTCCCTAGGAAGCTGGTGGGCAGCTTTGACGCTGCAGACTGAGCTGCTCAGACCTGGGCAGTCAGAACCCCATCCTCAGAGCATCCCCTTCTCTGTCCCTTCTTGTGAGGGTCTTCTCCCTTGCTTGCTCTGCAGCTGCTGGGCCATAGACACTACCTCTGCAAGGCCCCATGCTCACCTGTCCCCAGATGCCCACCCTAGGGTGCCAGCTGCACCAAGGCAGTGGAAATAGAAGGAGGCACACACTCAGGGCCATGAGGTGGAGGGCCAGCCGTGGCCATCAGGAGCCCTGAACCTGGCTCGCTGTGGATGAGCACTGAGGGCAATTTCTAGCTCCTCATCACTCTCTGTTGGTTCCATAAGGAACCACTGAGTTCCAAGGAGCACCTGGTGCATGGGGCATGGCTGGGGGCACCCTGTGGATGGGGCACCCTGTGGATGGGGCACAGCTGGGGAGCACCCCATGTATGGGACACGGCTGGGACTGCGCTCTTCAGCCTGCTGTGTACCTACGTACTTGGTCCAAATGCCACTCTCAGAGCTTGGTTTCCCAAGGGCAGAGAGGTCATTGGAGCAGCCTGTGGCTCCCAGTTGCAGCTGTGGAGAGTTGTTATTCCAAGCATGATGGAACAACAAGGACTAGACTCTCTCTGTCTTTCTGTCTCTATCTCTCTCTCTCTCACATACACACACACACACACACACACACACACACACATCACCTTGGCAAAACACATAAGAGTGGTTTGTAAGACATCAAGCCTCAGGCAATAAATCAATGAAGCAAGCCCTACACCTGCTCTTGCTCACAGCTCTGAGAGCAGGTGAGGACCCAGGCGGGGCCAGTGGAGTCCCAGAGTTGAGGAGACGGAGCTGATATTGCACGGGTAATCTTCACAGCACACAGTCCCAGGGAGAAGAAGCTAGAGAGAAGAGAGAGAGGCTGGGAAGTGCACAGAAGGGTCTTGACTCGGTTGTGAGGAAAATGTAATGCTAGACTGAGAACTGCTAGACTGAAAACTGCTTTTACATATTCCTTCACCTAAGGAATATGTAAAAGCAAGACCGCTATGGGCTTACAGAGTTTCCAGGTAATTTACCTGTTTTGCAGAATGAAGCCCCAGACCACGTGCAGCTAAACAAGAATATCCAGGAGCCTGGGGTTGGTGATGTAGCATCAGCAGCTCATGTCGGGGTGCTTGTTCTTGGGTCCCTACCACTCAAATGGTGGAGTTGGAGTTCTGGGCTCCTGGCTGCAGCCTGGCCCAGACCTAGCTGTTATAATCACGGGGGGGAGGAGAGGATGGTGAACTAGTGGATGGAAGATTTCTTCCCTTTCTCCCCCTCCCTCTCAGTCACTCTGCCTTTCAAATAAATAAATCCTCAATACATTTTACCTGACGAGGTAAAACGTGTACTGTGTAGTGAAAAACCTAGGGCGGCCATGTTAACATCAGACAAGGGTAGGGTTCTGAGCAAATGATCAGAGAGAGATAAAGACAGCTGAAGCATTCACTTAGCTGTAACAATCCTAAACATTTATGGTTATGAAACAAAGCCTGCCTGTGCTGCAGGGAAATAGTCAAGTCCACATTTATTGTCAGAGCATTCGACAGCCTCTCTTAGGAACCATAGAGCCAGTAGACTGAACGCCGCCACAAGGAGGAAAACTTGATCAACACCGTCAACCAACTTGGCCTCATCGACACACGGAGCACTCCTCCCTGTAACAGCAGGAAACACGTTGTCCCTGCTCGAAGCCATAAAACACGTCTCAGCAAATGCAAAGGAGTCGGTTGCACTGAGTGCGTTCCCGCCCATCACCACATCCCATGAGACCTCCCATTCCTTTGAAGATAAACACCATGCTTCCAAATAACTCACGTGCCACAGAACAAATGCAAAGGAGATTAGGAGGCACTTTTCTCTGAAAGGAAAGGAAAACACAGCATAACCACCCGGGTGGGCTGCCACTCAAAGCAGTCCTTAGAGCAAGTGTGAGGTACGGAATAGCCACAGTGAGAAAAGCATGAACAGCTCCAGCCGGTGGGCCTTGGCATCCTCTTCCAGACACTCTGCACAGAAGAGTCAGTTAACTCCAACATGGTAGCAGGAAGGGAGCAGAGGAGCTCAGTGAAGAGAAGCAATAGAGAAAATCAATGGAACCGAAGCTGATTCTTTGAGAATATCAATACCATTGACAAATCTCTAGACGTATTGATCAGACAGAAAGCAACCATTTACCAACATCATGGAATGAAGTAGGTAAAATTACTGATACTGTGTATGTTTTGGAATTTTTTGATAAGATAAATCCACCTGTCTTTATCAATCTAGCAATCCTTCAACCAGTCTACATATCTATGTATCTATCTAATTATCTCCACTAGGGTCCTATGTGTATGATTTTGTACATTAGGTTATTATGCAATGCTACTTTATTCAGTAACTCAGACTGGCCTGGATTTGGCTGTTGGGTACTTTGATTTACTCCTATGTGCCATTTCTACACTGCCTTCATTATGGGTTCTTCTCCGGTTTTGAGTGCATTCTTATATTCTGGCACTAAAAGCTGAGCTCAAGATCACCTTGTGGATTTTGTGCCCAGTCCTAGAACAGTCCTTTTGTCTTATTGGAGAATGGTTGCTAAAAGCAGGATCTGTTCAGTGAAAGTGCTCATGGCTCCTAGGACACTGTGGCTTCCAGGTCCTGTCAGCCACAGAGCAGGGAATGAATGTATGCCACCTGTCGAAACACATTTCTGAATGTACACATCTGGCATGGATTGTGAGTCCCTGCTGTCGTCCCCAACTCTGATACATCACCCCAGGGGCTGCTCAAACCCAGACTCCAGCGGGGAGATGCCACCCTGCACACCGCGTGCACAAGTGTTATCTCATGAATACGTACCATGACTTCAGAGTGGCTGAAGACTTCACTGGTTTCAAAAGTGACACAGGTCAGTACCCCTTCGCTCACCTGCTTCAGCGAGGTGGCTTCATACATGCGTAATGCGATTGGATTCATTTGTCACAGTATGCATGTCATCCAGAGATCTCCTGGCCTCTAAGATGATTTTAAAAAGCTGCCTATACAGTAGTCCTCTGCTTCTGCTGTCAATCTTCATGGGCTTTGGCAAATGTATGATGTCATCTCCTAGGTGACTCCACACAGTGGGCTTACAGTCTGCAGCATCACCTGTGCTACGACTCTCCAGTTTTCCCTGGTGGACTTGTAGGGTGCTGTCATTGTGCCACCTTCTTTCAGGATGTTATTCCTTGTGACCTTTCCTTTAGCACTGGGTGTATAAGACTCATCTGTCCCCTCACATGTCTCGATCGCGCATTCTTTTCCATTCCTTAGGAACATCCTATGGTGCAGTGTCTCGGAGTGTGTCTGTGCACCTGCTGAAGGGTTCATATTTTGCTTTCTGTCCTTGGCAATTATGAATGCAGGTGCAGTGAGATTCATATGCAAGTTCGCCTGAACTGATGTTCTTGGGTCAGTTGGGAAAAGGCTTGGGCATGTGATTGCTGGCTTTGTGGTCAGCTAATGTTTTGGTTTTTAAGATGCTGCTACCAGTCCTCCAGAGTACTTTGCCACTTCCTGTTCCCACCCAGGGCAAGTGGAGCTCCCTGCTGATCCACACCCACCCTGGAAGGTGGAGTCATAGGTTCCACTGGGTTGAGTTGTGACCCTGGGCTCATTGTTGGTGGAAAGTTCCCAGGAGCCTCTGGCAGGGGCCCAAGCTGGAACCACTGGGTTTTGTGATCCAACTCACTTCACAGATGCAGGGCTGGATGCCCCCAGGGACCCGAGAACTGCAGTGGGCTGGTTCTCCAAGGCCCTTGCAGCTGGCAGCCTGGGAGGAACTGCCATCCTGGGTGAGAGCCAGGGGTCTGATCTTGTCTCTTCATCAGTTTTACTGTGTGGCCTGGGACAAGTGTAGGCACCTTTCTTAACTTCTGCTCTGGGCCCTGGAGTGGATTACTGCTGCCTGGAGATCCAGGAGCATGCACTGGGCCCCCAGGATCCTGGCCATGCATGGGGCTTGTTTCTGTTAGCCTGTCTTTGTCGTTGTGATTGTCAGTCACTACCACTGGGACCCTGGTGAAGTGACTGAGTTCTGCCGAAGGGTCCTGCCCTGAGGGTCCTGAATGGTATCTTTCCAGCTCTTCCCTCCCAGTGAGGTGGGGATGAGGTGAGGACCACAGTGCCTCCTCCTCTTGCCTTACTTCATCTCCCAAGTGACAGCAGCCTTGCTCAGGAGCCATCTGAAAGCCTTCTGTGGAGCAAGTTTGCAGGCAGAAGAATTCAAGGAGGCGCTGACGACTCAGTCCCTATTAGGCCCCGTCCTGACAGCTGGGGGCTGGTGCTGAATTGTAGATTCATGTGGCACACTCCACCCAGGGCTTGGGTTCAGTTCTCCTGTGTCTGCTCCAATGTCTCCCCCCATACCCTCCAAAGGATGAACCCTCTCCTGGACACTGTGTGCCTGGGGCTCTCCTACCCTGCTCTGTCTCCTGGGCCATCCCTGCTCCACCCGGGGCAGCAGCTCCCTCTCCCTAAGGGTCCTGGGTGAAGGCCTTCTGTGGGGCCTCCAAGGCCCAGGGGTGCTCAGGGAAGAACAACCTGAGATGGAGAGATGCAGGACAGCTGGGGAGGGGTGCTGAGCCCCCCGCCTCTGGAGGGGTGCACAAGGCCAGGTGCGCACTCAGCAGAGGGGCCTGGCAAGAGGCAAAGCGGCAGGCAGCTGGGGGCCTGGGTGGATCCTGGCTATGCTGCCCACAGATGTGTGACCTTCAGTGATGACACACCCTCCCAGAGCCTAGGTGTCTTCACCTGGAAAATCAGGCATGATGGGTTGTCATGGAGATCAAAGGACATAATATATGCGAAGTGCTGAGCAGTGTGCATACTGTCATATGTGTGTGTGAAAGACCTTGAAACATCCTAAGACTCATAGTTACTCTCATTTTAAAAGCCAAGTCTCCAAGATCCAATAATTTAATTACGTTAAGATTATAAGATTCTTCAAGTTTCCAACGCTTTGAGAAATCATGGATTTTATTGCATTCTAAACCCATCCTCCTCCGTGAATCTGGGCTCAGCCTGGGCCACAGGTGAGAGTCTGGGTCCCTCTTTGCTTTCCAGATTTTCCAGCTTCATCCCCTGCTGACCCCTTCCTAGGATCCCCTTTTCCTATTCCGGCGTGTCCACTGCACCCGGCCTATACAGCACCTCTGAGCTGTAGCCTGCACATACCATCTCCTACTGCTGCCCTCTGCTTCTTCCCACCCTTCACCTTTGACTGACCCCACTACCCAGGCCAAAGTCTCCAGGCCTCCTCATCCCCAGTTAAGAGGAATGGCCCATCCGCTGCCCTCCCGATGGATTTGGTTGGAGTGATCACCAGCACTGTGTGAGTCACTATTACTGTTGGGAACGGACAGTGAGTAATTCTCCCCCTTGCATTCCAGAACACCCTTCTTTGGGACCCTGGCATGCTGGGAGGAAAGAGGTGCAGGTGTGACTGGCCAGAGGCAGGACAATAATTGGGCTCTCATTGTTTGTGGGTGGGATCAGAATACAGTGGGGATGGTGGTTGGACTGGCTGGCTGTCTCCCACCTCTGCTTTCTCACTGCCTGCAACCAGGGATCCCCCAGCACTGCCAATCCACAGAGCAGTTCTCCCAAGCCCCACCCCCCCTTTCTTTTCCTCCTTATAGCTCAACCCATCTACTGCTCATGGGGCTGGTGACAGCCTCTGGTCTCCAGCTCCTGCCGGCCTTTTTCTGTACCATGATCTATATGGAAGGACTTTGCGTGCCCGGGCATTCTGAGTGCTGCACGCACAGTGTTAAGCTGGACATGCCTTCCCTGTGGGCTCCTCTGCCTGGGCCTCCTGCAGCTGCTGCCTCTGAGTAGCCATGGCCTGCTTCCACTGGATGTACTCAGATTGGACTTTCAGCTCCTCCCTGGCTATTCCTCTGCCTCCTGTCCTTCTCCGTGATGCACCTGCTGTCCCAGATGGGAACAGGAACACCCTGACTCATTTCTCTGAAGCCACAGGAGCTGCCAGTCCCTCTTGATCTTCTTCTTTCTGTCCTCCAGACCCACCTTCCCTGCTGTGTTTCAGATCCCAGTCATTTCAGTTCCACACGCCTCAATGCCCTTGAACTAGACATGCAGCCCCGCTCCTGCCCTGTCGCTCTGCACCCTGTTCACTTTCAACCTGAGCGTGGGGAGCTCTACCAGGACCCAAGATTGAGGGGGCCCGACTCCAGTTCCTGGTAGTACACCCCCCCAATCCTTCCTTGACTACCCTGAGCCTACTCCTGGGCTCTTGTGGGCATTTCCTTTGGTGTCCATGTGTGCAGCTGGTGGTGGGGTGTGTGGCCAAAGCTGGGATCTGCAGGCAGGGTTCTCAGCCCCTGTGTGCTGAGGCCGAGATTTGGAGCTGAGCCAAGGGAGGGAGGGCAAGGAAGGCTGGCCCAGGCTGGCCCAGAGGTCAAGGGCCAGGGATCAGGGCCAGCTTTCTCTGTTCCTCATCTTTAGTGTATAGCATAGGGATGCCTAGAGGTGGGAGAGTAAAACCCATTTAATACTTTGTGAACCTGATTTATAGCTTTTCACACTCAGTCTGCTGGCTTTTGGTCCTCTGTAGTTCTCCTGCTCACAGCTCATGGGCAGAACATGCGTGGTGTGGCTGGGAATCCAGCACACTCTGGTATTCGTGGATATGGCCAACGAGGAGCACACCTCTCTGGAACAAGGCAAGAGATGGCGCAGGTCCCAGAAGGCCTCGCCAGGGCTGAGGGCTTTGGAGGTCATGGAGAAAGAGATGCTGGCGACTGAATGGATACTGCCCACCTCTCCAGACCCCAGCTCTTCTGCAGGAAAAGGAGCGGCTTGAACCTCAAGCCCTTAGGTCCCTTCCAAGCTCAAAGTCCTGGGTCTTTCTTGGGCCTCTCGTGGCAACCTAGATTTCCAGTCCTGGGTCACAAAGGCTTGAAGCCCAAAGAGGCTTGGCAGAACCTTAGCTCTTCTCATCTCTAAGGCAGGACACACAGTGACACTGAGCCAGGGAGACACTACGCCAGAAACAGCCTGGGTCCCCTGCCCTGGGAGCTGGGGGCAGGGAGGGCTGACTGCTACATGCCCAGTGGGACGGACAATGATGGATCTTCGGGGCTGAACCCCTACCTGGTAGACCCGGCTCTGGGGTACGGGAGCCTCCACTCAGACAACCAAGCCCTCTTGGTGGGCTGAGGCCCACCCCCACTCTGGCTTGCCTCTGGGAAGGAAACCACCAGTTGCCACTCAAGGATGTGCCTGTCACAGGTGAGCCTGGACAGGTCTGATTCCTTGGCCTTCCATCTGATTTTGATGAAAATGCGAGAGATTTTAGTGTGAAGAGCAATCCTAAGTAAGAGTTACAGAGAGAGAAAACTTGCATCCTCTGGCTCATCCCCACATGGTTGCAGTGCCCAGCGCTAGGCCAGGCCAAGCCAGGAGCCTGGAGCTTCATCCAGATTAAGGAGCTGATCCTTTTGCCTTCTCTGGCCATGAGGCCAAGTGCACCAGTCATCTCTCCCAGCTCCCACCTTGTGGCTCAGTCCCTATCCCGTGAGTTGCTCTAGTGTTGGTGTGTGGGTGTGGATGGCACAGGCCCCTGACTGTACCTGAACTGTACCTCCCTGATCATTTAGGCCCCTTGGCTCTATGTGTCCCTTCCATGGTAGTTGGTGGCCAATGTCAGCAACTTGGCTTTTATCCTGATACCTGTCCAGCCAATAGAGTATCAGGCCTCTTTGGTGGGTGTTACCCTTTCCTACTCCTCCTCCTCATTCCTGCCCACCCACCCCCCAGCCTTGCCCCAATCACACCATTCCAGGCCCCAGCAAGACCTGCCTGAATGAGCTCCCAGCCTTGGGCTTTGAAGTCTAGTCAGGTAACAGAACTTTCCCAATTCGGCTCTGTTATGACCTCCATAAGAGCCTGGGGTAGTGCTTTAAGAATAAAGTAGTGTTGTAAGAATAAGATCTGTGTCCTTGAACAAGACCAAGGTCATTCATTTTCTCACTGTACATCTAATGTGTCACATTGCTTGTCCAGAGCTGGGTTTGCAACAGAGAGGAAGAACCACAGACCTGGCCAAGGAAGGCGTGTCTTCTAGGGAGGAGCAAATGGATGTGGGCAGGGCAGCAGGGGCTTGGGATGCTGGGGGTCACAGCTAACACTGGCAAAGGCATGCAGGATGGAACCATGGGGTCCTTAGGGAGTGGCATTCCAGACAAGGAAACAGCAGCAAGCGCAGAGTCCTCCATTTCAGCATTACTTCCTGAGACACCTGCCCGCTGCCACTTGCATAACCCTCATTTGTTCCCTCCTTGTGGTTCCTCCTTGTGGTCCCTCCCTGGGGCTCACATGTGCCACACCAATGTGCCAGGACTTTTCTTGAAGGATTGCATCTCTCCAACCCTGAGCATAAGGAGAGTAGATATATTGACTTGCTTGTTTCTAGGATTTTTTTCCCCCTTATTTTATTTATAAGGCAGAAAGAAAGAGAAAGAGAGATCTTCCACCTACTGGATCATTCCTCAAATGTCCTCAATAACCAGAGCTGGGCCTGTAACCTGGGACTCCATCCAGATCTCCCACTTGGCTGGCAGGGGCCGTCGTCTGTTAGCAGAAAGCTGGATCAGAAGCGTAGAGTAGCTAGAACTCAAATCAGGCGCTTTGGTTTGGGATGCAGGTGTTTCAGGCCGCAGTTGAACCACGATGCTAAATGCCTTCTTCTTGACTCGCTTACTGCTCAGTCCTGCACCCCGTGCATTTTTAGCATGTGGCATTGAACAGTCAGTCCTCCTGGTGACACAGCAGATTCATGAGACGGGAAAGAGGAAAAACAGGAAAATGCTTGTGTTCCTAGACTGGAGCAGAAAAAAACCCCAAATGTTGTACGTTGTTTACCTATGGGATGGCATGGGTGAATTCCATCCCATCCCATCCCATCCCATCCCATCCTATCCTATCCTATCCTATCCTATCCTATCTCATCCATTCCACTGTTTGGAAAACCACGTGCTGTAAGATCAGAGCTAGTAATTACAGCTCTTGGCTGTGGTCTGTGCCTCCAACACACCAGGCCCTGAAAAAAGAAACCTTTTCATATTTAATCAGTATTAGTTCTGGAATGCTCTCTGGGGAGCAGGCTGACTTCAGGGCTGTGTAGTGTAATTCTCAGCAATGCTAATGAGGTCAGGAAGAGAGCTTAGGTTCAAAGCAGGGCTATTACAGGGTCACCCACTAACATGTTAAAGGGTGGAGCCCTGCCCACTGGCCCCACATGGCACCTGTCCCATCCTGCCCCTCCACACTGCTCCAGCTCCTGCCCTGGGTGAGTGGGTAGGTGGGGGGAGGTGAGCAGGGCTAGACCGTCCTTTCAGGTGCCCTACAGGAGGAAAGACTGCAGTTGGGGGAGGCAGCTGCCCTCCCCTCAAGACCTCCTTAGGAGCTTCCCGAACCCCCTACTGCGTGGCAGGTGGTGAGAGCCCAGGTGGGGCCCATGGGAGAGAGTGTCAGCACACAGCCAAAGCCTTCTCCTGTGTGGCAGGTCTTTCCTTAACTAAATCCCGTCTCTCTACTCACAGTGCTGAAGTCATTACAGCTGGTTGCCATCACCACTGGTCTGGGCGCCAGACCACTGGAGCAGGAGATCGCAAACACTGAGGGAAAACCTGTGAGAGCCCCATTCCGCAGACGAGAAAGCTGAGCCTCGGCCTGGCTACTGTAAGTGGAGGTGAGGGATGGAACTGGGCAGCCTGAGCACTACTTCCCCAGCTGACCAGCAGCATGAGCTGTGGGCACACAGCTGCCTGGAGCACTCAGCTCCTGTCCTATTTTCCATTATTTGAATTCCCCAATAATGCTGCAGATGGTGGCTGGACACATGTGTCTGTTGTACACATGAAGAAACTGAGGTCATGCAAGGGCAGAGCTCTGCGTCTGTTTGCAGTTAGGACACGAAGGTGCTGTCACCCTCCCTGTCATCCTGCTGTGGCCATGCCCCAGCTCCATTTGTCCTCCCTGGGTTCCCAGGGACACATGTGCTTGCCCAGGGACTAAGGCACAGCTCTCACAGTCATATTGCACACAGAGCTTCAGACCACCCAGCAAAGGAGCCCACATCCCATGGTGCAGTGGACAGCCCAGTCATTGGGCGTCTGCCTGGGGGATGTAATAAGCACACAGGAGTAGAGGTGAGAGTCAGAGGCTGCTGCCCCACCACCTGGCTTGCAGTCGGTCCTGCATGACCAGGAGAAGGTGTAGCTCCTCTATAGGGAAGCTGGGTGTGGCGAGAAATAAAACTGAAGAGGGAATCTGACCAAGTTCATTCCAGCTGCTCACCTGCTGCTCTGCCCAGGCTTGCTGTGCTGGGGGCTGCTAGCAGCAGCTTTTTCTCCAGACTTCAATGAATTCTTCTCAGTGCGTGGCCTGGGAAGGCTCAGCATGTGGGATCAGGAAACAGCAACATTGTGGAGTGAGCATTTGCGCAGTGTTTGAGAAGCTGCTTGAGAGACCCATGTCTTATATCAGAAGGCCTGAGTTCGAATCCTGGTCCCACATCCTGGATGCCTACAGCATACATGTTCCTGTCATCTTGCGGGAGGCCTAGGTGGAGTTCCTGGTTTCTGGCTTCAGCTTGAATCAGCCCTTGCTGTTGCAGCTTTTTGGAGGTTGGAAGAAGCCAGGGGGTAGGAGATTTCATCTGTCTGTCTCTCTGACTTTCAAATAAATAAACTAAATAAAAGAAATAGAAGTATCATCAAGACATGCTCCCTCCAGCACCCAGGAGAATCCTCACAAGCTGCACAGGGCACCATGCGAGACTCAGAGGGGAAGTGGGAGGAAATATTCTCTCTAGTTCTCACCATCATGTGCCCTGCTCTGGGCACAGTGCCAGGGCCTCGGGGCTCTTGAAGATCTAGGAAAATGTTGAAGACCTGAAAAAAAGTTCTGGGATTAAAATACAAACAGAAAGCCACAACACTGCAATTGATACATGTTTAATTAAATGTCTACAAAGTGGAACATTGTCACCGAGCCACTTTCCGCTCTACTTGGCTCTGCCATAGTTACATCTAAGAGTGCAGAACATTGACTAAATGCAGAATCTTAATAGGCTTGGTTTGCAGGTGGAAAGAGCTTCTAAGAGTAAGAGGAGCTAAGACTAAAAAGTTGTCAAAACAACCATGGTTGGGATGCAGCGGGGAGGTGGGGAGTGGTCTCAGGAGAGGACATAGAGGAGGAGCCTGTGGCTGGAGGATGAAGGGGCCTTGGCCTCCCCAGCATGGGGGAGGCAGTCTGTGCAAAGTCCCAGAGTATGGAGGGACGAGCCTGCAGCACACATTGCATCTGTAGCAGACAGTGGGGTGGAGGCAGAGCAGAGAGGGGGCTGGGCCCTGGGGTGCCCCACCCCCCCTGGGAAGTCTCCAGCCTGCTTCCCAAGCCTCATGCTGGGCTGGGTTCTTCTCATTCAGGCCCAGTCTGGCTCCAGTGGTCTGCTTCTGTGAGCCCCTCTTCCATGTACAGGGTTTTGGCTTTAGAAACAGAGTAGATAAGGCAACTAAGAAATCATTTAGAGATGGGGAATCAGCCCAGTCTCCTCTCACTGAAATCCTGGAGTCAAACAATGCTTCTCTCCATCCCAACATCACTGTTTCCATGGTAACAACCCAAGTGTCCCCTTCAGGGAAAGTCAGTTATCAGCCCCATTTGGGGGGGGGTGACAGCAGTCATGGAGGTGTCCTAGCCTCCTCCCCGGGGCCCCTTCCTGGAGCCCTTGGAAGCAAAGCTGGGAGCTGCTGGTGCTGGGGACACAGTGATGGCACGGGATGCTCACTTGCTCCAGCAGTGATGCTGATGTTAGCAGGCCTCCTCTCCAAGGCATGGGAATGGAGGGGAGCAGCCAAGCCTAGGCAGAAGCCTTGGGCTCTGTGCTTTTGGGGTGAGGGTAAGCTGTCCTCAGGTGATGCCAGTATCCACCTGTGGCTCTAGGCTCCACATGGACTTCTCCAGGCTTCCTTTACAAAGGGCACATCCTCATCATTTTCAGGAGGGTAATGGACACTTTTGTCCTTGGGAGGCAAGATAGCAGAGCTGCTAGGAAATCTGTCAGCTGGGAGAGGGCCGGAGGGGGAGGCAGGAAGGCAGGGGTTGGGGTGCGGGGGATGGTGCGTTAGCCTGAGTCAGTGTAAGTGACAGTCTCCTGAGGCCTGACAGAGGCGGTCTGCACACAGTGACACAACCAGTCACCACAGGGACCCATCACATGACACGAACTATCCTTGTCCCTGTTGAAACAAAGGGAAACCAAGGCACATGTGGGTTAAGTCAGTGCTGTAGACAGCGAGATGTGTTAGAGTAGAGACGGAACACTCTAAATTCCTAGGTCTTTCTACCCCCCCACCCCCCGCAAATCTACAGTTTAATGATTCTGTAGACCTATGGGGCTGCTTTTCTGTCTCTTTCAAGGGTCCAGAGCTCTGTTGGGTACAGTGTGGCTGTCCCCACCTGACGACTGAACAAGCAGATGACAAGGAGCTGGGTTCCTGGGCCCTGAGTGATTTGTCCCCTGGCTCCCCTGCCTCGTCCCCGTCTTCCTGTCTTAAGGAGGCTTGATGGCATCCCAGGGTGCCCTGCTGGTTTCCCAGGGCTGGGCCCTCAGGGGACAGGGCTATGTGAGGAATGGAATTTCGGAATTCTGTTATTAAACTCATCCATTCTGGTGCCTAGTCCTTGGGGAGCTGAGCAGATCTGAGTGTGGCTGGTAATTAGGGTTGCTCAAAGACAGGGAGAGCACGATGCAGCGTGGGCCCAGAGCTGCCAGATCCGAGGCTGCAGGTGGGGTGGTGGAGCCCTGGAGAGTCTCAGCCAAGGGATACCTATCCTATGTGCCCCAAGAGGCAGGGACCCAAGTTCAGTGTCTTCTTGGTGGACACCACCCCATGGCCGCCCCAGATGTGACCTGAAGGTGGCGCTGCAGGCTCTTGTAAGCACTGCCTGGCCGAAGCAGCAGATGCCTGGAAGTGGCGAGATACAGAGAATGGAGCAGGGATGATGGGAAGGAGGAAAAGGAGAGGGGCTGGAGGAGGGGGGAGTTAGGGAGAAAAAGAGAAAGAGAGAGCAAGAAAGCGAGTGAGAGAGAGAAAACGCAGGCACAGAGGAGGGAAGAAGAGAAAATGCCAGGGACTAGAGCAGTCTCCTTTCCCAGAAGTCTCATGCCTGACTCCAGCCTCATCCTTTCGCAGCTCCCCAGGCCCCGGGGCAAAATCTAGACAGTTCCCCTCTGTAGTCTGACCCTGTGGACCCCAGCCCCACCTTCTTGCACCTTCCTGCCCGTTCCTTCCGTGTGCCGACCACGGCCAAGAGGAACTGCCTGCCACCGCCGAGGGTGCCAGCCTCGCCCCCTGACGCCCTCCACAGAGCCCTTGCGTGCCTGGTCCTTGGTCCTAATAACACCCTTCCTCTCCTCCAGGCTTCTGATGGCCCTTCAGGTCTTTGTACAGACACTGCCTCATCCCAGAAGGCCGCCTTAACCCCTGCCAGGGCCTCTCCCATGGCAATGAGGAAAGCTGGACAAGGGGCACAGTGGTCCAGGGAGGGACTGGGCCTGGGAGAAAGCAGGGAAGGACAGAACTGCAAGAGGAAGAGGGGACAGGGTGACCTAGAGCAGAGGCAAGGCCTGAGGAGGAGGAAACCCCAACTGCCCAGGGTGCCACCCCACTACAGGTGATGCTTGGAGAGCCCCGCTCCTCTGGAGGTCCTGTTTTCCCACAACCGCTCTGGCCACCCTCAGGGGTGCCCCGCATTCTTCTTGCTTGTTGGGGTCACATTGCAGCATCTGCTCACTGGCAGGGGAGGGCTTTGTGTGAGGACCCCTGACTCTGCCCTGGACAGGTCCCTATTTCTCCCCCTCCCCAGCTCACCGCTGGCTTTGCTGTCCCCTCCTCTCACTCATCACAGCTGAGAACTTCACACGGCCTCCGCTCCTCCTTTCAGGGTATCTGCTGGAGAAAGGAGGAATGAGGCCTGGGGACTACACGCACCCACTCACTGCTGAACATCTTCGCTGCTCCTGCACCAGCCAAGTTCTGCCGCTCGCCATAGCCTCTGCATCCTATCTCATGACCCTGCTTGGCCTGAATAAGGCCCCAAGGGCGAGGAGTGGGGCAGTCACCCACGACTCCCAGCTGCATGGCCTCAGGAAGCTCACCCTGCCTTGGAAGTTACAGTATTTCCTGTCTGTCAAAGAGGCAGAGTGGAGGGAGTATTTCAGTAAACCCTTTAATGAAGTCTGGCAGAGGCTTGAGGGAGGAGGAGGCAGTGCTCACAGCCATGAGTGACAGCGGTGACAGATAGGGGGGAAATGACACCAGAAGCTCCTTCCTCAGGGCCGGGATCCCTGGCGGAGGGCCTCAGGTGGGGCACAAAGTCTGGGAGTGGTGTGTGTGGGTGTGTGTGTGTGGTGTGCATGTGTGTGTGGTGTGTGTGTGTGTGTGTGTGGTATGTGTATGTGGGGTGTGTGTGTGGGGTGTGTGTGTGTGAGTGTATGTGTGTGTTTGTGTGTGTGTGAGGGAGGTGTGTGTGGGTGTGTGTGTGTGGTGTGTGTGTGTGTTTGTGTGTGTGGTATGTGTATGTGTGGTATGCGTGTGTGTGAGTGTATGTGTATGTGGGGGTGTGTGTGAGTGTATGTGTGTGGGGTGTGTGTATGTGAGTGTATGTGTGTGTGTGGTGTGTGTGTGAGTGTATGTGTGTGGGGGTGTGTATGTGGGGGTGTGTGTGAGTGTATGTGTGTGGGGTGTGTGTATGTGAGTGTATGTGTGTGTGTGGTGTGTGAGTGAATGTATGTGTGTGTGGGGGGTGTGTGTGTGTGTGTGAGTGTATGTGTGGGTGGGGGTGTGTGTGTGAGTGTATGTGTGTTTGTGTGTGTGTGTGGTGTGTTTGTCTGTGTGTGTGAGTGTATGTGTGTGTGTGAGTGTATGTGTGTGTGGTGTGTGTGTGGTGTGTTTGTGTGTGTGAGTGTGTGTGTGTGTGAGTGTATGTGTGTGTGGGGTGTGTGTGTGTGAATGTATGTGTGTGTTTGTGTGTGTGTGTGTGTGTGTGTGTGTGTGTGTGTGTGTGTGTGTGTTGGGGCAGAGACAGCAGGGAGCAGAGGGACCATATCCTGTGCCCAGTCACTGACATCTTCTTGGCCTGTCGCGCAAGCTAGGCCCACTTAAAGAGGAACTCAAAACCAGTGCGAAGCACCCTGGGAAGCAGGGTGGGCTCAGCACTGTGGCCACCCTGGGGTCCCTTGCTGCTAGCCACTGTGGACAGACATGCCAGCGGCATCACCCTCGTCCTTTCCTGGTGATGCCCCAGGGGCTCTCAGCTCAGTGTCCTTTCCCTCCCCTCCATCCCTGCCCGGAGTCCCTTTCCGTGTGTGCCCACCAACTCCCTGCGGCTCCCTCTGTGATGGAGTGGCCCCTGGAGGCAGATGTAGACCTACCGGAGCTTCTCCTCCTCCTCCATTCCTTTCTCCCTGGCAATGTGCGGTTGTGGTCCCCGGAGATGCTTGCAAGTAAATATTAATAAAGTGCCTCTGTGTACATTGGCTGGGAAAGAGAATGAATCATTTCCTGTTCCCCTCCAGGGCTCAGAATCCTCGCTACAAACATGCAGGGGCTTGGGCAGCTGTACGGGGCCGGGACTGAGACAGGGGCACACAGACCACCCCCTGGCTCACCACATAGAAATTCCACTACCCCCAAGCTGTGCCAGATCCCTCTCCCCTTCCCCATCCCTGGGAAAGCACGGGGTGCCCCATTGCAGAGAGGGAAGCTGAGCATGTCAAGCACCTGCCAGGGGTCCTGGGATGCTGTGAGTCTAGTGCTAGCCTCATCTCCTCTCCCACCTCCCCAGGCTCCCCTGCAAAAGTCAGGCGAGGTGGATCTGGGAGAACTTGGTCAAAGAGGACACTTTTCAGCATGGTTTTGGACAGAATGAGGGAAGGTGTAGGGGAGTGAGTGGATGGGGAGACTGTGTGGGTACAGTCGGCACACAGTAGGCACAACAGATGCATTTCCCTGAGTACCTACTGTGTGCCCAGGCTGTGTGGGCATTGCCCTTACTCCTCCCCTGCAGCTGGCCAGTGATGGAGCTGAGGTCAGATCCAGGTCCTGCAGTGTGCAGAGTCTGGAGGCTCCATGGCCACAACACCTGGGACTTCCACTGCCCATGTCTTCCCCTGGCTGCAGGACCTGTGCTGTAACTCTCACTCTCTCCGAGCCCTGGCTGCTTCTGGGATGCAGAGGGGATGACACTGTGGAATTTGAGCAAGACGTTTGGAGTCTCTTGGAGAAGAACACAAAGCTTGTCCAGAGGCCGCTGGGGAAGGGGGAAGATGACTCCCCAGGGCAGTCACCTGGAGCCAGAGGGTGGGAAGGGAATTAGAGGGCTGAAGGCCAAGAGCTGGGACCAGCATCCTCCTGGGAAGAGGAGACAAAGGAGAGGACTCATCAGGCATCCCTCTCCACTATCTGCAAGTCTTCAAGGCCAACCAATTCTGAGAGCTTGGTCCTGGGCACTCCCCAGACATCCACCCAGGTGGGCAGAGTGGTGGGTTGTCACAGCAGGAACCTCAGACAGTGTCCGTGGCTGTGTGTGTGCTGGACCAGGGATCAATTTCAGCAGGTTTTGCTATTGAGCAGGAGCTGCAACTGGCTCTCAGGACAAGCCTGCTGAGAACTGGCCCCCCCGCCACTCCTCAGAGTGCAAACCTGCACTTCTTCTGAGGCCACTCCCTGCTCTCTGCACCCCAAGGCTGAGCTCAACACTGTGTCACCTCCCTGCCTGAGGCTCACAGAGTGGGCATCTTCCTAATAGATGCAAGAAAATCACCCCTGGATTGGGAGGGTTGTCCCAGGACTCTGAGAAGCGGATCTGGACCTCCTCAGAGCGCCATGGGGCCGGAGTGGGGGAGGAGCTCCCGCGCGGTTTCCAGATTGTTGGAATCCTAGTTTGATGGCCCTCTTTTGGGAATGGGAGGGTTGTCCCAGGACTCTGAAAAGCGGATCTGGACCTACTCAGCGCGCCATGCAGCTGGAGTGGGGGAGGAGCCAGGAGGATCCGGGCGGAGGCCTGAGCATCTCAACCCCCGGGTAGCCATGCTGCCCAGAGGGCTTGGGTTCCCCGCCACAATTCCAGCCTAGCACAGCCAGGCTTACCACCACGTACGTACGTACATGGGGTGAGCGGCTCCCTGGCAGCCAGTGCACCATTTGGCGCCAGGCTGTGCCTGCTGGCTGCCCAGCCAGGAAGTTCTGGAATTTGGTTTCTTTGATATGCTACATGAGTTGCTCCATGCTGAACCCACAGTTCTCTGAAAATGTGTATTAGTCCTTAAGATTCTCAATGGCAGTAAATCTTCCTCTGAAGAACCTGTAGTCACTTTATAGTGCAGATTGCCAACACCAGTTCATTCAAAAGGCAAAATTCCGGGCTTGTCCAGCAGGATACCCCATTACCTGATAGGATGAGGGATCAGCAGAGGGGTCACAGAAGGCAAGACTATGACATTGTCTGGCATTCGAGAACCATATTCGGGGCTAGAATGTGTCAGGTATGTGTGGACCAGTCCCCGTGGAAACTCTGACCCCACTGGATGGTTTAGAAGGGCCGGTGGAGTCTATGCAGGAGGCATGACAGTCTATGGTGCGCACTGGGCTGACCCAGAGCAACCTCTGGCATACTTAACACTGGCTAGGAACAGGCCTGGTTGGGGAGCTTGGGGGAGAATTTGGCTGGGTGGAGCTTACCACTAAGGGGCACAGGAATTGGAAGGGGGCTGAGGTCTGGTCGGGTCACAGTTGTAATCCCTTGGCACAAATATGGATTTGGACTTGACGCACTATGCCAGGTTAGACCGCAACACAGTTTGGTGCTCCTGAGGACCAGGGTAGATGTGGGACGGGCTCGGCTAGGTTTCAACCCCAACTGAGCCATATATGAGCCATATGTGGGTATGGACGAGCTGTGGCTGGGCTGAAACTCTCAACAGCAGGAACCAGAATGGGTTGAAGAGCAGTGCTGGCCGAAGGACCTGCTGGTATGTGTGAAGCCTGACACCAGGAAGGGGTCTGATGGAGGAATCTGAACAGTTCCTCTGACAGGACACTGACCCTACAAATAAATGCAGGAAGCATGGAGGTAAACAACCCAGAAGAGGCTTTGGAAAGTGACGCACTGGCATACATTTGGCTCGGGTTGGGGGCAGACCAGGCTGAGTCAGTTCATGTCATCCACTGGCAAGTCTGAGCGCTGGAACTGTGTGGGGGCCTGGCCAGGTTTGGTTGCGATAAAAACAGTACAAAACACAAAATGCCAAGGTGAAATGGCCTGTGCCAGTAGGGAATGCAGCACCCAACCAGCACACCTCCCACTGGTTTAGGTGAGGGACGAGTGTGTGATGGGCAGAGCCGGGAAGAGCTGCAATACTCATTGGTTCCAAAGGAGGTCGGGGCTCAGAATAGAACCAACCCAGGGGTTACAACCACCAGCTGATTGGAGTGATGGACTGTGGTGGGTACTGTGCTTACTAGTAGTACATGTAGGAACCTGGACTAGGAGCACCTCAAAGTTTCTTAGGGGATTCCCCTGAACAAAATGGAGGAATCAAAACCTTAACCAAGAAAAGATGGAAAATGGAGTAGATCAATCAACCACCTCAGCTATATGTTTGCAGCGAAAAACTGGACAAGGGGAAACTCTAAGATGGACTATGTCAATCAGTGGACTCTGCACCAGTCTCATCGTACCTGGATTGTTGCTGATGATATGTTGGAGCTTCTAATTGATCGAGGTGATGCTCTGCTGGCTCTGCCTTCAAACCTGAGAGGGCCTCCTTAAGAGGCCGTTGAACTTGACTGGACAGTGGGATGCTGGACTCTGTATGGTGTGAGCTTGTAATTAGGGAATCCCAACGGAACTTGAGCTGTGGTTATGCATCAAGGTGAAGGAATTCATCATGGGGGAAGGGTTTGAGGTGAAGGGGGGAGAATCCCAGTACCTATGAAATTGTGTCATGTAATACAATGTAATTAATGAATAAATGAGTAGAAAAAAAAAAAGAAAATCACCCCTGGGTGGAGTGGGGACCCTTGGACTCCCTCCTGCCCACCCATATGTGCACAGAAATGCATCTTTTGAAAATGAAAGTTGGCTTGAAGCGGACGTGCCAGCCACGGTTCTGGCTGGCACTTTATTAATAAAGTGTCCTGAATGCTTTTAAACCTGGGTCTTTAATTTAGATTTACAGGGATAATTGAGTTTTATATGACCAGTTATCATGCATTAAGTAGAGAAAATGCCCATTGGTTTTCATAGACGACATTTATCGAGGCACATAAAGAAAACTCTGGCACAGTTAATTACTGTGTGCCAGTCTGGGAGCTGTTGGGGAGGCTGGCCATCTCACAGCCGTGGCCTTCTGGGGTTCGTTTCATCCTCTGCAGAACACAGACTCCACCAGGAGCAGACACATTCAGCACCCACAGGGCCCTGGTGGTGTCAGGGCAGTGTGGGGACTGACGGGATGCAAGGCAGAATGGATGGGTGTCTGCCACCCGAGCTCTCGTCCAAGTCCTGGCACTGCCTAGTTTGTGCTCTCAGGAAGCTCACTTGTCCTTTGTGCTCTATCACTTTCAGAGCTTGGAACCAGCAGGGGAGGGGATGAGGGCCTTGGGTAGCCCTGCAGGTGCCTGGCCCACATCTACATGGGGGAACCATCCATTGGTCTCCATCTGCTGATGGGTGTGGTGTGAGGACTTCTGCATCTTCTGCATCAGATCTTGTTTCTGCATCATGGAAGACAGAGACATTGAGCCAGGCCAGGGCTGGTCCCACACAGTGTCTGTGACTGGTCTTGTTTGGCGCTGAGACCGCAGGGCCAGGCAATCAGTCTGTACCTGCTCGATGACCACTCTGGGAGGGGACACATGGTCCTGACAATTGGGTCAAGGGGAGGGAGAGAGAAGGAGAGAGAGAGAGAGAGAGTGCGCGCAAAAATATGTTTAGACAGGTTAGGGCACAGGGAGAGTAGAAATGGGCTTTTTGTTGTGGAACTAGAACATCCAAGGGGATTGGATTGTAAAAAACAAGATCCCCACTCCCAGTGACAGGAGGGCAGGTACAGTTGCTCCCCTCTTCCTCTGGGGGGCGGGGGGAGCTCCACTCAGTGAGCCAAGGGCCTGGGATGTGTTCCCTTACCCAAGTGCGTGGCGCGCTCTGCCTGCCTGCCTGCCCAAGGGTACAAGGCTGGCACAGGGGTTTTGTGCACATGTGTCCCCATCCTCAGCCATCAGAGAAGACATCTAAAGTTTTCCTGAAGTGTGCCAGTGCCCCATGACCCATTCTGTCGATCATTTTTTAACACCATGTATTTCATGCGTTGGTTCTGAGAATGATAGGAATTGTACTGGTTCTGACTCTTCTAAGAAATGTAGTATTAGTATTTCTTCTTTTTTTCTTTTAAAAAAGGATTTTTTAATTGGAAAGGCAGCCTTATAGAGAGGAGATACAGACAGAAAGATCTTCCATTCGTTGGTGATTCCCTCTATGGCCACAGTGGCTGGAGCTGAACTATTCCCAAGCCAGGAGCCACTAGCCTCTTCCAGGTCTCCCATGCAGGTGCAGGGTGCCAAGGATCTGGACTAACTTCTATCGCTTAACCAGGCCACAAGCAGGGAGCTGATGGGAAGTGGAGTAGCTGGACTATTGGTACCCACACTGGTGCTGGTGCTGGCAGGTGGAAGCTTAGTCAGTTGAGCCATTGCACCAGCCCTTACTGTTTCTTAAAAATACATGTTAACTGACACATAAAAGTTGTTTGTATTTGTTGGGTACCATGTGATGTTTCTATACCACTGCATAGTGTCTGATCAAAGCAAGCATAGCTCTCTCCTCAAACTTTTGCCATCTCTTTAAGTTTATCCTTTCTTCCAGCTCTTTTTCTTCAAAGAGAAATACACAGTATATTATCACAATCTGTATCCCCCATACTGTACAGTAGAACTTCTTATGTAAATTATGACTTAATGCCTGATGATCAACCTTTAATTTTCCTCCTTTCCTCTTTCTATCTTTCCCAGCTTCTGCCAAGTAAGATTTTACTCTCAGTTTCAATAAGGTTAACTGTCCAGATTTTACATGTGAGTAAGATTGTGCAGTCTTTGGCTTATTTCACCTCACATAATAAACTCCAGTCCCACTGCTGTCATTGCAAGTAACAAGATGCCATCCTTTTGCTGGTTGGATGTGTCCCACATTCTTGTTAGCCATTCATCGCCAGATGGACATTCGAGTTGGCCCCATCTCTTGCCTATTGTGAATGGTGCTGCAGTGAACACGGGAGTGCAGAGGTCTCTTCAGTGGAGTGATTTCATTTTTCCTGGGTGAGATTTCACTTCTCCTGCTGGATCATACAGTAGTGTTCCATTTAGGGTTTGGGGATGCTCAGTGCTGATGTGCTTGTTCACAATCCTGCCAACAGTGTGCAAGGATCTCCTTCTCTTCACATTCTTGTCATCTTGGTGTTTTTGCTGTCAGCCATTCTAACTGGAGGGAGGGGCTTCTCACCGTTGTATTGAATTGCATTTCCTTGATGACTGGTAATGCTCAGCAGAGTTTCTTTTACTTGCTAGCCATTCAAATCTATTGCCAATCTGAATACCGGATTATCATTTTGTTTTTGTTGTTGTTGAGTCTCTTGAATTCTCTATCCAGATTATGAGCTTTTCAGATGTGCCAGTTGCAGGCGTGTTCTCCCACCTGTAGGCTCTCTGGAGTGTGTCCTTTGCTGTGCTGAAGCTCTTTGAGGAGATCTCACTGGATATTTTTGTATTTGTTTCCTCTGATTCCTGCTCCCCCCAAAATCCTTGCTTATTCCAATATCCTATAACATTGCCCCTATATTTCATTGTAATAGCTTCTAAGTTCCAGGTCTTCCATTTATGCCTGTAATGATTTTTTAGATGACTGCTGCATGACATGTGTGATGAAATCTAGTTTTATTCTTTGCCATTGTTATTTATTGACAAGACTGTCATGTTTCAATTCCTGTTCCCAGCACCTTGGTCAAAGATGGGTGGGTGAATTTCATTCTAGGTTCTCTAATCTATTCTTTTGTTCTATGGTCCTGTTTCTATGTCAAATGCCAGAATGGTTTAATTATCGTACTTTTGAGATATATTTTAAAATCAGGTAGTGTGATGCTTCCCGCTTTGTCTTGCTTAAGATTGTCTTGGCTGTTTTGGGTACTTGTGGTTCCACACAAATTTTAGCACTTTGGCATTTTTTCTTTACTTTTAGTTTGTTCTTTTTTTCCCTAGTTCTGTGACAAAAAACGTTGATTTTTGGCCAGTGAGTTCCCTCAGTCTATAGATTTCTTTGGGTAGTTTTGACACATCAGTACATGTAAATGGCATGTCCTTCAATTTCTTGTGTCCTCTTTAATTTCCTTCATCGATGGTTTACTGACTTTTTATAGAGATCTTTCACCTCTTTGGTTAAATTTGCTCCCAGTTATTTTACTTTGACTTTTTTGTAGCTATTAGAAATAAGATTGTTTTCTTGATTTATTTTACAGGTGATTTGTTATTGGTGTATAATAGCACTACTGATTTTTATGTCAACTTTGTATCTTGAGGCCTTTTTAAATTTATTTGTTACTTGTAATAGGTTTTTGGGGGAGTCTTTGAGGGTTTCTATATATGAGATCTTCTCATCTGCAAATAGAGACCATTTAACTTTCTCCTGCACAGTCTGGACAGCTGCTATTTCTTTTTCTTGTTGGATTTCTCTGGCTGAGGCTCCGAGACTAAGCTGAGTAAAAGTGGTGAAAATGGGCATGCTTGTTTTGTTCCAGATTTTAGAGAGAAACTTTCAGCCTTTCTCTGTCCTATACAATGTTAGCTGCTGGCTTGTTATATATGGTCTTTATTATGTTACTGCACATTCTTTCAATAAATAATTTGTACAAAGGTTTTCTCATGAAGCAATGTTAAAAGTTATCAAATGCATTTTTTGCACCCATTGAGATGAAAATAGAATATTCATCCTTCATTCTGTTGATATGGTGCATCATTGCCGTTTGCATATGTCCAGCCAGTCTTGCATGACCTGGCTGAATCTCATTTGATTGCGGTGAAAAGTATTTTAAAGTGTTGTTGGTTTCGCTTTGTTAGTATTTTGTTGAATTTAAGCATTTAGGTTCATCAAGGATATTGAGCTATAGCTTTCTTTTCTTCTTGTATTTTTTTTCCTGTTTTTTGTTTCAATGTGCTACTGACCTCATAGAATGAGTTTGTAAGAATTACCTATATTTTGGAGTAATTTAAGAAGAATTCATGTTAACTGTACTCAAATGTTGGGTAGGATGTGGGAGTGAATCCATCTGATTCTAGGCTTTTCTCTAGTGGGAAACATTTTATTATGGATTCAGGCTCATTATTCCTTTATTGGATGGTTGAGGGAGTCTATTATTTTAAGATTCAACCTTGGTAAATGGCATGACTCCATGCATTTGTCCATTTCTTCTAAGTTATTAAATCTGTTGCCATATAACAGTTTCTAATAACCCTTCTTATTCTTGTGGTATAAGTTGTAATATTTCCTTTTCATCTCTGATTTTATTTGTTTGAAACTTTTGTTTTTCTTCCTTGTGTAGCTATGGGTTTGTCAATTTAGTTTATCTTTCCAAATAATTGGCTCTTCACTTTATTGATTTTTTAAAAAGTACGCTTTTCTTGGTCCCTGTATCATTTATGTCTGATCTGGTTTTTATTATTTCTTTTCCCCACTAATTTTGGGTTTGCTTTGTTTTGTCCTTCTAATTCCCTGAGGTGCAATGATTAGTTGTTTGAGATGGCTCAGCTTTTCTGGCATAAGCATCAATTGCTGTGAAGTTCCTTCTTAGGATCACTTTTGCTGTATTGTAGGTTTTGTAGCCTTCCCATTTGCTTCCAGAACTTTGTAAATTTCCTCCTTAACTTCTTTCTTGGTCCATTTGACTTCCATGAGTACGTTGATTGATTTCCATGTACTTATGTGGTTTCTGAAGTTTTTCTTGTGTTTCAATTTTACTGCATTGTGGTTAAAAACTACACTCAATATGATTTCTATTTTTGAACAGCTTGTTGAGATTTGTTCTGTGCCATACAATAGGAGGTATGCTACAGAATGTTTCACGTGCTGTTGACAAGACTGACTGTTCTAGAGCTGTTGGAGGGGATGTTCTATGCATGTCTGTCGGATCCACTTTGCCTGGGATGCAGTGTTACTAGGCCCTTGACTTGCTGGCTGTGTCATTTTTTCATTTCTAAAAGTTCCCTACTGTTCCTTCATTGGAATTTATCTGTCCTTTGGATCTAGTAATGTTTGTTTTATGTGCTTGGGTGTTCCAACGTGGGGTGCATGTGTGTTTCTGATTGTTATTTCCTTTTGTATAACTGAACACTTTATCCTCATATAATGACCTTTCTTGTCTCATCTTTTGCTTTCGCTTTGTTCTTCACATTGTCCTCTGTAATTCCTGGGTTCTTTCCTTAGGGTCTCTCCTGGGGCCATTGCTCCAGGATGGACATCTGCTCCATCCAGCCTCCAAAGGAGTTGGGTGCTCTGTCTTCTTTCTGATGCTCGGTGGCCACTTCTTCTCCAGGATTTCCATAACCTTTACATGACTTCAAGTACTATGTCCAACTCACGTTCTCATGATCTCTGCATTCCAATGACCAAGGATGGCTTCCAGAAGTTTGCCCAGAGAGTGAAAAAGTGAATGACTAAGTGAATAAGGGAGTGGGGGAAAGTCACTTAGATTCAACTTTCAGTTTTAACATCTGTAAAATGTGAGGTGAGGATGACACCTCTGTCATGGGCTGGTGCTAACAAAATAGCACCAGATTAGATCCCCATTAGGTCTTCAGTGTCCAGCAGCCCACGGGGCAGTAACAAAGCAGGAGCAATTGCTACACAGTTGCTGAGTGATTTGCTCTGCAAGGAGATGCTGTGGGGTAGGCCTGGGTGACCATGAATACAGAAAGACAAAGGGACTTCTTAAGAAAGAGATGAGCTGTCCAAGCAGAGATAGGTCAGGACAGACCTGGAGACCCAGGTGTCAGGGAGCTTAGTGGACCCCTTTTTACTACATTAAGGAGAGCAGGCATTCCCTGCACTGGTTGAGTAGAGGTCAGTTGTGAGTTCATAGACTACTGGTCATTGCAATGTTAATTATAGTGAGAAGCTGAAGGCAAAATCCATGCTGGCAAGTCAGTCAAGAAGAAGTGTGAATGGAGCAAATGACTGTCACATCTGCTATTAGGGAGCAGGAGCCGGGTCACAGGAATGAGTCATTGAGTATGTAGAGGCCACTTTGCGGGCTCACTGGGCTTGACATTCAACATTGAATGAAGGACAGCAGACAAACAGCAATGTCCCAAATATCACAGTGAGTGAACAATGGAGCTCATGCCAACACAGCTCTGCCCATTGCCCATCAGCCCAACGTGTCTGTAGGCTGCAGCTTCCCAGGCCCAGCAAGTTAAGGGAAGACAGCAACCTGGGAGTGGTAGGTAAAAGTAGGTGGGGTGGTAGAACCTGCTGTCCAGTGCTACTGGGCCAGGACAAGAAGTATCTCCAGAGGTCACGTCCACAAGGCCAGGGGGCTGGAAATGAAAAAAGAACATATTTCTAAAGAGGGTTGCAATATCTTCCAACAGTGTAAAAAAAAAAACTGTTAGGGGTCACTGCAGCAGCACCCTTATTCTCAAGGAACTGACACTGGAGGAGTGACTTGTCCAAGACGAGCCAGTGTTAAGGGTGCTTGGCAAAAGCTTTGATTTCTTAGTCCTCTTCCATTTATTTCCATGCACAGCAAATGTCTTTCTCTGTGTGTTTGCAGTTGTGGGAAGTGCTGTCTGGAAATGGGGAGATTTGCCAGGTGAATTCTCATTCCATGAGCCTGGAGTTTCTCTTGGGTACAAGTCGAGGGTCTGGGTCTTTGTTCTGAGTCCTTCCTGTTTTTCCTTCAGATTTCTCCAAGTAGTGGGCTCTGTCCACAGTGCTGAAGCAGGTTGTGTCTGTTTCTGCAAATGGCCATAAAGTTCCTCCTGTCTCTGTCCTTCCCCTGTAACTCACCTGTTCCCAAACCACTTTAGCATGCCTGATGTGGCCCTCGGGGCCCTCTGGCCCACATGATCAGAGTGAGACTCCTGTCTCTAATCAACTCTGGCTACTGCCTTTTTTACAAGGAGCAGACGCAGTCAGGGGTTCCCACAGCAACTCGCGGCTAAACACTTGTTGCCATAGAAGCCTTTGCCACTCTCCCATTAGTCTCTCTGTAGCATGGGTCTGGATCATTCCTTTCTGAGCCAGCATGGGGCTCTAATAAGGTATTCGTAGGGAAGGGCAGAGATCAGAATCAATGTTCCCACGGTCTAGTAATGAGAGAAGGGAACCATATGAAATGACTTGAACGCCAGGTGATGTGATAGATGACATTTACATGTTGCTATGCACAGTGCAGTCCTGCACTCCATAAATTCAGGGATGGACTAGAAATCAGGGCACTTGCCTGAGAAGGAATAGCTCATGTGTACAGAGACAATGCACAAACCTTCCCACTGCTCCCTTGCATCAGAATGCCTGCCTAGATCTGATCGTAGAAGCACACCTGATTCTGGAAGGCCATGGGCAGTGCCCCTTCTCCATCCATGTGCCAAGGAGAAGTAGAACCGAAGAAGAAGCCCACACTGTCATGCCCATATTCCTTCCAGGAATGTTGGAATTACTGAAGTAGACAGTTTGCTTTGGAAACTAAATCCAGCAGGAAGCCAAGCAGCAATGTAACAGTCAAGGGGAGGGAAAGCAGGAGGATCCAAGGCTTAGCTTTGCAAGGTCTGGAGTTTGGTTCTGACCTGACCACAGGTTGGCTGATCTCAAGCAAGTTAATTAAGCTCTCCGAAAAACCCTTGAAATGCACATGGGGAAGACTAAATGCAGCCTCAGACAAGTCTAGCCTCAGCCACCTCCTGGAAACTTTGCCTTTATCCTGACCCACCCATTTGCTCATTTTAGATTTTCTTTCACTTGAAAGAAAGAGAGAAATCTTCCATTCAGTGATTCATTCCTCAACTCAAATGGCTGCAACAGCTATGGCTAATATAAACTGAGAATGGGAGTCAAGAATTTGAGTCTTCCACTTCAGCAGCAGAGGTCCAAGTGTTTGGGTTTTCCCAGGTGCGTTATTAGAAATGTAAATAGGAGGCAGGGTGGTTGTGTCTTGAACCATTACTTCGTTACTGACTGCAGACATTACAAGTGATAGTTTACCCAACTGTGCCATAATGCTAGTCCCTGTAATCTTTCTTTCTTTCTTTTTAAGAAGGAAAATTTTATTTTTATTGAAAGGCTGATTGGATTTACAAAGAGAAGGAGAGAAAGAAATAAGCTCCATCTAGCAGTTCACTCTTCAAATGCCACAATGGCCAGAGCTGAGTCAATCCCAAGCTGATTCGAAGCCAGGAGCTTCTTCTGGGTTTCCCATGTGGGTGCAGGGTCCCAAGGCTTTGAGCTGTGCTCTACTGATTTCCCAGGCTACAAGCAGGGGACTGGATAGCAAGTGGAGCATCCAGGATATGAACCAACACCCATACGGAATCCTGGCGCTTGCAGGGTTGGGATTTAACCATTGAGCTATTGTGCCAGGCCCCTAAAATATTTCTTATGAATAAATTGGGACCCAACCCCTTGACATAGTTTTGATTGGTCCAGACAAGAGGTTTTGATCCAAGGAGAAAAGAACTTTCCTGGGATTTAAAAAACTAAAGCAGAAAAGCCCAAGTCCCTTCCTAGCCTGGTGGAGGACACAGCTTTTGCAAGCTTGGGGCTGATGACAGCCACGTTCCCACAGGCTGGCTGAACCCAGAGAGCATTTGTCTACAGGGAAACAGGAAGAAAAAAGATTCTCAGAAGAGACCAGTGGGACAGATGGAGACGTGGGCATTTCCTGGGTTGGTATCTGTGCCAGCTGTTGCCCAGCATGTAGTTCAGCTCTTGAGTACCCAGTTCCCCATCAACAGTCTGCATTACTGTTGATGTTACACTGGAACTGACTGATGTTTATTGGGACCAAGTGTTCACTGTAACATGTGCCTAGGCTCACAGCCTGCAACAGGGTAGGCAGTGCCTTTTGTACTCTCTCCACATAGAAAGCCGTGCTTTCCTGCACCTCTCTACTTAGTTTCTGCATGAACTCTAATTGAATGTCTCCCCACCTTTGAATACTTCACACTTAGCCTCTGATTACACTTGGAATACCTCATGGTAGTCTTTCAAGATTGTCTTAGCAAAGCCCTACCCAACCTGCTGCGCATGGCTACCAGGTGACAGGTGTGTGACAGATGTCCATGTGATGCTTGGCCTGGAGGCTCAGGGTAGATGGTAACATGGATGCCTTTGACTCTTGAGCAGGTGGAGGTGAAAGTGGTGGTGCTTCCCTGGCATAGCCAGGCCTCGGCAGAACAGCACGGTCTTGACCATGGACTTGGGTAGGCTTCTAGCCTCACTGCAGCCTCTCTGGTGGACTCTATTTCCATGATGCCCAAGCTCCTTCCTGCCTCAGGACCTTTGCCCAGGCAGAAAGTTCTTCCCCCTTTTTTTCTGCCTGGCTGCTCCTCTGTCCCTGCCCTGCCACACCAATCATCCGCATTATAATTTTGCTTTATATACTCATTTGTCTGTCTAGTTACCTTGGCCACTCTCCCAGAATATAAATTTAGCCAGGGGCAAGGAACATTCTGTTCATAGTGCACAAGCATATGGAATGAATGAATAAATGAATGGACAGTAATAAAGGCCTTTGGGCTCCCTAAGTGAGCCAGAAACCCAGAGGCCATGTCCCCAGGCGGGTCCGACAGGTGTCATCTCCCAACTAATGCTGGTGTGCCCTTGCTGAGCAGCCAGCAGGGAGGCTGTCATTGTGGCTGTCCTCTCAGGAGCTCATGTTCCCTGTGTACCAATGCCTCATGGATGTATCAGCTGCCCACCCGCATCTACCATCAGGGCTGTGTGTGTCCTACTGCTGTGGTCTGGCTTTGAGCTCAGTGCATCTGCAGGGTTCATGTTTGGGAACCTTGATCCCCAGAAAGGTGATGCTGGCATGTGGTAGAACCTTTAAGTGGCAGGGCCAAGTAGAAGTGGTTGAGGACACTGGGATCCACTCTCAAAAGGGGTTAACATAGTTCTTGTGGGACCTACAGAACAAGTTGTTTTAAGACAACAAGTCTGACTCTGGACTGTGTTGGTTGCACACAGCTGCTACCCTTGTTGCTTCTCTGCCATGTCCCATCCTGAGAGAAGCCACTCTCTCTTTCACACGACAGGCATGTGAATCAGTCTGTATTCTGTGATTTTAACACAACACCAGAGGCTGGGCACTTGATAAAGAAAGGGGGTTTGCTGAGCATCAGGAGTCTGAAAGTGCGAGCCTGGGCACTTCATCCATTCAGCTTCTGGTGGGAACTCCTTGCTGCAGCTCTGCAGGAGTTTGGGGTGGCAGCTGGAGACCCAAGTTCTCTGGGAACCTGGATGCATCCCTACTTCCAGCTCACCTGTCTCTTATAAGGAGCTCACGACAGTGCACAGCACATGATTAGGTGGACAAATGAGCACATCTGATTGGTCTGTCTGACTGGTGGTTCCTCCTATGATTGGCTGGAGGCAGCCATTCCTGCTTATTGTAGAGTCACTTGGGCTGAGCCTGGAGGCAGCAGCACAGGTGGTAATCTTGAAAACTCCAAAGAACAGTGGTTGGGGGCTCAGTCCCAGCCTCCAGTCTACCCCAAATTTCTTTCTCTTCTTGCCACAAATGGAGATCTGGGGCAGCTGCTATATGATTTTTCCACTTTCCCATGAGACATTCCCCACCCCCACCTCACGAGAGCTTTCCTGGACATAAGGGGCCACCCTAGGATGCCCTGGTCTTCGCAGAGTCCCACTGACCTCTTCAGCCAATGGAATCACTCCCTTGTGGGAAGCCAGATGCCATCCCACTGGGACAAGCTCATGACTCTGAAGCTGGACTGTGGAGGGTTCACCTGAGTGTGACACTCAGTCCTATATAGACTCCTGCCAGGGAGGGGAACAAGCAGCCAGTTTCTTGAACAAATTGGACATGATCAGATCAGACTACCCTGACCTGGAAGTCCTGGCAGTGTGGGGAGGGAGCAGCTGCTGTTATGTCTCTGATTCCTTGGACCAAGGATAGTTCCCAAATTCAAGAGGTATCTGACAGTGTCCCTGATATCTGATGGCCTATGGCAAGAGCACAGACAGATGCTGCTTATAGTTCCTATTGGGGACTTTAAAGGCACACATCCAACAATCACAAGGAATGTGTCCTCTTCTGCCCCCCACTCCTACCATGCTATAACGGGTGGTGAAGGCATAATAGAAATTGTATTTTAGAAGGCAGAAACAGGGAAAACTAGCCTTGGCCTTGGCTGTCAGCTCCTTCTTGTCTTCCCACAGCAGGTTCTAAATAGCAGCATGAGAGGCCTCATACATGCACTGCGTGTGCCAAACATCTGAAAACTGCGGAGAGTATGCCACTAGGCTCAGGGCCCAGGTTGTGTGGGCAGAGAGCAAGGTCCCAGGTAGCCACACTGAGGCTAAACTTAGGAGAAGGATCCAAATTTTCATCTGTTAATTCCACATCCTACCAGGAAAGGCACAGACAGGGTTGGGCCTGAATGGAGTCCCCCAAGTTTAGGGCCTGAGTTGGGGCTCCCTCAACCCCTCAACATGGATGATGGTGTCATGTCCAGCCCCTTCTTTTCTTATAATCAATCTAAGAGGCTGAATTGAGCCATTGGAGACAGCAAAATTTACAGATGCAAAGTCAGATGACTCCTAGATGACA